>NC_052136.2:49396260-50617085 GCF_016086655.4 Lepeophtheirus salmonis | reverse complement strand
GTTCCCTTTCCTTACACGGTACCGACTACTGGTCAAGCTAAATAGAAGGATGGCTTTTTGTTACAACAGAACCGGTATAAAAAGTATAAAATAATACGGAAAATTATTTTGTAATCGTTGTACGTAATTAGACTACAAAGACTGATTCAAGAAGATACGTTTGTCACGTTGTTGAGAAAAGATACAAACATATATTCTTACCAAAGTTAGAATAATTTATAATAAAGTAATGAGTACTTTCAAGCTCTTAAATACCAAAAGCAATGACAACAGACAACATTTATAAACAATATTTCTGTTTAAACGATTTATAAAAATACCAATACTCTATTTATCAGAACCCTTTGATATCTTGTGCGATAGAAGGAAATTTGAATGTCTTGATATTTTTTTGTTAATCTCCTATCATTCTTGAATTAGATACTTCTCCATTTAATTATTTGTTTATATTATGTTATTAAGTACTTGACCTTACTATATCTTTTGTGGCTGCCGTATAAATGAAGGCATGGTATGGTAAAGGTATTTATGAATAGAAATTAACTCTGAGTATAATTACACAAAATTAATAGAAGATAGATCATTTCAAAGGTGTTCAAAATCCACAAGATTTAGAGATTGATGCAATGAAAGATAATTTTTTTACGGTGTTTGAGCTTTCTCAAAACTCTAACTCCTTATTAAATCAAGTAAAATTACGTTATCCCCTGATTATATCGGAAAGACACCTTCAACATCCCAACATTTGACATTTGAAAATGAATTTCATGTTGTAGGGAGCCATATAAGGTTGTTCAAAAGATTAATAAAAAACTAAACTTCCTGCGTCTTGACTAATTACAATATGGGAGTTCCGGCGTGAATTGGCGAAAGTATATTGACTTTACAATATCAACTTCATATAATTTTACTAGAAAAATACTTTACGTCCCAAAAAATGACAGAAGTGACGTGATTTCTCACAGACATTCAAACAAATTTAAATATTATTCTGCCAAAAAACACTCATTTATTTATTAATATTGCATATGAATAATGTACAAATATTCCTTTAAATATCCTATTTCATTGAATTAAAATACGTCATTGTATATATCAATGTATTAAATATTATTTTTTGCCAAAACTTTCCTTCAAGGAGTTTTTACTTGGGAAATAGTATTAGAATCCTTCTCCAATTATTTTCTTTTGTGAATTAGTAGTCTTTCAAAATAAGTTTGATTTTAAACTTCTGTCTTTCAACTCAAAATCCTACCTATAAATTGTTTGTCGTCACTATATATCTATTTTTTTAGTATATTCTATTATTGTTGGTTGTTCAAAATGAGGTTTCTTGATTAATTAAATATCTTGAATTTAAGTGGATGTACAAATATGCTTCAAATTATTTAGTATAACTCTGACATACATTTCAAATATGTATTTTGATCCAATCTATATGCAATGAAATTTTTGTAAAAACAATAAGATTTTGTTTTTCCTTTAAGACTGATGGGATGCCAGAACGGATCTTGTCGAATTCTGACATACGGTTAATGGTCCTCCTTCATTATGGACATTCGTTACTTAGTTTTTGTTGGCATATTTTTGGCAATCTTTGTCAATATTTTCTCTCAATTTTTTACCGTAGAGAATTGACCTAATCCAGAATGCTTATATCGATCTTAAATGTTTGATCCAGTAACTGAAAAATACAATAAAAGTACTTCTTATTTAATTAAAAGAACTCTTAAGTCACTTACAAGTTGCTAATTCCCCATCCTTAATTCGAAAAAATTCCCTGGAAAAGCAAATTGGAAGGACTCTGTCATTCCATATTAATTTATTATGTAGGTAAATCATGGCAATGTTGTTTTCATTTTGTAATCTGATACTGAACAACACTTTTAATAATTCCATTTTGAATACCATCCCCGGAACATTGTGTACCTGATCCAGCATATACCTTATATGAAAAAAAAAAGTATTTTTAGAAATAATTGGGCAAATTATTTGAAAAAATATAATATATCATCATTGGAGGACGGTTCAAATAAAATAGTAAACTTACATTAATCCCAACGTTGTGATAATATCCTTTAACATTAGCTGTAGTTAGCACACGATCATTGATAATGATTAACCCATTACACAATACTTCTCTCGTAAATCTTTCTATTATTCGTGCATGCCAAGGAAATATAGTATTATCAAATTAACCCTCATATCGCTCTCCTTGATTACAAGAGTGATATATATCATTGGATACTCCACATTCTTGATAAAATATATATAATCGGTTTTATACTGTTACAATAAATGTATGACACTTATCAAAACAGTCATCACAGCAATAGTCCCACCCACCATTGTTTAAATAGCACAAAGGCTAAGCATAGTAGTTTGATTTCTCTAAAGCGCCAATTTCATAACTCCCATAGTAATAGAACGAAAACAACAATATCCTTAAGCATTTTTACATGCTAATAATATTAATAAATATATTTATGATCAAATTTAATGAAGACTACAAGAACACACCTTCGCCATCAGAGGAAATTAATGACTGTAGCAATATCAATACAGTAATAATCTTCATAGCTTAGCCATGGATTCAATTTTTATATGTACTATTGAATATTAAATATTTATTTCTTGTTGTTACTCTAGGTATTTTTATTTCAAATACTGATATGATATTATACAAATTTTATTCATAAAGGAGTATTATCAAATTCAAATGAGTACATGTACAATATAGGAAGTTTCACAATAGAAGGACACGTTGATCAACAGAATTAATCATTAGTTATTAAATTAAATTTCTCAGTTTTATATAAATAAGAATGTACTGTAATGACAAAATTTGGGAATTAAGTATTGCATGCTATTTTGTATTTTAATCCTCTCAACAAGAAAATAACCATAAATTGTCCAGAAAAGGTCCTCCATGTAAAATCTTGAAAAAAAATGAGATTTTTATTTTGTTTCTTTAAAAGTATGGATTTAAAATAATTTTCAGGATTTTTATTTATTGAAGTTATTTAGATGAAAGATATGTATTTACAACTATATTTAAACTATCAATCTCTATCTTGCCTCTTAGTATGAATATTTTAATTCCCCTCATCCTGTCAAAAAATTATCATCCGTTATTTTATTACACGCATTTATTTTGATGTTTCTCTTCATTTTTACTACTCAAATTTTGTTTTTTGGTATCTAGTGTTTGATGTATATTATCAAAAAATATAATTTCATTGTTCATTTATACCAAGTAAGACTCTCTATATTACAGATTTTTACTAAAAAAACTGTTTTACATCTCAATAGGAACTTTAATGATTTACATTTTTATGCTGGATATTAATTTTTCAACTACATAGTATTATTGATTGTTTATTCACATAAATAAGTACCAATAGAGTGTATTTGTCTTGTTGCTATTTGGACATAACAAATGTTAGTTATAATAGCAAAATATATCCTTAGAAGGAAAAACAGGAACATATAACTTTAATATCCAAACCAGGATATCTTGCTCTCAAAGGAAAATATGCTAAATCATTGGCTAGTTCTATCTTATTATTTTAATACAAAAATGGAGGTTGATCTGTATGGTTATTGATCTGTATGGAGAATTGGTTATTAAAAATACAATGGATCATTGTTGTATCATCCAACTAATAAATTAAATTTTAGAACATAGACTTGTTCCAATAGTGTGGGAACATCATACCATGTTACATAATAACTAACTGAGTTTAATGTTCCTGAGCTAGCTCGCTCTCAGGTGTCATAGACTAAATGAATAATATTTGTTATTTTAATAAGATATTATTTTATTACAAATAGGGAAAACTTGGGAAAATTATTTGTGGTAATGTTCACAACTTAGATTTTGATTATAAATTCAAAAAAATGAAGACGATTTATTAAATATTAAGTTGACTTTTTATTTTATATTTCAATACATAAAAACAAATTAAAATTTATAATATAAATATTTGGTACATACGCCATTTAATAGTTGTTAAATATGGCAAAAATTCATTAAGTTTCATCCAGTAGTACCTACACAATTAAGACACAGAATTGATTAATTATCCTTTAAATATTTACAATTTGATCAAACGACAAGATAATGTCTGATAGTTAGAAGGAACTTTTTGATGAAAGACTAGTCACAATTTTCAAGAAAGAGATAGTAAATGAGAAAGGTTCACCATGATTTCTCGAAAATGAGTGTTTATCACACATACTTTAACTTGTACAATGAAAGAAATGATGACTAGCTACTATATGATATATGTATATGTATACTATGTATAACATTATGACTATTTCTTATATATACCATGAATCATCACAGTAAAATTACTTTCAGGAATACTCAGTACAGGAGTCGTAGTCTGAAAATTTGTACAGTTTTTTTTTTCTTCTTGGACATCAATGAACTCAGATAAGAGTGAATTCACAGCCTAAATGAGGTATATTTGTTATATATTATTATGTCTATGTTTAGTACATCTAGATGGGATCTATGTCCCGGTTTTACTTGCGATTTTATGTGAATACTGAAAAGTAATCTTTTATGTCTACCTTGTTTTTTATATTCAGTGTGTATGAAAAAGCATTTTAATTTATGCAGTCCTTGATTCACCTTCAAAAATATCACAAATAAAGTATCAAGCATAAAGTTCCAATATCAAACATGGAATTTCTTAAAAAATTGAAATCATCATTAGCAATAAATTAGATACTTGGTAAAAAATAGTATATATTTATTTTAATAATATTTGATGAGTGTTTATATCCAGTTATTATTGTTTATATGGATGGTAAATCCATTGATAGCTCTAAAAACTGTTTTCTTTGCAATTTAAACATAAATTTTTTGAAATAGAAACTAAAAGAAAAAATAGAGAACTAAAAAGACGTGTCATAACAAACAGTCCTTAGGGTTCAAATCAAAACTGACAACCAAACAAAGGATCAGTATTATGTCAATGGCTGAGGGGAGGCGTAAACAGAAAAGTGATGAAATATACTTCAGTTCGTAAAAGTTTTTAAGCCAAGATTATGTTTCAAATATGTCGGAGCTCAAACAATATAAGTTATCAATTGTGTCCCCACAAAAATTAAAATAGATTGAATGGAAAATAAAGTCGAATTTCTGCACATAACAAAATCAGATTATGGTATTTGGCTCAACAGACAAAAATAGAAATATGATAACTCTCTTTTTGAGAAGATAACTAATTTTTACTTTGATTTAAGAACCATTTATTTTTAACTAGTTTTAATTCATTTTAAGTGATTCTGATATTGAATTTAGTGTAATAATTCAAAGAGACTTGAAACATCAAATGTGGAATAATCAATGAAATAAGTTAATGGTGTTGCAGAGCATGTAGAAAAGTTTTTAATAAAATTAGTTTTTTGAAGACTATGAGGACGCTATATATGTTTATGTTTGAAACATGTTCATTTGTTACTTTATGGTTGAATTACTATACATCGAGTGATCAATATGATCATGATTTATTCTAATTAAAGGTTCATAGCATTCATCTCTAAATATAATGTAATACATAAATATCCAGTAGTAAAAGTTGAATTTACTGTCAATAAATTATCAGAATCAATTTTAAATGAAATAAATATCAACCCAACTCCATTATATACCGTGTATTCAGTTTAATTAGGGGTGATAACATTTATATGTTGCATTTAAACAGGCAAAATAGGGACTAAAACAAGCTTAATATGTTGAATAATCTACACTTAGGTTATGTATCCATAAAATTAGTTTAAAATTCCTGAGGTTAAAGGTACATTTTCATGCAGACATCGTTTACTCTATATATATATAGATGTACATGGAAAGATAAGGCATCCTTGATAATAAACTCTTCAAAAATGAACCACAAGCATATACTCATCTAGGAAATCAAATCAGTAACACTATTTTCAACACTTTTTACGAATTCGAAAAGGGAGATCAAATACAAACACAAGAGGTGAATCAAGAATTACTTAATGTGAAGTCATCTATAGATGAAAAATAGGTTCATCAAGATACAATCTTCTCCAATAAAAGATAAATATGATGAACTGCGAAGGAACTGACAATGTCACAACTATGTTATGGAAATTCCTTCAAAAAATGTCTTCACAATGTGGTTTAATAAGAGGTTCTTCCTCCATACTCACTATTAAGGTCAATCTGCAATTGAAAGTGAGATCTGAAAGAGGAAATCTTGTATAATAGTAAAAAATTAGCTCTTTTTTTGACAGAATTGAATTATACTTGATCATTACTTTTGGAAGACTCTTTCAAGATTCATCGCCAAAAAATGAAATTTTCTTACTAAATCTTTCAGGGAAGATCCCCAATTCCATGATTGGTTACTTAAATCTCAAATAAGGGTCTTTAATGGACGATTGCATAAGTTCCTGTCTCTGCGTTCATGATTCATCACTTTTTGACAAGAATTAATTATTCTCTTCTACAAGTTTTTGTGTTATAAAGTAATTATTTATTTTAAAAGTTCTAATAATAAGGTTGGGTGGCCTGTGGGCTATCCAGATGTTAAGTAATCCATGTACAATGGACGTGTTCAATTTTTTTTTAAACCTTTCAATATTTGAGTTTTACTATTTATATGGTTATCATAAATGGTATGGCACACTTGAACTTGCCTCAAGATACAGCGTTGGGCAACCACTGTCCATTATTACTTAATATTATCTGATTTGCTAGTAGTTATGTTAATTCTATCAATTAAAAAATATTTATTATTAATAGTAATTTGAATATTTGGCAGAATTGCCGTTGGATCTTGTAATGTATTTCCTTCCCCCTTGTTCTTCTTCTTATCGTCTTGTATTTTCTTTTCTGTATATATATGTATTAAAGTACTGTCTTCTACGTAGTATAAATAGTCATGTATTTGTATATTAATTAGAGTAGGTTTTTGTATTATTAAGAATACAGATGTTCCTTTTATTATTATTGTATTATTTCCTCCACGCCATTCCTTCTTCTCATTTATCTCGGTCGTCCTGGATTCATCGTTATAAATAAGTTTGTGTCGCCTCTCACTCGTCAAGACACAACATTGGCGACGATAAAGGGATCAGGATCACGTGACCTCCCTGCTGTGGGATCGTCGGCGAAGCTAGCCCTGCTGGAGTTGAGTAGCCCTTTTTCGTCGGCAGAGAGAACGCTCGTTCGTCTTCGGAAGGCAGAGCAATATGGACTGTGCCTCAGTTTGGGTTTCGTGGAGGAAGGAAGAGAACCTTGGTCGCTTACAAGGAGTGAAGTGTGTGTCTGTGTCAGGGACCACATCATTAAAAGAGGATTTAATCCTATGAAGTTTTGGTTCTCTGTTGTTCCTGCTCTCCCGTTCACATCATTGGATAATGGATGTGCAATGGTCTCTCCTCTGGATTATCCCGAGTTGGATGAGGGTACATCGAGCAAGATCGATATGTCTCCAAGGGAGGAGCAGGGTGCTCGTGTCCATAAAACCTCTGTAAGGGGATCGATATGTCTCCCAGGGACGAGCAGGGTGCTCGTGTCCCTAAAATCTCGATAAGGGTGAAGGTTATGTCTCCCAGGGACGAGCAGGGTGCTCGTGTCCCTAAAACCTTGATAAGGGTGAAGGTTATGTCTCCCAGGGACGAGCAGGGTGCTCGTGTCCCTAAAACCTCTATGAGGAGTAGTGTTTTCCTTTCTCCGGTGCGCGTGCTGAGAGCACGGCACGTCTATGGAGATAAAACATTTATGTACCAGAGCGAATGGTTTGTCCGCGCCTGGACATGGATGGAGCGGATCAATAAGCTACTATTCATGGAGCGGAACCTGTGTAAGCACCGCCATGGATTGGGAGCAAAGGGGGTGTAACGTATTTCCTACCCCCTTGTTCTTCTTCTTATCGTCTAGTATTTTCTTTTATGTATATTGTATATGTATTAAAGAACTGTCTTCTACGTAGTATACATAGTCATGTATTTTGTAAATTAATTAGAGTAGGTTTTTGTATAGTTAAATTTTGGTATTAATTATAAATAATCAGAGGAAAAATCGTGATAAAATCTATCGAAAGTGGAAGCAGAAAAATAATCTTTATAAAATTTGATAGGAACATGAAACTATTTTTTTTTCTTGTTTACGTGTTGAAAAAAAAAGTTTTTAATTTCGAATTTGTGCAGTCTTAAAGGTCATTTCTTTTGAAGCACTAACAAAAAATATTGATCATCAATTTATTAACACGAAGAAAAAATTAAACAAACTTTCTCAAATATTAACTGTTTCTGTTTGATACCAGATTGTTGGTCAGCTGCCAAACGTACCTATATTGGTGTAACTTACCATTCGATAAAACGGTATAACATCATGGGTTATTTGACAATCTTGGATTGATGTATTTCACCAAAGCAGAGATAGACTTCATTAATGAATACATTTTGTGTTTTAAGGATTTTGCAGCTGCTTAAGATATCTTGCAAGGTGATAAGAATATGTTTCTTCCGTAAAATTTGCGTTCCCTTTCAGTGATAAAGAAAAAATCAAAATTGTGCTTATCTGCCGTAAATTTTGCAAGACTCTGGTAGAGTTTTTATTAGCTGGAATAAAAAAAAAGATTTAGCCACATTTTTAAAGATAAGATACATTGCTAGCTACCACTACTCATCCATTATTTAAAGCTTTGGAATGTTTTAGTGATTCTCCAGAATTACAAGAATATATGAAAAAAGTCTTAGTGGATGAAGTTAGCCTTCTCGTCCAAATTGAGATCGTTAGTGACAATCCTGAGGATTTAGTAGCAATTAGTGCTTTTTTTCAATAAAGAAAAAATTCAAAAGAAATCAAACCGCTGCTCAATGTTTAGAAAATTGTATGAATTTAGAACGCACCTTTTTAGATTTTTTTAAAATTTTCCCAAAAAATTTTGTAAAAATATTTTTACAAAATAATACAACACTTCCATCCTCAGCGATCATTGAGAGAGCGTTTTAAATGGTGGTCAAATATTTAAAGATCGATACCAAAGTTTAAAAGACGAAAATTTTGGAAAAAATTACTTTATCAATGAATATGATTTCTTAGTTATACCATTGTATTAAATGATTTCCTTGATTTTTTAAATTTATATATAAAATTAGATCTTTTACCTATATATATTATTGTACCTTATTTGTGGTCATTTCTTGGCATAAATTATTTGTAATCATAAAGTAGGTATCTTACAAAATGCCAATATATGGAGAGGGAAAATCTTGCAAGAAAGTGTGTGCAGAAGTCTAGAAGTGTTTCGAGTATAGCTGTTGTAATGCTGGATGTTTATTACTTAAATTGAGAAAATCAATTTCATCTCAACTATATTTAATAAAGGGCAAGCTGAACATTTCACATATCTGTATAATTTTTATTACCAGTTATAATAATTTATATAATTTCAGCTGATCTAATAAAACATCGATATAGCTAACCTGCTCTCCCTAACTATTTTTCACAGTGTCAAGATTATTATGTTAATTTGATATTAAAATATTATAAATTTTGTTGTATTAAATGTTGATAACATCATGTAAATAGAAGGAAAATGACTCAATATTCTAAATTTGTAGAGAATGACACATTGTAGGCTATAGTTCTAAGTCATGAAAATACCATAACATGTCTTTTTAAATATTTTTAAAATTTTCTAAAATACAATTAATATACAATACATATGTCAATTTGACTTAAAAATATTTAAATAGCAAGGTTCTATGTACCAGAGTATCACATTTTTTAATTGTCTCTTTGCTCAAGAGTACAGAAATTCCTTCAGATCTTCAACAGAATCATAGTTTACTTATATAATAACTAAGGAACTACATAAAAAGACAAAATATTAGACTAAAAGACACAATGAGGAACATCTTCCATCCAATTTAATGTAGCTCTTGAGTATATTCCTTTTAAATTATGTCTGTTTCGTCTCCTAATTTAAAAAATTATTTCAATGGTAAGAGCCCTTTATTGTCCTTACTGTAATCACTTATCCAAATCATATTGATTTTAATTACATTTATAAGGTGGAATTTGAAATATGCGTCAACATATGTATTTTATTTATGAAATCGGGAGATTTTAAGCTTATCCCTGATTTCTTTAGTATATGATAATGATAATTTTAGACTTTAAAAAAAATTTGCCTCGTTTTGTTATTTTACTATTACAAACATACAAATACTTATGAGTGATTATGTGTTTTAAAAAAAAGTAAAATTAATCTTTGAACTTCTGTACAATTCTATTGGAATATCTTAATATCGTTACAAGTCTCAGTTAATTGAATGTGGAATCATCTTCTAACCATGTATAATATTTATGTGTACAAAAAAAAGTAAAATAAATGTGCTGCGTAGTTTCCAGTCCATAAATTTTATTCTATATATATATTTTTTTGTAAACTCCATTTTAACGTAAAAACAAGAGATCATATAAAATATATAATATTGTAATAAGTATGATTGAACGTTTTAAAATCAAATGACGTATATAACATACGAAACTTTACATAAATAAAATTTATATTTGACAACAAAAATAAAGTATTATTAATACTACACTTGAGATCATTTCATAATATCTATATTTGAGAACAGGTGGGAGGATCAAGACATTGATTGACTCCTCTTTCGGTTGACGACACTGAAGGACTTCTTTTTTTTTACTTTTGATTTATGTTGTATAAAGCTTCAAAATAAAATATTTGGGCCATATCAAAAACAAATTTTCTTATTCGCTTATACTTTGCAGTCTACAATAAAATAAATAGAAACTTTTTAGAACAGAATATGTGAGTAGTTGGTTTAAAGTTAAATTGTTATAGTCTTCACGTTTGAAAATGACATTACGCTTTGTTTAATTGAACTCTATCCCGTTGTTCCGTTCGTTTATTAGTTAGTTGCATTTTTGATTGAAATCTAATTTTCTTGAAATATTGATAACGCAACGGCATTGTTAGTTTCTTTATAACTATTTATGAAGTTGGAGTAATCAATGAAATTAACCATTTACAGTGTCCATTATTTTAAATGAAGATTTCAGGAACACTAAATCTGAAATGTAATAATGATTTTAATACAATACTTCAAATTAAGGAGCTCACAAATACCATAATCTGATAATCTTCAGGATTGGACTTTTCGTTTTTCTTAAGCTTTAATTATATATTATTTAAAAGAGAAATCAAAATAATTAAAATTGAAATATTGAATTTATATCAGTATGAGACTATCAATCAAGATGTTCCGACTCATAAAATATGTATATTATATGAGGCTAATGCCGAGTCAATGATGGGATCAACAGTAAAGGAAACGACAAAAGGAGTTGCCATATGAACGTTGCGTATTCAAAGGTTTTTTGGAGTTTTAGCTAAAGGATGAAAGTAAGGTTTGGACTGAATGGGGTAAGGAAAATGACTCAGGAGGAGTCATTGAAAGGCTTATTTTATTTGTGATGAGTGAAACGATCCTGCTGGCCCACCAGGAAATCCCTATAACTTTATTCGGTTTTTTATTAATACTTATAGAATATTATATTGATATATCTCCGTACGCTTATGCTGATAACTCTACCTAGAGAACACAACGTTTATAATCATTTATAAAGATACCGTAGATATAATCATATATGTTGACGTGTTAGTTTGTAAATTAGGAAAAATTGTGCACTAATTATCCTGAAATGTCTCCAACAACTTAGATTATTTTATCCCTCGTTGATGAATTATAAGGTCCGAAAGGACTATTCAAGTTAATGAAGGATCAGATTGGAGTTTGTCATCTTCCTCTCATTTAAGTCCTTCCCTAAGCAGGGGGGATATCCTCCTCCACAATAACCAATGAAATTCACTTGCTGTTTTGGAGTAAAATGGGACATTTTGAATCCAATATGAGGACAATGAAGTAGATACTTATCTGCCTCTTGATTTGAGGAAGAAATAAGGACTCCCGAAGACTTGTTGCTGTTATATAACTGATTCCTTTACTCTTTATGAATCACACACATGTAATTAATGTCATTATTAAAAGTCCTAAGTATTAGAACAGTAATAAACAATGTCCTTTGAATAAATAACAGAAAAAGTGAGCTTCAGAGATTGTGCAGATAGTGATACTCCATGTAGTATAGTAGTTCATGGATTATCCACCAAAATTCCAATGTATACTATCAAAATATCATTACCTTATGTATTTAGTTCGAACTAGAAACAAAACATGTAATAATATTATTATAATGATAATAATAAACAAAGCTGACGAAAACTGTTGGATTGGAAGAATTGATAGTCTCTGCTACTTTATATTTAGTATTTATTCATTATCAACTGACATTATAAATTATTCATATTGGGAAAGAAGGACTCGTAGATAGACGAGCATACATAATATTAGGCAAGATCAGGGATTCCAATTCGTTATGATCTATGATGTATCAACAGAAGAAGGGGTTGGCTGTGGTGAGGCAAATCACTGAAAGGATTCGGAGAGGCACTCAAAGGTTGGGTCAATAGAGAGCATGAGGAAATGAGAATTGTAAGGGAAGAAAACTTTAAAGCTCATTACAGTTGGAACAATTTAGAATCGAATTAATAAGATGCGAACAATAGGTTTCATCTCTTCATGAACTTCATTAAATTATTTCCTATCCAAAGACTACAAAACATTGTGCAGTACGTTGACAGTTATGGGACTCAAATACCTCAAAGTTGTATATATAGGAATTGGAATTCATACCTCCAATGGATATCCAGCCCCAGAAACTCAGAATCCTTTTTCAAGTTGTGTCCTCCACTTCCTCCTTTCCTTATGAGGTCTTTTCCATGTTCGCCACCTTGAAAATGAGGCTCCTGGAGCACTTCACAATGTCTATATTCTCTGCAGCTTAATTTTGGCAATCAGAAAGTCTGAGATCCTTTGCCTCTTTGCTCCTTGCTCACTCATGATGAAAGATTTGAGAAATGCCCATCATTGTTTACTTATGCAGAAAGGAAAAGAAATTAAGAATATGCAGAACAAGAACACAAAACATCACTATTTTAATTACATAATTAGTATTTATTAACATTCCACATTTTGCTTCCGAACCCTGTTGACTTTTTTTTTCAACACTCTGTATTTGGTTTATATATTATAATGAACATACATATATAAATAAACTGGAGCAATTGCACAAAAAGTACATAAATAAACATTATATTTTATACTGAATAATCCGGGGTAGAATTTCAACTACTATTCTAAAAATCAAACTGAAAAGAAACAACAGTAAATATGCAAATTAACAATTATGATAAATATTTGTTAAAATTTCTTAATCCCTTTTTAAAATACTTCTATGATTTCGTGAAGTCGATGGACGGTTTTATTCTCCTGTAAAATTCCATAACAAAAATTAAATTCCCGAAAAAATATTCAAGTGTGGGGAGATTAACTTTACTTAAAAAAGAGTAATAAAGAGAGTTATAATGAAACCAAAGAGATAAATATATTGAAGATGATGAGGGCAAGTCAACATAAAATAAGTGTAACGGATTTTGGAAAAATTTCTAAGTATCTTTTTTTTTTTTGACTTAAAGAGGATTTATATGAAGTAGAAAATGGCAAGTCAACATAAAATCAGTTTAAGTAAGAGAGTGAACAAAAGAAAGAAACGGCTAAATTCTTTTGTACTTGGTAACAATGAGGAAATGGCCTGAACAAACTACTAATTTTTTTTAGATTTATTAATTCAATTACTTATTCTTACATTTGAGAAAAAAAAACGAATATTTTTTGCCCCTGAGCATGTTTTCAGAGACAACTGTCTCCAAAGAGTCTGTTGGCACTTGGTGAGAGGGGCAAGAGAAAGAATTTGAATTATATTCTACCCCATAACTGATTGATGATAGAATAATGATGATATACGTGCTGTAGACCTGTTAAAATTTTTATTTCCAAACTTTTTAATATTTGACTTTTTCCTGTTCTCCAGGGTCTATAAAACTAAATATACCAGGTATTATGATTTCAGACCGTGACTATGCCTACCACATGGGCATGATAAATTTATTGTTAGTAGCTTTAAAAAAGGAAAAAAAAAGTGATTGCTTGTATTTTTTTACAATAGCTTTGCAATTGCTTATCGTATAGCAATGATATGGGTATGAAGTTAAAGCAAATAAACTAAGCTTTAATATGTTTAAATATGCTATTGACCTTTTATTTGTGTCCATGAGTAAATTTTATCCTGGATATTAAAAAATGCTTGTTCTTTATATATTTCCCATGTTTTTTAGTTATTCTTCTAAGTTATAATTAATTTGACAAATATGTATACAAATAGTGAGCACCATGGAGTTAAATACAAAAAAAAATCCTTTAACTCCAAGAAAAATCCTTGAGAACGGGAAAAAGTCAAATATTACAAGGTTTGTAAAAAGAGTTTTTTTTTACTAAGTTTAATTAGTTGAATAGATGAGAGGGATAAATTTGTAGATTACTTTGGGGTTTAAACACATTTATTCCCTAGCAATGAACGTGTAACTATTGTTTGATTTGTTACATAAATTTAAACAAATTTAAATATTATTTTGCAAAAGAACACTCATTTATTTATATATCATTGATGATATTGCATATGAACAATATATATTTTTTCAAATATCCTAATTCATTCAATTAAAATATGCCACATCAATGTATTAGATATCCTTTTTTGGTAAAGCTTCCCTTCAAATAAATGTATGCTTGGAAACTTTTATTTTGGCAACATTATTAGAATCCTACCCCAACTTTTTTTGTGAATTAGTAGTCTTTCAAAAGAAGTTTTATTTTAAACGTCTGTCTTGCGACTCCAAAATCCTACCTATAAATTGTTTGTTGTCACAATATATCTATTTTTTTTAGAATATTCTATTATTGTTGCTTGATCACATAGTGGTTTGTTGATTAATTAAATATCTTAAATTCAAATGCGTGCACCAATATGTTTCAAAAAATTTATTAACACTCTGATATTGTACATAATTTAAATATGTTTTTTGATCCAATCTAAATGCATTGAAATATCTGTAAAAACAAGAAGATGTTCTTTTTCCTTTATTACTGATAGGATACCAGCCAGAACACATCTTGTCGAATCCTGACATATGGTTAATGGTCCTCCTTCATTACGGCCATTTGCTACTGAGTTTTTTGTTGTGCATAGATGATCAGGTTTTTGGCAATCTTCGTCAATATTTTTGTTTAATTTTTTTACTATAGAGAAGTGAACTAATCCAGAATATTTAAATTGATCTACAATATTTGATCCAGTAACTGAAAATATATATATATATAAGTTCGTGTGGTATCTACTTCATATTGATTTAAAGTCACTCTTAATACACTTACAAGTGGCTATTTGTGTGTCCTTTATTGGAAAATAATCACTCGAAAAGCAGATGGGAAGGACTCTATCATTCCATATTAATTTATTATGTAGGGAAATTATGGCAATGTTGTTTTCACGTGTTTTCATGTTGTACTTTGGATGTTTAACAGCACTTTTAATAACTCCATTTTGATAACCATCCCCTGAAGATTTTGTACTTGATCCAGCAAATATCTTATATGAAAAGGAAAGTCTTATTTGTAATAATTGTGCATATTATTTGAAACAATATAATATATTGTATATAATGGAGGACGGTTCAAATAAAATAGTAAACTTACATTAATCGGATCGCTGTGATAATATCCTTGACAATTAGCTGTAGTTAGCACACGATCATTGGTAATGATAACTCCATTACACAATACTTCTCCAGTAAATCTGTGTACTATACGAGCATGCCAAGGGAATACAGAATTATCAAACTGTCCCTCTGTCTTCTCTTTTCTTTGATCACAAGAGTTGGATATATCGTTGGATACTCCACAATCTTGATAAAATATATATAATATGTTTTTATACTGTTGTAATGAATGTATGACACTTACCAAAACATCTATCTGGGCAATAGTCCCACCCACCTTGATTTAAATAGCACCAAGGCTTAGGATAGTAATTTGAATTTAGTAAAGTGCAAATTCTATGCATCCCATGGTATTCGAACGGAAACATACAAAATCCAGAGTTAGTTCTACATCCTAATCCTATTCAAAAATATATTTATTATAAAATTTAAGTAAGATTAAAAGAACTAACGTCCGGCATCAGCAGAAATTAATGACTGTATTAAGATCCATATTGTAATAATCTTCATAGCTTAGCCTTGGAATCAATTTTTTGCTATACTATTGAAATATTTGAAGAGTCCACTGGCTTCAACTGAAATAAAAATGCCAATTTCTTTGCTTATATATATATTTGAAACAAAAAATAACAACATGTGTTACATTATACACTTAGCTAAAATGTCCTGATAATCAAGTAAAAACCTAATGATAACACAGTATTTGGATGGACATTTTTTCACATCTGTTCTACAATAAGTATTCGTTGGAAAACAGAGTTACAACTCATTTATCTCTATATCAAATGATGATACAAATGAATAGTTATATTTGAATTTTGAAACCGAAAATGAGCTACAGGTTGTACATTGGAATATTTTGGATTTCAAAAATTAATGTAAATATTTATTAATAATATAAATATAACTGACTATCATTATCCGTATAAACCTTCTAAATTTATTTTATTATAAATTTTATATTAGTTTTTTTAGCAAAAAAAATGAATGACCTCTAAATGAATATTTCCATCTTGTATAATTAGGAAAGGTGCTTGAAAAGATATTAAAAAGCATAAGAATCTTCTTTTCATCGATTTCTTAGCAAAAATGGAGAGCATTGAAAGTAGTAATTTATGTATTGTTTTATATATAGGGTTCGGAAGCAAAACATGCACTGTTAATAAATGCCAATTATGTATTTAAAATAAAGAGGTTTTGTAATTTTTCCCTACATATTCCGAAGATCCTGTCCTTTTTGCATAAGTAAATGATAACACACATTTCTCAAATCTTTCATCATGAATGACCAAGCAGCAAAAAGGCAGAGGATCTCAGACCTTCTAGATTCCAAATTTGAGGTGGAAGAAATAATGGACATTGTGAAGTGCTCCAGGAGCTCATTTCCAAGGTGGCAAAGATAAAAAAGGATGGAGAGGACCTCTCAAGCAAAGAAAGAAGTAGGGGACACAACTTGAATAAAGATTCCGAGTTTTTGGGGCTCCTGTAGAAGAAGATCAAGGATGACCCCACAAAATCCATGAATTTCATCTCTAACGAGTTTGAAGTGGACGAGGGGACAATCAGAAGGGCTGTGATGGAAGACTTGGACTTGTCCTGTTCATCAAGATTCCCACGCCACCTGTTGACAAACACCCTGAAGGAAAGGAGAATGCAGAGGTGCAAAAAGTTCGTTCAAAGATCCAAGCAAAGGTATTCACAGTAAAAATTTCCTTTGACGAGAAAATTCCTTGGACCAGGTTTACAACTGTCAGAACGACAGTTGACTTGTGAATCACCAGAGGAGGTCAAAGGGAGGTTCCGTACATAGCATCCGCCAAATAATTGTCCTGGCGTCCGACAGCTAGATTATGCCTCTCGTCTTTTTTAAGGTTGGGGAGAAAATCGACCAGGAGGCCTACTACAAGGTGCTGCGGTTCACCATAGTGCCATGGCTCAAACCCACCTATGCAAAGGACAACTATGTGTGGAACCAAGATGGTGCACCCTCACACACATCGGCCGAATACCATAAGTTCTGCACCGACAAAATGACTGATTTTTGGTGCATACGGCACATACAGCCATCATCTTGACCGTATTTGAACCCGTTGGACTTTGCTGTGTGGGGCATCTTGGAGAATGAGACTCACTGGACGTCTCATCCGAACGTGGATTCCCTGAAGGCCGGCATTGTCAAGGAGTGGAACAACTTGTCCGAAAAGTTTATCATCAACTCCTGCAAGGTTCTCCGCCGCCCTGTGGAGGCTGTGATTGCTGCTGAGGGTGGCCATATTGAGTTAACATGTTACATAGGTCGTGTTTCAAGCTTTTGTTAAAAAATTTCAAAATTATTCATCAAAAAATAAAATTATTGACATTTTTCGAAAATCAGCCATTCAGTTGACGTTTTGCTTCTGTAATGATATTAAAAATTAAATTATTACAAAAACTTTATTATACATTAACTATTACCCACAACCAACAAAAAATTTTAACTTTATATTTTATTATTTAAAATAGAATTATATAAGTTTAAACAATAATGATCACTATATTAAACACAAATATCCTTATTTGTCAGGTTTTGCGGTATCAAATAACTAGAGACTATTTAAAATATACCATGTATATAGTAGGTTTATAGTTAGCTTCGGACGTCTTTTTATTCAATTCCTCGGGTTATTCTCCAGAACTATTCCAAAAAGGCTCTCCCGACTCTAATCTCCACCTTCCCTTGGGGTGTGGGGTCCCCATTTAAGGTAGGCTTCATGTGTGTCACGTCGTTGCTTAATCGCACGACCTCTCACCAAGAAGTTGTCTGAATCCGGTGAGTTGATCTTATTTTTATGGTTCTTCATTACTATGTATTCTTATATTATAATTTAGGGCTTGCGTGGGCCTAATGAAGGAAGGCTCGACAGGAAAACAGAATTCCAAGAAGAGCGCTGTTTTGGCTCAGAAGGAATCCAAAGTCTTTATTGTTTATGTGAGTTTTAATGGTACCATATGATTTCTGTCCGGTACATATAAAGAAGTTATTTTTAATGCTTAGAGTTGAAAAGGTCCACGCTTTTCAACAGCCTTGAAACTGAAGAGTAATGGTCCATACAATATTTAATAAATTAAAAGAAGTGTTGTCCATTTTAGATATGGGTAATCCATAAAAATTAGCTAAACTTTGCTAAAGATTTGGATTCCATAAAGAAAAACTAAATTAAAAACAATTTTTTAGAGTTGACATCTCCAAGAGCAGAATTCAAAGAAGTAGCAGAGTTGTGCTTCATTATTAACAGTAAGAAAACTAGTGGAGGTATTCATTGGACAAAGTTTAGTCAATTCATCAAGCCTACTGTGTGGACAATTCATATTATCCTATGAATATGTTAATGTTTTCAAATGGACTAAAATACGAAAAGTTTACCATCTATTCTATTTTGTAAACATATATGTTAAGATAATATCTTAAAAATTAAAAAAAACTACATAAACAATTTTTAATATCTGTGGTAAAATGTACCAATGATCACAAAAGAAAAAGTTCATAAAATAACTATAAAAATTGAATCACATTTTATTGGCTTTGAGTTTTGTCCAGTTTTATCAGTGCTATACGATAAGCCGCAATGCTTTAGTCAAAAAAATACAAACAATCACAGTCTTTATTGCCTATTTTTAGAGCCACCAACAATACATTTTGAAGGGTCATGTGGCAGGCATAGACGAAGTCCCAAATCTAAATAAATATTATGTTTAGTTTCTATATAATTTGGAGAATGGGTCAAAAGTCAAATATTAAAAGGTTTAAAAAAAAAAGTTAAAAATTGAAAAGGTCAATTGTACATGGATTACTTAACATCTAAATAGCCACACGCCACTCAACCTTATTATTAGACCTTTTAAAATAAATAATTATTCTATTAAATAACAATTGTAGAAGAGAATAATTAATTCCCGTTAAAAAGTGATGAATCATGAACGCAGAGATGGGTACTTATGCAATCGTATAATGAAAACCCTTATTTTTGATTTAAGTAATCAATCTTGGAATTGTGGATCGTCCGTGAAATATTTTGTAAGAAAATTTCATTTTTTGGTGATGAAACTTTAAACAGTCCTTCAAAAGTAATGATCAAGTGTGATTCAATTCTGTCAAAGAAAGAGCTAATTTTCAATTTTTATACAAGATTTCCTTTTTTTTTTTTTTCAAATTTCACTTTTAATTACAGATTGCCTTTATTAGTGAGTATGAAGGAAGAACCTCTGATCAAAACACATTGTGAAAGACATCTTTTGAAATAATATCTATAGTATAATTATGACATTGTCAGTTCCTTCGTGGTTCATCATATTTATATTTTATTGGAGAAGATCGTATCTAGATGAAACTATTTTTCATCTATAGATGACTTCACATTCTTTAATTCTTGATTCACCTTTTGTGTTTGAATTTGATCTCCCATTTCAAATTCGTAAAAAGTGTTGATATAGTGTTACTGATTTGATTTTTTAGAGGAGTATATGTCTGTGGTTCATTTTTGAAGAGTTTATTATCAAAAATGCCGTATCTTTCCATGTACATATATATATATATATATATAGACAATGTCTGCTTGAATATATACCTCTAACCTCAGGAATTTTAAACTTATTTACAGAATCTAAGTGTAGATTGTTCAACATATTAAGCTTGATTTTTCATTTTTAAATTCAAGAAATAATTCTAATCGCCCCTACTTGAACTGAATACACGGTATCTAATGAAGTTTGGTTGATATTTATTTCATTTCAAATTGATTCTGATAATTCATTTTGACAGCAACTTTTACATTGGGATATTTTTGTATTACAAAATATTTAGATTTAAATGCTATGAACCTTCATTAGAATAAATCATGATCATATTGATCACTCGATTTATAGTAATTCACCTATAAAGTAACAAATAAACTTATTTCTTGTTCAGTTCTATAATTATTAGTCTTATTTGAAAATCCTATCATGTATTACCCGGAATACCCTATCGATCAGATGCTTCACCAGTGTGGCAACAAGAAACCACACAATTTGTTTGCATTTTTTACCTCTAGGAAGAATGATCAATTTCTATGACAATTATTATTTATTGATAACTAATTAACGATAAAAACATCTTTATATAGCTTATTAAATCAAATCAGATAAACTTTTAACAGACAGGTTGCATGCTTTTAAAAATTAATAGTTTATCCAGATAGTTAGTTATCCATGGATTGTATAATCCTACCTGTAAACTTATTTCAATAATTATTATCGATAAAATCATCACAAGATCAAATGATAATTTCTGTAATATGATAATCTTTATTAGGTAACAAATAATTAAGTTTGAACAAGGACCTTGATTATAGACTGTAAACTAAGGGTAAAAATTGTAGTGTTTACCTACCTGATTTAGGAAAACACTGCGAAGTAGTAATTGGATAAAGTACAGAGTTTTTAATGGTGAATCAAGGACTACATATATTAGAAGGGCTTTTCATACACACTTAATATAAAAACAAGGTAGACATAAAAGATTACTTTTAAGTATGCGCATAAAATCACAAGTAAAACCGGGACATAGATCCCATCTAGATATACTCGACATAGACATAATAATATATAAAAAAATATACCTCATTTAGGTTGTGAATTCATTCTTATCCGAGTTCATTGATGTCCAAGATGAATCCTGTCGAGATATACTAGACATAAATATAATAATACATAACAAAATACTTCAATTAGGCTTTGAACTCACTCTTATCCGAGTTCATCGATGTCCAAGAATAAAAATGCCAGTACGAATTTCCAGACTACGACTCCTCCACTGAGTATTCCTGAAAGTAATTCTACTGATATGATTCATGGTATATATAAGAAAAAGTCTTAATGGCTTACATAATTACATATGATTTCCTCCGGCCTCATCCCTCAATCAACAGATGGACTCTAAGAGAACTCACACCTTCCCTCCTCCAAATATTCCATAAGAGCCAAATTCACAACTTTTTCCACACAATGAGACCTTCCATCTAATTTTGAGACCTGTCCAAGTGCTAATTATCCTAATAACTTATATCCTTCTCCTCACTTCGCGTTCCTAGGCTTGACCAAGATACTTAGAGACAATGTAGGTCACTCATCATTTTTTTAACATCGCCAGGCAGATATGACGTCTAGGCGATATATAAAAGCGCTCTTTAGCTGAATAAAACATAATATAGTCAGCTGTTTCTGTTCACAAGTTCATTAATTATATTATACTTATATGTATATGATATTTTATATATATGTGGACACTGTCCATGTGAGAAAAAAACGTTGTGAGTAATATTGCCGTGAAGCAATATGATTGTGAGTAATTTTATTGCAAGGTAATAATATCGTGCGCAATTTTGTTACAATTTATATTATACCAGAAAATGTGTGATAATTTGTGAAATTAAACCAAATCTTGGAAGAATTAAGAGGATCCCCCCCCCTTTGGTCGAAAAAGTTTTTGTTTAAGTTTTGATCAGTTAAAAGTATTGTAATAGCTCCAGAAAGGATAGGGAAATAGAGTAAAGGTAAACCAGCAGTAATTAATACATGTGCCCCACTAAAAGAATCAAACACCAGGAATTCGTGATGGTCTTGATAAAATTCAAAGCTCCCAACAACAAAGACACTCCTGCTATATATAAAACCCCAAAATGAGATACCCCTCAAAATAGGGGGGGGGGAGTATAAACAGTTCAATCTGTTCCTTCCCCACTTTCTACCAAAGCTCTTATGAGCAATAAACTTAAAGAGGGTATTAAAAAATTATGATATTCTCCCTGGACTAATGTTAATTTAAATGTAGAAAGTTCTCTTCCTAATTGTAGAAATTCAGGCAGCTAATATTAACAATGGTCTTAATTCAGCCGATGTTACTAGAACAAGGTTAGGCAACAAGAAAGTGGGTGGGCAGGCACAGTAGATTAATAAAATAAATATCCTTCTTTCTATTTTTGGTGACGTCATTGGGGCGAGTCTTGTTCATTAATACTAAATAAATTTAAAAACTAAAAATTTGTAGTGACTCAATATTTCTTAAGCGATATTATATTAAATATAACACCAAAAGTAAGTTTTTAAATTTAATAAATTATTAAAAATATAGACGTAACACATTTTAATAAATAATACGTTATAATATTTTTTATATATTTTATTTAATCAAATAACTAAAATTACAAAACCCAAGAGGCGTTTTATACCACTGAAGGACGTCTTGAATTTTGTATTGTCGAAGAAAGACAAATATAATACTGAATAAGTCGGAATTGGTGCTCATCATTTTGATCTTTAATGTTTGATTTTTTATTTAATTTAAACACTTACTTTTGGTATTATATTTAGTAAAACATATCTTAGGAAAGATAGAAAAACCAAAAAATATATTTCAATATTTTCAATATTCCCAAGTTTATTAAAAATGATAAAACTAGGCTGATTTTGAATCACTTAACATACACAGTTTTATTAAAAATCTGTTTTATATATTAGAAATAAAGGAATTTATGTTATTTTATAGTCTAAGAAGCAATATTTTCGTAAAATTTTTGTATGTACAAACATATGCATTCTTCTCATTATCTACATTCATAAATTTATCAGCATGCTTGTTTAAGTCTTCAAGTAATGACACACCTTACATAGAAATCAATAGTGGTTTCCCTTCTTTGTCTGCTCAGTTAAGACTGAAGACGAACCACTGAACCATAGATTGAACTCTAGAGATTATTTATTCAAGCCATCAAGACTTCCAGCAATAAGACATTTGTGGAGTGAGAGCAACGACCTTCTTGTTCAAAGAATTAAAAAATTAACTAAGTCGTATAATACAAAGTTTATAGCCACCTAACCACGTTCTACGTGGCATTAGAAACTATAACTCTTTAAAGTATCGGTAGTATTCAAGTGTACCACACGATTTCTGACAATACTCCCTCTATTGAATGCTGTCTCCGTCAATGTGGAGTGTGTGGTGGTGAAAAAATAATTAAAAATATATTGTCTTAGATTTTGGAGGAAAATATGATTGATGAAATAACTTATAGAATATAGACACATACAGATAGGTAACATCTGGAACCATTAGTGAAATCTTATAAAGATTTCGTCGAAGATTTTATGCAAGGTCTTCAAAAATATCAAACATATGCTTTTATAACCAAAATGAAATACTACAGATTTAAAAGAGCGAAGAAAGAGATAGAAGATGGAAAAATGGTAGTGGTCTTTTATTTATCTAGAAATTTATCTTTCGTTGTTCAGGACGAGGTGCAAAGTTTTCATTGCAACAATTCTAGGGCAACACTTTACCCTTTCGTTGGATATTCCAAGCAAAACACTAACTTAAAACATGTAAACTTTGTAGTGATATCTGAGTGTGAAGAAAATATTAAGAATATAAATTTTGCATATTCCAAATGTAGTAAAGATAATCAAGAATTGGCACCCTTAGCGACAGAAAAAAAAAGGGTCACCAATATACCTGGAACTCGAAGTTTTATCCTTGTGTGGAGATTATCCTTACAGGGGACATATTTTACTGCTTCTGAGGTTTCGATAGTTAAAACAGTTATCACTACAGCAAAAAAAAAGTTAAGTATTGATTTAGAAATTATAGATAAAATACAGCGGATGTAAGAAAAAAATTATTATTCTGTGCAATTATAAATTATTTGTGAACTCTTGATAAGAGAAATACAGTTAGAAATTTATCTGGTTGTCCTTTCTTTAGTCTTTATTTTATTGAAATGGTAAATTTGGTTGAGTAGATATGAATTAATAAGTTTTATTTTTTGAACTAGGTAGTAAAATTGATAGAAGTTTAGGTTTATAGTACCCTTATATATTTACAACACTTAGGGGCATTGTAGTATATATATAACCTGGATTTTAAAAATTTATAAATGAGTGCAAATTTGTCTCGCCATAATTCTAAATTAATTATCATTTCTAATATTGTACCCAAGTTTTGTACATCCCATGCTTAGTATTTCGCTAATAAAGTTAACCTAAATTTTAATGCAGCCCCAAAACTTTTTGTGAATGCTGCAGGCATTCTACCTGTCTATTGCGTCATTGTGTTGGCTTATACGATAAATGCCACAAAATAACTAAAGTAATATCTTTTCAGTGGATTTTAAACTAGAGATATACCTTAAAAAACATTCAAAATAGGTTAAAATAGGTTCTTTAAATGTACAAAGACACATTGTCAAAAAACCTTAATGCTGAAAGCCACTTTTCCTGATTCAATTCAAAAGTTGATCAAGCGTGTTTGGGATCCCTTCCTTACACCAAATCAGATGTACTTGAAATACCGTCTCTCATTTTGGGTCTTTTTCACAGAAAGGCTCTTCAAGGACGACCGGGCAATCTGCGAGGAATGGAGCAAAAAAAGACAATAACACATAGTTCCAGGGATTGCAGCGCCCTGAAGTATATAATACAAAAAATTAGCCAGGGTGTGGAGTCAAAAATTGGAAAAAACCATCGAAATACGAACTTTTGTATGGTTTTGGGGAACCAGTGATCTTCAGCGAGTGGTCTCGAAAGTTGTTATAATTTTGCAGTGTTCGTTGTCTGTAGCACATTACCATAATTTTTCCCCACGAGTCGTTCAGCTCGTATTGTTGAACATGCCAGTGGGTTTTTTTTTCTCTAGTTCTAGTTTGTTTTCTTTAAATAATTTAAAATTTGTGCCTTTGAAGTTTAAAATGTAGTGTTTGATGTCATACTATAAGGAAATGTGTACGTACGTTATATTCTGTAATTTAAAACTGTTATTATGTAAGAGTTCTTTGATACTGAGGAAAAAGGCAGTGGAAGAGATTAACCTGCCTCAGGGACCAGCAGCTTATATACACACCCCGGGAGTGAGGGTGTATTCAAACAAATTAAAAGGGACTCTAGGTGTTTAGAAATGCAGCAGTGGTGCAGTTTAAACGGCCTCGAGGCCCAGTCTAAAATAAGAGCTGCGAAATTAAGAGGTTCTTTGATGATCAAGGAAGGGCCTCAAAGAAATTAAGATTGCCCGGGACCCAGCAGTTCACCTGCACAACCCATAGTCTGGTTTGAATTATAGCATTTTAAAAGAAGTTTTCCTCGTGGAAATGGTAGAGATTAAAATATATTTTGGCCCCGTACTTCACCTGTACAACCCGAGATTCGGCTGCATGACTGTGCCCTCGGTGTCTTAACCAGAATAAAGCATGAAAGAAGCATGTTTTTATATTAGCATATTCATCAAACCAAAATGAGAATGATTCATAAAATTCTAGAGTTGTTATTTATTTATTTAATTAATTAAACTGAAGAATTTTTAATTAGTTTTAATTTCTTTACTTCTGGGCAACTCTTGCAAACCTACTATAGTATAAATTAGAGTTATAAATATAATAATAGGGGGTACGTTTTTATAACATTAATCAATTATCAATTAATCCTTGAAATTCCTGTCAAATAATTAAATATTTTACCATTAAAAATTGGTGAACATGAATGGGAATCATAATTACATAGCATTGGAGCATAAATCTTCATCGAATATATTCATTATTTTTTTGGTAAAGTGTCTTATAACCATTTAAAAACCCCGGGAAAATAGTTAAGTTAAGTTTGAAGGTAATGTAAAGGAGGGTTAGTTATTTATTATACTTTATGCTATTTTAACTTGACTATATACATTATTTTATATGCTAAAAATGAATCATTAAAAAAGCAACAGTAAATATGCAAGTTAACAATTTTGATAAATACACAAAATACTCGTACGCAAGGAACCTACACCATCTGTTGATGGAGACTCTGAAGGAAAGGAGACCGCTGAGATGCAAGAAAGTTCGTGCTTGAATCAAAACAAATGTATCCACAGTAAAAAAATTATCAGATGAGAGATTTTCAACGTGGACCAGGTCCACAGCCGTCGGAACGACTGTTACTTGGAGGATCACCAGAAGAGGTCAAGGAGGTGTTCTGCACTAAATATTGCCCAAACAATGGTCCAATGAAACAGATGTGTCCCTTCTTTTTAAAGACTGGGGAGAAAATCGGCCAAGAGGTCTACTACAAGGTGCTGAGGTTGACCATACTGTCATATCTCAAGGCCACTTACATGGAGAACAACTATGTGTGGATCCAAGATTCAGCACCAACAACATGGCTGATTTTTGGTCCAAGGACATGCAGAATTTGAGCCCGTTGGACTTTGCTGTGTGGGGCACTTCGGAGAGGGAGACTAGCCTGACATCTTGTCCAAACGTGGACTCCGTGAAAGCCGCCATTGTGAAGGAGTGGAATAACTTGTCCGATAAATTAAGTCCTGTAAACTTTTTGCAGCCGTGTAGACTGTGATTGGTGCTAAGGGAGGCTATATTGAGTGAACATGTTTGCAAAGGTAATGTCTCAATGTTTTGAAAAAAAAATCAAAATTATTTAAAAAAAAATAAAATTATGGACATTTTTCTAAAATCAGTCATTCAGTCCACGTTTTGCTTCCAACCCTGTATTTACGTCCACTAATCCACGCTGGAACTCCGTTATTATAATAAGCCAAGCCCCACCCAGTTTTGATTTTTTTTAAATCTTTTGAACAACCTTATATGCCTCCCTGAAATATGAAGGGTAAACTTTTATTTTCAAATGTCAAAGGTTGGGATGTTGAAGTTGTCTTTCTGATATCACTAGGGGATAACAAAACTTTACTTGATTTAATCAGAAGTCAGAATATTGACGAAGCTCAAACACAGTAAAAAATTTAGGCTTCAATCTCTAAATCTTGTAAATTTTTAAAACCTTTAAAATAATCGCTCTTCGATTAATTCTGTGTAGTAATTTGAGTTGATTTCGATTTATAGATAGGTTTACTATACCATGTACCGCAGCCCTTAGACGATATAGTAAGCTCAAGTACGTACTAACATTATTTAAATAAAGTGAAGAGTATTTAAATCAAGAATGATAGGAAATTAACAAAAAATAGCGAGAGATCCATATTGCCTCGTATAGCACAAGGTATCATAGGCTTCTGATAAATAAAAAGTATACATTTTTATAGATCGTATCAAAAGAAAATTTATTTATAAATGTTGTATGTTGTCATTGATTTTATTTAAAAGATAGAAAGTAATCATTACTCAAATAAATATTCTTAAGTTTCGTGAGAAGAAATGTTTTTAACGTTTCTCATGTATGTGACAAGGAGTAATTCATGAATTGACAATATTTATATTTTCTTGAAAGATCCTCATACAAAAGGATATAAGCTCTTCCTTATTTTCTTGAGTAAGTCCTTGTAATCTAATTACCTACTACGATTCAAAAATAATATTGAACATTGTTTTATCATAGGCTTTGACATCACAAAAATAATCCTTCTATTTAGGTTAACTAGCAGTCGTCACGGTATAACAATTTGAAAAAGAACACTGCCTGTTTGTGTTATTGATATACCATGAACGATTTTGTAAAATTACTAACTATTTACAAGTAGAAGGAGCTTTCATTGTTTCTTTTTGGAGAAGAATGGATGGAAATGCAATTCCCCAGGATGTAGACAGGGGTATAACGGTACCCCAAAGAAATTTTAAAGTTAAAACAAATTTTCCTCTTCCAATGTACGCACTATGTTCAGTCATGTCGAAAAGGCAATGCCAAGATCAACCACCGATCTTAAAACCAAAACAATCATCCAAACAATAACTGAAAACTCAAGAATATGTAGCCTATATTTGAAAGAACTATTTGAAGTAATAAAACTATCAATGCTTAAGAAAGATTTGTCTGATTTACAAGTATTGGTTTAACGCGTCTTTATCTACAGAAACTCGACTTATTAATTTAAAATATTATTAGTATTTATTTATTAAATAATCAAAAATTGGAACATGAAGTCGTTATTGCTGCAGCCAATGGATTTCTGAGACATAAATACCTAACAGAAGAGCTGGTTGTGCTATCTTTATTAAGCGATGAAATTGACAATGGTACCGATAAATCAATGACTTCTTTTGAAATTGCAAAAAGTTTCAATATAGTAATCTTAACTTTCCCAAACTGAAATAAAATGTGTTGAATGGCCCGATTTGATAGGACCACTGTCATTGAAAGTATTTAAATTATCGGGTATGGAGAACAGCTGGTGAAAAAAACTTAAAGATTATAAATTTCCTATTACTAATGACAGTGCCGAAATATAAATGAAATAAATACCTTATCAAGCTCCTACAGTTCACAATAAAGACCAGATACAAGTCAAAAAATAATTGGTTGAAAATCATCTTAAAAAAATAAAGAGTTCATGTATACAGGCATTAGTTTTCTAACTATTATATTCTTTCGAATACCTTAAACCTTTTGTACTCTAAACTAACAGGTTGCAAAAATTTGTTTATCCTTATATACTTAACAGCATTTTGTCAAAAAAAAAAAAAATGTGAGAAAATTGACCAATTTTAAGCCTTAAATTTCATGTGCTAAGGGCTTGCTGAATTTTAAATGTATTTATTTAAATTTATGTTTAAAGCCAGGTTTAGGTAAGTTTCACTATGAAACAGCAAAAATTTCATAATACATTTTGTTTTTTGGGACACCCTAACACTCACCTTCAGAGGCCCAGAACGTAGGTATATATATATTGATGGAAAAACTATAACAAGGATGTACGGTTAAACTGCTGGAGAAAAGTACAGTTAAAACTCTACCACCGCGTGTTTCTAGGTACCAAGGAATCCTTCTAATATACTATAATTCACCCTATCCCACGGGTTGTACAGGAGAACTGCCAGCCCGAGTCAAGTTAAATTTCTCCCCAGCACTTTCTTGAGCATGAAGAAACCCTCTTGTTCTCCCAAAATACTGTACAGATGAAGTAAGGGAACTTAAGATGGTTTAAACTACACTGCCGCCGCATTTCTGAGTACCAAGATCCGTTATACATCTTCGCCCACGAGTTTTGTATATGAGATGTTGATGTCTGAGGTAGGTTAGATTCTTCCGCTGCAACTTCCATGAGCATCAAAGGACCCTTTTAATATCCAAAATAGACTCGGGCCCTCATGTTGTTGTGGGAAAGTACTTAAAAATGATATTGTAAGGCTGCCATAACCTTGAAGGCTAAAAAAACTGTTACCCGAACCGTTTCTGGAGCTTAAGAACTTACATGAAAAATTGGTTCATTTGGTTGACCTGTGGTTGACCTTCAATGTGTAAGTAGGTAGATAACATTTTAGGAAGGCGGAGTTCCGCAACGGCCATTGTTAAATTTGCCTCTTCCGTTTTAATCGACTATGCTTGTTTTTGGGGAGACCCAAGTGGTGAATTTTGCTCTGGGGGCATATTCGAATCATGCCTGGGTCACCAATATAAAGTATTTAATGTTCAAATATCTACTGAGTATATTGTCGATAAATAATAATAATAACAGGAAGCAAAAAGAAGAAGTGATTAACTTGATCAAATCCAACCTCAACAATATGTACTAAATAAAATACTTGATTTTTTTTCAAATTATATGCTTGGCTTTCATCATATTGTAATTAAGTGGAATCATATGCATCTTTAAAAATGATATGATATATGTATATAATAAATTACAAATTAACATATCAAAATTTGAGTGAAATTGAAAATGATTTTGGATTTTTTTTAAGTAAAAATATTGGCTTCGTGACCTTATGGGTAAAAACTCATTTTCTTGATTTACACAATAAAATAAGTACTACAAAAGAATCGAACAATGATCTCTTAAATGGTTTTTAAAGTAGATTGATATCTTCAAAAACACTCAAAATACAGTAATTTAAAAATAGAGTTTTTTAATGACTTCTTAGAGGCAGGTTTCAGAATTTTTTTTACACCCAGTATTGATATTTCCTATTTATTTTGATTTTTAATTCGGATGTTTTCTTTTGACTTTATTTAGGACTTGCAAATTCTATTTCATTATTTGGATTTCAGTTTGGTCTGTAGAAGTGACAAAATCTAGCTTATCATAATATTCCCTTCTGTTTGGAAGATTTGAAATTTAAAAAAAAATTACAATGTGTAAGATTAGTGACAAATTAAGATCTAAGTGTGTCATGTTTTTTTTACGTGATCTTTCTATTTTATTACATAATATCACTTCATTCCAAATGGTAGATACATTTTTGTTATAAAAAACGATAATAGTTATGGCAATGACAAAATTGATTATTTTGAGCAATAGTGAATACGTAAAAATATGCCTGTTAAGCAGTTTTACTTGAAGATAATTATAAAAGAACATGAATACTATCGTAGCATTAAATTGTGTTAATATCATTTACATAGAAGAAAACCGTGACTCAATATTTTAAATATGGAGAGAAAGAGATTAAAAAAGCTTTGTAGTTCATATTTCTACGTCATATTGTTATTGTCATATTGATATGACATATCGTTTAAAAAAAGTTGATATTCTGTCAAATACAATAAATAGGGAATATAAATGTCAATTCGGCATGATAATATTTGAACAGGAAAATTGTATGTATTGGAACCTAAATGGCTTTAATGGAGTGTTAATTAGTACTTTTTTTTAAATTTACGTAGACGTATACGTGAAAATATATTTCACAGAACTTTGCATATTATACTTTTTAAGGTGCAATAACTGTCTCTGTGAATATGCAGTGGTTTATTTGTGTTGAATATTTAGGTATTATTTGCGGAGTAAAAATGCTATGTTAGTCATTTTTATGCTTACAAATAATTTTTTCTTTTCAATGGTAATAGGAAGAATAGAAATTACTGCACCTACCATTCCTCATTTTTTAGCCCTAATCTGCCAGAAGTTGTGTTATACTTTTGTAGTATGCGTAGTGTGAGGATAATCAATTGACTCATAACTGGTAAGAAAAACTCCACTCTTAACATTCTATGGTTGGATAAACTAATTAATACGTCGTATTCACTATATTACTGAAATAAATATACAGTGTAGAAAAATAATTATTTGATCTCTTGGCGATTTTATAAGTTTGCCCACCTATAAAGATTTTCAATGAGATTGAGGTCAATAGACTAAGCAGGCCACTCCATGACCTTAATATACTTCTTTTTTATTCACTCCTTTGTTGCCATATCAAATACGAAAATAAATTAACTAATCAAGTAATTATCATAAAAAATAGTGGTAAAAATAACATATTTTTCATATAGATATATATTTGGATGTCAAAAGACATCCAATAATGAATTTAAGATATAACTTGTCCTAGTTTCATCGACATAAATAAGATCATTTTCAGATGAACAGACCAATTCAACGTACAATATTTGTTGTAAACCTTTCATTATGCTAAGGGGATATAAATCCGCTGATGTAATAAATTACATTTTTATATACTGGTAATTTCTTCTAAGTCTGTGTTATGTTTATGAGAAATCATTCCCGAAAATGCTTAATAATAATCTTCAACGTTTTGTATAGAAAGGATTAATGGGAAAAATTCTTTTAATTAACTTAAGGACCTTATTTTCAATAAGGATCTAATTTTTTTTTACCCTCTAAAAAAATGTCTGCAACTCATAAAAGTAATTGTCACCAGTTGATGATACCATCCGAATCTCCTTTCAATGGACCATAATTTATTTTTATGAATAATATATACTTAACGTGTTTTAAATGTAGGAGAAATGTCTTAGGTCGATCCTTTAACTTTGTGATAGCAGTTTGAAATGTTTTATTGGATAAACTGTTGCACTTACCAGATATTATTTTCCATTTCAATAACTATTCGTCGAATGAAATTAGGTACTATATTTGTATTCTTTAATCATTATAAATAGGCTACTGCCATACCTTATTTTTATATGAAAAAGTTTTGATGTAACTTTGCAATTCCCTGTTATTTTTACCATTATGTTTTATGATAATTACTTCATTAGTTAATTTTTTCGCGTATTTGATGCACATGCTTTTTTCCTTTTCAAAGATAGGTTTAATGCCGTCTAATTGTGCAGTGAAAGTATATATTTTATTTCAAAAGATGCAAAGAAGAAATTTTGAGAGCATGATAAATTATTATATAATTTTTTTAAAGTATGTACTGTGTCAAATGTGAATATTTTTCCCCCATCATTTTAAAAATGATTTTTAATATAAGGTGTCTCAATTGATAATTTATCGAAGAATAATTATATGCATATATATATTATATATGAATATTATTATCTCCTTCAATTCAATATTTTTTGTATGACAACTTGTAAAATATCAAAAAAAAAAAGTGCATACTCTTTCTCTAGAGCGCTCTCTGTCTAGCTCGCCTTCCCTCTTGTTCTTTATTGTTTTACAGGGTATAATGACGTCATAATGTGTTTGATGTATAAATGAGGAAAATGAAGTATGTCAAATATATTTTCCTTTTATACTTTTTATACCGTAAGTTTCCCATGTGTATAGTTGATAATATTGTAGAGAAAAACGCGTGCAAGGAGAAGGGGGGAAAAAGACATATGGTATCATTGTTTAAAATACAGATGTGATTATCATCTGCCTGCTTTATTATGATTTTTGAGGGTATAAAGAATGTATTTATTAGCAAAATGTTTAATGAAGATATACTACGTATAATTGACTTAGACGTTTTTAATTCCGTTACAGTAGATTTGAAAACGTCACACTCCATGAAATTGTAATTCATTATGAACCTTATTCTCAGAATAATAGCTAATGAAACGACAAAGTAGAGTATTTGAAATATATTTGAAGCTCAAAGTTAAAAAAGAAGGCTTTAATTAAATATAATCTACATACTAAAAAATAAACCATTAAACATTTAAGTTAAATATACAAAATTAAACTATTAAAATCATATAACTATTAATAATAATAAATTATAAATACAGAATATTGAAATAATAGATTGATCTAGATAATTTTTTCTTGTTCTAACATCGGAATTCAGTTAAATATGTCATAACTTTAGGTTGCAATACACAAGCGAGACGTGGAGTTTAATCAAAAGATAATCACCCCTCTTCTTCATGTGGAAGTTGCTAAACACAATTGTGCACAAGATAAGATGAGATCTAACTAACTATTAATAATAAAGTAAATGTCAAAATAATAAAATTAGACAATAAATATAATAATAAAAAATTTTTAGAAATAAATTCATCGTAAAAATTTTGAGCAAAAGCTAATTATGTAGTAATGTCCGGCGATATTACTCCCTATTAAGAGCATAAAAAAGATATTTCCCCGTTATTTAGGTATGCTTATATAACAACATACTATTATCATGAAGGATATACACAATTGTTAATTATAATGCAACACCCAATGTAACTAGCCTCGTTGTTGTGACCATTTAAACAGTTGTTTTTGCCTTTTATAAGTTTTCTGAACACCATTTCTTGGAGCCCATCAACCATAACTAAGCCTTAAGTGATAAAAAAGTAATATTTATTGACTATGTAATATTGGAAAACCTAATTATCATACCCAAGTCTTAAAGCGAAGTAAGTAGTCTCAGACAAACTAGTTGCAAACCATTCAAAGCTACTACCCCCGTTGTTGTCACCATTTAAGCAGTTGTTTTTGACCTTTTCTGAGTTGTGTATCATAATTCTTGATATGTTTAGCAAAAATAGAATCATATTTTATGGTTAGATTTTTTTTTAAATTGAGTACTTACTGTGTGATAGTACAAAATTCAGAGTTCCATTTCGATATTCGTAAATACTTTTTACTGATAACTTGATCGTCATTTGGTGTGGATGACTCAAAACATTTTTATATGTATTTCTATAAATGACATCAGTAACAACATCCTCCATTAATTTAATAATGGTTCCTCGGGAAGGGATATGTTTACCCTTGTATTTCTCCATAATTTTTTTGAACGTAGATGATTAGCAATGGATAAGGTTATATTACATGCAATAATCATCGTTGTGTGATCAAAGTTAAAGTCTGACTTGATGTATTCATCGTTAAATTGATTTTATAGATGAATATCCATACTCTTGTTATGAGATGAGGATAAGAAGTGGCGTGTAATTCTAGACAGGGGACTAAAGGCACATTTATATCGACAAATCCGACAAACCATCTGTTTCTCACCCGGTAAATATTTTCCAAATTCCTAGGCCTCCATTTTCAGAAATCTAGACAGAAGACGATGTAATTTTAGACATTTTATTCAGTTCTCTATCGACTATCCCCATCTAATATTATTATATTAATATTTAATAATAAAGGCGGGAATGATAACGTTCATGATTGATAGAAGAAGATGTATATTATTTAATCAATGATGCCATAAGTATTTCTTCTCTTCTCCTCGCACGCTTTTCTATTCTTACCAAAATGATCACCCTTACCCATGTGTAAAACTGAGGACTCCTGTAAGCAGGACAGGACACTACGCTCACGCGTTTCCAATATGGGTCTTTGTTTATTCTATATGGAATGTCTCTCTTAAAGTGCTTTACTACAAAATAAAAAGTTTTTAAAATTATATTGCTAGGGAAAATCACCAAAATAATAAAAATGAGGCTATATATTTCAAATAAAAGTGGTATTTTATTAGTACTTATATAAAAATAAACATAAAAAAATATAGAAAGAAAAGGCACTATCAAAAAGTACTAAGTTGGTTCAAGTCTACAAGTCAGAAGATTTTGATTGAAATTTACCTTTTTTTCTATTATTTTCTGAGTTCTTAGCTGCCATTCTCTTTTTTTTTTAAATTCAGATGTCATCATTCAGTTCAGCACTTAAATTTTTACCCATGATATTAACCGAAGCGAATGAAATTAATTGAAGAAAAGCTGATTGGGAGTGTCCTTCCTCGCACTTTACTCCCACAACAGCGATAATGTCAGAGTTTAAACTGTCCTGCATCCTGTCAATGAATGTGGCGACAAATGAAGCTCTAGGATTTGGCGTGCCAACTAAACAAGTTTTCTCTTCAGGGGTAGCTGTGATGTATTGGAACATGGAGTGAGCATAAAAACAGCAGAGGTAGAGAAGGTCAGATGGAGTCGACAACCCCCCCTCTGCTCATTATGTCGATGAACTTTTTCCGGTCTACATGCTGATTGGTTGGGTAATCGAAGGTTATTGAGTCCGGAGGGGCGTCTTTGATGACCATTAACTCTTGGCATGATGTACAACTGATCTTCTTCAAAGAAAAACCAATATACTCGGCAACAAAGTAAAGAACATTACTCTTTTCCTTGGAAACTAGTTCCTGGAGGTCATCTGGTTGCCCATTAGTCAAAATTGCCAGCTTTTACCAGGTCTTCATGCATCAGAGCTTTAATTTCTGAAGTAGTCATACCTGAAAGTTTAAAAAAGTAAAATATTGTAATGATATTATTATATTGTAAAATAAGTAATATCTAAATAAAGAAGCCTACTATTAATAAATATTTTATTTACCTGAGAATTTGACAGTACTCAGAGTACGAATCTTTTTCTCTGCGTCCAGGATCTGTCTCACGCTGATGTAGTTGCTACATCCACTTAATTGAATGTATTCCCAGCTCTCTGTTTGATTCAATTCTTCTTTTGCTCCCAGAAAGGAAGCCAAATTAATGGCTTGAATCACAGTGTTGACCTTGCCTTCTGAGGTGATGTGTGACACTACCTTTTTGTCAATCAACCAGAGTGGTAAATTTTGAATGACATATCTTTCACAAACTGGATGCTGGCTACTTGTAATGAGTATGAAGTCTGATCGGAGTGTCTCGTTGGCCAATTTGTCACCAAGTTCTTCCACAGGGAAGACTGACAGAGAGGTATTTGTGCTATTACAGCAGATTCTAAAACCTAGTTTTATATTAAAAATTTGTTTAATAATATTTTTCATTTTTTTACTTGTCATATATTTTAAAATACGAGTGTCTTGTTTTCCTCATTCATTGCTTCATGGCACTTGCTTACCGAAGTTAGTATTTTCAAATTTTGCAAGTTCCACCTTACCTTTCATCCGCAGAGTATTGTATTGGTGTGCTATTGTGCAAGCAAGAACCTCCTTTCTAATGTTACCAGTCACCCCACGAACAAAACCTGTTTGGTTTTTTCTCTTTTGTGAGTTACCTTATTCGCTCTGCTTCATCCCATGAGGTCGCAAAGAGATATTAGAGTATTTGCTATTATGCTTTTTCAAACATATTCCCCAGAAGCATCATCATTTACGTATATCACCACTCTTTTATTCGTATTCCGAGGCCCGTCGTAGTTAGGAGTTAGGTCTCCGATTGGCGTAGTCTGTGTCAAGAATTTTAATAACTTAGTTCCATTCAATGTTGTAAATATGGGGACCGTTCTTTCTTATTATTACAATTTCGTTTGCCTTCTTAGTAATGTCTGCGTAAAAAAACCTTTTTTTTTTAGCCCTGGTTTCATTTTTATATTCTTTATTGCCCTCAGCAGGCATTTGAGGAATATGAATACTCTTTGAAGGAGGGGTTTCATTAGTTGGGCTCTCTCTGCCTTGTTTCATTTCGCTAGGGGCAAACATTGAATCCTTCTTTTTTTTTTATCAGGATTTTTCTTGTTCTTGGCCTCTTTCAAAGCCTTTATTGGTTCCTTCTTCATTACAATATTTTGGGACTTGTTGTGGGTGATGGTTTCTATAATGATTGTTGGGTCGATGTTAGAATCGTCATCCATATTTATAATGAAAATGATATATGTAGTTATAAATGATATATATTTAGAGAGAGGTTGGGCGATATTGAAATCCTAAAAGCTCCGAGCAATATACATGTATATGTTTTATTATAATTTCTAGAAGACAAATGAACAGCAAATACATCTTAATTCTTAAATCCCTTGATAACTTTCCACCAAAAAAAAGGAGAGATCAAGGTGGTCAAAAGTCAGCAAAATCCCCAAAAAGAGGTAACAAGTTCTTATATCACTATTTAAAGGAATGAATATATAGAAAAATAATAACATAAAGAAATAGAAATAATATAAAGCAACTTTATTATTATTTAAAAAAAAAAAAATAAGAAGGGAGATTACACGGTGAGAAAGATGAATTACGATGCTACTGTAGGAATAGCATCTCTAGTATTATTTTGCCTCTCTGATGTAGCTATGCCACAAGCTGCCCAAACAAAGTGAATATGTGTGATTATTTTATTATTTTCTTTAAAAAAGATCAAGAGATCAAAATGTCTTCAGGAGCCATTCAGGGAAAATCTTCTATGTGGAAGAAAGTCAAATAATTAAGAAATAAAAATGGAAATGACGACATTATAAAATATGGGCGAACTCCGATACACTATGCAAGAAGTCCAACAATTAGTAGATCAAGTTATAATAGTTCAATTGAACCCGCCATCAATGGATATGGAATTAAAGACACAAAAATGGAAGAAACTAAAATAGAAATTAACCAAAGACAGCTATATCCTTGTCTTACCGGAATAATTTCATATCGTCTGTGACTGTGACTTGTATAGAAATGACGATGATAAAGTAATACACGCCATATTACATATACCGATCCACCGGGAGGAAGAAGAACGAAATACTAGTTAAATCTTAGTGGTGGGTTTGAACCATTATGCGGATCCTACATATATATTGCACAACGTGAGGATTTGTGTAACTTCAGGGATGTTAACGATTGTCCTAAAAGTAAAAAGCGATGTATGTTATCTTATTAAATATGAAATATTTTTCATAATCAGAGACATAAATCAGAGCTGCTGAGTATGAGGTTTTATTATCTCAATCCTTCAACAATACCAATTCCGACCTACGTTTCAACTCCTTAAGTTTTTTACTATTCTTCAAAATTTTCGCACCAACCAGATTGATCGGGTTGAAAGGAAAGGAATGTAAGGGATAAAATTATCATTCTCCTTTAAATGAGAGCCGTTGTGAACAAATATATATATAAAACTCCACTCCTTCAATAAAAAACTCAACATTAAATCCGACTCAAGATCCAATATATATTTGTTATAATTTAATAGCATCAAAACTCAATTTAAACAGTTTTATTTTCAAAACTTAAGATTTTTCAGCTTTAATTATATTATTTTTAACGCATTCTTGGATGAGGATCCGGAGAATTGAAAAAACTGAGACTTTTTGAAAAAACCCGCAGGATAATCTGATTTTAGGGAGAATTGCAGCAAATTCCTCACTAAAAGAACCGAAAACTGGTTTTCTAGTTTGATAAAAATAATTTATCATCCCTAGTGGATGACGACAGGTATTGTGAACTCCAGTCTGAAAAATGGAGAACTTAGATAAAAGTTGAGGCCAATGGTTTAGAGTTCCTGTTTCAACAAGTCTTAATCCCCTTTCACAAGCTAGCAAAACCCAAGACTTCTTGAGAGAAGAGAGGGTGGCATTTTGGAACCCCAGATCTGGCTCTTTAACTCCCTTGAAATTAATCCCATGGATTAATTATTTTTGGAAGATTTATAAAGGAAGGACTCTGCTAATTCACGTGACAGCATCGATTCATCATCAAGTAATCAGACAAAGTCTCCCCCGTGGACGTGGTCATATCTTGCGAATGATTTGCGAAGAAAGCGGTCACATTGAATGATTTTATTCTTTTGTATAATTGGAATTTGGTAAATAAAATTTCAAACATCTACTTGTTTCCTTTATGCATAAGGATGCAGTTACAGTTGGTACAGATTTAACTAAAAAAACCTGTCAAGTTTCATGAGGCCCTTATAAATCATTGAAGCATTCTTAACTTTTTAGGGTGAAAAATGAGCTCTTATTTTGTATAAATTTATTTTATTTGTTCATTTAAATAAATAGAAATTTTATTCCGTCTTAATGCTCAAAGTTCTTTTTATCTTGGGTCAATTCTCTTTAAGAAATATTTATTTACACAATTCCCAAAAATAATATCCACAGTAGATTCGGAGTGGAATCGATGATTGGCCTTCCATAAAATTATTTAGCTAGTACCCAAGGCAGACACGGCTGAAATAAATAAATTAGTGTTGCCAGATCCTAACATCAACCATATCTAAAATGGACTAGAAGATATAGTCAAGCTTAACTTATTTACAGCAGTTCGTATGCACAAACCAATGGTAGTGGTGTATTATAGCAAATCGGAAGGGGTTCTTGGTGATTAGAAATGAGACAGCCATTCAGTTTTAACTGCCACGGGCCCTGGTACTTTACCTGTCCAACCAGATGGCCGGAGTGTATTTTGGATTTGTTAGGAAGGTTCCTTATTGCTCAAGAAGGGGGCGGCAGAGAAATTGAACCTGCTTCAGGGATCAGCAGAGCATATACAATTCACGTAGGTGCAGGGGGGGTGTATTATAGTTTATTATAAGGTTTCTATGGTGCCAAGAACCACGACAGCAGTAGAGCTTACACTGTATTCTGGCCCAGCACATCAATTGTATAACATAAGAGTTTGGGTGTATTTTAGTAGATGTTCTTGGGCTTAGAAATGCGACGAATGTAAAGTTTAAACTACCTTGAGGACCAGTACTTTACCGGCACAACCTGGATCTCGGGGTATACACGGGATATGATGAGTATTTCTTGATTCTCAAAATGGGGTGGTGGAGAAATTTAACTTCAAAGTTTAAACTGTATTTTGGCCAAGTACTTCACATGTACTACCTGAGAGCCGAGTTGTGTTCTGGATATTAGAAGGTTTCTTTGATGATCAGGGAAGCAGTGGCTGAGAAAATTAGCTTGACTCGGGCCCAGCAGTTCATCTGCACAACCTGTGGGCTGAAGTGTATTTTAGCAAAGCAGAAGGGGCCTTGCTAATTCGAAACGAGGTGGCGCAATAGTTTAAACTTGATTTACAACCTGAGATCCGGGGTGGATTTTCGGATATGAGAAGGTTCCTCAGATACTGAAGCAAGCGGCTGCGAGACAGCGAGTTCGGCGTCTGGCCCTGAATAAAACAAATAATTCATCAACGTTTGAAAAAATTCTAACTAATGTTGTTTTTTTAAATAATAAGGGGAAATATAGTTTTACCAAGGTACAATATATATATATATATTTAAGCGTACTTTCATACTCTGTATTTGGTATACAACATCATAATATTATAGTTCTCCCGCCATACAAAACCTGGGAGAAAGAGAAGGGGTGGGGCAGTATCAGGAAATATAAAATATGACAATAAAAAGACAAGTTTACTTAGTGGATAGTATTGTGATTTTCTGTAAAAAAAAAAAGAGTAGGTTGAACCTTATCAATATGATTTTCAGACTTTTTAGGGGCATTCGCCAATGATTTTCAACTTATCATAAGGAGGTTGTAGATGCAAAGCAACTGCAGCACTCATTTCCAATATTTATAAACAAAAACTTTTTCTCGTTGCAAGGCATTGATGGTTCATGCAGAAAAGATAACTCTTCTTAGAAATATATATTCTTTAATGAGCGTGGTGCAAAGGAGTCATTTATTCTTTGAAGGACTTATGTTTGTTGATATTTTACTCCTCACATTATTAATCAAATAACTCAGTAATAACTCATTGTTAATCCTTTAGAATTTTTTTGTTTGCGAGTTTTTGTTGGTATCCCAAACAATGTATTTTAATATTGTAATCTATTATCGTTATTCTTTTATTTTTAGGGGGGGGGGAACTTAAGTATAAAGTGTAACCATTTGTGAGTGTGCTCATAAACGACAGAGAGAAAGAATGAAGGTTTGTTGAAGAGCTATGAATGTAAGTCCTCATGTGACTCAGAGTAGAGTTGAAGATCGAAAAAAGTGTCATTCCTATATATGCCCTACTTGATACGAATTCACGCTTGTATTTGTTTCCTTAATCTTACATCCATTTCAAGCTGATCTAATGAACCTTCACGAGAGCTAAGCTGCTTTCCATCAAACATTCATCAAGTAATCGTGGTTACCATGTTATTATTATTATTTTTATCATATTAATGAAGCTTACGATTTACACACCTACAGAGTTATTTTGATCAATTTGAACTATTTGATTTAAAGTCATTTCATGGAGCTTCATCAAGATTTGTTGGAAATTTGTCAATCTTGAATAGCCAAGATGGAAGATTCTTCAATGATGATGCAATTAATGATGTCAGTGAAGATGTTCAATGGGCGTTGATATGCTCGAAGTGGAGCTTCTAAATTTCTTATCTTAGAGTATTTTACTGAAAATTTGTTATCACATATCAAAGGTTCCTTCTCCTATGGTGCTTAGATACATTAATATTGATAAGGTGAAAATCAGTTACATTTTCAACATCACACGTCTCTTTATCAACACCTATCACAGATGCGATATTTCACTATAAAAAGGGATTTATCATTTCAAATTTACTACAAAATTCATTATTTTAAGTTATACAGCTCATGCATGCTTATTTAAAGCTCATTGGACGCAAGATCCCTCATTGCAGATCCGTAGTAATTCATGAACTGAAAGAAACAGACACTCAAGAGAATCCTTGGAGCATATCCTCACAAAAACAAACTCTAGTTGTGAAGGAAAGTACAGTGGGTATTATGTTTCCACAAATGTACACTTCTTCATTGATGAACCCCGATCCCTAATTCAGGAGCCTACTCTAAAGAGAGATATAATTTGACTTTTTTTAAAGTTTCAACTGCGTAGTCTCTTTTTCTTTCTTTCATCCCCTTTTCTTTACTTCCCTTCTTTTCTTCCTAGCCATAGAACGCAAATATATGGAAGTATCAAAAAATTGTCTTGTTCTTGAAATATTGTGATGGCCTTATCTCAAATTGACAATGATACAGAGCGTTTTGAGAAGACTCTTTTTAAAAAAATCAGAATTTCAACTACCAAATGAGGTAATTTTAAACTTTCTGGATTTATTGTTCCTCAATCTATTTGCCCCTTAATAAGAAAAAAAATGTTTTGAACTTTAAACAAAGATAAGTCGAGTTATAAAGCAGACATTTTAAAAGTACAGGATCTCCAATTATTATCCTAAGCGGTTAACGGAGAGTAAACTTTACTTTCGGCACATTGGAAGAGCAAGAGGTTCTTCCACTTTTGTAACACGTTGCTTTAGACCAGTGTTAAGTAGTTGCTATGCTCGTCCTTCGAACCACTATGACAGAATGTTTATTAGCTAGTGCGTTGCTTGAGGGGTCAGACTCCTCCAGTGTAATATGAGTCTATTTCAATCTCAAAACAAACATATTGTATACACGAAGGAAATAGAACCCTCCTCCTCTTCTTAAGACTCCATGCGTGCTTAGTATCAACATGTGGATAAGTATTGTTATTATTGCACTATTTAGTGATGATATGATCCGTTATTTTTGATTAAAGGTCATTCCAATATAATATATATATATGATACGTATAATAGAAGCAAGATGAAATTATGCGTGCTGAAAAGATGCACGGCAAACAATGTGCCCCAAATGAGTTGGATTTGTAAATTGTCAAAATAAAGAAAAATAATTTTAAAGAACACTATCATTTTTTTAGGTTACTAAAAGATTTACGGGGATTTCAACAATTTTCATATATCCAACTGTCATAGATATCAGCTAGTGGCATAATTAATCATTTATATCCATTATATTGGATGTATAAATATACAATGTTTGTTTGAATGATAAATTATTTATAATTAAACCCTGATAAAGACTATTTTTGTGCATTTTTGTATGTTCAAATAGGCTTAACAATGAGATTTTACCCATACGGTACACTTGATAGATAAATTAAAGTTATTCTGATTTAAAAAAAAGAAGCTATTTATACAATTATTGGAGACAGCGTTTAACATGTAAAAATGTTCAAAAAAATTGTATTGGACATATGAAAAAGTTTGAAGGGTATTTATGTTTAATTTTAAACAATAGGTTTTACTCCAAATAGTTCATTGAAATATTCAAAGTAAAGATTAAAAGCCACTGATGTGCATAGCCATGGGTTAGTATTTCCAAAAGTTTTTGAATAACAATAGCATTTGAACATATGTGCCACTTCATGCACCTTAGGAGTTGATTCACACTCCCCCATTATTGGATCCAGTGTCGGCACTACCCTTTTTTTCGGGAAGGAGGGGACTTAAAAAAAGCTCTTTTTTTTTGCCATATCTATGTACATAATAAACAAATTTTTATAAGTGATTGTATTACAAGTTTATATTTTTTGGGGCTTGTCCCTCCTTAAGTTGATGAAGATAAGCAATGCCCCTGATTGGATGTACTCCCAAGTTTTTGAAGAACTGTCAAAGATAATTATATTAATTTACATGATTTCAACCATATTATTCTTTTGGACGGCTGCTCTTATATGTTTATATGCCATGAATGAAATTCTAAGGATGTATCGGTAGCAGAATGCAGACGTCGTATAAGGTATATTATTCTGTATTTGTTCGAACCAAACAAATAACACTACATTTAATACACATTTTACTTATTAACATCAGTATATATATCTGTCGGGCTTCATCACAAATATGAGCTTTCTTATATCGATTTATGTTGATCTTGGTAATAATTTATGTATATACGTTTAATTTATCTGTCATTCTTTATCCTAAGATCCCAAATCCTTCCCATTGAATAAATTCGATATATTCTCGTTTTATAGAAGATAACATGAAATAATTATAGTGCAGTGCAGTAAAAATAATGCAACTTACTTTGTAATTTGATATAGTTTTTTTAAATACCGATAAAAAGGATGTGACCAATTTTAAGTCTCATATTAAGAAAGAATACAATCCTACAAGATCCATATATGATTTTATGAATTATAAATATTTTTAGTTTAAAACGAAATTAAACGTATTTCTCAAATCAAAGATAAGATTGTCCAATACAAGATAAGTTTATGTTATGTCCTTTTTTTATGGATGTTTGATGAAGACTTCTGTTTTTGTCATGTTGGAGTTAAGATAACAATAAATCTTTTTTGGAGATTGAAAACGGAGTAATTCATGTATATGTGCTTGTTATAAACGGAGGTGGACTTGTGTGTATTCCCTGAATCACACAGCTGATTCAAGTTAATTTAATGAAACGTCAATGTAGATAAGCTGCTTTCATTCAGAACATTATTTAAATTGTCGGGGATATCACGTTGATTAAAAGTTTCTTTTTTCTTACATTTAAAAAATGCTTAGGATTTAGAACCATACTAAATACAATAGTTGATGTTCGGTCAATTTTAAATGAATGTTCTATTTGATTGAAACTGGATGGTCTATAATATTTGGATGCAGTTTACCACTATGAATTCTGTTTCAATTTTATTTTATTGCCCTTGAGTTTTTAAAACATAAAATTATAACGCTTATGATTTAGTCTCCTGGAATGAACGTTCCTTGAACTTTAGGAATCTTACTATTTATCTCCTTTAGTATCTATTATTATAAAAAACATTAATTATATATCTTTTAAATTTGTTTACAATTTTAATTTTAAATTAAAAAACACTATATTTTGAAACTATAAAACGGACTTTAATTCTTCCGTCCTTTCTTCTAAGACTGTATCTCAATCTATTCCTTGTGCCCACAACGATTGTAAAGCTTAAAAAAGGTTGTCGTGTAAGATGTTGCCCTATCTTATTATTATCCGTAAGGCCTGTTCGAGCTTAATGTAATTTATTATTTTCCATATGATAGGTTCCGCACAGTTAACTAGCGACTGAAAACCATGACGCTATCCTTCCACGATGTTACTTGATATCGGGATTCCAGCGTGACATGCATCGTATTGATTCCAGGAAAACTGGCGGTAGAGAGGTTCGTTTGAAGAGGTCCCAATCCAAGTGTCTTCAAAATATCTTGAGAAAACTTCCATATCTAATGATAGAGTCAGCTTGAGAAGCCTCCAAGCTCAATCCACTGGGCCAAGAGGGACAAAAGTAAAGGCACCTATACATTGGAAGGCGGTGCAGATCCAGGAGTTTACAAAATCATACTTTGGGATAAGGCCCTGCGCTGTATACTTCATCCATAGGCACAGCTTGTAGTGGAAGTAATATCCACGCAGTCTAGTAAGGGGCCAGACTCGGCAGATGGCATTCTGAAGCCCCTTCTCATAGCCTAATAAATTTTGATAGAGTGCCTGAGTTTTCACAAAAAGGAACCCGTAAACTGCAAAAATAGAAAGATCATGAGGAAGCAGTCCGTGAACAGTTTTGAAGACCACAGACAATTAACAGGAGGTGATAGCTACTGTGACATTAAATAACCATCGAATTTAAGTAAGATTCTTCATGGATATAGAAATGAGGGAAATATTAAGAGTCGCAATTGGGATTTAAGAAGACACACAGTTAACCGTTCCGCAAATTTTAAAAGAATTAAGGAAATGCATTTGTTCTCAATACAACCTTATTTATGACAAAATTCAATTCAACTCCATGTATCTAAAAGAAAGTGAATATTTGAGGACTTATATGTGGAGGTAACTCGAATTGCGAATCGCATTGAACAAAAGGAACGATTAGGAACTAAGGAATTTTTATTAGATAACATCTTTTCTTTAAAAAAAAGTGAATATTTGAGGACTTCTATGTGGAGGTAACTCGAATTGCGAATCGTACTGAATGAAATGAACGATGAGGAACTAAATACGTTTTATTGGATAACATCTTTTCTTTAAAAAATAAAGAAATATCAATTGTCTAAGAAAAAACCATTAAAAAGATTATGGAAAAAATTATATTAAACTATGATAAAGAATGGTTAGTGAAAAATAAGATCTTTCTTTGTAAAAAAAATAGTTTAAAATATAGGACAGAAAGAGAAATTCAACTATATTTGAATTAGTTTGTGTACTCTGACGTCCAAAGTCCTTTGTGTCTCAGAAATATAGACAAAGGGATGTCAAGATAAATTGAGAAAAAATTGAAAGGCTTAAATATAACGATCAAACTAGATGGGTTCAAATCATATTTTTTTTTAATTATTTGAAAACTATCTCACTGGATATGTCAAATAAATTAGTAGTTAGTAAATTGAAAATCAAATATTACCATTTAAATTCATTTTTAATAGCAACCCCTCCTTCATGCATTTAGAAATATTCATTTATATATTATCATTATTAATATAGACAATTTTGTCGTATGTATATTGGTCTGAGGAGGACTTTAAAGTGTGTGCTTAATAAACTGTATAATTTTGTGCAATGCCAAGAGCTCCCACTAGTATTAAAAAAATCAAACAAATATTATTTTTCCAACGAACTGGGATTAAGAGTACAAATTACATAAAAGTCAACAAGTTTCTACATAGTGTTGCCTATGGGAAAACATAAATTCTAAATTTCAAAGAGAAAGGAAGTCAGTCCTGGAAGATTTACATCTTATAATCGGTTCAAAAATTAAAAACAAAGAATCCCAAGTTTTAAAAAGTTCCAAGCTTTAGTCAAATTTTGTAAAAGCAAGTTTTCCTAGATCCTTTTACAAAACTTTCCCCCCCTAAAATAACAATATCTGTATCAATCGCATGTGTTTAGAATACCTTTATTCACGTTTAATTTGTGCTTTCGAGCATTTTTTATTATTAATTATTTTTTAACAATATTTATAAAATTATAAGACTCAACTAACAAATTCACATAGTCGTTGACAGATATATTTACTATGTTTTTTTATAACTTATAAAAATATATAGTAAAATACCAGTAATAAAAAATAATACATAAGAATATAGCTTAAATGGCATAAATATAGTTTTTCTAGAACGGGTTAACCGCCGTTGCACGGGCCAAGGAGGGAGCGGGAAATCTCATTGACAATGGTAAAAATAATTGAAAAAATATTCAGAAAATACTTCTACATACTACACATACTAATAGTTATAATTTGAATGTTTCATTGTTGTCGAGAAAGATCCTGATAATTCTAATTCTATTTTTCTTAGTATGATAATGATGATAGAGCGGAAAATTGACTATACTTTATACTACATATATTAATCACACTATATCAATCAGGTTAAGTAAGGTAATCCACAATGTCTCATTGTCATCTTAACACCCCCGTCCCCCCACACCTGAATACTTCTAGTACTGGCTCTTGTAACCTTGATACTATATTTATGAGTTAATAAAAAATATTGTTATAAGCTTCAAATAATAGATCTAACTTTGTGTGTACAACTTTAAATAACTAAGTACATTGTTTCCTTTCTATATGTTTCAGAACACACTATTTGCAAATCCCTTGACTTTGGAATGTTTTTTTATGGTATTCTAGGTTAAGTAAGATTTTAATATTCTACTTATTTATTCATTTCTAATTATAATTACTAAATAAATCATTAAAATCAGGATCACACCCCTTAGAGAGTGATAATATGTTCCTACGGGACTACCAATACTGAGGTTTGAAATGAAAAGAGACATAAAGTCTAGACAGTAGTAATAAAATTATTATGTTCTCATAATGTGAAACGGAGGACACAGGAGCGTATTGTGGATCCAAGCTTATTAAAAATAACAAGATTTTTTCAAGGTTTTACCATAACGCTTTTCGCACCGATGAGTAGGGTTGTTGGATTGGTTAAAAAAGAACGAATTTGATTGGTTGAAAGAGATTATATAAAAAAGGAATAAAACACGTTGGTATGCTTGCATCTTCTAAACAAATTTTTCTCCGTATTATACTAATCATCAGCAAAGCGACTTTCCCTTACTCCTCTCTCACGTGCATCATCATCGTGCCGAAGAAAACGTGTCTTTCTTCATGGGTTTTTAACAACGGAGGCCATTTCAGTGTATAAACATGAGTGTCTTACAATCGTTTGAATTCATAGCCCTTCCTGTTGAACTAAGAATAATTTCAGCAGATTTTTATCACTTCGTTTATTTTATTTATTCATCTTGTGGTGTTTGCAATTTATATCTTCATCTAAATGCAAGCCTCCCCGTCCAACTTGGACAAAAACAATGATCCCTTTATGAAAACTGGTCAAGAAGAAAGGGATATGGATGAATATACAGTGATGAATGAGATGAGTGAGATGAGATGAATGAATATACAGAGATGGCGACTATTCTAATTTGAAATATTGTTGTCTTCTATGCAAACCAAGTAAAAAAAAATCAAACTTTGTGGTGTCAGTAAGCCGTCCTGGATCTCCCAACCTGAGGTAGATAATGGAATCGTGAGATTTGTCGTGGAAACTGGACATCCCTTTCAAATGGTTGAACATCCTACATTCATTAAGCTTATACTCTTATGCACATAATGAATCCTACTGAAGAAGTAATGAGTAGTAGGCTACTCATGAGTAAACTTGAGAAACAGTTTCAAAAAATGAGTGCCTCCTCTTTTAAATAACAATTTAAAGTTATTAGATTAGTTATTATACATCTATAGCCCGACATTAGCATCTTTAATCTTTATTGCTGCGCAATATGAAAGTACTTTGTTTTCATTTTTAGACTCTCCTTTTTTTTCAATAACTATCGTTAATTTTTCGTAGAGCGTGGGAAGATATACTCGAATTTCATATAATACAATTCAATTACACGTATTTCAAAATATTATCTTTTGCAAAATACTGTATTCTATAATTCATGAAAATTTCATTCAAATCTCTTGATGTTCAAGAAAGTTGTGTTGTTCTATTGAAATATTACATTTTATTAGATCACAAATTGTTGGGGTAGATTATAATATAAGCACTACGAAAAAAGTCGTGAAATTTCGATTATAAATTGATAATCACTTCCTTAATATTAAAGGTAGACTCATGATTTTGGTATCAAAATGTTTTTATACCATGATCTATTAGATAAAGTAAATTCAAAAGGAAAATATTGAATTTTAAATTTTTGGTTACATACCTACAATGTACAAAAAGAAAACTGTAGATCACGGCGTTACCTCGCTAACACAAAAATACCCTAGGTATTTTGTCGTCAGCTGTCGATTCCCTCTTCTCGCTCGATATGTCATGGTTATTTCATAATTTATTCCTTTTGATAAATAAACAAGGTAATAAGTTATTCTATTCTTATGGTTCATTTCTAAAAGGACAGGAATACAATTTCTTGTTGATCCCTCGCCGTTCATAAAGTATAATTATATATATCGTTCATTTTATTATTGCTATGAAGAAAATTTGACTATCATTAGAAATACAAATTTATAGCTACGCTTTTAATAGAATATTATAATACAGTATCGAATAAAATACTACGTAGATATTAGTAATATGTAATTCATTTTAAAAATGGCGAAATAATAATATGTATAACAATGATAGCCTAGGAGAACTTATGAGATAAAAAGTAGTTTGCATGGTTAACTTATTTTTTTAACTGCCAAATGATTTCGAGCCTTACTTATGTTTCTTTTTGGAGAAAGGTTCGTGATAAATAAAGGTAACGTCGTGAGACAAGTGTTACAAAATAAAATATTACGACTGCAGGAATATATGTATAGTTTATACTGTTGATATGCACTTATTAATTTCATACTAAAAAATGCAGTTCTTAACTGGTCGGAGTAGTGCATTCAGGTTCGGATTGTAGCCGAAAATATAGACAAGTGATTCGGGACTAATTTTATTTTCTCACACGGCAAGCACCCCATAAGTATAGTATTAATGTATCTAGCAATAAATAATAATAAAAAACAATAAAAAAAAAGCAACACGTCTAGAGAAGTTGACACTATAGACAAACTAAGGCCACTGTGGGTAGTTGGGAAAATAACTCACAGGAGGAATTTACAACTTTTGAAAAAATCAGCAAATTCATTAAAAACTAATCAGAGGCATCTTCAAAAAAAATCAGCTAGGAAATAAAAAATTTAACCCGACTGGGCCTGACAATTAAAAATTAAAGACCGATCAGGCTCTAGTTTTATGGGCCAACTTGGTCCAAGTATTATGTTAGAAAAATTAAGCCCAGCCCAAAAGTCAGGTTAGGTTCGGGTCATCTTTTTTTTTCTTCGCACACATTATGGCACCCTGAATGAACAGCACACTTATCATTTGCCTAAATTGTTTATACCACAGGTCAACCTTTATAGTAAATCAGGTAACTCAGAAAAAAATGTCTGTTCAAGTGTTTTTTACAGGAGGGGTCTGTTGAAAATAAATTGGAAGTTACCTGTAAAAAAAGTAGTGCCTTTATTTTGAGGCTGTTGAAGCCCCAAAAACAATATGAATAAATTAAACACAATTTTATAAGATTTGAGAGTATGATTTCAGGACCCCTGGGAATCCCTATTTTGATTTTAGTAAGCTACGCCCTTGAGGCTCATTTTTATACATTGCAAAACAAAAGGAGCTTCATATATTTATGAGTATTTTTTATGTTGGAATTTTTATACTAGATAAAAACTAAATGAATAAATAAAAATTCGAAAATGAACGGGAAAAAAATTGAACGAATGAACGGCGAAGGGAAAGTTTTTACAAAATGAACGATTGAATGAATGAACGGAAAAAAGATGAACGGGTACAGGCCTAGTTATACCACATTTAATTCGTTCGTTATAAGCCTTCAAAGATTTTCCTAATGAATCTGGACCACCCTAAATATCGATAATTATGTTCCAATTTGTGAAAAGCACCACAAAATCCCATGTATAAAGTTATCAAATAACTGACAAGATGAAAGTAGAAAGAAAGTATCGTATTTTATCTTCTTTTTTTTACAAATCTATCTATAAATGCAAAATGTATTTACTTAAATTAAAAACAAAAATAGTAAATTCTGATGAAGGACAATTCTACTTACTCAATGAATGACTAAAAAACTATGAATATTTTTTTCCAATACCATTAATTTAACAATTAAAATCAATTATGTATTGTGGCATATTATTACTCACATCTCTAAAACAGGATATCAATTATGTTTGAAGCTGTTAAATAAATCCAAATGAGATACATTCATCACAAATCAATTTGACCATATACATATATTTTCGGTAATCACTATTTGTGTAATATTATACTATTTCTAAAACAAGTGTAAAAATATCTCACAGCGAAGATCAAAAGTATATATTTTAATGCTGAATGTCTATTATAGCGTCATTAGTGAATAAACATGGCAAAATTGTTTATAGCAATTGTATTCTTTCAAATATTTTTCACAATTTGTTTGAGTGAGGAAAATGTTTCAGGTCAGGGCAGCTGTAGAGTGCTGGTAGATGCTTACGATAGAGCCGCTATGTATTCGAGGAACTTTATTGGAGGACGAAGCAATCGATGGCCCAATGGAATTGTCCCATACATAATCAGCTCAGATTTCTCTTCAAGTCAACAACAAACGATCATGGATAGCACATTTCCGATCGAACATGTGTCACATTTGTTGAAAAAACAAACCAAGCAAATTATGTAGATATCTTCACTGGAGGAGATGGATGTTACGCAAATCTTGGGTACAATACTAGGAGAGCAAGAAGTCAACTTCATTTACAATCCAATGGTTGTGTGGTACGAGGATTTGCATTATGTAAAAAAACTATTATTGACATATTTTTTGAATTTTTGTGATAGATATTGGGCGTTATTACTCATGAATTGCTACACATCCTTGGGTTTGCTCATGAACAAACAAGACCGGATCGAGACCAGTATGTTAAAGTTAACTGGGAAAATATCAAAAGTGGAACCCATAGTAACTTTTGGAGAGCTCTTGGGGAAAATGAACCTGCTACTATTCCATATTGTGGAAGTGTAGGTGTTGATCAATATGACAATTGTTATGCTGGATTTAGAGCGTCAACCTTTGGATTGAACTACGATTATGGATCCATTATGCACTATGGACTTAGATAGTTAGTATCATTTTTAAAACATTAATAATCGATAACATTCATTTATAATATTATGGTATTTATTTGCCTAGCTTTTCAACTAATGGTCAAAATACTATAACATTAAAAAAGTTTACAACTGCCCAAATTCCCAACAGAAGTGGAATGAGCAGTGTGGATATTCAAAAGACCAAAGTAGCCTATGAATGCCGAGATTCTACCACAGCTTCTACTACAACTCCAGCACCTACAACTAATACTCCATCCCCTACAACCCGTACAACCCGATCTCCACCCCCTATAACCACAACTACACTACCTATAACCACAACTCCATCTCCTGCATCTTCAACTTCTGAACGTGAGAACTATTTGCCATATTTAAAAAAAAATTAAATAACTTTTTTTTTTTTTCAGCTTGTGTTGACACATTTACGTATTGTAGCAACTATAAGCATATTTGTGGAATAAGCCAATATATGAATAAACATTGTAAAAAGACATGTTTCAATTGTGGTTTGTAATTAATTATTTTACTTTATATTAGACTTCATACACTTAATTTTAATTATTTAGTTTGTGAGAATAACCATGATGATGTTGCCTGCAGTCAACTTAGCAAAAATTGTAGATATAGTTTTATCCAAAGACATTGTCGAAAAACATGTAAAAGGTGTTAATTCTGAATGTATTTTAATTTGTTTTGCCAATTTCTTATATCCCTAAATAATAAAATAGTTACAACAGCATCATTGAATAGTTTCATATTTTTTTGTTATGGTGTCTTTGTGCATTATATTTAATTGTAATAAATTGATACTAAGGATCATTTTCTGTGTTTCTGAGATTCTGGGATCCCGAAGTTGGAAAACTAATAACCTACACATTAAAAAAAGCAAACTACCCATTTTCATTTATCAATTTATTCAACACTAAATAAAGTTCGTTGTTTTGAGTCCAATGGGTGTATTTTAGTTTACGGGTGAAGACTCTTCAATTTTCAAAGTTATAACATATTCTTCTAAATACCTTAATATTATGGTCTATCAGACTGTATAAGTCTGTCAAATTTATATACTTGACAGTGTATTTGTTGGAGCAATCATCTAAAAGAAAAAAATAAGTTAAATATTTTGTACAAACTCATTCAATGTATTAACTCTTAAAGTTATAGAACCAGTAAGGATTGTTTTCCTATCTCAATTAAGTTTAATAATAAACTTGAAAGTTATATGTGCCTGTCAATACAAAGGAAAGCTTAAAAATAGAAAGGGTGGGGATTTGAAATCTTAAAAATTTAAGGATAATGTAAAACATAACTATTTATTTCTCTAAATTAAATTAGCAATTCACAAATCTTTTAGTTTGTCATAGAAGGATTCATAGTGAAGTGAATAACTCAAACCAACATCCTCAAGCTCCAACCACAGCCTCTAACCTGATCCTAAATGTGGGCCAGGCCTTGGTGATTAATTCGTTATTCATGTTGGCCACGGCCTCTCGATTGGAAGCTTACAAGATTTCAACAGTGTTATTTGCACGTTTAATGGACTCTCTCTAAAAGATTATATACTAATTGTAGTCCAAGGGTTTAGATCCTATGAGCTAAGAGGTCACATTTCCTTTTCCAAAAACTGAATATTCTTTAAAGTGCTGTTTTTTTTGGAATAAATTTTGTTCCGATTACCTGATCTGGACAAATTGCTCAAGATTCTAGAATGATACTGCGTCTAAAACATAAATGTAAGCTCAATAACATTATTATCTATTATATCATTTGACAGGTACCCGACATGGAGGTACAAAATAATTGTAAATGGTGTTTGTATTCGGAGGAAATCTCCGGTAATTTGTATTTTTTTCTTACGATTTTTTCATGTGAATTAGATAATCGGATTTTTATAAATATAGATCTCAGGTTTATCAAGATATTGACGTCTAAATTTGTTCCAGATTTAAAATCCCTACCTTGTACATTGAAAATAAATTTTAAGGCCTAATGAAAGAATAATTTCTTAATTGATTATAGAAAAAAACGTCTGTAAATCTTAAGCCCCCAATTCCTACGGCTATGGTTATTGAGCAAAACTTAGCGATTAATATGGCTGAGACAGCAGTTAAGTTGGTGAAAGATTTTCATGCTTTAATTACTGCAGATGAGCAAAAAAATCAATTTCTACTACGTTGCTTTCATCAAAATATATCCTGAATTTAAAATAAAAATACTTTAGAAATATATTCAATAACATTATTTTATTTGGTTATTGAGTAAAAATAATCCTAATATATGAAATAGATTTATAGTATTTATCCATTCTGAAAGAAAAGCTCACAATTATTACTAGGCAATGTTGAAATACGTTTTACTGAATTACATGGAGATATTTTTAATTAAAAAGATCAAAGTTTTTTACAACAGACATTCATCTATTTAATTATAGTCAAATGAGTTAAAATACCTTTTTGATTAGTACATTTTGTGTAACATTCATTTGAATGTAAATTTCGCGGTCCACCCTACGATCAAGTCAATTGATTGAATTTAAGTTTTATTCGGCACCTGTTATTGTTGTCATAGGGATTTTTCCTTATATTTGTGTAGCCGAGATGAAATAGAAAAAAAATGGGCTGGGGTATGCCTTTTAAATTTTTGAGAATAAAAATAATCTGTTATATGTCTTGGGACACCTTGGTTTTGGTATTTTTTTAAAAAACTGAGATAAGTATGTAAAACTACAAATATAAGATTGTAACCGAAAGAATTTTCAATAAATACCATTAAGTGAATGACTATACCTCAACAAATTTATGTTTTGATAAAATTGAAGTCTCAATGAAATACATAATTACTTACAGGTTCGTGATCAAAGTGTTAAATTCAAATTAGATTTGGAACCTAATTTATTTTTCTAAAAAGTATAATATAATTGACTTAATGTCTTAATAATTTCTACATAAGTAAACTTAAAACTTTTTTCTTATTTTCTGGCTATTCCAAAATGATTTTTTCAATTTCACAAGGATGTATTTAATTGCTTCCAAAAACGAATTATTATAGCTGCCTTAGAAAAAAAAATACCTGGGGTTTATATAATACATCATTTGATTTTACATTATTTTCAATAATCATTATTTAATATGAATGGATTGAGTACATTGACGTCATCAACGTATTTTTTCGTAATTATTGATTAAATTGAACACCCGTTAGATTTAAATATTTAACATAATGATGAGTATTGGAGATCCAATACAAAGAGAATTTTGGCTAATTTGGCATTATCCAATCAATCACATGTCTTTCTGATTAATTAGATACTAGGTTTTACATCCTATGCGTACGAAATGAAATGTGTCAAATAATATTAACGAGACATATACTCTTTAAATTAGTAGTACTTACTACGTAGTTTTCTATGACAATACTTGACATATTTTTAAGAGACATTAACATGAAAAGTATGAAAATATTTTATGTGTATTAAGTGAATCTATGAAATGCTTAATGTATGTATAATTGACAAGGGTTACAAATTTCAGTACGTATGTGGGTCAATAACTAATTTTTTAGTTTAGAACCATACATTAATTATCAGGGGCGGCAGCAGCTTTATATATATATATAATTTGTTTTTTGGATTTTTTTTAAAAAATAAATCCAAAATTCATATTTATTCACAAAAAATTTGAAAAATTATATTTTTTATAAAATATTTTTCAAAAGTTAATTTTTTCAGAAAAAAGTATAAAATTTTTTTCCTTAAAATTTCAAAAAGCTATAGCTATTCAAAAGAAAAAAAAGTTTAAGATTTTTTTTTTTTTAATTTATAGCTTTTCAGAGAAAATTAAATTCTTTGCTCTGCTACATAACTTGCCCGAATGACGAATAAAGGTTCCAATAAAACGCTTCTTTCTCTATGGAGATAAGCACCTTAGCTTTCTTGAGGTGTAGTTAAATTAGCCGAGTTTATGTGATGAAGGAAGTAATTGTAACTCTTACTCCGTATCTAGGCAATGATATTTGTAGGAATTACTGGAGTGTCGATACTCAATTCTACTCCCAGTCCAACATGGATTAACTCTTATAACTCCACAAAAAATCATCAATGTTACTTTTTGTCTCTCAAGCAATAGTGATTGCTTTATACTTCTATGTTCTCGCTTCAAGAATAAAAGATAAATGATAACAGTAATAGACACATTCAAAATGATTTCACTAAACACAAGAAGCAAAAGAGGCAGAATAACCAGAAAGGCTTTAATTAAAAGACTTATAAAGCTGAATCCTAATATGATGTTTTACAAAACATAAGAACCAAGGCTTTTTCAACCAGTCTTTGTTCCTGTGGGTTCAGTCCTCTTCATGATTTTGATAATTTTTACTGGGACTGACTCTTCCAGAGGCATTCTATCACTTGTTTTTAAGACACTGGAATGTTCTTCTTTGGCCAAAGATTACTCATCCAAAAGTCAATGCCACATAGTTGAAGTTAATAACAATGGATTAAAATTTTCCTTAAGTAATGCGTATGGAACAAATATAAGATTTGAAACTTTCTACTAATCAATGTTCTACAATGTTAAGTGGGATTCCCTTCCATTTATCCTCAAAAGTGACATGAATGTGGATATAGATAAAAGATTTGAACATGTCAACTTACATTTCTTACTTAAGCATGTAGGGAAACTAAATCCTATTGATACCGCTAAAATTCTTAGTCCTGGTGACATATTTTCTTCGAGAAATCGAAAATGGGTACCCAGAATAGACCTCACTTTAGTCTCTTCAAGCATTTAAAAAAAAAAGCACATTATATCGTCCAGAATCCTTTTCTGGTCACAAGATCATCCAATTCCCTCAGTTTGGCAGACTGGACATACATTTTGACCTCCTCCAACCAACCAACGGATTGACTTGTCGTCTTATTGTAAATATTAAAATTACTGCAAATATGTTTAGTAGGGGCAAAAAGGCGAGAATCGATACCGTTCTACAAAAGTGTTGAACCAATCAATAATTAGAACACACACCTCTAACAAAAAGTAAAAAATCGACATCAGAGAAACATTCGTTTGTGATGATTTGGTAATACACTTGTGAAAAATCAATTTTTTTTCTTCATATACTTCGATTTAGGCTATTTACATCCTATTACATATTTTTATAAATATAATTTTATCAAATGTCCTCTTTTGAATGCGTCCCTTTAAAAATTCCCATTTTCCTAAAAGTTCATTTAATTCCAAAGTTTGCCCACCTCCTGTTTTAGTAGATATTCTTCATTTATTCTTTTGAAAATTATTAAGAAATGTATTTAAAGGTCCTATTACTTATATTTCTTTAAACGTTTTAACATCAAAGTTAAACAAATTCAATAAACTGAATGAAAGCTTGACTTTTTAGTAGTCATAATGAACATTTCTCATTTTTCCATCCTGTCCTTAATAACATTCATTTTTTGGTCTTGAACTCCTAACATTCAGATCTTGCTCATCATCAGGCTGAGTTGAAGGTTCAAAAAAGTAGTTTTGGATGCTTATTCCTAAAATCCCTTCCCAAATGTTATTTTTGATGGGCCTAAGGTAATATTGCTTTGAATTTTGTACATTGCTTTTTCAATCAAAATTATCTTTTCCATAAGTTTATCGATTCAGATATTCAGATCATTCTTCCATTTTTAGGTCTTTTTTTTCATCCAAAAAATCATTTGAATGTAAGGTTTTTAATATTTTTTCTCTGGTAATATATGACAAAACCTCACCTACGCTATACATACGAACATACAATATATTTTGATACATATAGAGTAACACACAAAAATACACGTATTGATATTATGTGTTTAAGAAAATTAATATAGAATTAATTATAACTAAATAAATATTCAAAAATACGAAATTAAATATTCCTTGATATGTATTGAACAAAATATTCAGGATCAAATTTTAAAAGAGGAGGAAGAATTTTTTTAGTAAAGAAGTCATTGTCAAAAAATATTTCCCCTATAAATAAATCTTTAAATGTATAGAGTACGAAAAAACATTTCGACGTCTTAGTCACACAAAGTTGTTCTTGAATCTGGTAAAAGTAATTATGATTATTTTGAGCTTTATTTCTCTATTTCGAATTTCTATGAATGAAAAATTGGGGCCTGTACTAATTTTTCGTTTCGTCCTAAAAATTGCATTTAATTTTAAGAATAGCGTTTTCACAAACACATCCATTGGGAGAGCCAGTCGAAAAGTTATATTCAGGATCAATGAACAACCCACATTCCTTGACTTCATTATCGGTAGCATAATAATATTTTATTTTGGCTGAAGACTCATGAGCTTTACCATGGGAGATAGCGGCTGAAACAAGAGTTGGTAGTAGAAAAATAGACTCAGGTAATTTAATGAAATTTCGTCTTTCTGTAGCCTTGAAAACGTCTCCAAGTCTGGATGCAGTTAACTTCCACTTTATTTCTTCTCTCCATAAGTGTGACAATAATTACAGCGTATCTGTATCTCTATATTTATGATTTCTGATTCACATAATTTAACAGTCTTTTACATAAAATGAGTAAATGGCTTTGTTAAATAATCGTGATCAAGTACAGCTGATTGGAGGTTGGCAGATCCAAATGTATATCTTCATGATATGTCGACGCCTGTACAGTAGCTGTAATCTATTGTCTTCATGCGCAGCTCATCCGTATATGCTTTTCTATTTCGGAAGCTTTTTGGTCTCTGTGGGTACATTAAATGTAGATTGCAATCATTAAGAGATGAATTTGTAACGGTGATATAACTGAAACAAACCTCGATCGATTTCTTCTATTCGAATAGGTTCCCCACGCGCTAATTTTCTCGATTGTTTGAATGATTGTAACTGTTCTGTACAAGACTTAAACACGTTAATGGTTCCATTGGACACATAGCCTTTCAAAAATTAGGAGGGTGGATCCTATGTGCTTGCACATAGCGTGAGGCCTAATTGTAGCTGCACATTCACAGTTGCTGTTAAAAACCTTTCCTGATGTTGCCACAACAAGCTTTATGTTGTAAAAAACACTCTTCATTTTGGCTCCAACGATTCCCATAAAGAGCATATTCTCATCATCAGGTTTGAAGAAGCACATAGCCATTACTGAGCTACATGAGCTCATCCCTTAGCACATTGACGCAAAATCATGGCTCTGAGTACTACTCCCCACCTGGCGTTAGACAAGATAGTACCAAATATGAGCATTTGTCATGGGGGCATGTCCAATTTATTGCATTCTACGATAGTGTTGAATTCTGAGGAGTCTTGTCAGAGTGGCATCGGATTCTCATCAGGAATCTGAAAGAATCAGCCGACGAAATCATAATTGCAATCATATGATTGAAGACGCTCAATCAACCAAATTTTCCACCCATTAGTGCGGGCACCTCTTTTTGAATGTTCACACTTCAACTCCGTCAATGTCAATTCAGAATAATTTGATTTTAAATCCATATTTTAAGAGATATTAATCCTCAGAGCTTATCCTAAGTAGTAATGAGAAAAAATTTAGGGCGGTTACAAACAACACCATCTGGTGGATCTATGTTGAACCTCTTTGTTTACTCTCACACCCTATTTATCCCATTATTTCATTGTTAACATGTATTTTTTCTTTTTGATATTTGCAAGGACATTGACAATATTTACTCCGATGTCGATCGCCAATTCTACTCTTATTCCAACAAGGACTTAAATTAAAAATGCGCAATAAATCATCAATGTTACTTTATAACCAAGCGCGAATATTCATGTCTGGAATATAATTGAATGTAGTTGGAAAGGAATTTCAACACTCAGGATTTAAATAATAATGACAGATCTAAGGAAAAAAATCATTCTTCTGATTACCAATTCCCCCCCAAATAAAAATACCCGAACTAAAAAAAATACACACGATTTACACCACTATTTTGGTTTATTGGATTAATATTTTTCTTATTACTTATCTTAGGGAATAATACTGTTTGTGAAGAGTAAGTTTCTCGTGCAATGACAAACACATTTGAAGAATTGAAAAGTTATAGACGATAATTCATTAATGAACACTTAATCATTTCATTTCGTGCCAAATAATTCAACATTTTATCTTAATATAATTGAAGTAATATGGATCGGAATCATAGTTACATATTATTGGAGCATGAGTAGGGTTGTCAACTGTCCCTTGAAAAACGGAACTGTCCCGTATTTAGGAAAAAAAATCACCCGTCCCGTATTGAGCTGAAACAGGATGCACTTTGTCCCGAAAAAACTGTGAGTCTTAAAAAATAGTCAGCAAAATCCCACTTGAAAATAAGTTTGAGGAACAAATATGTTTACAATTTTTCTACATATGTTTAGATTCTGTATTTCATGATGGATGCTGTACTTTCTATATCTTGTTCTATATTAATGTATACAGTTTTATGTAAGCAAGACACGTTTCTGTTCAAGAAATATTCTTACTTTATTCAGTAGATTTTTTTCATTATTAAAGTTAATTACTTGATAATAATTTGTTTTCTATGTGCTCTTGTTACTCAAAAATATGCATTTATTTCATTTCAGAGTCAAATAGTTCAAAAATTGATTATTTTTCAAAGAGTTGGCAACTCTATGCATGAGTCAGCATCAAATATATTTATTATGCGCAAAAGGGCATAGTAACCATTAGACAAAGTTGTTATTTGGTAATGTGTCCGTTCACTAAATTGGTCTTTCGTCTAATCAATTATCAGCCAAGTTATATGCACAATTTAAACAATAGTAGGCTAAAGCCAAAAAACAAATAGTTTTGCAGCCATCTCCCCTATTTCATAACACAATGATAGAGATTTATTTGGTGGATATGACATGAGCTGAATTCATGTCCAAAGATTCCATTCACATATTAATACTCAATTTTCTCAACTTTATAGGTGACGACAAGGCGCAGCTCCTATCTTTTTGTACAGATTTGTACCTTAAGGGAAAGGTTCCAGATTATCCATGCGACTCCGGTGTTGATTCCATGAATACGAATTCATCCGGTAAGATGATCTTTAATATTACCCTTACTTATTAATTGTTTATATTTTATTCTTTAGGGAGGGTGATGTCTGGCAGTATTACAAGTCCCATGATGAACTATCCTTCTAAATTTGTTTTCAAAAGTCCTCAAGAGGGTAAATAATTGCATTACTTAATATGTAGGTCTTTTATATAGCTATATATAAGGACGTACGCATGCACCTTCCCTCCAAATGTATTTTGTCTAATTTTTTTGTAAATAGTTGTGAATTTTTGAGATTTTTCTACAAAAATTTAGTATAAGTAATTTAATTTTTCAAAATATTATTAATTTTTGTAAAAAGCTGTGGATTTTGAAATTTTTTTCCAAAAAATTTTGATTTTACATTTTTTTCCTACAATTTTTTTTCTTTTTTTGGAAATACTTGTAAATCCCGTCATTGCTCCTCTTTTTCTTCACTGTCTATTAATACTTGTTCCTACTCTTTTCCATCCATCGACAATAATCGATTTTATAATCCCCTTTTCTCTTCCCTTCCTCTTTTCACAATTGGAACATTGGACATCGTTAACTATGGACTTAGAAGGAACTTCCTTCTTAAAGTGTGAATCGAAATAGATTATATTATTTCTTATTTTTGTTAATATAAATGATAAAAAAAACTTAAGGCAAGATTTTTTTAAACCTATAAATATCTTTATGTGTTTACCAAGGTATCTCATTTTTTGGAGGATTGGTTATGTATAAATGAAAAAAAGATGTTTGAAAAGTTTCAGTCGTCAAAAACCGTTTCTGTGACCTATCTGGCTATTTGAAAATGAAATTTAACAAAGTGAATTTACTATTATTTAAGGGATTGATATGTTTTAATTTTAAAGTTATAATGCTGAATTTTAAAATTGGCTTTAAAGTTCCTTTTGCAAGTTGTACAGAATAATATAATCCTCAATTTCCATTTTGAGGAAAACAAATTGTGACACACAAAACTATTTCTGATATATAAACGATCACAAACACTGTGCGTACCTAAATCGAATCAAATAAGTATTTGTGTATAAACAAAAAGAAAGAATCGTTCAAGAACGACAAAGCTCTAGTCAAGTACTACTGGAAGAAATACACAAACACAAATATACAAACTCAAAGAAGCAAATATGATGCAAAAGATTTACTATTACTAGCAGGTAAACGCTTTCGTAAAGATGAAAAATCAAAAAGTTTTTATTTTTATTTAGCTAATTTACGATTTACTATTAACTACAATTATATAATAGGTAAATTAGAGGGTATGACTTGGCGTCATATTTTCGAATACACGCAACCTCTTCAAATATTCAATGATACTATCTCCCTCAGTCCTAGGAGAGAATGGGATTATAATCTCTACGAGTAGAACTATGGATTCTCCTATTAGAGATCATGATCTTAAAATTCATAGTCTATTTGTCCACTCCAAACTTATACTCGTATATTTAACAAACCTCGATAGATTTGGGAACCCGCCTTTACTATTTGTTACACTTTATTACAAACATTACCTAGCCGTATCCAGCCTGTCAGGATATTTATAGATAAATATGTCACAGTAGAGATTGAAATCCAGTAGAACCGTTGATTCTCCTAGGAGAATCAATAATTTTACTAGTAGAGATCCTACAATCCTATTCTCTCCTATGACAAATTACAATTTTACTGAGGGAGATAGTAGTATTGAATATTTGAAGAGGTTGTGTGTTTCCAAAATATGACGCCAAGTATTATATGGTATTGTATATTGTAATTTTGTATAAAAATGAGTCTTCCATTGCCGATTCATTTTCTTTTTTTTTGTGAAAATATTTTCAAATAATATTTCGAACGAGTTTGATTAATTTTCAGAAAATGGGCATCTTTCGTAAGTTCAGCTTTTTTCGATTTCAGATAATACTCAAATCCAACACAACTAGTTATTATTCATTAAATCATGCTAATCCATTCTGCTACATTGTTGTGACTTTAATGACTCACTGGAACATCTGAGCGAAAGGAATTCAATTTGTAATAAATATACCAAAGAAAAATACGAATTGGTCCAAATTATTTCTACTGAGTAAATAAGTATATACATAGTTATGTAACGTATTCACTACTGTTATATTATTACAATTGTCAAAGCGCTTAGACTTTAATTTTAATTTTCTATTATTATCATTTTATTATTTAAATATGGAAATTTCAAAAGAAAATTATCATATCTACTTGAATGAAATTACACACAAAATAGTATATTTGAATTCAAAGAGATCAATAAATTTTTTTTTTATAATAAAAATTATTTTCCTCAATGAGAATGAATATTATTTATATTTTATGACTTCATAAAAGTATATTATCTCGCTTCGTCCTTCCATTTAGAAATGATTTGATTATCAAGTCTACTAAAGAAGTACATTTATATGAAAAAACAAGATATTTTGTAGTGATGGGACAATTCCAAAAATAAATCCCGATGCCGATTCCAATTCTTTAATATTTTAAATAATAATTAAAAAACACCATTTTTCTGTAAATTTCTAAGAATCAGAGTTCATTAAATAAATGCATACATTCATAATCAACATGATTAACAATTCAATATTGATTATTCAGGAAGGGAAGAATTTAACAGTGTATTTCTCCATAAATTTTTTGAGCGTAGGATGATTAGCAATGGATAAGGTTATATTAGAGGCAATAAGCATCTTTGTGAGATCAAAGTTAAAGTCTGACTTGATATATTCATCATTTATATCAACAAATCCAACAAGCTGATGTGTATTTACCTATATAAGAATGATGATAAATCACTTATTAGTTATCTTCCTCGTCGCCGAAAGGGTAGTCCCAAAAAGGCACCAGGCACGCTAGTGACACGAGAAGGAGGATGAGAGATTCCTAAAGGGGAACCACGGGAATACCGAATCAAGGATTTATGATCAATAAATGAACGTCTTAATACTTCAGATTCCCATCTAGAACTGATTAGAGATACTTTATTCCTACTTAACATTCACAATGTACATACAGGGAACAAGTAAAGAAGTAAAGATTAGAACGACTACTTTAAGTAATAAAATATATATAACACAAGCCATCTGTTTCTTATCTGGTAAGTATTTTCCAAATTCCTGGACCTCCATTTTCAGAAATCTAGACAGAATTTTATTCACTTCTCTATCGACTATCAGCCTATAATATTATATATTAATATAAGGATTGTGACGTCATTTGATTTAAAATATCAATTATAGTATACTACTAGTAGGTTGACATTTTGCAAAAATTATGGGATTTAAGGGTTTATATATCCATTTGTTTAATGTATTCGTGTTTTCCTCCCCCTTGTTCTTCTTCTTATTGTCTTGTATTTTCTTTTCTCTATATATATATATTAAAGTACTGTCTTCTACGTAGTATAAATAGTCATGTATTTTATGTATGTAATTATTAGAGTAGGGTTTTTGTATTATAAAGAATACAGATGTTCCTTTAAATATCCATTGTCCTTATTCCACCATGCCATTCCTTCTTCTCATTTGTTTCTCGGTCATCCTGGACTCCACCTATAAATAGTTTCTATCTCCTCGTCAAGACACAACATTGGCGACGAGGATGGGATCGGGATCACGTGACCTCCCTGCTGTGGGATCGTCGGCGAAGCTAGCCCTGCTAGAGTTGGGTATCCCTTTTTCTTCGACAGGGAGAACGCTCGTTCGTCTGCGGAAGGCGGAGCAAAATCTACAAAATCACTTACAGCTACGTGCTGTGCCTCAGTTTGGGCCTCGTGGAGGAAGGAAGAGAACCGTGGTCACTTACAAGGAGTGAAGTGTGTGTCCGTCTCAGGGACCACATCATTAAAAGTGGATTTACTCCTATGAAGTTTTGGTTCTCTGTTGTTCCTACTCTCTCGTTCACATCATTGGATAATGAATGTGCAATGGTCTCTCCACTGGATCATCCATAGTTGGATGAGGGTACATCGAGCAAGATCGATTTGTCTCCCAGGGACGAGCAGGGTGCTCGTGTCCCTAAAACCTCAATAAGGGTGAACGTTATGTCTCCCAGGGACGAGCAGGGTGCTCGTATCCCTAAAACCTCAATAAGGGTGCACGATATGTCTTCTAGGGACGAGCAGGGTGCTCGTGTCCCTAAAACCTCTATGAGGAGTAGTGTTCTCCTTTCTCCAGTGCGTGTGCTGAGAGCACAGCACGTCTATGTAGATAAACATTTTTTATACACGAGCGAATGGTTTGTCCGTGCCTGGATATGGATGGAGAGGATCAATAAGCTGCTATTCATGGAGCGGAACCTGTGTAAGCACCGTCATGGATTTGGTGCTTGGGGGTGGTGTAATGTATTCGTGTTTTCATCCCCCTTGTTCTTCTTCTCGTCTTAATTTCTTGTGTATATATATATATATATGTATTAAAGTACTGTCTTTTACCTAGTATAAATAGTCATGTATTGTATGTATTTATTAGAGTAGGGTTTTTGTATTATTAAGAATACATATGTTCCTTTAAATAAGTGGTGTATTATTCCTCCACGCCTTTCCTTCTCCTTACTTCTCTCGGTCGTCCTGGATCTCTCCACCTGTAAATAGTGTGTATCTCCTCTCCCTCGTTAAGACACAACAATTTGTAGATGTAATAATTATCATAATTTACGATGGTGGTAACAAGGGTTTATATACCTCTAACGAGTCAGGCAGTTCTTTAGCAGAAGGAGTAATTTTTTGATCGGAAGATAACTGAGAGTTTTGAGGATTTCCAAGCCTAGATTTTCAAAGTTTATATAGGTATTTGGACAATTTATGAGTTTTTATCTCCTTAATAAATTTATATTTACTTGTTCGTGGATATTTGTTATTCTAATTTTTGGATAAAAAAAAAAAAGATCAAGTTAAATTAAAGTAGTGTTATTAATATAATTTCCTAACAATGAGAGTCATACAGAGTTTTACGAATTAAAGAGTTTTTATTATAAACAAAAAATCTCGATATATCTTGTCCATGATATGCTTAAAAGATTGCGTCAAATTTTTTTATCTGAGTGAGGCAGGAATTTGTAAGTTTTGTTTATCTTCCTTTGGATAATCCTAATATCCACGGTGTCATATCTGAATAATAAAAAGAATCATCTTTATTCTTGAAACCGATTTCAGGATAGTTGGAAGAAAACTTCTTGGCCAAGTGTCCAGTGGTATAACCCAATCCTTGAAGTCTCCAGTCATAGGCTGAGGATGAAGAATTTGATGGTGCTTCGAATTCCGGATTTATAGCCAACTCGGCACCTAAAAGTGAAGCATCTTCATATTTTTCCTAATCTATTTCCGTTTCTTTATTTTCCACTTCCATTTCCTTAATTAAACAACCAAGAAAGTGATGCATTGATGAGGTTTCTACCTCTTCTATTCGAACTGATGTTGACCCAATATGAAGTTGGTCAGCTAGGCCAAGAACCAATTGCTCATTAACGCTGGCCTTCAATGAGTCCAAATTCGGGTGGCGGGTAGCACAGGCCTTCTTCTCAATTTGCCACCACACAATGTAGTCAAGGGGATTCAAATCAGGGGATTGAGGTGGTCAAATGTTTTTGTACCAAAATGGCATGTTGGCAGCGAGCCAATCCTTAGTATTTCCAGAGGTATGGGCAGGTCTTTCAGATCTTTTCCCTCCTTGACAAGCTTCTGGATCTTGAATACAGTAGTCCTGGATAGTACAGTGTCCTTGATTATCTCCTTGACAGACCTACCGGCGCGGAGGAGAGTGGCAACCATATGACGTTTGGCCTTGTCATTCATCGTAAACGACTTTGTTTGATGCGAGTAAGAAAAACAAAAACAAAGCGAAAAGATTTACCGAGTTACTTGTGGTAGAATTTTTTATTTCCGGTCACGGAACCTCGAGATATAAGCGTTTAAAAATTAGGCTGCGTATTTATGCAACTACCGGTAGATATTGGATCACAGAGACAGTTGTATGGCTCAGTAGTTGTGTTGCTAAATAAACACGTTGTCTTGGACTATTTTGTCATTCTAAATGAATATATTTAATCCTATCAGCCATTTTTAGTTCGTGTTCTTTTGCCATCAATGCTAGAAAATCATTTTTTGTTATTGTAGATCCGTCCTGCAAGATAAATCCTTTATCCAAGAGATGGATCCTCATTAATTTGATTTGGTGAGGTGAATCATACAAGACGTAAATCTTTTTGGATGTGTTGAATGGATTCCAAAAGTAAGGAGATTCTTCGGATATTCCCAATGTCTTTTGCAATCCCACATTTGAGGGGCCCATATCAGATAACATAGCCACTGCAGATATTCCGTTTTCTTCTACTTTTTTAATGATACCAAATAGATTTTCAATAGGCATTGCTTTGTCAAAGTCAAAATGAACAGGTATCTTCTAAGAATCACAAAGGCCAAGAATAATTGCCACCTGAATATTCTTGTTCGGGCGAGCAAGATAATTAAATACAAATATCAATATACAAAGTGGGTATAACAAATCGTAAATAACATGTGTGCAAATTAAATGTAAACTATAATATTTTTTGCAGGAGGCTGTAGATGATCCTTCCTTAAATGGGGACGTAAAACCATTTAGATAAAGAAAAATATGTCACGACAATCTAAGTCTAAGGGTGAAATAGTCTTAAATTTAGTCGAAATACTTATACTTCTCGAGGAATTTACTTCGTGGTAAAAGAAGTCACTATGCCAGATTATGCAGGTGTCTAAAAGAAAACTCTATTTCGATCATTCACTCTACTCAAAAATTTGAAGTGAATAAATTATCCATCGATACATTGGATGTCCATGGAAATTACTTCAAAAATATAATAGCTACATATAACAGTGGTGCAATTGTAACTGTCGCTGGATCAAGAGTTCAAAGTAAATATTGACCCCAACCCAATTAAAAGAGTACTGTTTATAATATATCTTTAACTTAAATTATTTATTTATTAACACATGAAGGAAGAGAGATGGTTGTATATTATTAATATATAACTTCCGTATTTATAAGTTCATAAATTTATATTACGTTCTGTACATTTATGCAAGACGAAATATATTGTTCGTTAGAGAACATCAAATCCATCCTTACAGGGAATGTACTCATAACTTCTTAGTGATCACTGACCATAAAGGATGAATAGATAACTTTGGCACGAAGTCTAAAGAATAGAAATGAGGCAATAAAGTAAAAAGTTATTTGAAAAATATTGTTAATTTTTGCGTGTAGACAATTAAAGGAGAAATTAGGATGACCTATAACATTTAAAGGGATGTTTCACGACACAAATAACTCTGCTATGTCCAAATTAAATGATGATCCGTTTATTTTCCTTGAATCTTGAAGACTTTTAAGTTGTTGATGTGATGGGAGGTTTTATAATGGTGGATTACCTGCAATAAAGAACAATGTGGGCACGAGAAACTGCAAAAACGGCAAGATATACTTTTACTTTCCAAATCATAATTCCACAAATCAGTACCTCCGTTGTTAGAAACCTAAGAAAAAAGGCACGTTTTCTTCGGCATGGTGATGATACACGTGGGAGAGTAAGGTGAAGTTGAATTGCTGTTGATTAGTAGAATATTGAGGAAAAGTTGTTTAAAAGATGCAAGAATACCAACGTGTTATATTCCTTTTTTTATATAATATCTTTCAATCAATCAAATTTGTTCTTTTTCAACGATTCCAACAACCCTTTATGAGTTAGAAGTACTCTATAAATAGTTGTTTGTTTGCTAGGTGTGGGAACATCATTTTTTTTACAAATCCAACAAAAAATTTCTACATTCAATTTTCAAATTTCTATATTAATATTCAATCCTAGAATTTTTTGCAAAAAAAAAAAAAATAACGATGCCGAAGACAATCTCATACAAGCAAATGTTTAGAACAGAGTAGGTCAATGAGGATGTGTCCAAAGACAGGATTGTTCAAATTCCTACCGATGAAAAAAATGTCTCTTGTAAATATTGTAAAACAACAATTGGAGCTAAACTCTCTCATATACAGATCCTGCAAAAATAAGAAGTACAAATTGAATAGTGAACCCTTTTCTTCGTTCCGGCAATCAAAGATACATTTTTCAAAACTTGAAAAATCTCGTGACATGTCTCAAGCAGAGGTTCAATGGTGTCAATTTATTACTAAGCATAGTTGACGTTCAGTTTGTGTTCAATCTGTTTCAACTCAGTTTTCGAGCAATTGTATCATACATAATTTTATTTTGATATTTTATAAAATAATAAGATTCAAATTATAAATTCAAATTGTCGTTTTTGTATGTTGACGGATATATTTTATAATTTTTTCCCCATAAGTTAGAAAAGTAATAAACAGTTAAATACTAGTAATAAATAATTATATATGTTTATTAGAATCGGACTCAGAATTTAAACATTATTTTCCCAGTGCCGATTCCAGAAAAAGCACCCGATTCCGATTAATTGCCTCATCACTAATATTTTGAATAATTTCAAAGTGTGAGGTTGCGATAGTCATAAAAAAGTTCCGAAATTTTTGGTACTTCCTATTAATACGATAATCAATTACTTTTTCATTGTTCTAATGAAGTACAATTATCATGGACGAACGGAGAATTAGCTTAGTTATCATGGGCCAAAGGTAAATTTAGACAATTTCCATATCTTTACTATTAATTCATATAAACATAATCGTTTGTAAGTTATTGCTCACCTTCTGTCTTCAGCCGTGGATAAAATAGTTTACCTCGAAAACTTAATTGGCCTTATCCTAAGATGTAATCATGGCTTAGCTGTTTTCTATAAAATCCTTCTTTTTACCTTTACTCCATTCTTTTTTTGTTTCCAGGTCAGGTGGTAAAAAGTGAATAGAGCATACCATTCGATTAAATCAGTACTGCATGCAAATATATAGTTGGTACGAATATCAATTACAACAAAAATAAAATAATTATAAAATACATCCTATTTTACCAGATTTATTCCTATTTGTTTGCCTTTTCTGCATTTTTTATTTGAATTTAGAGTTTTATTTAGCATTTTTTTGCATATTCTTCTACATTTTTATACATTATTTGGACATCACTAGTCATGAGCATTAATATTTATCTCCTCCAAAACATCCTTCAAATTGTTAAAGGTTACCATGTTGATTTTTGATTTCTTATTATCTAACAAGCCCATTCTACTCTGGATTTTGATCATTGGTCATAAGCTTTATTATTCATCTCCTCCAAAACATTCTCCAAAGTGTCAGAGTTACCATTTTGTTATTTGGTCTTTTTCATGCCATTTTACAAGGGATTTTCATCATTATATACATATAATAATTCTAGATTTGACATGAACTGTAATATGACATCTTATTCCATAAAGTCAGTATTGTTGATGTCATCCATTTTCGGGTTCAAAACAACCAAGTTTTATAACATTTTTCCATTAATATTAAGAAAAATAATGAGCTATGGTATGTCACAATGGGATCAATAGATTAAGGAGTTAAACCTTAGCGTTAATACAAAATATAGCTCTCTATTGCCTAGTTTTATTATTCAGCGGATCCTTAAATAAATAAAAAGGATGCTATTACATTGTTATAAATCTTATTTCAATATTGCTGATAAAAAGTTAACTATTATAATGAAACAATAAAATATTTTTCTGTAAGTGTCGTTATTTACATACCTCTAATCGATCCAAAAAAATTGCACAAATTTAGACATTTCATAAGGATTTTCATTACATATTACTTTGATTGTATTCAAATATCACTGTTCCTCATTGACATTAAGTAGTATTTATAAAAAATGTGAAGCTTTTTCATTTTAAGTAATTTGATGGAATTCAATCAAGATTAATTTGAAATTTGTCCATTTTTGTAATACAAATATCAACTTTGTGGCCCCAAGATGGTATTTTCTTCCATTATTTATATTTGTAAGCAAAGACATAATAAAATTTTAATTCTGGAAAAAAATTTCAAATTTTTCTATAAATCACCTCTTTTGTAAAAGAAATTCATTATTTCCAGGTGAACTTTATTAAAATGGGAGGTATTCTCATTTAAAATAATAATAATTTTGCATTATAATGATTAATTATTACAATAAAAATCTACCGTTTGTGGGCCAGGGGAGGGGGGGGGGAATACCCCTTAAAAATGACACTATTCTTTTAAAAAAAAATTCTTCTATGATATCCTCATCTGTTACAGAACCCTTGAGTCAATAAGGCTTCCTACTTTCTCTTGAAGTTCGTCCAATACCAGGATTTAATCGACGTTGACTTAATTATTAATTGTTATAATAACGCAGTATTAAGAACTTATATAACATAATACAAAAATAATAACCCATAAAAGCAGATAACTATAGATAATGTCCAACAAGTTAAAAACACATTTTGAAAGAAAAAACTAACACTTATAAACACAATAAAAGACAGAAAACCAAAAAATGATCACAATCTTGCTGATTATAAAACTTCTATATCATTATTAAAAGTGTTAATTACGGATTTATCAAGTGTCGAACTGGTTGTCTTGATTGAGTAAAACCCCTATTCTGTCTTTATTATTGAAGTTTGACAGTAATCCTAGATAGTTCATTTCTATTGGAAAATTTATTTTAAATAGTATGCATTTATTATCTTATACATGTAAAAAATAAAGAATCAGCCTAAGAACATCTCATGACGCATCCAGTCGGATTATTCTAGATGAAAAAAGAAATTGAAGCCCGAATTACTAATAAGAAGTGTCTTGCCAATCCGAATGGAGATTGACCACTTTTTGCTTCACAAATGGCATATAAAGCATCCGTTATGAGAATTAGTAATTCAACTTGAGAAGCAATCGACAGGCACAAGATTGACAATGATAGCTCAAAATAAATACAGATCATAACGACAAATAAATTCTCCATAAATTAGGGGTCTACTCAATGGAATCACTGTTATTAATATATGTAAATACATTTTCAGTCTTATTTAGATTATATTTTATTTTGCTTTGTTAATAGCTAAGTCATGTTCTTTTAGGAATTGAAACTCATTTTTTGCTTTAAAGGGGACGATCCCCATGATTTATATAACAAATATGTAAACAGGAGTCATATTTTATATATATATATATAAATGAATAAAATAACTATTAAAGTGTACCTTTACTAATAGAATTTACAAAGTTAGAAAAACTAAAGGGTAGTAGGCTACACATTCTGTAGTCTATAAACATGTATTTTTAACGATGTACTCAAGAAAATTTAATATCTAATATCTATATAATCTTTTCTGAAGTGTAATATTTGAGCGGAGAAACAAATATACAGGTGGACGTATTAAATTCTTTATACAGTAGTACCTTGAGATACGAGTGATCCAACGTACCAGTTAAGCCTTATAGGATAAATTGCTTTGACTCATGAACTGGGTCCAAGAATAATACTGTATCTATTATAAAAACTATTAACTTGGTTCGACTCGACTCAAAGGGTGAATTGATATTCCAATTCGGAGAAAACCCAGACTTCATATTTTATTTATTCGGCTTGATTCATATCAATACACCTCGTCATATATTTTCAATTAAGTTGTGCTCCTTCTAACTGGTTTTCTAATCAACCACAATTTTTAATGGTAGTATTGTAATCTCCTAGAAAACATACATTACTTATGATAATGAATTGTACGGTTCCAAGTACACAATAAAAGTTTGTTGTTTTTCCCCCCAAGGTCTTTATTCATCCACATTACATACAACGTATACATACATACACAATAAGTAAAGTTTTTTTTATTATTAAATATGAATTAGTGAATGGGTAGTAGCCTCTTTTTTTTTTAATTTATTGACTGGACTCGTCATGGCTTGACTCAAGCCGACACAACACTATCCAAGAACATATTAATATCGTATTTCAAGGTATTACTGTATGTAAATATTAACACAAAAAATATACAACAAGTGTTCAGATTTAGAATATATATGCTAATGATACATTACATTGAAACGAACACGCCACGTAGACTTACATACACCAACTGAATGTATTTAAAAAAAACTAATAGTTATACAATTATGATAATCATATTTATTATTTTACCAAAGTTGCACTCCTGGGTATTTATAATGACATCAACTCCGACTCAATTCAATCTAAAAGGAGGTTCCATTAAGGAAGAGTTTATTTCATTATAAACCATGAAAGACAATTCCTGTTTTCAGTAAGATGATACAATTTGATTGAATTGAGTCAAATATGATCATCTATTACTTAACATACAGTAATCCATGAAAGGATTTTCCAATAAAAATAATAATTACAAAAAATGAAAAAAAAAGTTTATTCTAACATTTTATTTTATAGGTGAATTAGTCTACATCAAGGAGTTAATGTAAGCATGATTGAAGAAGATTCATTGTAGTCATATCTAAATATAATGAAATAAATTAACATTAAGAAGTAAAACATGAACTTGCCTTCCTAATAAATTATCCAAATCAATAAAGAAATATCAACCAAACATTATTATGAGGCAGTCTTTAGTTTAAGTAATTGCGATAATAATAATTTGTTGCATCAAAATAAGCAAAAGACGGACTAATTTAAGCCTATCCTGCACAGTAATCAACACGTGGGTTCTTAATCCATAATATGAGTTTAAAATGTCTGAGGTTAAAAGTACATGCTTATAGTATCCTCTATACTTATGTATATGTTGCAGTTAATGGAACACATCTGTTAATATGCAAAATAACTACATAATTAATATACATAATAACTGAACTAGACCGTTAATGTGCGTAATAACTGAACAATACCATTAATGTGCATAATAACTGAACGAAACTGTTAAAGCACATAATAACTATGGATGGGTACGGGTAATACTCTTACCCGTAAACTCGTACCCGGATCATCAATGAAAATACACCCACATTTTACGTGTAAGAAGTGGTACTCGGCGGGTAAAAACTCTTCACGGGAATATTTGATCAGAAGAATTATTTTGTACTTTAACAGTTTCGTTCAGTCATTATGCACATTAATGGTATTGTTCAGTTATTATGCTTATTAACGGTGTAGTTCAGATATTATGCATATTAACTAGTTGTTTTGCATATTGACGGATTGCTTACTTTAACTGTACCCAGTGCCGTATGTCAGGAAGATTTTTCGGTCCACTTTACAAGGGTGAACGGTTGATTTTCAGTGGTGAACGTGGGATATTTAAACAGGGCAAATGCTACAGCATAGATTAAATCTTGCAAGAATATCGTCCAATAGACTGTCTGACTATTATTTTCTTCAGGCAAACATTGGGAAAAATAAAATGAAAAGGAAAAACTCTAGACGGAAAGTCAATGCCGACCTATTCATAAAGGAAGGAGTATAATGGAGTATAAAATGCATGGTGCAAGAATGAGAGAAAATTTTTGAACTATACAATTAAGTCAAACAATTTAAACCTCCTTAAATATTTTTAAAATAATAACGGATGAAGATAATGAACGAGATTATAATATACCATGAACCGGTTACATCGACAGAAAATAAATTATGTTCACAAGTCTTGATGTTCCTAACTCGCATGTATAGGGGGTGATGTGTTTGAAAAAAATGAAGAAAAAAATGCATGTGTTCTTTATCATGCTTAGAAGAAGAAGTTTTCCCTCTCTTTCCTTGACGCAAAGACGTCAATCAAACTGTCCATGTCTTCATGGAGCACCTTGTCCACCATCACCCTGTCCATGTTCAAGAGGGTGAGGGAGGAAAGCCTCTCCTGGTCCATGGTGGTCCTCATGTGGTTCTTGAGCCTTCTGAGACAGGAGAATGACCACTCCACCTCACAGCTGCTGATGGGCATTGAGGTCAGGATAACAATCACCTTGTATAGCTCCGGCATCAGGCGGAACACTCCCGAGCTTATTAACTCCACAGCAATTTGTGACGAAACCATGTCTTCTGTGTCAATATCTGCCTAGAGAAACACAAATTTTAAACATATAATGCAAAATGAAACATTATAATATTAACCTTGAATTGCTGGAAGATTGCATGGTCTGCCTGGAGCTGCTCGAGTTCAAGTCTGTAGTGCTTGGCGACACGCTCAATGACACAGGTCTCCATTTCACTGTCATTGACGATTGCAATGATATTCATTGTGATGTTTGTATCGTCGGTGGCAAATCTGCTCTCAAGCTCTAATACAATCTTTTTTGATTGCAACATCGAAATGTGTTTCACGGAAGTAGGATTCAGTTGTTCCTTTCCACTTTATTCTCCTTGGAATCTTCGCCTCTTTGAATTGTGTAATGTTCCGCGAACACCACTTACAGACGGAAGCAACGGACCGGAGTAAAGTCAATAAGAACACCTTTGGATTGGGGGTACTATCATACACTAAAACATATATTCTGTAAGGGATTACAATTAAAAGGACGTACATACATTTGAGTATTAAAATATACAAATTCGTAAAACACAAGGTACCTACCTATCTATTTAAAACAAATCCCTACGTCATGATTTAAAACTAAATAAAAGACAATACATAACACCACCCCTCATTCAACTTGTACTCGAGGACGAAGTTGATTCATGTGTCTTTTCACCATTCCTTGAGGGGTCTGAACAGACCACAGCACATCTCCAATCTTCTTTTGTAACACTCCAGCTACCCACTTGGGCTGGCGAAGGCCGTACCAACGGCACCACACGGTCATTTTGATTTTAAATTCTTTCTTTCGTGATGAAGGAGGAGAAGGAGACGAAGGATGAGGCGGAAGGTATCCATCCAACCGCGTGCAAATGCGGTGTGCGCCCAACAGCTCAGCCGGCGTGCTCCCACATTCTAACGGCGTTGCCCTGTAGGCAAACAAGATTTCCTCTAGTGAAGCTCCTATGTTCTTCTTTATTCCATTTTTAATAATTCTTACTCCTCTCTCAGCCTGCCCATTGGACTGTGGATGATATGGGGGAGAGAAGGAATGGGCTACCCCCCATTCGGACATCTTAGTTTTGAAAAGATCACTAGCGAATTGTGACCCATTGTTTTCTTCGGGAATCCAAAACGCGAAAACCACGCAAAAAGTTGCCTAAGTGTAGCCTCTGACGATGTATTCGTCATGTACGCCGCTTCTATCCACTTGGACCCAGCATCCATTAGTATTAAAAAATCTTTCCCCTTTATCTTTCCATAATCCACGTGGACTCTTTCCCATACATTTGCAGGCGAAAAGGGAGTGAATTGTGACGCCGGGGCTGGAGCACTCTCCTGACATGTGCGACACGCTGATACAAAATCCTCGACATCATTATCGAAACCGGGCCACCAAATCACACTTCGAGCAACAGATTTCATCTTAACAACGCCTCGATGCGTCAAATGCAACTCTTGCATAAACTTTCTTCTCAAGGGAAGAGGAACGATGAGGCGGATACCCCAAAACAACAAGCCATTCTTGAGGGACAAACAATTCTTCCTTTGGGAGTAGGCCCTGAGGGTGGTACTGTCCCATACACCCGTTCTAGCAGCCTCCAGCGCTGCAAAGCTCTTGATCTTCCTGTAACGCAGACAGGAGGGACGATTCAGAAGAGCATGAGCTAGAGATAGCTCTACATTGTAATAATTCCGTGGGATCATCCAGACACGGAGGATCGTCGACTGGTACGCGGGAAAAAGCATCCGCGTGGGAATGGTCGATGCCTCTCACATGTTCGATTGAGTAATCAAACGTCGACAACAACATTGAAAATCTAGCGGGCAGAGACGACACTTGGCAAGTCTTTACATGGGTTGAGAATATATTGGAGTGGTTTGTGGTCCGTCTTGATCTTGAAATGACGACCAATCAAATATCTTTCAAATTTCTTCAACCCATAAATAATTCCTGTTGCTTCTTTGTCAATTTGCGAGTAGTTAGCTTCGCTCTTTGATAGCTTTCTTGAAGCAAACGCCACCGGGCGCTCCATACCATTTTCCAACTGTGCTAGAACGGCTCCAAGACCAATAGGGGAGGCATCCGTCGACAACAACACCAACGGCAGAGACGGGTCATAATGAGTGAGAACAGGTGAGTTAGCTATAGCAGACTTTATATTTTGAAAACTCACCTGTCTTTTTTCAGACCACGAGAAGACAATGTCCTTCTTCATCAGTTCGTGGAGGGGAGAAGCTTCCTCTGATAGATGTGGTATAAAATGACCATAGTATTGTACAAGGCCCAAGAACGATTTCACCTCAGTACACGATGCAGGAACAGGAAAGTCCAGGACCGGTCGAATCAACTCTGGATCCAGGGATCGGCCACTTTGGGATATGCAAAACCCTAAATAAGTTAACTCCTCACCCATCAGGATACACTTGCCGGGCTTCAGACGACCTCCAGCATTCGAGATTCGACTGAACACTTCATTTAAAATACGAAAGTGTTCCTCCTTACTTCTGGAGAATATGAGGACATCATCTATATAAATCTTGACACCCCGAATACCACTTAATAGCCTCTCTTGAGCTGCCTGCACAATAGCAGGAGCCGAGGCCAGACCATAAGGTAAGACGTTATATCTATAAAGTCCTAACTGTGTATTTATAACCAAAAACTCTTTTGATTTTTCTTCCAATTCATATTGTTCATAACACCTCGAAAAATCCAATTTGGAGAAGAACCGGGCCTGAGCAAGGTCCGCAAACAATTCATCTGGATGAGGGAGTGGGTGCAACATCTTGTTGACAACTGGAGATATGGTTTGAGTAAAGTCGGCACAAACCCGAACACTTCCATCTGGTTTGAGGACTGAAACGATTGGAGAGGCCCATTCTGACGAATCAATCTTGGAAATGGTACCGCGCTTCTCCATCTCTCGGATCTCCACAGCGACCTTCTCACGGAGTGCGAGTGGCACTGAACGTGCTCTGATGTAACGGGGACGAGCATTATCTTGCAGGTGGATCACTGCTTGTGTATGTTTCATTGTACTTCCTTTGGAGTCGTCGAATATAATATTATACTTTTTCTTTAGAATTTCCACACGGGATTCTGTAGAAGCGCCAGCCGTACATGCGTTGATGGAATTGCTCAATTTCACCAACCCGAAATCTAGGCAATCACGAAACCCAGGATTGGCTGCCCAATAGGAGATACAATAAACCTACGAACCACCGGGTCAGAACCATTTAATGAAACCAACAACCTGATAGAGCCCAGAGTCTTGACCTTTCCCCCACCAAAAACCTCTATTGGACCCGTATTCTTGATCAACTTTGACATATCCACCAGATGTTTCGGTAAAATATTTACGTTCGATCCAAGGTCGAGTAACATTTTAACTCTTCTCCCATTTATCCTCAGGAAGGCATAGGCCCTATCCCCTACTCCATCATTCAACTGGAAAGAGATGGAAGAACTAGACAGCGCAGATGACGGACAGCATACTCTAAAATGGCCCATCTTCCCACACCGGGAACACTCCTTGCCAAACGCAGGGCATTTTGCCTTCTGGAAAACATGGCTTCTTCCACAAAACTTGCAGCCCTCTGTCCATCTTTGGACTAGCCTTTTGCGTCGACCACGTCCCTTTGGAGCGACGGAGACCTTTTGGCCCCTTATACTCTGATGCCATTACAGTTTTACTCGATTCCATTTCTTTAGCGTGGCTGATGGAGGTTTCCAATGCTCTGGCTAATGACAACACGTCTGTCAATTTCGTGCTACCTCTCTCGAAGACAGTTTGGCGGAGCCGTGGGGACGACGTGTTCTTAACCACCACGTCTAGAATAATTTCGTCTTCGAACGAAACTTTGCAGCTCCCACACGCAAAGCGACCAAACTTTGCCTGGCCACGCAACCGAGTCACGTAATCATCCACAGGCTCCCCGACTCCCTGTTTCATCTCAGAGAGCCGGAAGCGTTCAAACAACAGACTTTCCGTTGGGGAGAAAGCATCCCGAATTGCCCTTACCGTCGAGGTGAAGACGTCCTCCTCAGGCAATGCAACAATCTGTATGGTGTTGAACCATTGTTGGACCTCTGTCCCAGCACAGTGAAGCAGGAGAGACTTTTTACGTTCCGGGGACAATTCCCCAAACAAGGACACGTATATTTCGAATTTGTCCCACCATGACGACCATCTATGGCCTCTACGTGGACCATCCATCACAAATGGAGAGGGCTGCCGTACCCCAAGCTGTCCCGTCGTGCCTGAAGCACCATCTCCAGAGGCTTGAGCCCCATCGTTGAAGTCGAAGGACTTGGGATCACAACCACAACCCTCGATGTACTCTCTCACCAATGCCACGAGTTCCAATTTCTTTTTACCCCTCAACTTCGTCCTCACTTCCTAGTTCCAACCTGGAACATTCGCGTCTCAGCTCCGCGAGCGTGAGCCTTGGTAGTAGTTTCACCATCTTCGTCGCCACTTGTAATGTTCCGCGAACACCACTTACAGACGGAAGCAACGGACCGGAGTAAAGTTAATAAGAACACCTTTGGATTGGGGGTACTATCATACACTAAAACATATATTCTGTAAGGGATTACATTTAAAAGGACGTACATACATTTGAGTATTAAAATATACAAACTCGTAAAACACAAGGTACCTACCTATCTATTTAAAACAAATCCCTACGTCATGATTTAAAACTAAATAAAAGACAAGTAGCGGAGACTCCAGCGGGTAGCAGACTGGTTCTTCAGGGTCATCACCTTGGCATGCTCCTCATCTTTACTTGTTATCTTCACCGACTTGTAGATTGCTGACCTCTTTAGTGACCCTTCAATGAAGTTGTATAAAATTTGTATTGTCCCCATTGTATTTCTCAACAGGGTTATATCTGAGAGAAGATCCTTGACTACAAGATTGAGGAAATGGGCGTAGCAGTGGATGTAGACACACAGTGGGGCTGCTTCCTTCCACCTGGCGGCAATACCCTTCTTGATGCCGGCTATGTTGGAGGCACCGTCCGCAGCCAGGGAGACAGTGCGGGCGGTTAAGGCCGAGATCCTTGACAGCCGCGTGAAGCTTCTCAAACAAATATTTGCCGTCAGTCTGGGTAACTTTTACAAACTTGAGGAAGCTCTCTTTCTATATGCCTTCACTTGTCAGATATCCCAGTGACAGACTGAACTGCTCCGTGTTTGACATATCTGATGGCTCATCAACAATCATAGAGAACTAGTAGTCATCATCGCCGGCACAAGTCTTGACATCTTCAATTATATCACTTTGTCACTTTGGATGCTATAATCTCTATCAGCTCATTTTGGATGTCAGGTGAAGTCCATTTGGCAAAACCTGCCCAGCTGAACCAAATTTTTTGACTTCGGCCTCCAGTTATCTTTGAGAATATGATTGTCGTGTGAACGCAGGGACAAAAGCTCCAAGAAGTTTCCTCGATTGTTTTCATTAGATTCAGTCAACTTTTCTCTTGTTTCGTAATCGCCCCTAAAAGCCAATCCTTGCTTTGCGAGGAACCCAACAGTTTGGAAAAGATACCTCAAATAAGCTCGCCACTTCACGACTTCCTCAGCATGTTGAGACTGAACATGGCCGAGAACCGAGGTATTCTTTCTCTTTGATGTGAGGAAATTGATCCACTTTTCCATCGACAGTTTGTGTTTTTTGTTATTAGAATGAACTTTCAACGAGGAACTGTTTTTCCATGTTTTGAACTCAAATTTCCCAAGAAAATTTGGAACAGGCGAAACACTTGGCTGACTTTTCAACCTCGTCATATTCTAGCCACGGGAACTTACGGAACCAATCATATTGAAAGTCTCTGGAGTATTTGTCATCTATCTAAGGACTGTATGTTTGTAACTTGGGCTGTAGAAGATGATCTCTCGACTTTAGGCACAGTTTCCCGCTCAGTCTCCACTCTGGTTCTAGTGTGGTTGTCCTTCCGCTTTGGCTCCCTCCCGGTAAGTATCGGGTCACCCAGCTGGCTCGTGAAGACGACAGGGTACTCTGGGCCTCTGTCCACAAACTCCATCTCCTCAGTCTTGCTCTTCTCAACTCCTTGGACATTGTCCCTAGTCTCAGAGTCCTCTGCAGAGGGAATATTGTTGTTGTTGACTACAGAGAGCTGCTTCGGAGAGAAGAATGGTCCGATATCGAGATTAGGAAATCTTATTCCATGAGAAATCCGTCCGCTGGGGTAATATGATGAGTCGCCATTATTTTCTGTGTCTGCTGTAACTTTCTCTTCAGCAGAAACGAACTTTTCAGATCTTGGTTCAGGCAGTAAGGCCTCAACTGGAGCAGGGTCATCGGGACAGGAGGAGGCAGTGACTGAGGATGAGGATGTAGCAGAGGAAGTTTTTTTAACAGCAAAGTTCAATGTTTTCTGCTTCTTATGATCAATTTTCACTTGATACTTGCAGCTGGGGTCATTCCTATGGAGTTTAACTTTGTGATCATTAAAGTTGTCCTTCTGTATTTCCTTCTGACAGATAGAACAAATCACCAACTCTCTGTTAAAATGCGTTTTCCGCTTCCCGTGATACATTTCTGATAATTAATAAATTACTGCAACAATCCACTCTAAAAAGTACATAACTATTATTTATGTCCCTTTTAAGCAGTAATAATTTAATTTATCTTGTATTCAATGAAACAAATTCTCACGCTCTTAAATATTTCAAGAGTACTCCATAGGAAAAATGTTGTGTGCGTCTTTTTTTTTTTTTTTTTTGGCTGTAAAGTACTTCACTTTTACAACCAGTAACGTTAAACGTAATATCTAACTCAAATATCCACTCAATGTGAAGTACTTTAAATCCATACGAAAAATGTTGGGTACGTCTTTGTTTTTTTATTTTTGGCTGTAAAGTACTCTTAAAATAATTGCAGTAATTTATTAATTATCAGAAATGTATCACGGGAAGCGGAAAATGCGTTTTATATTCAAAGGTTCAATCATTTATATTTATAAAATGACAAGCAATATTTGAAAGAGATATTACGGTAAATTACAGGATTTGAATTCAAATTTCTGCGATGAATTGAGATACCCGAGAGTGTTAACTGTAGCTTAAAACCTCCGTTTTATCTATCTGACTTAATTTGGCCCCAATATTGTCTTAGAGATATAATTTATTAATTTACTAATTCTATAAATGTGCCAGTGAGTTTTGGCTACTTTAAGTACAATTTGTGGTGCCTCCAAAGGATTAATCAGAATTATTTTTTCATTTAAATGAACTATAATTTGTTGGAAAATGTATTCCATGTTCAATTTTGAGAAAAATTATCTAGCTTCCTTTTGGGTGGACGTGCTACAAATATGTAATTTTATTATAATGACTCAGTACTATTATGAGCTGGTCATAAGTTACATATATATAATAGATTTTAATAATTAGTTATGACTTAATTCATCTATATTTACATACCTATATGATTGTTGGACGGTTGAGTAAGGTTTTTTTTTTTGGTCCACTGAAGCGGACAAAGTGCAATAGAGATGTATAATATAAAGTGCTTACTCTTTAGAATACGAGGACAATTTATTGAAGCGTTCAGCTGATTAACAACAAAGAATCATAAGGATCAAATCATTCAGTAATTTGGTCAACATTTGTCTTTCAGTTATCAATAATATTTCTTAAAATCTTAACAAATTAATAATGAGTGATAAAATAACCTTCTAATTTTTACAAAAGGAGTTTGGAATTAGATAAATTTATCGTAGTGGATATCATTGGAACTTGATGCATTCATATTTTTTTATTCGTAGAATTCAATGCCTCCTTGCATTGTATTCAATTTAACTTCAAGAAAACTAGTTTTTTCTAGATCCCTAGAGCACCAACTTGCTATTAAATTGTTGAAGAAATGTGAACTTAACCACAATTATGTGAAAATAAGCTTTTTTCCATAAGTATTTTCATAACTTTATAAAACAATCATATGTTTTGGCATCCTTGTTAGTTGTTACTGAATTTAATATTCCATATATATTATAACCATCTATTCTCAGATGTCATAAAAATCAAGTGCTTCTAAAACCGTCGCCAAGATTGGAAACAAATTAAATGGTCAAGGATATGTTTTAATCACTTGAAGTACTTTGACATCATTAAGCAAAATTTAAGTGCACTCTTGTTACTTGTTGATGGAGCAGTGCCCCTCATTTTTGAGTTTCCAATGCACTTAAAAAAAGAGTCCCATCGACGAATCTTAAAACGAAGAACTTATGAAGAAGAGAGTACTAAAAAAATGAATTCTGATAACATGATTAAAAAAAGGCGAACTGTAAATATAGTCAGTACTCATACAGATGCCCTACTTAGTACTATGGAATCCTTGCAGGTGGTGAAAAAATAGAACAAAATGAGACATCCTGAATGGAGATCTTCATCCTCTTTATATAGGAACAGCTAATAATTTTTTCTTTATATAACATATTTGGGACTGATTTTTGCCGTCACGACTTTTTGAATATGTTTTTGAATTTTTTGCAGAGTCTTTCACAACTACTGCTTGATTTAGAAGGTCTTCTCCTGGCACATCTGGCTTTCTCTGGTACTCAGTAGCACTTTATCTGACATTGCCAGTTTCCTTAGCCTTTGGAGTACCTTTACAGTTATTTTTATCAGTACAAGGATCAATACAGACATTTACAATAACTCAATGGTAATTGTTTTGTGTTGATTAGACTTATCAACACTGGGCTTACAATTTTAATCTTGGTCTATCACCTTTTCCACAATTTCTTCACTTTCGTGAGTTATGGGCGAGTTCCTAGGGTCCTGAAAGCCCACCTTCCCTGCGGAAGCCACTTGTAGGTTGAATTCAATAGCTTTCAGATCGGCAAATGCTGCTTGATCCACATCAAGGTGTAGGACTTTTCCTAACTGTGTTACTTCAGATTTGGTCAGTTCGACCTTACCTCTAACAAAAGGGAGTTACATTGATATGCAATGATCTGAGCAAGTACCTCGTCGCCAATGTTTCCTGTGACCCAAAGAGTACTAAAAACAAATGGAATTGTGTTATTAAAATCGCGCTCACTTTTTTTCTACACGAGGAGGCCGACACATTCTTCCTTAGTTTTATAAATTATAATAAAGGAAAACGTGGCTCACCAAAGTTAATTAATTTTTTTTTGTTATTACTTAATTAATAATGGTGTATAATTGCTCTGCTCTTGGATGCAAGCAGGGCTATGACGGAACTACTAAGGATCTGGGTGTGAGATTTTATAAATTCCCTATGAAGGACTCCAAAATTATAATCCGAAAGCTTAGGGCCATCCAAAAAGATACGATTTACTAGACACCAATAGCAAATTCAAGATTGCATTTAAAAGTGACTGATTTTATTATTAAATCTTTAGATCAATTCCGTGATAATGGAAAATCACTTCACCAAAGGTAAGCAATGCTCCCTAATACTATGAAAATTGCTTGTGAATATTTGAGACGGCTCGTTTTTTGCTAAATTTACTTTGAAATATTTTTAGAAGCACTTTCCAATGCTTTTCAAATGGCAGGACAACGAAATTATAGCATAATTCAGAAGCATTCCCTTAAAACTCTATATTATGCACTTAAATATAATATTGCAATTTCTTCCCCTGTAATTTTAGTAATCAATAATACTTATAAATTATATAAATTCCCAAGCGGTTGAAACAGGAAGCCATCCAATCCAAGTGGTTGAAACAGGAAGCCATCCAATCCAAGTGGTCGAATCTGGCCAGCTACATCCCATCACCATCACCACCTCCAAGAGCAACACCGACAAAAACTAGCACCAATAGAGTCAATAGATTTGGAGAATGAAAAAAATACGCTCTGGAGTATGCAATATTTATGTAAGAGACTCTTCTTTTTGCACAAGATCTCTATGACAAACTCTGTTCGGAATCATTGCCCTCGGGGTTCTTGTTTAAAACTCAAAAAGTTGCACTAAAGAGCTAGACATTGCTACTTGCCTGGAGGTTGAAGAAGACATCTCCTTCAGAATGTTCTGTAATAACATCGAGCTAAATAAGATCTTAGTAACACATTGCATAAATTCAGAAAATAAAATAAACTTTGTCACTGAAGCCATCAACATTGCCGCTTTTCTGGATTCCATGGACGGTCAGACAGAGAAAGATACATTTTTGAACAGCTCCTTAATTTTTCTAACACGGCAAAAATGGACCAAATTCCATCTTCAAAGCTCGCTTTCATAATGGAGGAAATGTTTCATCTCTTCAAACAGCATAAATGTAGAAAATATTCTTCTGGACTCCTTTTTGTTGCTTTGATATGGCATAATATGCCTCTACGATCAAATATTTACGTCCAATACTCTATCACTTCCGTCTCTAAGATATCTTAGGACCGTGTCCAGTGTGATTACAGTAGAAACACGATTACCTTCATCCACGACAAAGTACTTAAAATCACAAATTAGAGGCTTGAGGAGCAGTGAAAAAAAATGTAACAATGATGATTGACGAGATTTATTTGGGCCAAAGAATAGAGTTGAGAAAAATTTGTGGGAACTACAATTAATCAAACTTCTAAGACTGTCCTCACATTTATGATCAAGTCAGCCTCAGGTAAATATATGGACGTTGTTGCCCTTATCACAGTGGTAAATTTAACAGCGGAGTTACTGTTTAATCAGTACAATCCCATCATGAGGACTCTTCGGGAAATAGGTTTCACCGTTGTGGTATTCCTGTTCACAATCACAGAGTAAATAGAAAATTATGCACCCATAATCTGTTTGGAGGTAATCTTCAGACCTCAATTCCTCCCCCCTCAAGATAGTTCAAATCGAGTTCATCTCCTCGTCGATGCAGTCCACAATTTTAAGAACATTTATAAACTTACTATGTCTGCACAACTCTAAAATATATAACTATATGTACTTAAATAAATTAGGAAAATAATAAAAATAAATACTCAACTACCATAAGTTATCATAATACCTTCAACTAAAAATACACTTCTTAGAAACTTATGTAGAAAGAAGTGACTTTCAAGTGATGTTCAAGTCTTTCAGGGTATTATTATAGTTTTTAATAGGTAATAATAATTGAATATTTACCCTGTATTTTATCCAATATTATATTTTAGTTATTACATCCGAAATAAAAACTATTTTTATACTTATATAATAAAAAAACCATTTATGCTAAAGGAGTGTCGAAAGTAATTTAAATTAAGTTTTATTTTGTCTTGGTATAAAATAAAATTAGTAAATTAAAGTTTATTTAAAATATAATTTAGGATAAGTTAAGAAATTGATTAATTAAAGATTGTCATAAATTATTACGAGTCGGATAAATGTAACAATGTTCATAAATCATACTAGTGATTTCTCCTTTTTGTAGTTACAGGAAAAGAGAGAGTCAGCCTTCTTGTGTGGGCACCATATTTTTGTTTCGTTTCCAGTAGTTCTTCTATTCTTTGTGTGACCCCTCTGATGAACCCAGTAAGCATTTTATTGTCATTTTGTTCCTTTCTCATTTTCTCTACCTCTCCCCCTTAAAGCATTAACCAAGTAGTGCATCGAGCATCGTTCTTTGCTTTAGCCTGAGGAAATAGTATAGTCAATATTTGTCATTCTATTTTCGCAAAATGTCACTTTTCTATGACGTCAAACATTTTATATTTACATATTATTATTAAGAAAATTTGAAACAAATTACTTCAAAATAATGGGCCATTGCAGCGTTGGCTGTTAATAAAATAAAATGACTAAATAATTATTTTTATTAGGTTGAGTTAAATCATGCTACTCCTCATTGATATTCATATTATATCTTGTCATTACATTGCAAGTCCACGTCAACTAGACAAGTCATCCCAAAGTACTTGAATGTTTCCATAGAGTCCCAAATGTAATTCATGCTCATTTCAAGTCCATAACTATACGATTAATATAGTGTCCATAGAGGTGAAGCTTTTCTTGAGTCCATACTATAAAAGCATTGGAGTCCAAGTGATCACAAGACTTAGCTATGGAGTCCAAGTCAAGTCTGGAGTCTTTGATTATGAGATCGTCTTCAAAATATGGACTCAAGTCCAACTCGAGTCCAAGTTCCTGCCTTTGGCTATAATTGACCATTGTATCTTAAATTATACATTTATTCCTATAATAAATAATAACAATTATAAAATTATGTATGTATATTTGAAAACACTTCGTCTCCTTTGGTTATTCCAAAAAAGGAAAAATAAAAGAACAAAATAATTTCTTCTTTTTACCCAAAGCAAAAGAATGTGAGGCGTGCTTCATCTCTCTTTATTACATCCCAGCTTACAATAAATAAATGAGTGACGTCATAGAAAAGCGATATCTTGCGAAAATAGTATGACAAATATTAACCATACCATTTCCTCAGGCTAAAGCAAAGAACGATGCTCAATACGCTGCTTGATTTAATGCTTAACTCCCCACGAGGCTAGAAGGAGAGGTGTATCGTTCAAGATAAAACATCAGACGTATTTTTCCATAGCATAATTACTGACATAGAGCACCGCTCTTTTATTAGTGTAGTGGGGACTTTCATAGTCAGGTAATGGTTTTTTGGAGGACTCCGTGGTGGATTTGATACGTATATAGTATGTGTATAGTATTTTTATTACTTTGTTCCACTCAACAAGGGAGATGTTATCACCATTTTGCTTTCTGTGGCCTCCTTGGCAATTTATGCATATAAAAATTTATACTTAGGCTTCGATTGTTGAAACTTTTATTGCTCAGCAGACTCCGGCTTTGAGTCTTATTGGATGGAGGAGTTTCGTTAGAATGGCCTTCCCTCTCTCGTTTCTTACTTCGAGGGGCTTGATTTTCACTGAGAGTTGCACTTTCTGCTTATTATTTTTCATGGAGTTAGGTTTTTTGACTCCAAGTTTGCTATTTTTATTTAAGGTTCTTTGGATCCTTGTTCTCCCATCGTAGGATGGGAAACAAGGATCTTACTCTGTTAACCTATTGTTCAATGTGATAGTCGCCCATTACAGATTGACGTCATTACTATTTCTATTTAGATATGTTTTATCCATATTTTTCTCTTGCATTTCGCTTTCAACCATAGTCAAAGATTGAGTGACAGATTGGCAAAAACTTTGCACACTTTTTAACTTCATAAAAATGTGAAAATGAACTTGAAACCCCTCTAAAACGAATTACTCCAAGAAAAAATGAGTGACGTGTTGATAGTTTAAAGGTAGGAAATCAACTCCAAGGCTGGAGCTATTTAAAATAAAAATGTCTTAGAAAGAGTTGTAGATAACGAAACAATTTCTTTATGGCAATAGACAAATTTATATTCTATGTATCGTAGCCAACAAAATGAATATACTATTAAAGATCCATTTTTTGCAAGTCCTGTAATGTTGTTGCTAGGTACTTGTGACATAAACTATTTTGCCTCAGGACATTTTGCCTTAAATCACTTCGCCGTAAAGCAATTTTGCCTTTAGAATATTTTGCCTTAATATCTAATTAAATGAGGTTTATACGTCGTTATTGTTTTTCGTTTTTTTTTGGTTTAAATTCATGTTTCCCTTGAATTTATATACCGAAATATGCAATGATTATTATTATAAAAATCACTAAATAATTATTTTCTGTTGGAATAATGATGGGATTTTGGATTCTACCCAAAAATTACAATGCATACTATCGAAATCTCACTATCTAATGAGTTCCAACCGGAAACAAAAAACATGTCATTTTATCAAAGTAATAAGAAAAATAAACAAAGTTGATGAAACTCTTTGAATGGAAGAAGTCACTTCTTCGTTATTAACTTATTAATTATCATTTGACATTATGGATTATTCATATTGGTAAATAAGGATTTGTCGATAGCCGAACACTCATAATATGAGGCAAGATGAGGGAGTTTCACTTCTTTATGATACAGGATGTGTCAAAGGAAGAAGCGGTTGGCTGTGGTGAGGCAAACAACTGAAAGGATTCGTAGAGGCACTGAATGGTTGTGGCATAGTGTAGGACGAGGAAGTAATAAACGTAGGCGAAGAAAACTCATGATGGAACAATTTAGAATCGAAATAGAAACATGAAACGATGGTATTATCTCTTCATGGACTTTATTACTTATCCAAAGAGTACAAAATAGTTTGTATTACGTAGTCACTTATGGGACTCGAATACCTCGTAGTTGTATGTATAGGAATGTAGTGCCGTATAGAGAATATTACTTTTATCTGCACATTTGTTATGTATTGTCTTTTATTTAGTTTTAAATCATGACGTAGGGATTTGTTTTAAATAGATAGGTAGGTACCTTGTGTTTTACGAGTTTGTATATTTTAATACTCAAATGTATGTACGTCCTTTTAAATGTAATCCCTTACAGAATATATGTTTTAGTGTATGATAGTACCCCCAATCCAAAGGTGTTCTTATTAACTTTACTCCGGTCCGTTGCTTCCGTCTGTAAGTGGTGTTCGCGGAACATTACAACATTAACCTGTTCATCATTTATTATTGTTCTGTTTTTATTTATTGTATTCCTTCTTTATATGTAACTTTTATAATCAATAGTAACGTGTAGTTTGATGAATAAAGAGTATAAAAGAAATGTATAAAAATGTAACAGAAATTAGTATTGGATATAACACTACAGGAATGACAATTGATACCTCTAATGGATCTCAAATCATTTCATGGGAACAATTACAAGTGACTTATAGGCTGCTTTAACGAATTTTAAGTTTATATAATTATACTATATTCTTAGTTTATTTTCCTATAGAATATTGAATTTAATAAACACTCTAATTTGAAAATATAAAAATCTATTTGTTTTTTTTCATATTATTTTAATTCTATTAGATGTTATATTTCTGGCTCGAACTTATTACGTAGTGGGTTTTTTGATAGCGTGCCTTGTAATTTTGGGGTAAATTCCATAATCATTCTATCAGAACACAACCATTTAATGCTTTTTATGGTAATAAACATAACGTATGTAAACCAAAAATAAACAATAACGACTTTATAAGCCCCATTTATTTATATAGTGAGCCAAAATATTGTTAAGGCGAAATGTCTAAAGGCAAAGCTTTAAGGCAAAATGTTCTGAGACAAAATAGTTTATAGCGAAGTGCCGGTCACGATCATAACGTCCGTACTTATCTCCCTCGCTCTGAAAGTATTCAAAGACATATTTTACTTCAGGACTTGAATGGATCACCTATTGAAGATATTGCTGTTTTCTTTAGTTACATTCAATCAATCATCAAGGATATTTAAGAATTCATTGAATCAATACATATAAGTGAAGTGAAGAAAATATTATTCAGTTTAAATGGTCATAAATCGATTATAATTATAAATCACTAATCAGAATTGGATACTCGACCATGGGTTGTAGTTAACTCTTAGGACATCAAACTCCAAGAGGACTCGATTTTTTTTATTGTTCATAAGAGGTGGCTTATTTACTATTTTTTCTAAATCTTTCTTCTGGATTATAGGTATAATTACTATCTTTGATGGTAAAGAAAATATTCTTTATTTAATCTAATTTTTTTTCAATCTGTTACTTCATTTAATTGCACCATTTACTGGAAAACAAGTCATCTCAAAATAGGCTTCAAAATCACAAATATGTTGTAATGGATCAAATAAAAAGAATAATTGTAGTTAATTTATTTATTTATCTAGTATATTGAATCTTTTTTTTTTATTTGTCAATCCAAAAAACAAAAATTTTTACCCAACATTAACACCTTCAATGTTTATTACTGCGCAATATGAAAGTACTATGTCTTAATTTTCAAGATTTCCTTTTGCAAATACCTATCATTAATTTTCTGGAGAGCTCGGGAGGATATTCCTACACTTGAATTTCATATTATACAATTCAATTTTAGGTATTTAAAATTATCAACTTTGCTGTAACTCCTGAAAACTTAATTCAATTCTCTTGAAGTATAAGAAAGTTTTGTTGTTTTATTTAAATATTATATTTAATTAGATCACAGATTGTGGTGTAGGAAATGCGAGTTCATAAATATCTTCCCATACTCTCCAGACACAAAATGAGAATTATTGAAAAAGAAGGAAAGTTTTTGATTACATAATTCTAGTCAATTTTATAGCTTTATCTTCTAATTAGTTAGATTTAGTTACTCATTTGTGGGCCTCAGGTGAATCCAGTTGACCAATAAAAAAGAAAAGAAAATGGATGACGTTTGACACTTCTCCTTACTCTTGCTTCTTGTATTTAAATTCCAATATATGATATTCTGATCAACTATGAAATCGAACTTGTCCAATCCGAATCAATTTGTCTCCCTATTCTAAATATAAGCCAATAATGTAATTTCAATATTACACTGTTACACAAAGCTGAATATATTAATAGACTTAGACATTTATTATATTCTGATACAATATAAATACTTCTAATAATATAATAAATAATTAAAAAATCTAAGATCCATAGCCAAAATAATATAAAATTGAACTATCCAAAGAAAAACACTGTAGACAAGTGTTACAAAATAAAAATATTACAAGAACACGAATATATGTATAGTGTATCGGGTCCAAAAAAGTAACTAAAAAAATTTATTTTATACACATTTACATTAAACACATCTATAAATAATTTTATACTTTTATAAGAAAAAACAAAACAATTCCCTGTTATAAATTCAATGTCATTAAAATATTTTTTTTTTTTAAAGTACTAATGTAAATATATACAGAAATAAGCTATTGAATCTTCCTCCTCCCCCGTTTTTTCCCTTGTAACAATTCCTCATGACGTTTCATTAGTCCAGCTACAATCAGTTGTGAAAAGAGAGGAAGGAAAAACGGATATAAACAAGGATATTTGCTAGAATTCCTCCAATGTCTATACCATTTCTACTCTGAGTCCAACAAGGCTTTAAAATTATACCTCCACAACAAATCCATTTTTTAAATTATTTGAACACGAGCAAATGTGTTCCCGCCCCAAGTGTCCGTGAAACGGATAGGCTCATACTTGTATTTTATTCAATTTTTATTTAATATGATCAAAAGGAAGAAGACTGGAGAAAAAGAAGAGAAATAGGAGGGAGAAGGCGCATAAACATAAGCCTTTATACCAAATGTTTAACCTATTCTATCTCTCACCCCCTCCCGCAGACCATTCAAGGAGCGTACTAAATTACTCCCTGGGCTAAAAAAAAGGAGACGAAGCGAGCCGTTTGTGAACAAGACCTGTGATTAACTTCTAATTATTCGTTTAAAGGTCCTGGACAAACCTGGTTTTTGAGGGGAACCCTCAAAGCCTCAATTTTTTTATATTACATCTATTTGCTAGGACACGAGAGACTCATGGCAAGAAGGAATTCTTCTTTAACCAACCTTCACCGAGTATATAATTCCTTGGACTTTTGTAATTATAAACTTAATTTTAGAAGCCTTATGGTGTTTGGGGGTTGTTGCAATAAGCCAGTTTGAAAATAAATTTGAGGTTACCTTGAATAAAAGTACTATCTATTTTAAGGCTATTAAAAAAACAAAAGCAATTTGAAGAAATTGGACACCATTGAGAGTATCATTGTAGGACCCCTGGGACTGCCTGTTTCGCTTTAAGTGAGGTACGCCCTTGCAGCTCATTTTATATGTAAATGAGTATTTTTTAAGTTTCGACTTTTTATAGTAGATAAATATTAAATGTAAATATAAATATGAACGAATTAACAATGAACGGAATTTTTTTACAAAATGAACAATTAAACAAATTAACAGAAAAAGAGTGCACGGGTACCAGCCTATATTAGAAGGTAAAACTAATCAACCTCTATTATTTATATTTATCTATTTTTTTCAAATGGTTGAGCTCTATCAACATTTACATACAATTGGATAAAAGAAAAGGGTAGTACTTTATAACATGCATATTAAATATACCCTGGTATGTAAAAGAAGACTCGTTCACATCTTGGGATCTTTAACAGTTTTGTTGATATCAATATTGGGCCGCACTTCATTCACAATTTTTTTAAATTGATAAGGACAAAATTTAAGTTATGTCTTAAGCCTTTTTCTATAATCATACATAATCGTTTTGTAGAGAGTTGTAGAGATAAACTACCCTAATCAATCGTGTGCAGTCATTTAAAAAAATATTGTTAGTTTAAAAGCAAAAATAGTTTTTACGGATTCATAAAAAATGCCGGTCGAAAAACATACAACCACTGCAGCTAACTTTTTGAATGGGTCTACATTCCTTCCCAATATTTTATGATTACAGAAAAAGATCTTACATAATTGTTTAAACAAAATGATCTCTATTATTTATAATATAGTAAAAAACATTTTGTTTAAACTTTTGTCTAAGATCTAAGTAAAGGCTCATATATTTGCCTTTTTTATAATGTGTAGCAATAGAACACTAAGTTATACTGCTCTAAGGGTGCAAAAAAATGTACAGGGTGTCCACGATAAATTGGAACTATCTTAAAATTCAACCTGCTTGATAAAAATGGAATTTGGAGTGTATTTGTTAATATGAAAAAGTTAGACATGATATTAGACAATAAATTTATTCAATATGTCCTCCCTCAGCAGCCACCATCTTCTCCATCCTGCCCTTAAAGGATTTGAATGGCCTGATGACTTCCGCGGAATCGACAACATTCCACTCCCTTGTACTGGAGCCCTTCAGGGCCGCGATGTTCTCGTGGCTGACCCTGCACACCTCCTTCTCCAACTTCCCCTACCAGTAGTAGTCACACGGATTGAGGTCGGGTGAGTTGGAGGGCCAGGTGTTGCGATCCCAGAAAGTGATATCGTGGGAGTTGACGAGGTTAGTAGTCTTCATGGCGATGTGTGCGGGAACTGAGTCTTGTTGGAATATGAACTCCCTTCCAGCGGCCGTATCCTTCATCCAGGGGATGACGAACTCCTCCATGACTTCGCAGTACTTGATTGCGTTAACCCTTTTCTTGGGATTGAAGAAGAAAGGAGGCATCACCTCACTGGTGCTGCAGATGACACCCAGGGTCGTCACGGAGGCCAGAAACTTTGTGGTGAAGACCGCAGGGACCTATTCTCTCTTCTTTGGAAGCTACCTGTTATTCTGGACGTTGTAGCTACTGTCGACAGTCCAGTTCTTCTCGTCGGAGAAGAAGATGATTCTTCCTCCATGGCTCTTCAGGTCATTAAGGAGACGCTTATCGTTGGTGAGCCTAGTGGCCTTCATGGATGCCGTGAGGATGTGTTGTTTGGGCATTCGGTATGACCTGTACCCGAGGTCCCCATTCACAGCCTTGGAGACCAGCTGCTTTCTCACTCCACGGTTCTTGGCCAACCTGGACAAGAAAGTCCCCGCGAAGCCTTGATGGACTTCTGGAGGCCTTAAAGGAAGCGCGGAGTGTGGATTCAGTCACTTCTCATGTTGTGGGCCTTGCGGTAGACCTTCCCCTCAACCTCCCAGGCATTGAAGACCTGGTACACCGTGGTCTTGGTGTAGTTAAGAAGCTTATAGATAGCAGAGGGCTTGTGTCCCGCGTGAGCCAATTCGAGGATGGCGTCTGTCCTTGCTTGATCCATAATATTGTTTGTTGTCAAAACAATTGTGGTGGAAGTTATAGTGTATTGTTCACGCAACTCTTTATGTTAGTATGATTTAACCCCAAATATCCACATTATGGATCTGGATGAAGTTTAAAGTAGTTCCAATTTTTCGTGAACACCCTGTATATTACTTGAAATCTGTTATTGTAGGTAATTCTAATTTAAAACTGGAATTCCAGTTTTAGATTTGAAACTATCTTTTAATTTTCAACAAAATAGTCAATGAGTTCTTAACATTGTATTCAAACTTACTAATTAAACTTTGTAAAATTTCATATGAGTGTTGAAGAATTAAAAAAAAGTTATTGCCAATCACGTTATGTTAAATGAACCACGTAGCCCCTCTGGATTTACTTTTGAATTCTATAAAAAATATTCAAACCATTCAAAGTTCTTGTTTCTTTTTATGAAAAGGTTATTTCAACTAGACATTGTCAAAGTTTTCAATGTAACGGATATATTGTTATAATTCCAAAACCCAATGAAGATACTCGATATTTGATAACCTTTGTCCTTTAACAATGCAATATACAACATACAAAATTTTTTCCTACGTTCTTGCTAGTAGGTGTATTAAAGTTTTTAAAAAAAATTGTACATACTGCCTAGTATGGATTCGTTAAGATCCTTTACAGGACGGATATTCGAGACTACGTCATTGATATAGTTGGCATTGTCTTATCCAGAACTAGATCTTAGTTCCGATATGGGATACAAAAATGTGTCTTTTACAACAAAAGAGGCGTGCATCAAAGATCCCCTTCATCTGCAATAGTTTTTATTTTATGCATCCACCTTTTATTACTAAAGTTTTAAGTCGATAGAAATAACTTTCTCAAAAAGAATGTCCTTTTTGTATGACCACTGGAAAAATAAAACATGTAGGCTCATGAATAGCTGAATAACAATGTTGAAATGAATCATAATGACATCCTTTCTAAACTTATTAAGGACTGTAAAGTTATTTCATTCATTTACTCTAAATATGTTAGATAAAGCAAAAACACGATTTGTAAAGGTTCAAAAGTAATTATCGAGAGTTATCAACTATCTTTAGAATGGGAGATGTCTGTAAAGAAAGTTTATATCCAATATAAGTTAGAGCTCATGTATATGTATTATTGCTGATGCTACTATATATCTATCTTTTATAAACGATAAAGCTTTACAACACTTTCATTGTACATTTTCCAAGAAAATAGAAGTACAAAAACTTATTGTGCCATTCAGATTGAGGTTAACTACAATTTCAGTATCATTGTTAAGAAAGTGTACTCAATTTTGTACACTGAACCTTATTATTGAATATCTGAAACGACGAAAAATCAAAAAAGTTATACATGAAATTATAGTAGCCTTTAGTAGTCAGCTTCTAACAGCAGCTGAAAAATAGTTTACATATCGTACATTATCCGATACCCTGAAATTATAAGTAAATTTTAAAAAGACAAACGCAGAAAAAAACCCTTTTTGCTGTTTATTGAATACTACCAATCATTTATTGTGAAATTATATTGTTTTAAATATAATATATAGAGACGGTCTTCCGAGTTTTTTTTTCAAGCTCCAAAGTGATGACTTTTTAACAGGACAAACAGTCAAAAAAGTTAATATTGTCCTTGCAAAAACACAGCATATTTTGTATGTCCTGAAAGAAAAAGACACTTGAAGATTTTTAAACATTGTAAAGCTGTACACCGATGTTTTAAAATATTTATAATTTCTAGAATTTTTTTTTCATATGGCTACGTATTACGTAGAAGATATTTCATTTGAATTATTCAATTCGTTTCTGTCTCTGTCTTTTTTTTTTTTTTTGCCTAAAATCTGAAAATATCTAAATGCCAAAAAAAAAAGACCAAGCGAAAAAAATATATGATATTAAAAGTGTGTAATTGATATGTATGGATACAGATGAAACAAAATATGAAAGTTATAATTATATGTCCTTGTTGTACTCGGAGTAGAATTGAGGATCAACATCGGTGTAATTCTGGCGAATGTCCTTTTTAATTCCTTCTTCCATCTCCTCCCTTTTTCCAGTTGATTGTAGCTTATCAAATGCTTATCATGACAGCTTAACTGCTCTCCTTCAAAACATTCTTCAATGTAAACATACATATCTTTTTAAATTACCAAAATATAAAAAAACATTACTACCCACAAATTAATTCATTTATGTATTTATATTGTATTAAAAATATAGGTAAAATTGAAGGGTGACAAAAAAATTCAGATTAGGTTTGTATGTTAGTGAGGTAACACCGCGTATTCAAATACTAAAATATATTTATCCCACCATAAAAACCTCCGATATTTAAAAGGATCACCATTCAATGTTTTTTTTTATTCCACACCAATATTAAAGGAAAATGATTATTGGAGAAATATACAACATATACAATCAATATTGTAAATACATAAATTAATTAAAGTCCGTTAAAACAAATACAAACCAACTAAGAATAATAAAATAAAATTTCTAATATTCAAGGTTTTTTCGACTTAACACATTTTTTCCATAAATTAATTATAAAACTAATTGTAGAAATAAAAAATATCAAAACTTATATGAAAACACGCCACATGAATCTCAATACTTTTCCTGGCAATGGACTTTCTTAAAATTAAATTCCCTATTGCGACCTGAGCCACTTTTCTTGAGATATGGTATCCCGAGAATGCCCTCTTCGCCACCATTGACTGAAATTTTTTCACTGCTTAGGATATAATCCTTGAAGCCACACTTTGTCTGTCCGGCAAGAAACCTTATAGGTAGTAATTCGTGCTGCATTGGTGCTCTCCCAATATTGTGGAAAATATCATCTTCCAGGACTAACACCGCTTTCTTTGTTCTTTTGCACTACTTGAAGTCGTGCTGTTATGTTTTGTGCATCATTCAAGTGACTACAGAGGCTCAGCTTATCAGAAAATGAATTAAAGGCCTATAATGTTATTTTTTCCCTTTTTTTACTAGAGTAAGGAAGGGATCTTTATTAAAGGAAATTTGTTATTTATTTCAAATCACTTACTTTCAGCAAGTGATGACTAACTATTTCAACACACTAATATGACAAGAAACCATGGTTTCTGATATAATTAAAAATTTCTTAAGGAATGTATTTCTAATGAAAATTCAAGTACTACATCATGCCAGCTTTTACCAAGCGCTTTATAGCTATATGCCGTTTATCAGGTACTTGTACATTTTATTTAAATTCCCTTGAAAATTGCCAATTTTCCAAATAGACACTTTGTCAAATGACCACATTGCAAAAAAAAGGGATTAATATAAATCATTATGATTCATTATATAATACTGTGTAATTATCCACTGTAATCACAAATAATCTGGATAATTAAGGGTCAGAAACGACCTCAGGATAAAGAAATATCGATCAGGATTTGACCATGCACAAAGTAGCTCCAAGTTTCAACTTATGCAATCTCAATCGATCTTATTTGTTCGTGGATTGATGTTTTTGTAAATTCAAAGTAGAATTTTTAATAATTTATGAAACAATATTTTGACAATTTAGAAAAATCGTCATATATTAATTATAATTTAGTTGTAACAGTGTAACTAATACCAAGTTTAGTTCCGACTCCAATGTCAATTCAATAGGATCATGCTAGAATGCAGAGGGATGCAAATTGAAGTATTTGTTTTTGTTTTCATAAAGTCTTTAGATTTCTTCAACGACATCAAAAAAATGTTGAAAAAAAGGGATTTTGTATCAAAATTATTTTATGTAAAGGGTGTCATCAAAAATGTTATATAAAATATTTTGAAATTTTTTAAGTAAGAAACCGTGCAATCTATAAGTAATAAAATAATATTAATAATTAGTGATAATAGTAGTTAAAAATACCATTTTGCCATTAGGGGTGTCATAGGATTATATTTTAGGGGGACTTGGTTTTGGGATTTTATTCTTTTTTTTTAAAATCATCTTTTAAGTAATTAAGTAATATTTGTCTCAATTTTTATAACAATTTTTTTTGTTAAAGAAAGTTATTATCCTTTCTATTTTATTTTGAGAATGACTTTCTTGAAGAAAAAACCATCCCTTTTTAAATAATTTATATTTCATTTGATTATGTTTTTAAGAAAAAATAAGAATATTATATTTTATATTTTAAAACATTTTCAAAATATAGTTTTGTCTATTTTTAAAACGACCTTATATTGATAAAAAGTCAATTTCGCGTACAAAAATGTCTTCTTCTTGTAAATACTTTTCTAGTTCGGCCCCTATTAAGCAGTGAGCGCTTGGGAAAAGATTAGTGTGTCAGCACTTATCTTCTCTTTCAATTAAAAATAAAGAATTTCTTTATTATGACTTCTTTTTCATTTATTTATTTTTCCATCGCGACCCTTTAAAAAGTACCGCCAGTGCCCCCCTCCTAAAATTGGCACTGAGTGTATATGTTATTTTTCTTTAAAAATGTATGGAACAATAAATCAAAATGCTATAACTTTTCTTCAGACTATGTATAATAATATTTTCATTAGATATTTCATTTAACATTTTAATATGTATAATTTTGATAAAGATTGAATCAGTATATATATATTAGTTAATTTATTTATGTGGTCTTTCTAAAACTATGCGACCTTTTTTAAAATACTCTAAATGTGTGCTATGAATGATGATCCTGCCCAATTAAAATTTAATTTATTACTAAATTGACCATGCAAATGATTACGAATTAAAATGTATGTCTCAAAAAAGTTTTAGTTTTAAAAATTGCACTCTTGTTTCAACCTACACGTCATTATTCATAGATATAGTTATATTACACTCTCTCTTTCTGATAAAATATGTTGTCATTACGAAAAAAATGTTTTACTTAGTCACATCCTTGTGATTTACAGTGCATCACAGTAGTTCGAATATTTCTCGACATCCAGTAAATTTTAAAAAGGTGGATTTTGTTCATATATGTAAAAGTTGGCTGGATCTAAACTTAAATGGCTTCCCTTATGGACCGTTGAATCTTTTCTTACTAATACTTGTTGTACTGTGGTATCAATAAATGGCGTAATTAGATCATTTGATTAATAAAATTGAAACTAAAAGTAACCGACCTCAAAAAAATGATTATTATTATTCATTCAATAGTTACTTGTTTGCCTTAAAATTATATAAAAAAATAACAAGTCAATAGATTATTATAATATGTTTTATGAGCAATCTATTAACTCTAAAATATTAATATTTGATACATGCTTTTTCAGCGGTTTGTGAATGTAAGTTTAGAAGAATTTTAAATATAATTTAAAGTTATCATATGGACAAAGTCCTTCATTTTTATTATAAACAATCGTTCAATGGGACATGAGTGTTGTATGTTAGCAATGTGACAGAGAGGGACACCAGATTGCGACACAATAATACAACTAATAATAATACTCAAAGGAAAATGTAGGTGTATATTGAGGGAGCTGCGGAATTTTTTCGCATCATGAGCCATTTTTTTAAGCAACTAGATTAAACAAAACCTACAAACTTTCACAACACCTTTGTGTTGAATATATTTTTGATAGTTTGATCATGCTGTATTAGTGTAATTCAATATAATATCTTTAAGTATATTAGCTGTGGCTAAGTCAACCCCTTTGTTTTACAGAGATAACATGTTTTGTCAGAAAGGATAAGTATATGTACATAAATACAATGGACTTGATAAAAATGTTTAACTTTAGAAAAATATAATGAAATTCGCATATAAATATAGGTAAGTTAGTTGAGTAACCAATGTATGAACACCATATGTTATAAAAACCTGAATTTTTTTAAATATTAGACTGAAACTCTATTTTTGGAATCGAAGGAAGTAAATATTTTAAACTTAGTATGTTATATCATTTTATTCATGTATAATTAAATTTTTCATTGCATTTAGTTTAAGGACTCTGAAAATTGGAAAAAAAATTTAAATGTATCTGCTACTTATATGTTTTTAGGAACGTTAGTCTTGAACGCATTCTAGTTTACTTTTGAAAGCCAGCTTAACATAACATTGATTGGTACATATGTGGTCCGTCAACATAAAAAAAATTATATTCTTTAGCAAATAAACTTTCTAATTACTCCTTTAGAAATGTCCAAAATTACATTTAAATTAGCGAAACATCATTGTTACAATGACATAATTAGAAATTGATAGCTTAAATTTAAAAAAAATGTTGGGACCATTTCAATGTCATAATATAAAATAAAGATTTTAAACTATATTTTACATTCATAAGCATCCTAAAGAATTCCAGATATTTGAATACAATGCTTATAATTGATCAAGCTATGTTTATAAAAAATATTGGGCTTAGTATTTTTTTTCCTGTTTTTTACTTCAAGATTGTTTTAATGTTCAACCACCACATATATACTGTACATCAATTATAGTTGTAACTTTTTTTTAAGTGTCATATTATATTTTCGTACATAGATATAAAATAATTCTTATGTCTTTGTGTCAGTTGCTCCATTTGACTTAGCGGATGAGGGAGAATGATATTTTCCGTTGTTTAGGCTAAAATCCTCTTGGTTTTTTGAAGGATGAAGAAGTCCCAGAATGAACTTTTTAAATGTGGATTTCGACCCTCCACAATCCAGGGTTTTAACTCCAGGTACTTGTTGTTCTCGAGCAACCATATGTAGGTCTTCAAGAGAGTCGGCACTAAGCTCTGCAATCGTTAGCTCCCTATTCCCAACGGAACATGGGCAAGGACATGCCTTAGCAAGAGCTGATAAATACCCATGGAGTCTTAAGTCAACTGGGACTAAATTTTTATCTATTTTAAGACTTCCTGTAAAGGAGTCCTCTTCAGAGTTTGAATGTGGAAGAGGTGGGACTTCTTCTACTGTGGGCGGATCCATTTCATCCTCTGATGTTGACCTTCTTCGACGACGGCGACGATGACTACTCATCAAATCTTGTTGTTTTGAATCACAGCTTTGTCTATTTGGAGCGGATGGGGCATGGTTTAAGCTCTGGAGAACGTAAAGAGCAGGTTTTAAAAGACATGCCATCATAGAACCATAGTCTTGCTTTGCTTGATATTCGTTGATCAAGTCTTCTAATTCCATTTCATAGCCGTGCATTCCTAAAAAATATATTCATAAAAAAATTGATTACTGGTTGCAAAGATTAGTGCTCTACAAATTTGAATAAAAGTCAAGGTTTGTACTTTCTTCGATTCGATGCCAATAAAAAAGTTGACAAAAATGATTGACTTTTATTCACAATTATACCCTCAGTATGTCCTACTACTATCTAACTTATTGTACTGATTCCCATTAACTTATATTATACCTTTTAAGGCAATTAAGTCTTCATGCAAAATAATGTATTAAGAGGTTTAATTATTAGTAATTTATTGCAGCCATTGTGTGGGAAAGGGGAATTGCAGTATTTATTAATATGATTTAATGGTTAATTAGAGATTATTTCTTATAAATATTTATTTTTTTAGGAAAATAAAGACTAAGTTTTGCTTTGTGCATCACTCCAGACATTTATTGTTATACAATTCCAATATTCTTAATAAAAATAATAATAATATCGAAAGTGACACATAATCAAAATTCATTATTTTGATTTATTGAAAACTGAAATTGACTAAAAAAAAAAGAAAAAGTGAATAAACTTTTTCAAGTGGCTTTAAAATTTTAAAAATACCATCTCTAAACACCTGTAAAGAATACAACTTGATACCAAAAGAATACCATGTTATTTTAATCAAATATAATCAATAGGTACTAAAAATCCCTATAACAGGCTTAGATTAGTATAATTATTTTGATTGTACACAATTAAGACAGATAAAAGTAGAATCCTAGTTTATTAATAAATTATTCGCGCAAATGTAATAGTTAGTTTATTTACTAAACCAGGGGCAATGCTATCTTTTACATTTTTTTTTTTTGGGGGGAGGGTAGCCCAAAATGTATCCATACAGTAATATAATTACTTATATGTATTATATGTTTAAGTAATGACATGCGGTTTAAGTTTCTAAACTAACTACTTTGTAGTTTTTGTATAGGGCTATAGAGGGAGGGCTGGGCAGTCGGCACTGGAGATGAGTGGCGAGTCATAGATGACTAGTGAGAGGGATATGTATAATTTATGGTGATTATACCTTGGGAAATTGAGGAAGAAGAGGAGTAATGTCGGCATTTAATTTTATTTCCCAAGGTGGTAATATTATCCACGGAATGGGATTCCATTCCTATTCATTATTAAAATGTGTAATGACGTCATTTTAATCCATAAACGCTTCTTTTTCATTCAAATCCGTCTACTATCAGCCCCAACCTCTTTCTGCAGCCCTATACAAAAACTACTATGTAGTTAAGAAACATACACTACATGACGTCAAAGTGGGAATGAAATGTCCGGGAAGAATTTTACTGAGAATGAAATTAACGGTCGTGCAATATACATACAAAAATTATATAAAGAAAAATAATCAAATGAAACGGTACTATTAGTAGTTCATAACTATAAAAATTTTAACCCTTCATATTAAGATAATTACCAAAGGACTTAATTGCTTCCAAATGAGCACGGTGATATACTTGAAGAAGTGTAGCGTGATGATGAGACGCCAGTTCAGGCGCAACGGACGAATGAAGAAAATAAGTGATATCTATAACTGGACTTGAGACTGTCAGAGTACTAAAGTCCAAAAACTTGGCACAAATAGGCCTTCCAGATACTTCATCATATTGAAACATGATATTCCGCAAGTCCACTGCTCCATGGGCTAAAACTGTAAATCGAGGATCCTCTCCATCAGGAGGAGCTCGAAGATCCACGAGTCGCCAAAAAAGCTCCCGTAAATGTCTTTCTATTTTATCCCCCATTTCCTTGATGTCTTCTCTGGAAGCCTTTACAACTGAAGCATAGCCTCTCGGAACTTTAGACACCAAATAACGTGTTAATTCACGTTTTACAATGCGTGTGCGAGTACGAAATATTTCGCGAAAGGATGTTGCATCGACTGCAAAGGGAAACATTCCTGTGACACATTGTTCTGAGTCTCTGAAAGGAGATAAAAAAATATAAGTAAATTGAAATAATACCAATTAATTTAATTGTAATTTCATGAACATTTTACTACATAAATTTTTGCAATATTTGCAAAGTGAACCAGTTATCAAGGGTGATTTTTTCGACGACATTATTCTCCATTACTTTTTTGTTTTTCCAGGTACGAAAAAAATATTAGTATTTTACTTTTCCTCTTTACAATTCCAATAAATGCTTTTTACTGCACTTTTGTTGCAAAATTAGTGAAAAAAGTATTTTGCAATTTTTTTTTGAAAATTTCAATGAGGCAATTTTTTAACAAAAATAAAAAAAAATTGATTATTCACCCACACTAAAGTATATAAACTTTTTTCTCATTAAGATTAAGAAAATCCAAAAATGAGACTTCTATTTGGATTTTCAAATAGGAGATAAATAAACAAATAGATTAGTTGTAGATCTTGTTCATCTTATAGTTGGAGACACGGGAAGGATACCTGGAACTCCAAATGCAGGTCGAAGTCTATCCATCAAGACATTGCCAGTTCTTGATCCAAAGTCAAATTTATAGTAACGATCATGCCTCTCAATCACCTTAAACGGGGATAAGAAAGTTGGGAAAAAAACTCTTATATGGGTTTATTTTTAACAAAAACGAATTCGTTTTTTTTATTGTTTGTTAATGGCTCTATTATTTAAGTGTCTTGGAGGCACGTTTGTTATTTTCTCCATTATTTTAAAGAACATTTTGACGTAGAGGTTTCCAGATGAACTTGTGAACTGTATTCCTCGGTCAGACACAGCGGTTTCTGGAACTCCAAACCTCGAAATCCAACCCCTTAAAAAATTATTGACTATTGTCTTGGAGGTTATATCTGGAATAGGTATCACTTCTGCACACCTTTTGAAACCATCCATAATAATTAGGGTATAGTGCTGTACCTGAATTAGTGGGAATGGATCGATTATGTCTACGTGAATATAGGAAAGTTTTTCAGATGGAGGATCGAAAGACGACGTTGGTTTCGATGTCCTGAAAGGATTGGTTTTCTGACACGATAAACACTCTCTTGTGAAGTTTCTGATGGCTGCTCTAAAATTAGGAAAAGCATAAAAAAGTGAACCCCTCCTTAACGTTTCTTTGAATCCCGGATAATTGTCCTTATGTACTGAATGCACGATTCTTTGATGCAATTCTGGAGATGACACAGCCACACGGAATGCGTCAACATTGCCGAAACCAGCAAATAGGGTTCCTTCAATGTATTAAAAAAAAGTTTAATTTTAAAATTAAGTAAATTAGGATCCTGTTTCTTTAGATCCTCAATTATATCTTCAATGAAGGTTGGACCTATTGTAATGTTATTTATACTTCTAGAAAGAATGTCTGCTGTATGATCTAATTTTCGTGTTCGATATTACAATCGAATTCTGCTATTAATGCAAAAGTACGGAACTGTCTTGGTGTTCAAGAGGGATCAATCACAGTGACTAAATATTTGTCGTCAGTGAAAACTTTAAAAACCGGCACATCCAAACGCCATAGAAAATGTTTGATGCTTTCCTTAACACTTAATAATTCCCTTTCAAACGTAGAATATTTCTGTTGTGTCATTGAAAGAGCCCGAGACCAAAAAGATAGAGGTTACCAGTGTCTGTTTACATACTGCTCGAGAACAGTTCCCATCCTCTATTATCTCTGAATGTAAGTGAAGTACTTTTAGACAAAATATTTTAATACCTTGAAAGGCGTGTTCATGTTCTGTATTCCAATTAAACTTTACTTTCTTCTTTAACAGGTGCTACAAATGAACTGTCTTTCGATGAACTGAGAGTAATATTGTGTCATGCCTAAAAATCTATGCTGTTCATCTTTGATTTTGGAGTTGGTACTTTTTTGGATTGCCTTTACCCAACATTCTAGAGGCCTAAAACATTTCGATGAGCTATAATGTCCAAGGAAGTCAACCGATTTCATAAAAAAATCACATTTTTCAGGGGAGATGATCCTACCAGCTGTTTTGAGTCTTGATAAAACCACGTTCAACGTTTTCCAATCTTTGTCCATCAACTCCGAAGCGACAAGGATATCATCAAGGTATACAATCACATTTGGAATTCCATGTTGAATCGATGATTCTCTGAAATGTATGAGCAGTTTTTTAGACCAAAAGGCATCCTCAAATATTCATATAAACCAAATGGCGTAATGATTGCAGTTTTATTTATAAAAGTGCTATTCATAGGTATTGGGTTATACGCTCTGTGTAAATCCATTTAAAAAAAAAAGTCATACTTTTTGAATTAGCCTCTAAATCTCTTAGATTTGGGAGGGGTTACCGATCAAGGTCCGTCATCCTTTTCAATTGACGATAGTCGCCGCACATTCGCCAGCTTCCTTTGGGTGTTGGAACGATGTGAATAGCGGAAGAAAAATTAGAAGACGATTGTAGGATTCTTATCTTCTACAAATCGTTGAGTTCGTCTCGTACAAAATTTACCTTCTCACCATCTAACTTGCGTGATGTCGCAAAGCAAGGAGGACATTTCGTCTCAATATGGTGTTCAACTCGTGAGCTGGATAAGTTTCAATGAAACTTTTATTATCAAAGATATCATTATATTACAATTTGATTTATTGATCGGGGCTCCTCCATATCCAATAATAAGGGAGAGTTTTTCAGGAAAAATACTTTTTAAATTTTTTAAATGGAATAACCGACACTTTCACTCATGTATCTACCAGAAAGTTAATCAAATTTGAATTGTCTTTGATGAAAAAGAAGTTTTATTTACAACCTCGGTCCCCTGCAACTGAGGTCAATTTAGTTTTTTGAAACAAGTACAAAAAATGGCAACTAGCTCCTGAACAGGTGGTTGCGTTCATTCCAAATATAGAATAATAATAGCAGATATCTTTTTTCTCCTTTGATTTATTAAATTTGGACGTGTTATGAAGAGGTTTTTTGAAAACATGATTGATAGGAAGCGAAACAGACGAGTCTTCAAAAGTGGAAATATGTGAATTGCTAAGTTCTTTGGTTGCAACACACATATGCTTCAACTCTTCAATTGAATGGGAATATGCTCTCAAGTACACTTGCTGGTCTTTAGGGGCATTTCTGATGCGGGCCTCCCGTAGTAAATGATGACAAAAAATCATGGATGTATTTCTTGTCATGAAGACGTTCAACTTCATCTATAACACCCCCAGGGGAAAATCCCAATGAGTCGCACTGCACATCAGATTTTTTAAAATTTTATCTGAAGGTGAGAGACCATATTTCTGTAAAATTGCCTTTTTTGCACAATCAGACATGAGTTCTTTTTTTTAAAAAATAGGAATAGACCTAAAAACTTAACCAGGTAATGCTGAAACCATTAAACAATATTTGGTCTGATCTTTATTGATCTTCCTCATCAAAAAATCCAGCTCAATTCTTCGAAACCAATTTTCCGGATCCATCGCCGAGAATATTGGAAGACGTAGTTCTGCTACTGCAAGAGTTAAGTTGCTGACCTCTTCCGCTACGTACTTTTGTTCGATCTGAGGGACAGTGTCCGCATGGTCTTGACCATCAGAATGAGATTTTTTATGAGGCATGATATCAAGTCGGTGTCACCCATGTTAAGATTTAAGTATCTTTATTTTAACTGAGTAAAAATGATCATTCCTTTATACGAAAATGAAAAGTAAAAAAGAATACAAGGTACTATGATGAATAATTAATATCATCTAAACAAGTCGAACTTCTGCAAATTTGATATGATGAAAACGAATTTAAATTTTTTTTAATTGTATCTCAGAAAGTGACGAAATTAACTGATTTTCATTTAAGTTGCACTAGAATATTTCTATTATATTTTAACAAATACAATCTACGTAGGGTTGAATTATGTGAAAAATACTTAAAAATGGCATTTATGCAATTAAACTTACACTAAAAAATGGTTTTTTGGAGAAATTTAATATGCTTGATTGAATTAAAACTGAAGAAATTAATTTTTTAAGTGTAATATGAAACTCTTGAATAAATAAAAACGATTTTTTTCAAAATATTGGGCAATCCTTGATCTTCAAATTAGGCCTCGAAGATAAACCTCTCAAAACACAAAAGCAATGAAAATAATAGCTTTTCGTGAGTTTTACATTGATTATAATATCTACTTCAAGTTCCTCACCACCAAATACATATAATTTGATACCAAAATCAAACTTTTATCATAACTATGACCTCTACCATCAGTGATTAAAGTTTATAAAGTCTTGCAAGATGGTGTTGATTTTGGTTTATGACGTAATATGTAACATCAGTTACAAAGTTATTTACATAACTCGTGCACAAATCACATTTCCCCAAAAATAAACATCCAATAATTTATAGGATGTTAATTTAGAAGGATCCATCTTAGATTAAGGTTTATATAACCTTTATTATCCGTTGTATACTTTTACTTCTATTCATATAATGAATATTCTTATAAGTCAAGGTATAAAGTGTTTTTACTGACGTCATAAATGACATAATAATTGAAGGAGACAGTATCTTGAGGGCTCAAAGTTTTATATTTTACAACATGAAAATGTATAAATTTCCAATAAATCTTGAGGAAGCTTTGTCAAATGGCTTTAATAAAAAAAAAAAACTAGGCACGTGTATTGAATACACTTGATGCAAATAAACAACACGCATATTAGAGTATAATCAAGGTAATAGCTACTAAAAATCCCTATGATATGGATATATTTGCACATTTTTTTATTTTGTTAAATTAATTAGGGACAAAAAATCTATAATTAGATAAAAATAACAATTCTTTTCGTTTAATTGTTAATTTATTGTCTACAATAATTAAACAAAAATGGTGAAACGATTAAATAGCATATTTTTAATACCGAATGGAAACTTGAAACATACACTTGTATTATTTTGATTGGAGAAGTTCTGTGCGAGGAAATTAGAAATGTTTGTATTTGTATAGGTAGCCATGTATCTCAAACAACCACTACTTTTTACAATTTTTTAAATCAGGAGAGAAAAGACATTGGAGCGAGATTTAAGGCTTAGGGCATCAACTCTTCTGCCGGTGGGTCACTTTCAACAAAAGTTGCTGTAAAACCATCTACAATGATAAGAAGAGGCTAGACCAAAACGAGATCATAAAAAGGAAGGATGGCTCCAGTAAAAGTTCATAATTAATGTGGATACCCTCAAAGATGACCCTGATCTGGTTCCTGGAGAGCTACATGTTCATGGTAGCCATGAACATCGCCATTTCCAAGGCCAACCTGATGTCCTGAGTCCTGGCAAATTTCCCCGACAACACTTCCGTCTTTCAGCAAGATGTGGGTCCCACTCACACCCAAAAATTACAAAGACCTTCCTAGGTAACAGTGTTTCTTTCTGGGACAAGAAAATGCAGCCACCATACAATCCGAATGTCAATCCGCTCGACTTGTCTTTCTGGTCGTACATCAAAAGGAGGGCCTGTAGCATCCGTCACCTGAATATTGAAGCCATGAAGGTATTTGTTTACGTGGAGTGGGCTGCCATAGACCCAAACTTCATTTAAAATAATTGCAACGCTTTTGCATTAGGCTTTTATCCATCTGTGAAGCCAATGGGGGTGAGTATAATAAATCAACTTGACATTGGCTATGTATCAGAAAAAAAATCATAAATATATTTGTTAAATGTAAAACTATAGAATGCCAGGCCTTTTTTTCCATGAATGTAAGTTTCAAGTTTCCTACCAAACCCATTGCTGGTTTAATATATTATAAGCTTTTTAATTTACTGGGCCCATTTTGACATTTTAATTTACATACGTTAATAATTTACTATTTTCCTTCAAAAATCGTTTTTTATTATTATTAAGTTTGATTGTTTAGGACCCAGATATCGAAAAATGAATAACAGTTGAGCATCGTTCCAAAACTTGATTTTTTATGCCTAGTGAATTATAGGATTGATTTAATTCAAATTTTTTCCTTCATTTCATAACCTTGCTAGTGACAAAAAAATTATATTTAGTTTGCCCAAAAATAAAAAATAAGAGGAAAAAATATTTGATATTTTTTGAATAAATATATATATATATGTATATAACTAAATATGATTACCTTTGTATTAGAGTACTAAAAGCATGAAAAAATGCAAGTCTTCGTAGAACTACACGACAATGGTCCACATCTCCAATATGTAAACCGCCAGTGTATTTCTTATAGCCTGAAAATGAGAGATTTTCTAAAACTAACACATCATTTTGAGCATCTAATTGTCCAAGATAGCACCGAGGGACTGGAGGCTCTACACAGGCACTTGGATATCGCTTTTCATCATACACTACCATACATTGTACAACACGTAAATAAACTTGAACTTCTTTACTGAACTTTAGCAGTTGTTCGAATTTTGACCTTGTGAAATATATATAGATTAATTATGAGATATTGTTTTGATTTTTTCTACACCGATTCGTTATTCACTTTTAAAATACGGCAAAACATATATTTACTCTATAAAAAAATAATAAGAGATTATTGGATCAAATAATATAAATGTGAAAAGAGAGCAGTTCTCTGCGAGCATCCCCTTTTCTAAAATTATGTTACAGGGCAAGTTACCTGTCAGCTTGGGGACGTTTAGGGCATCATATATTACACCTTAAAACTATGAATAACTTCAAAATCTTCTTGGAAGTGAAAAAAATAATTACATATTTAACAAAAAATCGTAAAAATTGTATGCGAAACCTTAAAAATAACATTTTGCAAGGGATATTTGTCTCTCCTAGCTAAAATTAATTTGGATAAAAATAGAGAAAGAGATTGTTGTTCTGTTATAAAAGTAGTAATAAATGAAATTGAAATAATTTATCAAATGAGTAACGGAGTGGACAAATTGTTACAACATCCAAGGCTGGTCATGAAAGTCACATTATAGGTTTAGGTCGACAGGGAATTTGCTGATTTTCATAGCTACCATATCGTTTTTCATTCTTTTTACATGGCAAATATGCTCAAATATCCATCTCTACATATAATACCATTTAGGAAGATTAAAAATGTCGATTTTGTGGTTTGCTTATTTTTCGCAAATACGTTAAATTTTTAAAATAAAGAGGAATAATCATTCATAAGACCAGTAATCGTTTGCAGGTTACCAACATATACAGCATCGGAAAACACATTGTTAATATTTTCACGCATGATTAACTTTTTCAAGAACAGAATTTAGCAATGAAACTTCTAACATTTATTTAAACAGAAATATGTAATTATTTTTCGAATTTTCCCCCATCAAGGTCAATTATGGTATCAATATGAGGCAAAACATCTGACACATATTTTTACTAAAGTCCACTGATATATCTGGCCATTCCTTCTCAACAAAAACCTTGAAGTTTTCAAAAAAAGGAAATTTTTCTCGACTGTATCCATGTGCTGAAGTCTTTAAGTTTACAGTGTGAGCTGGAGGGTAGCCACATTACCCAAGGCCAAAAGTTGATTAAGTTGTTAAGATACCATGCCTGGGGTGTCTTGGCGTTGATTCCCATAGGGAATCAAGAAAGAGGCATTTTTTGCTATCAGATGCAACGACCCCAAACAATATGGCAGGGGCAGAATGTTTTTTATGGTATTTTTTTAGGGGTTCCAGACAACATAGTAGACCAATTAGTGGTCGTTATGTCATTTCAGACCTATTCCATGTTTCAGAATATCCCATTCCAGCGTCAAGAAGAGAGAATACCCTGCTTCTTTTAGCTTCGATCTCAGAAATGGCTAGTTGATTTTTTTGTAACACTTTATATTTGTAGATAACCCCTGAAAAAAGTTACAAGAAAAGTTCTAAAATAAATTAAACGATTTGCTTTCTCACACTGTACTTTAAAAAATAAATGCTTGCGAGAACTTGGATAACTTTCACATCCCTGATAATAGTATATAATCAGTTGAAATTTACTAACCTTGTTGTATAACGCTCAGAGTCATCAGTTGGCAGGACTTTAATCACTACAGAATATGTTTTCGGCTTCCCTTGCACCAACAGATTCACAGTTGCCCTTTTAAGGACCGTAAAATGTTTCTCACAAATATTATTTGAATCGTTCATTTCCTCTTCATCAAAGTCATATTCATCTTTATCTGACTTCAATGCATCTGACAACGAATCATTTCCATTATGTTTACCATTGACTGGCTTTGAAGATGTGTTGGATAAGGGAATGCCAGTAGATGAACCAGCAGGAAGAGAATTACGTAAATGTGACATTTGTTCAAACTTAAAGTCCATGACGACAAGATCCGCTGTTTTTTCAAATGGAGTGAATATATTGACAAACCATTCCCTTATAACATCAATCTCTGTTTGTCCTCTTTGATTCATTGTTAGATCACCCCCTGTGCACCAGGACTTTATATCGTCCTCACCCTGTAAAAAGAAAGTATAATTTGCTATGAGATCAAAATTGTCAATCCTAATTTATCATCTGCTGTACAGTTTATAGTTAAAATTAAAGATACTCAAAACAGTTGAAACAAGAATGGGTACTTGGTATAGCCCAAAGTCTCATACTAAAATAAAATTGAGTTACGCATCTCAATTTGTTACAAAGTTCTGTTCGATTATATTTTTTTCATCCTTTTTTTGTGGTATTAATTTAATTTTAAAATTCATCATTTTAATTTTCAACTTGTATATCCCTCACAACTTGTACACAACAAATTCAAATACATAATTTGACTTTTAATAACAGTATACTAACTGTTTATTTATGAATGCACAGATAATATTAAAAAAATTCAACAAGTGTATATTTTTTACAACTCTGAAAATGAACAGCAAATTAAAAAAAATAAAGGAGTTTCACTAATCTAGAATACATATTTTACTAACTGTTTCAATATATAAAAACTCACTGCTTGTTTACAGCTATAAGCATCATATAAATGTATCTTGTATTTTTAATATTTTTTTTTGTACAACAGTACAACTATATTTCAACTTAATTACAACATCTAATTAATAAAAACTTCAATCATATTGAACACACGCGTTAACAAACAGGGACATAGGGTGGTTCCTGTACTTCTTAATTTATATAAAATATGCTGTATTTTGGTTACAATAAAATTTATTTTTTCCGACCCAAGACCTAAATAAATATGACATAAATCATTTGGTCTTAAAATCAAGTGGTACTGTTTGGGGGACCCGAACCACCAATACCCGATTTTATACATATCATACCTATATACAGATATGTTAGAGCAAAACATAAAATTAATATGACATTGATTGCAATATATATAACAAAGCATTGTAGCTTAAAATTAAAACTTTTAGCAAGATCTGCAACTAAAAATGAAGAAACCTTTCATTAAGGCGAGTACACCATATATAAAGCTGGAATGGGCACTTTTTAGAGTGCAAAACCTTAACCAAAAATCAGGTTGAGGTATGTACGAGTATCTCAATTTGATCTAAAGTTATGGCCGATTATGCATTTTTCTACATTTCTGTTACCTCATTTTCGACCATGACCCCACAAAATTTAATGGCCTCTTATTATGACTACATATAAACTTTGTACCAAGTTTCTTACAAAATTGCTCAGTAACTTTTGCCATAATCCTGGTGACTAACAAAAAACTAGAGGCAAATCAAATCATCCACTCAACTTCGCTGGGGAGGTAACTATCCCATATTATATACTTTAAAACATAGTAATGCATCGGTTGGTCTTTCTAGATCAGTGGTCGCTGGAGAGGTATCCCAATTGCGGTAATTTCATCTTTTTGGGGTAATGGGAATTTTTCAGTCGTTGGACCGGTTCTTATCAGTACTTTATGGAAAGTACAAGATCTTAAATTACAAAGTTACAAATAACACTTAGTTCTTACATTATTAAATTCAAACTAAAAATGAAGAAAATTAAAAAATAATAGGTAGGACTCTTGGACTGAAAGATCAATGTATCAGTCCATAGGACTGTTGATTGGTCGGACCTAAAAAAAGAAATAAAAAGACTGAAGTGAGGAGGGAAAATGAATAAAAAAGCAGTCCCAGGACCGATCCAATACTATTTCCGTTTTATTTCAATGCCATAACAAGGACTTTTACTTCAATAAACAAATAAACATCATGCCCCTAGTTTTGGATAAGTTTATTTTAATATAAGCTCTTTTTGAGTAACGCTAAAAAGTGTTACCTGACCCCTGCCCTAGATGATCAATTCTTAGTCATGTACCAAGACGGATCTGACCGTTTTATTTGAGTATTTTAATAGGGTGGTACTAGGAATCACTATTCATTTGTGGTGTTTAGAAAAAAAAAGGCAGAGTATTTGGCTGCAGGGGACAAAAATATTACAAACAAATTTTATCGATGAATCGGACTCCACATTTCAATTTATAGGCAATAGGAGCTTTGGCACTTACAACAAAAAATTGTATTTCTTGATTTTTAGAGTATAAAACATGGTTTGATTTTTATTATCAACAAAGTCCTTATTTATGATAATATGCCCACATGTATAAATAGGATTTTAAATTATGAATACAAAAATATAATTTGACATTCCTTAAAAAAACATAAAGAAACGTTAAAAAAAATCCATATTCAAATCCTCTTTACCAAAAAAACCACCCTAAAACACGGATAAGTATGTTTATGAAAAAAAATAAAAATTCAAAAAATTATTCAAAACAATAGCATTTAAAAAAAAAAAAACTTTTGAAAATAGGCGCTTAAGTTTGCCATTTTTAAGAAGGATGTGAAATTTATGTCAAATGTTGGATTTCAATTTGGTTTAGATATGTTAGGGGAAAGTCACTTGAGTTGAGTTAGTTTAAAAAGAGATCAACTCGAAAATATTATTTTCATATTCTTTTTTCTTTTCATTTTTTACAATAGTAGAAAATCCTGTAGCATATCAAAAGACGCCAAAAACAAACTAACATTGTAAAATGTCCAATGAAACGATGTAGGTCAATGGAAAACGCCCTAGGGAGAAATTATTCTCTTGAACTCAATGAGCGTAGGTTAAAGCCCCAATGAGGAGGTATAAAAAAATGGAATATTTTGTGTAGATGTGGACCAAAATAACAAAAAATTGAATTAGGGAATCGAATGAGAATTGCATCTTTAATTAGAAAATAACGATTTCTCTTTTATCAAATCTTATATCATAAAAAAAAAATTGCAACCCCGTACTTTTTCACTTACTTGTAGAACAACCTAAGAAAAAATCCAACAATATTAAAATCTTTGTATATTAAATAAAAGCCTTACTCACTTCATAACAAGGAGCTCCTGGGAATTCAAGAGAATGATGCTTACACTTTTAGAATACTAATGAGGGTAATCAAATATGACTGAAGTGTACTGGGATGTGTGTACCAATTCCTCATATAAATATACATTAAATAATTAATTGAAAAATGCAGCCAATTCTCCTGTCACGTCACATTCTGCATACATGATATTTAATTAATATAAAGTATATTAATATTTTCTTTTGTTGAGTGAAAAAGGTTTGCTTTGGGATTATAAGTGTTTGACCACTAACAGTAAAAAAGGGGACAATATATTTGCAGATACATTCAGTGCGTCTAAACTAATTGATTTGAGTTATAAGTCTCCTTATGTATCGGCATGCATAATAATAAGTCGGCTGGAAAGTTGGTAAACGAATGGACAAAACAAATTTATTTGGCAAAATTCGATTTATTTATTCAATTAAAGACGATTTCTCTTAAGTCTCATAATAAGAGTCAGTTTCGGCAAATATCTTCCTATTACTTATTATTCTTTTGCCCTGTGAGTATTCTTTGAAGGATTGCAAACAGAAAAAGTCACTATAGTACAGATTTGGAGAATATGGCGAACGAAAAAGCAATTTTTACCCTAATCCATACAATTTCAACATTTATATCTGTGATTTATAACTTATAGCAGTTTTTTTCGTGATTTCATTCTCCAAATGCACCAAAATGCTATGTATGCTTGTCGATATTTAGCCCTTTTAATGAGTATTATGCCATGCACGTCCCAGAATACTGATGCTATATACTTGCCTGTCAACTTTTACGTCTTTCCAAAAATTTAATTTGGCTAACCGCGTGTAGTCAACTCACCATACTTGTCGATTGAACTTTATTCATAGTCACATATTGTCAACAATGTGCATACTGATTACAGTTGAATTTCACTAAAATTTGGTCTAAATCTTGAACATGTTATAACTTTTGATCGATTGAAAACTCTTTTTATTTTTACGATGAAAATATGACATTATTTTGAACAACTACAGGTAAAAAAATAAAGTTTTTTTTGATGTAATATCTAAATATTTTCACGCAAAAATATATGCATTATTATGTGTTCAAAACGGTTATAATTTATTGATGTTTTGAACATACTTAGATATTCTATAAATAAATTGTACTAAGTATGTAATTTTGTCTGTAGGAATTTAAAAAATAAAATAAATGTACTTCACTCTATATTCAAGATTGCTATTTTTTTTATAGATAAAATACACAAAGTTACTACGTTGTTGCATGTGGGTTGAAGCCACATTCATAAATATTTTTTTTTATTTAATAAATCGTTACCTTTGTTTTATTATGCAATCTTTGATATGAAAAAAAATATAAAAAAGGTCCAAATAATTATCTGTATATACAGTCATACACATAAGTATTGGCACCCCACATTTTTACTTAAATATTCTATTATTATAACAAAAAAAAAACGATAAAATAAAATGATAATTAGTGATCTAAACTTTGTCAACTTTGATACACAGAATAATTTATAAATTTTTTTTAAAGCAATAATTTAAAAAAATACATTGCAAAATTTTAAAATTACTTCATCTAATCTTTTATTATAATTTACAATTAAGTTCAAACAAGTTGCAGAAAGAATATTTTGCCACTTTTCAATACTAATTGACTCTACTTTCTTGATATTTCTGGATTTTTTGGCATGAACCCGTTTTTTTAACTCACCTTAACGATTTTCAATAGGATTGAGTTATGAATTGATGGAAGGCTGGTCCAAAATCTTCATCTTACTCCTTTGAAACTATCACATTTAATAAGATTCTGAAGGAATTATTTAAAGTACTCAGATAAAAGATTATCTCGACTCTTTTGAAATTATTGTCAGAGTGAACTCATATTAAAAGTGGTATTTTAGACTCGGATAAAACAAATACAACGAATATCAAGAACTGCCCCTGAAAATAACCAAAACTTTTGAGGATGCGAATATTTATGCACATACTAATATCTAAATAAGCTTATAAATCTTGACAAAAAGCTATCTAAAAACATGATTTAGTATTTTTTAATAAGCATTTATCATAAGCAGTAATTATTTTGACCCAATATATAACTTGGAACATTAAAATATCAAAATCTCATTGGAAACACAAAAAATATATGTAGTACCAATACATATGCCCATGGCTATATTATAATGTTATTTCTGTGTGTGCGTCTTTTATTTGTGCCAATACTGTTGGGCCTAGGTAGATGAAACTTTGCATGGGTTCCGCTTATGAACATGATCAGCCTATAAAAGAGTGCTAATTTTAAGTGGGGGGGGGATCAAATAATGGTTCTTATTTTATACTAAAAAAAAATATTGATATTTTGAGCTGAAGAAGACTAGTAAAAGGGTTAAGTAATAAATTCAAAAGTGATTGGCGTTTCAAAAACAACTATACTAATAACTAAATGGTCTAAATTTATCTAAAATTTAATAAGTTATGGGCAAAGAAAATAAATTAGTAAAAATTGCACTGTCGTTTTTAAACGGGTGCAAAAAATTGACTTCCAATGGAATATAGGAGTTGTTGGAAAATAAAATTTGTTGAAATTAGTCTGGAATTTACTTTGACTCTTTTAATCTTATGTTTAATAAAACACAAATTTGTTTAACGCAATTTCAAGGTTTTTTTATTGGTTAGCATTACTTTAAGTTATCAAAATTAATATAAAATTTACACTTACGTCACAAATTGCACCCAATAAATGGAGACACTATCTTTGGGGCTCAAAATTGATATATTAACTACATAAAATGCACAAAATTTTAATAATCTTAATGAAATTTCATCAAATGGCTTTAGTCATAATACTATAACAAACTTAGACCTTTACCACCCCCTCCCCCCAGTGTGACTAATTAGTCACATAAAAAATAGAGATCTTAGACTTATTGCCTAGTTCATGTGTGTGACTATAGCGTCACATGTTTTGTATATGTTCATAACAGGTACAGACCAATGAAGCACGTCTCAACACTCAGTACAATACAAACCTACTGGTCGGAGGCGCAAAACTTTTATCTCTATGACATGTGATATATTCCCCAGTAAGAATAAAATACCAAGTAAGCTACGTTATTGTAATATTGTCAGGATGGTTATTAATGTTTATAGAGTCCATTTATTAAGTTCAATAGTTTTAAAATTGGTTACAATATAATATAAGATGAGTCAAATGGAGGTGAAGTAAAATTATAAGAATATATAGATTTTTTTATAAAAAATATTATTTTAGGACATATTTAATAAATTTATCACCTACTAAACCCATTGAAAGTAGTCTATAATTTTTCTAACTTTTAAAAATTAATTAAGGGCGTAAAGGGTTGATGTCATCGATAAACATTGCTATTTGAGCTCAATCAAAGTAGTATGTACTAAAAGTACATAAAAATTCATAAATGTGTACATATAGTTTTTTATTTTATTGATTAGGGCAAGAAAAGAAAGGAAATTAGAGAAAAAAATCTTATTCCTTCAATTGTAATATTTGTATTTTTTTATATACAAGATGGAAAAATTCTTGTGTATAGATGTAATAACATATATTCAATACTTTTATGGGTCAAATATATAATAAAACTAGGAAATAGAGGATCCATTCATTTATAGTTCTAAGGTTTCAGTCCTTTTATTCACATTTTAATAACAAAATCGGAAAAATTATTCATGTTGAGGTGATGTATAAAAAGCTTTAAAGGAGTGCTCTTATTTCGTTGGAACTCTCGATATACGATAATCCCTTATGGACCGAAATTGGCCCTGTTTTATAGTAATTAATTTTTTTTTTGATTAACTTTGCCATATGTTGCATAGTATGGTTCTAATACACATATGTTCCCGTATTTATAAATTGCCAAGAAATATTTATGATATTCAATATGAGATGTATGATATATTTAAGGGAGACTAGATATATGTAGTTGCAACACTTTTTACCTTTTGTCTAAATTACATAGACTCATTTCATTATAGATGAATGAAAATTCATCAAAATATACCTGCAAATGTTTACTATCGTTGGAATTTCGTGAGTGGACTTTTGGCCTAAAACATTATTGGCCAAGAACAATTATCCCAATGGAAATTTGGCCGAAGGGAATCAAATCATTAATGACAACAAATTCCCCCTTTTATACCACAGTGATGAAAATAAATGAGCTTTATCTTCCTTACATCAAGTCCGCTTGTTTGATGTAAATATTCATATATATGAAATATATACTTTGTTATAAGTATCTTGGTTATAAAATAACTGCTTTAACTTATTATAGCTTTGCCCTGCTTTACCTGTTGTTTTTTTCTTCTTTATTTTCTTTTAATTTTTTTTACATAAGACCCTTTGAAGTTTAAAATGTAATGATATATTAAATTATTATTGTGATTTCCTCATTTAACTTAATTAGACATGTTTTCTTCTTACTTTATAATTGTTAATATACTATAATTGTTCTGTATCAAATTAAAGTTTTTTTCTAAATAGAGTTAATTTTCTTTAAATTTGGTTTATAGATTATAAACTCTTGATAAGTATTGTTGAACGTAGATATTCCCGTTTACCACCCTTTTCAGGGTCCTGCCTTGTCTAATAAATAAATGGTAGTCTGTACCTTTTATTCTTTTTTAAATTTTCATAATTCTTTAATAACTCATCTGGTGAATGGATATTGAATATACATATTTTTCTAAATTATATAAAATAATGTTAAAATCAAAATTTATTGTTATTTATCAGTCCACCACTATTTAAAAATAGTTAATCTAGGTTCTACATTATGGCGAAGTTATAGCACTTTAACCCTTTGTTAATCAATTGGGATGTTATACATACACTCCAAGATTTATAAAAATAAATCTTTTTTTTTTATCTACATTTTATCGCCAATGCTTTTCAATGTGCTACTGCCATTAAATTTGACTATATGCAATTATTTGTTCATCTTATTCAGGATTAAGTTGTACATTTAGCAATTTATAATCGAAGTAGAGTGAATTTAATTAACTTTTCTCCTTCGAATTCGTTTAATTTTTAGTAGCATAAACAATCGGATACAAAAGCAAACAAACCTGAGCTCTTAGGATTCTGTACAAGTTGAGAAAATGAAACTTGAAAGTGATTGACGAACTTCCATTTGTGCACTCCAAACTGTTGGGCGTGTCCATAATCATCTTTCAAGCCGTCAGCAAGTCTAAAAGTGAGGAAAGGAAGAAGACTTAAGAAAAAGAGCCCAAGCAATTCTTCCCAAGTCCATAAGGACTCACGCAAGAAATCTCAGGGTTTCATACAAGACTGTGCAGAGATCCATAAAAAAAGTGGGTGGAATTAGCCTTGTGATGAAAGAGAAGCCACCTTTGACTCCAGCAATGAAAGAAAACAATCTCATACGTTGATTTAGACTGAGTTTTGAATGAGTCAGTTGAGTTCTTTTGAACCCCCTACATCCCTAGTGCCAAACCCCTCGACTGCAACTTTTGGGTATATGTTGAGGGAAGGCCAGCAGAGTCCTTCATCTAAACACTGAAGCCCTTAAGCCACTGTCAGCCAGCACTGGGAAGCCATGAAAGATGACTACATCTGTAGTCATTGTCACGCCTTCCGTCGCTTGGAAGCCATCATTGCTGCTAAGGACAGATACATTAATGATTTAGAGTGATTTGACACAATTTTTTTTCATAGTATTCATTAGTTGAAGTTCTATTGTTAATTAATAAATTATATCTTGTTGAAGTTTAAAATTAAAAGTGTTCAGATTTTAAAGTATCACTTGGTAGTGTTTATATTATTATTGAAAACACATGCAAACTCCCGAAATTCACATTAAGTAATGAATATTTCATAAAAATTTGTTGCAAAAATAAAAAATTAATCTTTAGTATATGAATAATTAATTATATCTTGTTGAAACATGTTTCATGTTTTAAGATTATTTTAAATACATCTTATTACTTTGAATATATATTCCCAAATACATGTCCAAAATTGAAATCAAAGTAGAGTTATAGGAGTTTTAACTTGTAACTACCTACAAACAAAAACTTATAGAACTCTTGGTAGCTACTATAGTATAATATAAAACTTGAAGGATAAATGAAGTGTCCTTTAATTAAAACGTATATGTTATATATTTTGCAAAACGAGAGCGATAGATACTTTAGATATAAAAGAAAAGCTGTTTAAAATTCCAAGTTACGTACTATGTTTTATTCTGACCAGACCAGATTCCTGGGCTTTGGAGACAAGTTTGGTTTTCCAAAATAAGTTTATTTTTTCCATTAAACTAGATCAATCCCTGTGTCTCAAAGTGTTTTAAGGTGTAGGCTATCGATTCGAAAATGCACCAAAAAAATTAAATTCCATGCAACAAACTATAGAACAATCGGAAAAATGGATATTGAATAAGAATCTAAAAAAGGGAATTAGGTAAATGTCTACAACAAAGGAACAAGGGGGTTAGCCAGTTAGTCTTTGAATGTATCTTCATTACGTTTGAAGAAGGAATTCTAATTATGGATAATGTCCAATGGAAGGGAAGAACTTCAAATGTTTTCTATCGACAAGTTTTAATACATTTTGGAGTTATTTCATGCATTAATAAAATAAGTTGAAATAAAATATAACGTACGGGTACGTTCTAGTATTTATATATGATATATATATATGTAGAAGTATCATCTTTAAACTATTCCTTGAGGTTTATAATTAATAATTTTACTTTTTCATCATCTCTAAATGAGACATTTAAAATATATAATCCATTACCCTCAAAAAAATATATGAAAAAATAAATAATGCAATTAAAGGAAAACAGTTTTATTTTGGTTGGGGGAGGGGGGGAGCTTATTCAAACTCAAAAATAAATGGCCAAAATTAAATACAACTATGTTTTTGTGGCTATTTTTCAAGTTGCAATTTTGAAACCTTAAAATTAATTTTTCAGTAAGGAGGTGTCCAAAGTATTTTCTTTTCTAATCATAAAACTATCACTTTCCTCCAAAAAAGTACGACCTTTATACATGGAGCTGCATAAAATATTATCTAACTAGTTAAACTTTTTTAGTATTGGTAATTTGAAAAGTGTTTTTTAATACTTCATTCTTTATTACTTCCCCATCCGCAAAACCTCTAATGTAATTATTCGACTCCAAGCATGGATAATCTTTACCTTTCTCCTAAGATAGTTAATGTAGCTCTTAGCAAGTTTGAATAATATAAACAACAGGCAATCCCGTATATATGAATCTCAGCTATTACTCTGTGATATCATTTGTTTATGTTTTTATTTATTTTTCATTTTGTATCTGAATGTCTATTCTATTTTTTTCTTTCCTTTTTTTAATTCAAAGTTCCTTTTTTATATACTTTTTTATTTTAAAAGATTTGCCCTGTTGTGTTTAGTATTCGTTATCCGCTTTTGATTAATTTTTAAAATGCAATTGTAGTAGAATAGAGACTCAGTGTCAGAAGAACAGATATGACGCATAAGCTTAAGATGTCAAAAACTAGTTTGTTTATGAAAACTTATTAGTGGAATAACTTTTGTAAAATTAATGTTATTTTTTTATACTGATAATTTATAGTTTTTTTTTGTAATGAAAAATAATTGGAAAAAATAAATGATAATTAATTGAAAAAATTGTTTTTTTTCAAAAATTAGGAAATATGTTTTTAAATATTTTGTAAATTTATAAGCATTTTTTTCAGATTTAGTTGGCTATACTAAGCGCAAACACCACTTTTATTCTTTATTTCGTGTGACTATTTCAATAAATATATTATTTATGGCGACATTAAGGAGAAAAATAAAGGTTTTAAATTGTAAGGTAGGTATTTCGTGCAAACATAGTGAAGACGAAATAAGGGGAAGGAAAAAAAACTTTATTTAATGAAACAAAGCACGTAAATTAATTCACAACAAACATTCAACTATACACACAATTATTTTATTTAACATTATGTAAGAGAGTCCCTTCCTAAATATTTTTTCTTGGTAAAACACAAAGCATAGAGAAGAATTTCTCAAGTATGTAGCCAGTCAAAATAAAAGTAAGCTAGAATGATGTTTCTTAAAATGTTGTCTTAATTACATTTTTGTATTCTTGGCAATCTATGACAAATTTATAAAGGGACTAACAAGAAATCCTGCACTTATGTTGTCCAGATTTTCCTTGTCTACATGACACAAAATTGTGTCATATTTTGTTTGTAGTGAAATATCCATATAAATGTTTCCCATTGTAGCCAAAACACCTTAAGAGACTCAACAATTTCAGAGGCAGAACGAAGTTCCAATGTTGTGACGATTTTACTAAACAGAAATCAGGATATAAACTGGTAAAACATTTTTTAAATTATCGAGTTTGTGTCTATTTCATTCATTTCATCATTTTCACTATTTATTTACTTACCGATAGTACAAAAAAATTACAACTGTTTGTATATTTCAGTTTACTATAATGTTCCAAGAGTTTAGTAAAACCTAAAATATCTTCAAGCACGCGAATAGCTTGCTACTATTCATAACGACAAGGTCAAATGAAGGTATTTATTTTTCCTATACCAGTGATGATAACGTCAGTGAGGAAAGATTGTTTTAAGTGTTTTTGTATCCGATTGGGATAAAAGGAGACAAAATGAAAAGTTAGACATTAAATCATCTTGGGTAACTTGTATAAGTTTGCTCACACGTCATACTTTCTATCTCAAAATTGGAAACAGCGACAGAACAAAGTTAAAATAACATTATCGAAACCATTTAATAACAAAGGATGAGGCTTGAGGAAATCTCCTCCGTCCTAGTCCCTTAGTCTATGGATCGATTCCGAGGCCTTCTTCTCCCTCCCCTCCCTCCACTGTATACTCCATAAGATATGAACATATTACCTTCTCCTCGTAATTAGACCTTCCATCTACTTTCATCATACTCCAAAGTGATAATTGTCTAAATATCTTGAAAAAGTTACTTACTTTACTCAAAAGCAAAAATATATTCTTTGCTTTACAATGTCATTTCCTTAGTATTTGAAGGTTTTGAAAATTGAATTTTAATTTTCCGCTGTCCCTGTCTCCAATTTCGAGATAGAATGACGTATGGACAAACTTATACACTGTACCCATTATCTCTCACTTCTATCAAATAATAATTAATATTCTTCCTTTGGAGGTGCCAAAAATTGTACTGAAAGAAGCATAAATTAATAACTACGATAAAAAATAAGAATCCAGTTCTCGGGATGTATGTTTGACACTCCTGCACCAAAAGGATGTCAAACATTCTTGGGTATCCCAACTCATCCCGGACATTTAAACACAAACCTTATAAATTAACTGCATATGTCTCTGGCCTCCCCTGATATAGTGCCTCCGAACAGTTTTTTTAGCCATAAGGTACGTCGACAAAACTTGGACCAATGTATAGTTCTATGTCAGGACATCATAAAAAACCTAGACTGACAAAAAAATTCCATCGGAACAGTTGGATCAGACCCCCCGTCTAAATTAAAACAATACGTTGATAATGCTTTATCAGGACATTATAACAATCCCAAAATCACCATATCTCCAGTTACATACAAACTTTATATATACAGGTATAAATAGAATTTGTTAAGACATTTGCCATGGATAGTGTAGATTTAAATTTTTTGATATTCATAACTTAGAAATTAAAAAAAATTGTTAAATAGCAGTAATATATATTATAATACATAAGAATAAGAATTGCAAATTAAACATTATTTTCCCGATGCTGATTTCAGAAAAATACCATATTCTCCGATTCCAATTAATCGTCCCATGACTAATTCAAACTATATAACGTCCCATGTAATACTTCTACTTTTGTAATTTGTGATACAATAGGCAAAAACGATAATTAATATAGCAATCAATCATCCGTGGAATGCTTAAATATTGCATTATTATCATCCCGTGTATAACCAATCCTTTATTTGAAGTAACTCCTCTCATTTTTCATATAGTACTAACTGTTTCCTGATTGGTGAATCATTCAAAAATTTAACTCTCATGAATTATGACATAAAGAATTTGTGTTAACATAATCAAAGAACTCAATCTTTGATCAAGTTGTTTACACGGAAGGTAAGTTATTTATTGTTGCATTCCTAAGTTTACCTTTTCACACTCAAACTTTGCAGGAATCTACTTCCATGAATTTAACTTCAAGTGAAAAATATATTACATTGTAAATAAGGTTTTTAACAGGTTTTTTGGTACTGTTTAAATTCGAAGCACTTTCGGTATGTGGAGGATAAGAAAGTAAAAATTAACATAGAACACCAAAAAATTACAAGAATAATTTCGAGGAAAGAAAATTTACTTCAATAATGTTTCATAAAATTAGCCGCAAGGAGCTATCAACACGTCGTTACCTTTATTGTATCTTGGAACCTAATTTTTTTTATCGACAAGAAAAAATGTCTCAAAATTACAGCTGAACGACGTTACAGAGACCTTGCCGTTGAATTGAGTTTTTAATACTGCCAATGGAAGTTTTCACTTTTCCATATTTTATTTTGTTTCATTTTTATGGCAAACTTTTGAAGCAAAACTCTACACTTTTTATTGAATATGTCCCTCTCCATTGTAAATGATGTCTTTAATACGGTGACAAACATAAGCACAGCTGGCCTTCATGAAGTCCGAGGACAAGTTATTCCACTCATCCGTTATCATGTCCTTCAGGGCATCGGCATTTGGGTGAGTAGTCTTTGCGTCTTGCCCCCTAAGACGCACGAAACTGCGAAGTCCTGGGTTCACGTTAGGTAACACGAAGGCTAGAAGTATATGTGTTTTTCAGCTATTTTTTACATTATGTTTAAAAATTATGTCATTGTAGAGATTGTAAAATAAATTACTGTTGATTGAAAAACAAAACAAAAAAAACGTTAAGGTGACATATATAGACATCTACACGTGAGAACAAAATACAAAGTAATTTTTGTGTTATTGAGGTTACACTGTGTGAGAGAAACGAAATAATCACAAATCCTTTTCGTCAATTCATATGAAAATATTGCAAGAATTACTCAAATGTTATTTTTTAATTTTTTTTAATACCAAAAGCAAAATCCCCAATTTTCTACTGAAAAAATTTGACCTAATCCTACCCTAAGTTTTTTCAATTCTTATAAAAGGATCTTAAAAAGAAAATATTATTTGTATTCATAGAAGCCAGTAAACACCATACCAAAAATATTTTATAAATAATGAAAGAGAATTGTTAACATATTTTAGAAATGTTTTTAATTAAATTATTTTACTTACAATTTTTTTATTTTTTGTAAGTAAGATGTGGAATTTTAAATGAATTATATAAGCATATATTATAAAGAGTTTGCCAAAGTCCTAGTGTGTTTATAATGAGTTTTACAATATATTATCAGTATATGTATAGTAGCAACTACTATCTTAGTGTCGATGAGGAAGAGAGAAAATCCTCTGAGAAATTACTCATACATTTTACATTCTTCCGTTAGTACAGGGTGTGGCAGCTATCTATGCCGCTACTTTGTCGTGCTCTCTTGGGAAAACACGGTCACTTAGACAACTGATATTTTTTAGTAAATTATCTTCTTCAAATTCGTAATCCTCAAATATTTGGAAAATGCACAGACCTCTCCTTGGTACGTGTTCAAAAACACAGCTCAGGCCAATCCACGGAAGTCTATGAGGTTCAATGAAACAAGTTTCTCAACAAACTGTCCGGTGGGCTAACAAAAAAGTGGGTGGAAAGAGCCTTGTGAGGCCACTTTTAAAACCAGCAATGAAAAAAAACCATCTCCCCCGTTGCAAAACTCTTATGAATGAGTCTTTTGAGTTAATTTTGGCACTTTTTTCATTCTTTCGCGCCCCTCCCTCCCTACAGCCCTTATGCCAACCTTCTCCACTATAACTTTTAAGACCGTATTCAAGTAAAGGTCTAAAGTTATCGTTATCAAACACCGAGGCTCACAATGCCACTGTCAGCCAGCACTGGGATGCCATGACAGAGGATTACATCTGCAGTGAGTTTCAGGCATTGTTTAACTGCCTGGAAGCAATCATTGCCGCTTAGGTCGGCTACATTAATAGTTATGAGAGCCTGATCCCATTATGTTTTTATGGGCCTAAACTAATTTGGGCCTTTATCCATCCGTTAATGAATTTTATAATTTGATATACAGGCAACATTGACTCAAAACTAAGTAATTTAAATTTGTAATATTTTTCTTTGCATTCCATTCATTTTGTAGTCGAAAATATAAGTTTAAAATGTTAAAAGTATTTTTTGATTTCAAAACAAACAGAAAAATACATTATTTTATCTAATTAACATTATCAATATAAGCTTTAGTTATTAATATGATTAATTGATTTTTGATTATTATAGTTGAACCATTACAACTAGATTTTATTAATAACTTTTAATGAATTTTTGGCACCAAATATGTACTTATTCATGTTCTTGAGTTTGATTGTAATATAAAAAAATAACAGTTATTTTACAATGTTAGCAACGATTTTACCTTAAATTAAAATGAGAGAAATAGGTAAAGAAATACAACCTAAAAGAGAACAAATTAATCAAACTCACCAATGTCAGTGCTTGAATCCCCTCCCTAATCTTATGTTTTACATATTTATATATATTATCTTAAGTTTCTTGTATATAATAAGCTAACTAAGAACAATTTTTGCAATATGTGTACCTAAGGGTAAATAAGTTTAATATTGAACTTAAGTCAGAATATTCTATGTTACATGTTTTGATGATATTATTAAATACAAATAATGTTTTATTCTTTGTCAAAGATGAAATACTGCTGTCAGTCGAACTATGAGAAAACTAATTATGTCGGTTGAAATTTTAGTATCATTACATCCTTAATATTTAATCGATAAAAGACTTTTCAAGTTTTCAAGTTCGGAATCTTATAGTTTTTTTTAGCTGTTGCCATTATTATTCATTACTTGATTATAGAAATAACTAGTGTGTATACTCATAACTGACGGAGAGTCACTCTCATAGTAGAAATGATTATCTACGTCGGTGCAATGCCTACCTATGCTCTTGGTAAATACTTAACAAAGTTTATAGGCCCCTAAATAATCATTCTAAAATAAACCTCAGGCTAGAACTACGGCAAGGCCATGGAGCTGGTTACAAACTACCGCCAACACTTTAAAAAGTATGTAGACCCCCTTCCAAATACTTCAAAATAAGGCCCCGTAAATTGTATATATTTTAATTTCCATATAGTATAAAAGTAATTTGAGCAGATGTCCCTATTTTACTGTGATTGTCCCATATAAAAATATCGTTCTATATAAATTATTGTTTACTTTTTTTTTTACTGCGTAGTTAAATGAACTTTATCATTTTGAACCAATCGGCTCGGTGTTCATTTTGAAACATTCAATGATTTGGGAAGTGACGGCATTATTTTGTATCTGCTTTGTGGTCTTGCCATTGCATTAAACAAGTTTTTGGCAGAGGTATTTTTGTTTTGTTCGTAAATTTTCAACAATGGCAATTTTCCCTGGCAATTTTCTTCGTGGCAGTTTTTTAATGGAAATTTTCTCTAGGGTAATTTTCCGTGCACAAATTCAATATAAAGTAATAGTACACACATAGAAGGCAGTGTAAAAAATGTATTTTATATGCCAAAGCTACAGACTGTCACAACACCTTGTGTATAATATATGTTATTTAGTTTGTTTATGGCCTCTTGAATGTCTACATCATTCTAATGCCCAACTAATCACACCTTCATAAAATAAATATACATACAATATTTGAAGTAACAATCTTCTTGAAACTTAAATGGTTTAATCCTTTTGGGCCCCACTCAGTGTACAACTGAAAACCACAAAATTACTCATTGTCAAAGACAAAAATATTTGTTTTAGACATTGCAAAACATGTACTTTCCTCGATAAAGTATATGAGTTCATTTATAATTAATCCATAATGATAGGCTGTATTTGACATAAATTGTCGGACACAAAAAGGATGTATCCTTATATATTTTAATTCTTGTTTTATTTATTGATTGAACAGAAAAACAATCTTGAACAAAAATCAAGAAAAATTATCAAATATATTTGTCAAGATATACAAAACGACCACTTGGATTTGTTAATTGAGTCTTATAATTTTATAAATAGTGTAATTTATAATAAAAAATGCTCGAAAACTGATAATAAACAAATGGATCACAAACTGTACGTAAACAAAAGTGTTAATGTTGTAATATTATAATATGAGGAGATACAATGGGGCAGTGTTTGAACATTTTTTTCTCGCAAGATATCGCTTTTCAAATGATGTCACTCTGTATTTTTGTTCACTCACGGTATTGACTGATGAGTGTTGAAGAACGCCTCACACTCTAAAATTGGTTTTGGGAAATAATAAATTATTATATTCTTCGATTTTTCCTTTTTTGAATATCCCACCAATGATACATTTAAGATTTATTTATTGTCAGTATAATAATTAATAGTATATTAATAAATGTATAATTTAAAATACAATGGTTAATTATTGCCAGAGATGAAAACTTGGACTCAAGACATAATTTGAACACACTAGTTTATTTATATCTTTTAAAATTAATGATAAATGAAAAAATAACGCAGAATAAACATCATTCTATTTAAACGGAATAAACAAATTAGTGGTTTAACAAAACTAAATATTATAAAATTCTTCTCTACCAAAGGTAAGTCTGTCTTCCGCACCACGAAAAAGTAGAATATATTTGATGACATCATAACTTTTAATTATATCTTCAAATAATAATTGAACACTACTTCTAGCTGACAAAAAATTTTATGGGCACAAATACATTTTTTAGCTATTGATAACATTCGCTCTCGTTTCGTTACTTGGTTTAAAGCTTAAGTTAAAACTAGCTGAAAACTATTTTTTTTTCTTTTCAACATATAAAAATAAATATTTGTATTTCAAATTATTTGTTATTTACTTACATGATCTTGATATGTTTCTGGATCCCTGGATATAAAAAAGTGTGTCTAAGATGCCACTTTTTTCATTTTTACATTTTTCCAGTCAATAAGAAATTCTATTATTATTAAATGTTTAGGTTCTGCAAGAGCGGTCTCATTGGCTCTAAATATAAGGAACTAAAGATTTTTTGCAAAAATTCTACTAATTTCTTATGAAAGTTCGCGAAAAACTCAATTGAAACTTATTCACGATAATGTTTTTGCTCTAGTGTGAGCAATCCCTCAACCATCGTGTACAAATATATTTTATGTCTAAAATTTCCGATAATATGGGAAGTACAGCATTTTTTCAAAAAGCATACAATGTCAGCCAACAAGTGCTCAAATTTAGTTGACAATCAATCAGTGCTGTACTATGACCCTTCTACACATTTTCTAAAATAGCCACTTCATTTAATCGGCCACTACTCGTCTTGGCAGCTCATACTGCCTCACTTCAACTCACCAAACTAAACTTTTCATTTTCTAAACAAAGGAGCTAACCCACCCAAAGCAAAATCCGTTCAATTAATAATAGGTTGGGGAAAAAGTAATTTCGTATTTTAGGCTTTATTTCAATTCTTTATAAGAACTGTTACAATTATCTGATGTAAGCCAAGTATGCGCCCTTCTGTTTGATAACTTGTTGCCCACAAGAATTGAACTTTATAATCCTTTTTCGTAGAAACTCTTGTCCCTATTGTGAAAAAATCGGACTATCAATTTTCACAGGCCTCTATTTAGATCAAATTTGTCACACAAGATCGTTGGCCATATACAGAAACAGGTAGTAGACACTTGGTGCCAGGTCCAGACTGTAGTGTGAATGCATAAAAACTTCTTATCCGAGCTCCCAGTGCTTCTGGTTTGTCATCAAAGATGTGGGCGGTCTGGCGTTGTCTTGATGAAGCCCTATTCTTCTTCTATTGTCCAATACGTACTGCTTCTATTCAATATCAGCTTCAAACGCTGTAGTTGTTCGAAGTAGAGGGCAGAATTGAGCGTTTGACCATCAAGGAGCAGCTCCTTGTAGATGATTCCCTACCAAACTAACCAAACTCACAGCATCACCTTCTTTGCAGTCAATCTTTACTTGAGTACGGTCTGGGCAATTCTTACACGATCTTTGTCGCTTGATATTGACTTAGGGATCCATTTTTTGATTGTCAGTCACAATCCACTTCCAAAATGATGCTATTATCTCTTAATGGTACTATAAATGTAAAATATGGCAAATGTATTCCTTTGAGACCTCCTACTCGACATACGATAATTCACGACCAAAAATCCGACAGGATTGCTGTTCAAATACATTTGTAGTATATACTCCCTCCTTTAGAAAACTATTTTATGATCCGATGTGACCAATAATCAGCAACATTTAAAAGATGAACAAAGGCGGGCAATACGAAAATACATTTTCTCTAACCTATATATATACATTGGTATTGCTGTGGCCATCCCTATTTAGTCGGTCTTACCACTGGTACAATCAGTCATTTCTTGGGAATGGTTGTTAATAATGTCAGCCTTTTGGACTGTACTAGAAATGATTCAAGAAATAAATAAATTTTGATTATCTGTTTCTTTTTTAACATGCCCATTCAACACTGAATTTTCATCATTTTGTATAAGCAACACTGGGCATATCTTAGTCATGCTGTGTACTTCTGGGACGGCTATTAAATCATGTAGGCCCTAATAAAGTAGATATGTAATAAAAATCTAAATAATTATCATTCTGAGCGCCAAATGTTTATACTTATAAGATTTCCATACTGCTAAGTAGTATGCATGCATACAAAAGTATAATAATATACTAAAAGAAAGTTGAAATGGTCTTATTATTATTGTCATTACCTTTCCCCTTTTCTACTCCATTTTCACTTATCTTAATACATAATAATGTAACAGGAAAAAGAAAAAAAATATTAAATGTTCTGTTCACTTTACAGTCTCCTTAAGGAAAAAATTAATTTAATAGCATTGCTATGGATATAAAATCATAGATTGACGTCACATATTCAAGGGTGTCTGCAGAGAGTTGGCTGGATAGACTGTAGTCCCACCCCCAATTAGGGAATTTTTCTCTGTCTATTAGAAAATTATATTGGGGAATTGTACATATAAAACATAGATATGAAAATATATACAGGGGTCCCCACTTATTGCAGTTTTTGGAGACAAGAAAAATCGGATTACATAAAATACGCTTTGTATTGAGGACTTTAGTCTGTCAGAACTAACAACCCTGAAATGGGAGAAATAATTTTTTAAAGTATACATTTTACTATTTTTCTTTTTATTTAAATATGTTAAGGCAATAAAAACATTTTATTCATGATAAATTATCTAAATAATGCATGCTGGACAAGATACTTTTATAATAATTGTAAAATTGAATATAGATCGGGAATTTACTTGATCTTTAATTCAGTCATTACAATACCGTAAAGTTTAAATAATTGGAACCTATCCAATATTTATTCAGCAAATTTTTTAATCGCATGTTTGTATATTAAGTCAGGGAATACAAATGTATTTAGTATTCCCTGAATAAGTTGACAAATATTTTTAAATATAAGTATCAAGTCAAAATACATACTGGAAACTCCTACCCTATGCAAAATTATACATTGAATATATAGGTGTAATTTGAACCAATTTGTCAACAAGTTGAAAAAATCTTGTGTAACTCATTTTATAGCTTTTTATAATTTATCATCATAATATTTTTTTTTAAGAACCTCACGATTTTAGGGAAATATACAGGACTACAGAGTTGATCTGATTTAGTAGACACAGAATTAATTATTTTCAGTCTGAAAGGACATTGCAAAAACAAGCAAGAGGACAAGAACACATCTTATCTCTGAGAGCAAGTCAAGACAGTTGGAAAAACTAAAGAAGATTGTAAATTTTCTCAAAGCCAACAAAAATACCGACAATGTTTTTTGTTTTTTTCAAATGAAATTTTTTTCACCGTTGATGCGTCTGTGAATTAGCTTAACAGTAATTATTATATCACAACCGAACATCCATTCAATGTCTCAGCTTTGGTGAGACATGTATTAAGAACAACAATCCATGAACCAACAGACGAAATCATCCCTCCCATTTTTGTGGAGAGGATGGAGCATCTGTTGAATAAGAAAGTTTTACCTTGGGAAAAGAAAAGTTCCGGGACAACTTTTTTTTCACTCCAAACGGAGCTCCGTGTCATCCTGCAATTTTTACGAGACAATTTTCCGGACTTTAGGGACCTCAACATGTCACCCTTCTCCTCTTCAGAAGCAAACCCCTTGGAGTACTCTATCGAGGCAAGTCGGGAGGACAATGTTTGTGCTACTCCTTACAGGAATGTCCAGTCTCTAGATGTTTCCATCAAGAAGGAATGTACCAAGCTCAAGAGTGACTACAAAGTCAATGTCTGCAAGGAATTTAGGTCTTGTATAGAGGCAATTATTTGAACTGAGGGATCACAGATAGAATTCAAGTTGTGCCAATCACTATTTTCAGATGATTTTGTTAAATCTGGCTTAAATTTTTCATTAGAAAAAATACCAAGAAAACAGAATAATTCCAAAATCCACATTATGCGAAATCTATAGTGTTTGTAACTGGGAGCTTCTCTACATCATTATATTATTTGAAATACTGTAAAGTAGTTTTCTTCGTCACGTTCTTCTCCCTCCTTTTATTAAAACCTTTCTTGTTTCTATATATGTAGTTTCTTTAGAGAAACAAAAGCATTATATGCCCATATTATATTTACTGTGCTCTTCCTTGCATTTAACTTATCTAAAACTACAAAATCCTTTTACGATTATTGTTATGATCGGAGATCATAACTACTTCTATATGAAAATGTAAAATATATTTACAAAAGGACCTTAAAGAAACTATATGGGAAGGAAGCTTTTACCCAATACTAGGGATAAAAATTAGGCGGCCCTTCTGGCCTTGAGTCCCTGGAGATTACTGAGATTTTTGACAAATCTTTGACAAATTGTTTCCTTTATTTTTATATTCCTGAATATTAAATTTGACAATAACAGTCTTGAAAAGTTAAAAAAGACGAAATTGATCAATAATTTTTTTTTCTAATAGACGAATTTACACTTACTATACTTAGATTCTTAAATTTTTTGGAAGAAACAAATTTTGACGGAATAACCTTCTTTTTAGAACCGAAATATTTAAAAAAAAATTGACATTTACAGTGAAATTTTTAGATCAATTTGACAAAATTAATTATCTAAGAAGGACACAATATTTTGAATATATATAAATTGTTAATGTCAAAATGACGACAACACTTAAAAATAATTGAACAAAAACTTTTTTTGTTTGACAACATGCTTTAAGTCCGAGCATTTGAACTGACCTATGGGAAAAAATAGTAGTGGTGAAGATTATTTTTTTTCTTTTTGTTAAATGTTGAATTTTATTTAGAGTAAAATTTTTTTAGTCACAAAATGTTTTATCCTTCTACTTCTTTTATAAAAAAAAATAAAATGCCAGCTTCATTTTTTAAACCTTTTTTTAGAGAAAGACATTTTTAACTTTATTTCAAATATTTTTTTTTTTTAATTTTCGTTGGTGCAACGTATTTTTATAATCAAATACCTGGGGAAATTACCCTGACCCCCCCCAATAAAATTGGCCTTGCTTCAGCCCCGTTTGAAATCTTAAAGACGCGTCTCCATTGGACTTAAAATTCGTATTATAATTAGTTTTGGATTTGTCCCATCACTGCGTTTCTAACTTATCTTTTCTCTACCCCCTCGCTTTTTATCGATCTGATCGTGTTTTTCCATTTAAAAGTCCTTGGACCAATTTGCTGGTTTATCTAGAAAATAATTACTGATGGGCGGGGGGTATATAGCTATATTATATAATACTTGTGTATTATATGACTAAATTAGCGCAAAATTAATCTTAGAACTTATTATGGCGTCCAGTACACGTCTTAGGTTATATTTTTTATAACTCTATAATAACCACGTAGTGGGAAACAAACTCTTCTGAAAAAATATATGCAACTGTCTATATCTAAAATTATTTCCATATGACTACTGCAAAAAATCAAATAAATATACGTATCCTCAATATCAAGAAAGATTCTAAACTACATTTTTAAAAAGACCATATTCTAAATATGTCAACCAAATTCTAAATATGAGAAAAGTAATTAATATATGTTATGTAAATATGAACATGTTGTTTTTCTCAATGATTTTTTGCGATAAGAAATAGTTTTGTTCTATATGGTGCATTTAAAAATCAAGTACATTTATTGGAATATTGTTTGACGATTTATATTTGTATATAATTTATATTATCAAACCAATTTACGATACACATATCGGATAAATATTTATATCTGTTTTCATATATTTACATAAATTCAATAAGTTTACGCTAGAATGGAAAAGTTTATTTGTTGCAACTCAGTTTATCTCCTTGGTAACGTTACTTGTAATATTTGCAAGCATTTGCGAATGAATAGATAGTTACTTTTGGAAATGCTTGTTTGAATATAAGGTATGAGCCAGTCATTCTTTTTTTTAATTATGATTTTTCTTTTGAATCATAATTTCATTTACACGTTTAAATATTCAAATATTACAACATATATATTTTTAATAAAACGACATGTTTTTTGTATAAATTACAATTGAACATAACTATGAGTGGTTCGTAATAAAATAACATCTTTACTTCTCTCCCTTGCTCTTAATATACCAGGTAATAATAAAAGATAACTTTCAGAACTAGTAGTAAATAATTAATAAAATCCAGCTCCTTAAGCCCTTCACTCCAAAATATTTAAAAATATAGAAATTAAAACGACCGTAATATTTTAAATTCTCTATTCATAAAATTATCGAGGCCAGAAGTTCATAAAACATTGCCTGTTGTTCGGATGAAATATATTTTGCATAAAAGTTTCGTTACGACAGAGTATGCTTTTATGGGAGTCATTGTTGTGGGAGCATTACCATAAGCCATTTTTCTTTATTAATTTATATGCAATACTCCTCTTTTATTTTTTTCCCCACAATTTTTCTCACAGGTTCAATTCTACTCAGGATTCAATATCATATTTGAGAGTATAAAAACAGAGTTTATCAGCTTCAATTTCTCTAGATTTGTTAGTGAAGATTGTGGAGGCTGCAAGACGATATCTTGACCATTTTTACTTGAAGATGGTGAACTGATTCCTTCAGACGGATTTCCATTTCAATTTGCCAATGTCTGAAATAGACCGATTCAGATTCTGGAGATGTTTGGAGATTTCTCATTTGTGAATGTAGATAAAATTACTACTAGAGATAGTTGGTTGAATAATAGCTATAAGCCAGCGGTTCTTAATCTTTTAACATATATTACTCAATTTTAATAAAACCATATCTCTCTAAAGGAAATATTTCATAATGTTCTATCATGAATTTGACGTGTTTTTTTTTTTGTAAATAGATGGCGTTTTACAAAAGTTCTTCAACCTCTCAACAGAATGCCAAATTACCTCCATTATTAAGTATTGTAATAATTAGTAATGCAATTTTTTTATGTTTCGGCATGTTAAAAAAATAGAAATAGAAAATCAACATGATAACCCCCATAATGTTAATAATGTTTTGGAGGAGAGAATCTTAGTGGTTATGACGTTTTGTAGGATTGTCTACAAACAATTGTAACGAAGGGACATAGACGGAGTAAATGAACAGGGACAATAAAAAAATTACTCCAATGTCGATCCACAATTCTACTCTGAGTTCATAAGGAGATACAATTATAACTCTTCAACAAATCTGCAAGGTTATTCTCGGTTTTCAGAAACTCACGCAAAATGTTCAATCCAGTTTCGTATATATCAATGATATGTTGTAGGTAGTAGAAAAAAGAAAGTTCAACAGTGAACTGCTTAGAAAAGAAAATTTACTCTTCAGGTTTCCTTTCACCTCTTTTTAGTAATCAACATTTTTCATCTTCCCCCAAAAAATAAAAATGTTTGCATTTCGAGAATTTTATTCAACATGTGTTTTATCGAAAAAAACATATTCAAACAAAAAAGTTAAGCTATAATCGTCCAATTTGGTATTTATAAAATTAAAAACAATCCCCCCACATTCTTGTTAACGTCACCATTATAATTTTTCCCTTCCTCCCACTTGCAAATACATTCCAGTAGGTTCTGTTTTACAGTAGAACCTGGAATATAATGACAAGAGGATCTAGTGAAAACTCATATTTAGTGACGTTAAGTTTTAATTTTTGACATTTTTTTCATGTAAAGAGATTTGAGAAAGGGATATCGATCTTGTTGTTTCAAAATGCCATTTAGAACTGGAACAAAAAAAAATAAAGCCTAAATAAAATTTTGACTAAAACTAGTGCTTCTTTATGAGTAAATTTTTTTAACTATGCCAATAGATGTTCAGTGAAGTAAATTTTTTTTAGAAATACTAGGACGTATCCGAATTATACATTTTTTTCGAATTATTTTACAACATCACTATTTTTATTTGATTCATTTATTCCTATTGGAAGCCATTAAGTATTAGTAAATTTAAAGATGAATAGAAACTATGTTGTAGTATAATTAAAGTACAATCAAAAAGCCTTATGTATGAATAAAAAAAATACAATCAAGATATGATTATTATATTCCATTCTTCGATTTTACTCTGCTATTTAAATCTTACATAATAAAAAAGGGATTTATTGAAAGAAATGTCTATTTTATGATGAATATTTAATAAAATCCTTTTAATATATTATATATCTATTCAAATATATATGTACCATGTAATTGTGCAACGAAAAATATTTGAATTCATGATTGAACATGTTTCTTATGTTTAAACATACTTTTTAAGAACTGAGTTATATAAATGTGGTGCGTCAACAATAAAAAAATATTTAAAAAAATTGAGAAAATGGGAAAGCATCAGTTTATTTATTTACTCAATCCTGACATGGCCTGAAGAGTTCCAGGCTTCAAACATAGATCTAGTTATTTTCTTTAAATTCAACTTTTTTTTCGTTAGTAACAACATTCAAAAGACAGCTGTCAAAATGTCATTACAATCTTTTACTTAGTTTGTGAGTTATGGGACAAAATGTGACACTACTTTTTTTATTTTCAAGGTAGAGATTCACAAAACAATTTTGTGTTTTAATTTTACAGTATGCGGCAGTAAATCATTCAGTATGGATTCCCGTGTACAATTTCGCCCAGATTTTAAAAAATGAAAGAGGCAGAGAATCAAAATGTTTACTGGTTTATTGGGATATCATTATCTAAGTCATTTTTCAAAATGGCCACCCTTGGCCACCAGCATATCCTCGATCCTGGGACGGAAGGCCAAGCACGTTTCCACGCAAAGTCATCGCTCATATTCTCCCACTTCTTGTCCAACACAGCTTTCAGGGAATCCCCATTGAGTTGATAGGTCAAACAAGCCTTCCTTTCAATGGATTATAATTTGAAGGAAGCTTGGTTTTTGGATTTTTTTTTTAAAGCCAGGACCCATGTGTTTATAGAGCCCAATATTTCACAGACTTATTTGAGTCAATGATAGAATTATACTTAAATTTGTAGGATAAGTTAAGATACTCCAGAATTTTAAATGTAGTTTAGAGCTTTTATTTGATATACTAGTCTTATATTCTTCCAAATATTGCCCTTTTCAGATAAAATCTATTAATTTTTTATTCTTGTATCGTGAACATTAATTTTGTCTAATTTAAGTACAATTTGTAGCGACTCCAAAGGTTAAATATTAATAATTTGTTGAAAGAAATTGACGATACATTTTTAACTGCACTAACATGGGTCAATACAACTTTTTTTTAAGTTATATTTTTAGAGTACAGTTACAAATCAAATCCCTATTTCGAAGTAAAATAATATATCTAACAAACTTTTTATTTGCTTACTTATTAAACATTCCGTAAGGAAATAGTAAGTAAAACTATAAAATTAAATCACAATCAAACATTTTTTAAACATAAAATCATTTAAAGTTTTAATATACTGATTATTATTTAGTTTCAGCTAGAATATAAATCAATTGAAAAAAATATTAGTTTCCAAATCAGATTTTACTTTATTTTTGTACGATAAGGCACATTTTGTAGATAATTTATTTAAGATAGCTCAATTGAATACTTTATCTTAAGAATCGTGGAATGTTCTGTATTTATTGTTTTCACCTTTAATATCAATCTATAAAGATATTTCACGTTGCAATTGTGATATATTATTATTTACATATGTATTGACACGATTAATATAGAGATTTGTTGCTCTATTTACAATTATAAAACCTATAACAATAATATGTCTCTGAATAGTACCTATACCCTGAGAATGGGATTTTTAACATAAAGCTGTACAGGCTTAATCTATTGGGATTGAAGGTGTACATATGACAATAGTAAATATAGAATTTAGCTTGTAGTTCTTCCAAGACATGAAGTTTGTTGCAAAGATCAGTACTTATAGTACTCCTTAGGCATATTTTATTTTTCTAGTTAAAAAGATTATAAACTTTAAAAACAGAAAAAAATTAACATCAAAATATTCACCTTTTTAAAACTTTGAATTAATTTTATTAGAGTCGATATTATTTTTTGTCGAGTGATAAAAATTGAACTTATTATAAAGAATATAGAATCTATTTTAAGTTTTTTCAATATGAAAATTATTTTACTATTTGTGTTTAGTCAAAAAAATAAACAATCCAAAAAGAGTCGACACAGGACTAAAATATATACCCATTCGCGCACTCAAAAAAATTGGGCGTCCCTAGAACCGAATGTCTATGCCGTCAGCAAGTCTGAAACACCGGAGAGGATAAGGGATCTTTCCCTCAAGTCTGAGGGCCCATGCAAGAGATCTCTGGTTTCACACCAGACTGTCGAGAGAGCTATCAAAAAAGTGGGTGGAAATAACCTTATGAGGATAACATTGTAAGACTCTTTTGAATGAGTTTTTTGAGTTCTTTTTTAGCCCCCTAGAGCCCTGAAGCCAACCCTTTCTACTACACCTTGTGGGATCATGTCGAGGGGATGGACTGCAGTGTCTATCATATAACCACCAATGCTCTCAAACCCCCTATTAGCCACTATTAACTCAAGAACTCAGCGGATAAAGGTCTTCTGCCACCGCCCTGAAGCCATCATTGCCGCTAATGGCAGCTATTTTAATGTTTAAGAAAGCTCAGTCAAACATCTATTTATATATTAACTTTGTTGAAATTATGTTGTTCATTAATCAATTATATCTTGTTGAAGTTTAAAATTCAAAGTTTTCAGATAAAAAATGGACTACACTGTATACTCCAATTCCCTCCCCATTTTTTGCCTATAAAAAAGACAGAAATACACTAATTTTATAGGAAATAAATGTATGAAAATATAAAAGGTAAATAAACCAAAATTAAGTTTTATTTACATAACATTTCAGTTTCCTATAATATTGGAAAGCCTTCAAAATTCAAATAAAGTTAATAAAAGGAGTAGATTTCCCCAAAGAGTATAATATAATATTTTTACCTTGATATTTGAATCTTGCACACAAAAGTTATGTTTTAGGGTGGGTTGTTTTGTGAAGGTTTGGTCAGAATACAATGACAGAATGAAGAATTAAAATTTACGTCAAGGCAGTGATAGCATAATATTTATCCTTAGAAATGTAGAAGAAACATTAATTATTTATATCTATAAAAATATATTTCATTAATAAACTCTTCAAGAAAGGGTCTGATAGTAAGCCTATAGCCGGTAAATTGTTCTTTTTCTTTTACTTAAAAGTCGATGTAAGTTTAAAAAATTGACAGTTCAAAACATGTTAATTTAAGTAGATTTTTTTAATTCCTTTGTGTGAACTAGAAAATAACCATTTAGTGCAGCGACACGCTTTAATAGGGAAATTGTTCAAGAGGATCCGTAGGGGGGAATAGAAGGTCTGTAGCGTAGCCCCCCCCCCCTCCCAAAAAAAGAACAGTTTAAGGAATTGGGGTTTTTTATAACAAGGTGATTAATAATTTTTTTTTGATTTACCTATTAATAAAGGTAATTGAGCTAAAAAAAATTTAATTTTTTTTCTAAAACAATGCATTCATTTTGCGAAAAAAACCAAGCCCTCACCAAAATAAAATCCTGCCGACGCCGCTGTCGTTAAATCAGGTTTAAATTTAAGTAAAGTTTAATTGCATTGGAAACCTACAAAATAAGTATATTTAATTGTACTAAAAATGTGTTATGTCTTTCAACGTAAGTGGAACCCCCGAGAGAGACAAAATCGGACCAGACTATAATTAGATCAATTTGCAACAGCTTTTAAATAGAAAGTAAGTCTTATCAAATTTCTTTATAATTAAGAACTAAAAATTACAACAGAAAATATGAATTAATGCTCTACGGAAAAATTATTTATCTTGTAAATAAATAATTTTATATAGTTCATATTCATTTCAAATATTGCAAATTTTTAATATTCATCCATGAAAATATGTAACTAAATTTGGGTTTTTGATTTGTTTGTATTTTGTTCATTTACTTATTTAATTGTCATTTTTTATTGCCATACTATTATTCGTTTTAATAATAAAATTGGTAGATTAAACAATTGTACTACAACTTTTATAAAAATGTATATAGATTTTGTATAATTTGGAACTTAAAAAACTAGCTTTGACTTGAGATATAAGAAAGTATCTACTGAAGATGAAACTACAACTTTTATTTTGTTTGTTTATTAAAAGCAGTCCCCTTCATTTCAAAAATATTTGAAATGTAACATTTTGGTAAAAATTATTGAGTCTATGTATCTCACGATTGCTTTGTTCAATCTCAATGGGAAGAGTAGTTTTTCTAATATGAAGGTATATATTTTCGTAATTGTCTTTGATATTATCTCCTCCCACATTGAAATTGTTTTCTCTACTAATTGTATTAGAAATGGGCTATCATACACATTGAGACTTATGTAAAATCTATCTGCTATGATACTCTCCCATATATATAGATATTATAGATATCATTCAATGATAATAATGAAATAAGTGGAATGAAGATTATTTTCTTTTTTGCAGAATAAAAGAACATTGACATTTCGTTTAATTCGATTTGTTGTTGAATATTAGGGATTTCATGAGTATATTGTTGGTCCTCTTTTATTCGTTACAGTCAAGTCTAAGAATTGTCCAAAGTACTCATTCTTAAATATTAAATGCCAAAAAAATTATTACATCTTTTTTTTTTTTCTAATTAAAAAAAAATTAAATTAATGTTTATCTTCTTAGCAAACGAAACAGTACTTTCATGACTGTCGGACTCAACGATTTTCAAGATTTCAACAACATATTCTACAATTGGGTCTATATAGTTGAAATTACATTCACCAGCATAGAATTGATGTAACCAAAATACTCGGTGATTTGCTAATACAGTATCAGGTTCATAAACATCATTCACATTTCCAGCAAAATGGCTGGCGTTTTCGCCGTATTGGCAGAAAAACTTTAAAATATGCCGTATTTTCTTTTTGCGTGTGTCCACCTTTGACGACCGTTCAAACAATAGTGAGTCAAATAACCACAAAACTATCTCTATAGTTGTATTTTTTAACTCAAAATCAACGCAAGATACATATTACAGGAGCCAAATATCGGAAAAATTATGGATTTATAAGTACTATACTATTACAACTCAGAAAGTATTAATAAGGAAGAAATACTTCAGATAAGTCATGAGGGATCGACTTTTGCTTCTTTTTAAGGTCTAAAAATGATATTTTACTTCATAGATTGGACTGAACTGTACTGTAGTTCTAAAAAAGGACCGAGGAAACACTAAGTTCAATCGTCCTAAAATTTGGAAGGGAATAGGCTTTCTTAGTTTAAAAAATAATCAGACACTCTAAAATGCTGAGTTTCCACTCACTCTAGTATATCTTATATGATATAACTACTCCCAATGAACAATATATAAGAACTTGGTTGCTCTTGTAATAGAATATATATAGTATACAACAAGGTTAAATTCTATTTATATAATTTTTAGTTTTTTTGAGCATTATATTTTTTTTCTACTTTTACCGCAGCCATTTTTTGTTTCTTAAACAAATAATATCATATGATAAAACTTATGTACTTTACGGTTGTTATTTTCATAAAATTATAAAACAATAAAACTTTTTATGAGCTAGCAATATACTACATATAAGAACACACAAACAATTCTCTATTTAAAAAAAAAAAACCAACTGTTTTAATGCTGAAATTTTAGGACTTTTTCTTAGAAGGTCAAATGTCCTTATCCATATTAATGAATTGTATCAACATAAACACACTCTTGTGCAAAAATCAGGTACAGGAAAAAGTACCAATTGATTTATTTATTTCATATATACATATTGTACAGCCTAATATTTCGTATACATATTTGAATCGATTATATACTTATTATTCAAATTTGTGGTATTTTTTAAGATTTTCCAAAATTCTAGCAATAACTAACAATTTTTATTTTATTAAATTCAATATTGGGACCGATATAACTTTCCAAAGAAATCTCTAAATTTATTTTTACTTTATTGTGACAGTCATGACTATATTAAATGCAATTCGCTGCTATAAAAATTTATGAACATTTGTTTAGGAATACAAAGGTATATAATCAAGAATACAATTAATTATATGGAAAATTACTCTGCTTGCTTTTGTGTTGACTGGTCAAATATACATTGTAAGAAATATGAAATGCCGGTATGTAAAAAAAAAATCACGATGTAACCCTGACAATATGAAGAACATTTGGGAGATTAGTAGCTTAATTGTCATGACATATTGTAAAATTAACTGATGCAGCTCTGAGAGAAAACAATTAATTATATATCCCATCATTTTTATGTTGTATACGGTTTCCTTAGAGGTGCAGGAGCAGTGTTGTTCACAAGGATTTACACATATAACTCCACAACCAATACTAAATGTTACTCTTCATCCGTGTGGTCTATTGAAATTTGAACACTTACTGATTCAATTATTAATGAATGCTCAGGGATTGTAACTTTTTCTTATTTCAATATATAGAAACTTAAATATTTAGTGACAAAACAAGACAAAGCTGAGCTCACAAGCTTAGTTACAAGTTGAGAAAAATAACACTTGAACGTGATCGACAAACTATCATTCGTGAACTCCAAGCAGTTGGGCATCTCCAGGACCACCGTCTACGCCATCTGAAACGTCCAAACATTGGAGAAGAAGAAGGGCTCTGTGGAAAAGGGAAAATTGGACTCGAAGGAGTTAAAGAAAATATCCCATGCTAATTCCCTCAAGTCTATTAGTACCCATGCAAAAGATCTTGGGAATTCTCAAACAAGCTATCAAAAAATGGATAGGAAGATCCCTGTAAGGGTGGAGAGGCCACTTTTGACACCAACAATGAAATACAACCATCTCTCGCCGAACGAATCTTTTGAGTTCTTTTTAACTCTTTTTTTTAGCCCTGATGCCAACACACTCGAGTACACATTTTGGCTGCATCAAGGCCTTCAATACCACTGTCAGCCAGTACCAGAACACCAAAATAGAGGTATAGATCCCCCATCGTGTGCTATGCCTTCCGCCACCGCCTGGAAGCCATAATTGGTCCCTAAGGGTGGCTAGATTAATGATTAAAAGAACTCAGACAAACATCTATTTATAGTATTAATTTTTTTGAAGTTCTGTTGTTACTTAATATATTTTATCTTGTTGAAGTTTAAAAATCAAAGTGTTCAGATTTTAATGGAAAACTCGGTATTCTACGCACAAATGGCTTCTCTATACCTCAAGTGATCTCTTTTTGTATTTAAAAAGAAAAATGGGAATTATAAAGCCTGTTCTATTTGTAACTACAAAAATGTCATGTATACGGTCTAGGACCTATTTCATACAGAAAGTTGTAAATTCTATGAAATTTCAAACAAATCCTTAGAATTTGAAAAATGTTTTAGAGAAAAGCAACAAATCATGTTTAATTCGATAAGCAGGGAGTAGTTACACTTATAACTCGCGAACAATTCATTAGGGTTACTCTCATTTTCACACATAAGTGTGATTACTTTGTACTCTTTCCTATATAATAAAAGAATAATAACAACATCTTCAGTAAATATAATTACGTCTCAATGATTTAATTCAATTGACAATGCACTCAGAAGAAATTATTCAAATAACCCTTCAATACTGAACTGGGATTTTCTACACCCAATTTGATACATTTGCTTTAAATCTGTTTAAAATAGATTTTAATGTTGGAAACAGTATTAAAATGCACCTGAAACATCTTGTAGAATAAATACAAATGTTTGTTGTGGCAAAATTTATTTTCTAGGAGTTATTGCTAACTTGTTTTAATCCCCTTGCATCTAAATTATTAACTATATAGTAATTTTTCAAACTCAGAAACGATTTTTTATGTTACCTTCAATTTCAGGTCCTGTATTTTACTCGATTTTACGTATAAATACTTGTTGTCTTAAAATTTGACGCGTCTAAGTCAATCCAACTCAGAGTAATTGAGCTAAAAACACAAAGTGTCTCGTAAACAATTATTTTGCTGAGAAAAACAGTGAATACTGTTTGCACGAATTACAGAGATGGGATCATCAATGGTAGAAGTGTGTAGAATTAAAATTAAAATATTTTGAAAAATAAAAATCCATAAAAAAACATCAGTCCACGGATTGACTCCCAGCCCCCCCCCCCTATCCCTTAGAATACTTCACAAGAGACATATTATTAACAATCCACATAATAATACCTGATATTTATTTTCATTATCCTCCAAAGTAGTAATTGACCAAATATCTCAAAAAGTCCAAAACTCCAAAAATATACTCTTTGCATTGCAACACGTCACTTCACCTTATTGAGCGGAATCATTTTCTTATTCTTAAAAAGTTGCAATAAATGGATTTCATCTTTTAGCTGTCACTGTCTAAAAATTCGAGATAGAAGGATAAAGTATGATGTGTGGGCCAGCTTATACAATGTACCCGCATCTATCAGTCTCATAAAGTCAATGGGTTTCTATGAGATCTATTTTTTTTTCTTATTTCTAAACTAGTGGTTCTTAATACTGCTACTTCAATTACTCAATTTCTGAAATAAAATAAATCGTCCGTTTTATTTGACAAAACAAATAAAAAAACCAAAAAAAGATTAATTTAATATAATTACTAAATAAAACCAGTCTTAAAAAAAGTTTCAATTTTTGCATAGTGAATAATCCTTTAATGAATTCTTCAATAATGTTATATTTAAACATTGTTTCCTTATACAATAATACATTTCTATTTAATGTGTATCTATTTTTATACAAAATCTCACTCCTTTTTTTGAAAATGTTTATGGAAAATGCCTTATTTATTGATATAAGTATATATATAAACGAGGTGATTTATAGCTACGTATTACGTTAACATCGATCTTGGTAGCATAGTTATACATTAGTGATGGGTTTCGGTCCGAAAATCTAGACCGGTCTGGACAAGGAGTGTAACAATGCATCAAAATGAGTATCGGCAAGAATGGACCTTTTTTGAAGTATTGGAATCATTTATCAAAATCGGATCAATAATACCGCTACACTGAAATCTGTGCTTATTTATTTATATACTTTATTCAGCAACTGAAGTTTTGTTTTTCGTTTTAAGACGAACAAATATCTTCCTGATTGGACTTACAAGAAATAAAAAACTAACATTTCAGTATAGAAAAATATATTTAACTCCTTTAGGGGAGCCTTTTCAATCGTAATTGATTACGATAGTCACACATACAAACATACAATCTGCCAATTATGTAGAGTACACAAACCAAGCAAATATCGTGTTCTAATTAAAAAAATTAGTTAAAGAATATACTCATCTTTTTTCCTTGAAAAAAGTTATTATGTAAAAAAAAATCTAATTTTATTATTTCAAATTTTCAACGAATATAAGGAAGTTAGGATCATAGTATAGACGAACCTAAGTTTAAGACTAGGGGCTCTTACCTGTATGGACTATGGATAAAATTTTAATATTTAATAAATACAATAACTATAGACCTGCATAACATAATTCTGGTTTATTCATTGAAAAATAAAGTATATTCAGTAGTGTAGGCAATATACATATATGAGCCAACCAAGAAAAAATTTACTCCTGAACATAGAGAGAAACTAACATTTTAAATAATTTTAATTTCAAATTATTTACAACTATGATTATGATTAATTATCTTTTGATTGTCCTTTCTTGTCAAACCCTTGTTAATAAAAAGTTAAACATTAATAAAAGTAAATCAATTTTGGTTTTGTTTATGTAGGTAATTCCTTTATGAATACTATAACATTTCATTGATATAAACTGTTGCAAATAAGGAATCGTAATCGTGCATAAAAATGTTATCGGAATTTGAATCGGCTGAAATTTTTGTATAAGTATTTTTTCTAGTAAAAAACATTCCCTTCAGTTTGATTAAAATATCGGCTTAGGGTCAAAATTTTGATTTGGACTATCATCAGCTAGTACCCCTTTATCTTGGGTTTTACATATCATCTTGGATAAAAGTTTAGAAAATATATATAGTCTTGGGGTTCCGTATATTATAAGCTAATAATTAACAATTTATGCAGTATGTATTCCAAAAGTTAAATAAACTTAATATTGAATTTCAGTCAGAACATTCTAGGCTATACGTTTTGCATATGATGATATCATCGGAGCACAAGTATTATGAAGTTTCTTTATTAAAATATCATGTACTGCAGTCAGTCAATTTGTCTGTAATCGATCTAAATAATCAAAGCAACTTTACAAATATGAATGAAGATGATCTGAAAGGGAAAGCATAATCTCGTTTGATTAAATTACTGATATAAAGTTTAAACGTGATTGTTTTAAAGTTTCAAGCTAAGACATGTAATCAAATATGTTATTTATATAATATTGATCAAAAGAGGATAATTGCATAGCTTTGGTTATCAGATCATAAAGTATCTAAAATGGCGCATTTTAGAAACCTATATTATTACATTAGTTGTCAATTTTCCTTTACGGTGAACAAGTACATACAGAAAATTAGAATAGTCTATAAAAAACAAATTCGATCCCAAACTGAGTCTCAACACTATAATAAACATACATTGTAACTTATTCAGCTTTTTTGCAGAAGAGAAAATAATTATTGGACACCTTTCCGATTTTGTAAGTTTGCCCAATGACAAAGAAAAAATCTATTGTTAATATAATGGTGGGTTTATTTTAATATTGAACGACAGAATTCAGCCCAAAGAACACCATCCCAACCATCAAGGATAGTCAATCAATATTATTTTGGGAGTGTTTCTCTGCTATAGGTGAAGGGCAACTTTACCGTATCGAATCAATCTCATTCTTCAGGGCAATCTGAAAATAGGTAATATATTGGTTCTTCTAGTACTGCATTGACCGAAATTATATAACCATGTTAAAAAAGGAGATAAAAGTGTACATAAAGGTTATGACGTGGCTTAGCCAGTCTCCAGACCTTAATCCCATAGAAAATCTTTATTATCATGGAACTATGTAGCTCAATCGACAACGTGCTCTTAAGAAACTATTACTTGGTGACCATCAGCTTAGGTTTGAGCCTCGGTTGTTCCTAGTTAAGTCAATATACATTATTGTACATGGATTTAAAAATCCATTCCTAGGTCGGATGAAGTAAATATCATGCTATATTATTTACTTATACATACTTAATCAGTGGTACTCACTATGAAAAACTGTAAACTTACAAACCAGCAAGGGATTAAATAGTTATATCTACTACTGTATATACACAGTCTAAAAAATATGATTTAAATGTATGTAACAAAAAAATACCCAAATGTGACTTACGCCCAAGCAATTTGAATAACGTTTGGAAAAGGATATAGAAATTTTGTCACTACGTAGATGACACTTTTGTTGGGAGTAGTCTCGAAAATCAAAATACTTTTAATAAGAGATAAAAAAGTTTAACCAAACTAACCTTTCCATTGCTACCATTAGTATATTATGAAACTTTACTTTTATATTTTGTTAGTTTTCTTACTAAAAAAGTGCAATATCTTCTTCTACTTCAAATTGTAGTTTGAGGGAAAAGTTTTTAATGCAATAAAAGTAAAGGATTTGATTCACACATCTATCTGTAAAGTTCTATAATATACGATTTTTCGGTATACTAGAAAAAAAAATCAATCAAAATAGAACGTGGTCTCCCTGGAGAAGGTTTTCGAGGAAAGCAGCTTATCTGCCATGACGTTTTATTCAATTAACTGCAAGCAACCGCAAGATAAAGGAAAAAAACACAAACTTCACTCAGTAACCAGAAATTATTAATGGAGGAATTATAAAGCTGTTGATCCTCAAAAAAATATTATTAACAACCTTAATTTTTAATTAACATAATTGGATGATCTGGGGAGTCGTTTATCTAAAGTCACATTTTATATTAGTTTTTCTATTTTTTTTTTATATGAGTTGAACTAATCAATTTATACAGGGTAGGGTTTAAATGTATACTTTACTTCTTCTTTTTCTTTATACTGTATTGGTATATGATAAACATCAGGCATCACTAGATCCCGTACACCCGATGTTTTCTTTTAATAACTACATAAATTATAATTTTTTACTTGATACTTGATTTTATGTTAAGTCAATCTTGGGGTTTAAAGACTTTTCTACGATGATTAGCAAGATTTCTTGAAAAAAAAAGAAAATGACTTTTTTTTATCTAAAATTTACAAAAAGTGTAGGATTTTTAAATGTTAAATCTTCTTTATCTCTGGCGTCTATCAGTTTTATCTATCAAAAACAAACCAAGAATGACATCGTTATAGGCACATTTACCAACATAATACAAAGTCAAATAAGAATTGAATTCAATATGAGAAAAAATCGTTTTTTTTTATTTGAGTAGTTTATATATTTAAAAAAAATATATTTTGAACTTTTAAATTATAACATATTGAGAAAAATTCAACTTAAGTTTTTTTACTAAACTTTTATATATCGTTGAAAATGGAATAATATATTATTTTGAACTTTAACAACAACAACAACAAAAAAACAAGAAGACCGTCAGTTAAGGAAAATAAATTGTTGAATAATATTTTATAGTCTAAAAATTCTTCAGTAATTTTAATACCATATAAACTTTTATTAAAAAATTAAAAGTTCGAATACTTTTATTAATTTGAAATATTTTATTACAAAATAACTATACAATGAATATGATGGATAAGAGAATATATTAAAGTTATAATTAACCCTATGTAACTTTAATGGAGTTTTATCCACCCCAAAGACGGCAAGATCCTATAATAATTTTGTGTTTTATATTTTTAATATATCATTGGTGATGTAAATGCTGTGAATATTTTAGCTATGCCGTTTTTTTTTTAATTGGTAATCTGAAAAATGAATGGTATTCCTTAGAAGTAGTCGTGTTTATTTAACTCCGGCGTAGTGAACTTCCTTTCCTACTACATTCAATTATAATCAAAACCTGATTTATATTCGTGTTTACATATTAAAGACGAAGAGTAATCTTGAGGCTTTGTTGCAGAGTTATATTTATAAGTTGTTGTTAGACTCAGATTAGAATTGAGGATCGACATGGGACAAAATTCTTGCCAATGTGCTTGTTTATTACCTTCTCCCTCTTCCCTTGGCACAGCTGATCTCCGCCTAAACATTATTCAAATTATCCTGGTTACCTTCTTGAATTTCGGTTTATTTTTTTAACATATATGTATTATACAGACTGTCTATCATATATTTTGGCTAAAAAGTCATGGGCAATATTTAGATTCTTCCAAATGACGTTTGGATCTCTGAGACCAAATCTGTCAAACGTTTGCCTCGCAAAAGATGATTAAAGCTTTCTTAATCAGTAAAGTAGATCTTAAAAGAAATGAAAACTGGGATTAGAGTACCAATATATTTACATTTGAAATCTGATCTTCCATGTCCGTAGAACTCTGTCTTTATCCATCCCTTTAACGTAATAAAAGTGGACCTTACCCCATTTTTTTCTAAGAAAAAAACATTCAAAATTATTCTCCTCGCACTCTGGGATTTTTCTAGTATGGATTAATGTTTTAATGAGTTAATTTTCTAATCTCTGAGGAGATCGAATAAACCAAGATAAGGAATTTGTAACAAATTATACGATCCCACAGTTATTTCTGAATGAGCGCATAGGCCGTGGCATATGAAAAGTCCGTGCAAAGTTCAAGAGATGGCACTATTGACTCATACCTATTTAGGTTATGTTTAGTTAGTAGTATCTGTTGGAAAAACACACACCAACTTTCAGCCAGATATTTCATTCTGTTTGATAATATTTTGAATCTAGGAAGGGGAGTGATTTTCAAAAAATGAAAAAAAAATATTTTTGTTTGCTGATCAAACATAATTTTATGAAAAATACCTGGTAGACTAAAAAGTAGCATAATAAACATTATGGGGACTTTGCATCTTCGATTAACAGTTTATAAGTGGTTTCAAAATTTTTGGAGTGGCCATATATAGTCACAGGGGATGCTAAAAGTTTTGGACGCCCTATTGAGGTTACTACTCCCGAAATCATAGATAAAATCAATTATATGGTGATGGATGACCAAAGAGTGAAGATGTTTGAGATTGCAAGTGCTGCAGGCATCTCAATGGATCAAAAACAATTTAATGATTCATTTTAACACTACTTCTTTATAGGGAAAAATACCGTTCAAGCTAAGCAATGGTTTGAAAAGTGTTATGGGAACTCCGCTCCATAAACCGAAAAAATAAAATAATAATTAAGAAAAGCCAATTTTGAACGAAAAAAATGTTGTTGTTTTTTTGTTAAGCCCTGACCTTTTCAGCCCATATATTAGATGTTCTGTCTTCAAGAATTAAATCAAATTAAGAATGGCAACAGCTACTAATTAGAAAAATCTGATCCCGCTTTTAGGAAATATTTTAGACAACTCTACTCATAGGTACTTAGAAAACAAAGAAATAAAGTCACCAAAAAATTATCGTTAGTATTTTTTGAATTATTTTTTCTAATTTATCGACTCATTTCAGTTCGGTTTGACTCAAGTCAACATAACACTAAAGACGACTATTTTGTCATATAAATAAATATCATATTTGAAAAAGAGTAATTTTAGAATATTTTAATAGGTGGAATTAAAAAGAAACGCAGAAATTTAATGAACCTATTATATGGATTACATTTTGATTGAATGGGTATGGAAAAATATGCCTCTGTAAATATATTTATATATTTACAGAGGCAGTTGCGATATTTTACAACTTTTTGAAAGTGGCAATTAACTTTTAAAAAAAAGCCTCTAAACAATACATCAGAAATAGAACATGTAAATTTTGTTAGCCTTAGCCAATACTGTTATTTTGATTATTTTTGTATTTTACAAAATCTTCAACAATTTTGATAAACCCATCGATGCATATCATTTGATATGCCGATATTTAGGGTTGATACAACACAAAAAAACAAACTTGAAATTGAAAATTCATCCGGAAGGACAAAAATATAGTCCAGTGACTATAGTTACCAATCGGCATGAGTGTAAATAAATATTTTTATTGTCTTTTGAGTTACTGACTATTACTATTTACAATCAAATTGTAATCCAAACATGCAGGTATCTATTGATTGTTTATTGTATAGAATGCCTCCAACACTCTTGGTGAACAGCTAAGTTGCACATTGTGTCAATGTAGGCTGAACACCGTCATCTTCCGTTCTTAGTATCATCTTTTTTTGGCCATTGAGATTATCTATATAACCTTTCTTTATTTATTTATGATTTGGAAAAAGCTTCTGTAGGGCCAGGATGATTCAGTTTAGTGCCGTAGGACGCCAAATTGGGAAATGACGAGTTGCCTTTTGAAGTCAAATAGATGAATGTTTCGTTTTTCTTGTTTTTATATCTTATTCATACATTCAAAACTTTTACATTCGGGATCCATGACAATAACCGCCACCACCATTTTTTGGATCGCATTTTACGCAATTTGCACCTACTTCTCTATTAAACAGATCTATACCCCCCATGTGCTTATTATAAGTCTGTATAAAGTTAGGAAAATGAATTGGAATGGTTCCACAAAATGCTTCATGTATTCCAAAGTTTTTTTTCCAAGACGAGCATCTTGCAACATAGAGGTGCACGCTATTTGTTTGCTTGTTAATTCTTTCAGAAGGGTAACGGATCTGTTTTTTGACCCATTTCCATTACAATGCTAGGAGAATGACCCAAGCCCAAATACAGGAACTCTTGTATCCAAGCCAGTTTATGGTTCAACATGAAACAAAGTTCCACTGGATTTAGCGGCAGCCCATTGTTTGAAGCAGAATCTAACAGGGTTTCCCGCGTATAAACCGTTTACTTCTGTGCCTCCCGTAGTATGGAACAATCACTTCGTCAATACTAAGAAATTCCTCTGCTTTGTTGATTTTAGCAGTTTTATTTAAGTGTTCAAAGATGGGCCTTACTTTATAAAATCGATGTTTATCAATGGCAATATTATTCCGAAAATGAAGACATCGCAGTATTTGGTCGAAAACGTCTCTTTTAATTGAATTGACTCCCATTGAATTGTTGACATCAGGCTTTTGTGTCCAGTACAGCCTCCTATTTGACAATTTATTATATAACGAAAGGATGAGAAGAGCAAATAAAACTCTCAAATTATCCCGAGAAACACAATCATGCTGAAGAAATTTTTGCTCAGCATCAAGTTTGCCTTGTTCACAGACATAATCAAGCCATACATCGGATCAGTAATGCCCAATAAGGTCCAAAATTTGATCCTAATCCTCTTTATTGCTTGCAGAGTTATTTAAAACTTCATAATCACATACACCATCAATAACTTTAGAACTGTTTTTATGCCAGACAAAGGTTTCATTTCGATGTTTCTTTCTTGATGGCTGAGATGGCTCATTTTTTAATATACCCGCCATACCTTCTTCAGTCTCAGCAATAATAATTGCAAGCAAAATTCTACTTGGTAAGTGATCAGGATCACCCAAAACGTCATCATCAGAGTAATCAGAGTCGCAATCAGTATTTGCGTTAGAATCTTCTGCTGGGGGGCTCAATTGCATGAATCACTGATTCGTCTTCCGACTCTTCGCCCAAATGTTAAGAATTTCGTCTACTGTCAATCTGTAGGAATTAAAATAATTTACAAATAGTAGTTCAACCTATTCCGTAACTAAAATACTTTTATAGTGAGAAAATATTAGAAATAATTATAAAAGAAAATATACTTATGAACGTATATGCACTCCACTACCAAATGGTAACTAAAGTTACCAGACTAGTTTTTTTGTCTTATAGAATCAAAAATCAAACAATTGTAGTAATATTTTTTCTAATAATATCAAACAATAGTTTTTTCGCGATAGAAACAAAATATAAAAATTGGAAATTATTACTAAATAGTAGATGAAACTTTCGGAGCGAGGATCGTGACATGATGGAACACATCTATTCTTGTTGATGTTTAAAATTAAATTGTGCCACATGTGCTGGATAAAAAACAACATTACTCCTTTTAAACATGCATACAACTTGTATCAAACTACTCAACAAGTAGTACTCAAATTTGCAATCCATGCATGATATCGTTTTTATAGATCTTAATGTCATGTGTCAACTATAGTTACCAATCGGAGGAAATGGGCTTAACTTCGTTTAGAGATTAATATTAACATTAAGATGCTGTTAAATTTGAAGAGGTCAAGGTAACACAAAACGTGAAAAATGTACAATGGACCATAATCTTGAAAGAAATTGAGATCCATAAATCAATTTGATGTTAAAAGGAAGTTTTTGGATCTACAGAGTACCCATTCTAGTTTCACCTGTTTTGAGTATCATTACATTTAATTGGTATAAGTATATTCATACCCTTATTCTTTAATTTGGCTATACTTTAAATAAAAAACTTTATTTAAACTTAAAAATAAAAAATAAACAATATTTTAGTCAGATACCGATTGAAAAAAAGGTACCTATGGAAAATTTTAATACCCATATGCTTAACTGTGTGATACCCCATAAAGGACACACGCAAACTCAATTGTATATCTAAGTCATTCTAAACAATATAGCGACATAAAATGACAATGATAGTCTGGGAGTACCTAAGACTTAAATAGAAGTTCTTATGATTGACTTATTTTGCTGATTACCATATGTTTTCTGGCCTTTTTTCTCTTTCTTTTTGGAAAAAAGTTGGTGTGTGATCAGAGTTTGAGAACTAATTCCCTACGATATATTTTGAAAATCTTTACTTAAAATGAAAAGTCGTCAATTCTAAAAAAATGTACCATATTTTTAACGAAGAAAGGTAATTAAGTCTTAAAGAGATATTCTGGCAAATTTAGCAAAATTAACAAAGTATATAAAGCTTAAAGTACCATGTACTATCAGGTACACTCCAAGCAAATATTTTTTTATAGGGATGCATCAAACCTTTTATATATGAATACAAGTCCCTTGAGCTATTATATAATATGTAAAACCACCGGTAAATATATTGTGCATTTTAAATTTCACCATTTAAAGAATAATGATACTTTTAGCTTTTCCCAAATGGTAAAAAAACCATCTAAGTCATTGTTGCAAAATATCATCATATTTCATGATGCTCTATGGACTATAATATATTTGTGTCCCCTTGAAGAATCAACATCTCAACTTAAGTAGATAATTTTCGAGAGAAAAGAAATAAATCCTACAAAAAATTCTAGTAATTTTATTGTAGGAACTACTTATTTGTTGATCCTCAATTGTCCAAGAACGAGGAGTTCCACTTATAGCCCGTGCTGCTAATCGGTATAAAAAATAAACACGAAAATCTACATGGAAACCCAAACAATTGGGAAAATGTTTTGGAGGAAAGCAGCTTTGAAAATAAACAAAGACATTCATAGGCAATACTTATTTCGGTGTCGATCCTCAATTCCACTCTGCTTACAATAAAGAGTTATAATTAAAACTCGGCAACGAATTCTTAGGGTTATTTTTTGTCTTTTATAAACACACGAAAATGTTCAATGCGGATTTTTATAATAGGTGAAATAAAAAGTTCTGAGCGTTTTTTCGCTTTATTTTGACAATAAATTTAACATAGTTAGAATTATCTGATGTAGATGGTTCCAAAAAGGTTTTCTGGCTAATCTTCAGTTCCTGTGCAAATGAATAAGTACTCACATGTAGATCCAGCTCCACAATTGCCTTTATTTTATCGAAATTTTCTACGTCCATATTTCCCAAATGGAATCATTAGAACCCCCACTTTGTTGTTGCTTTCGATACTGTATTGGGTCTATAAAAACACAATTTTTTGGTCGCTTACTCTGCCTATTTTCCTTGTATGTAGTGATACTGAAATAATATACCGAATTTTTTCTTTACTTCTATTTTGGAACGCTGTGACACACAACTGGCTTTACCAAACACAAAACTGTGAATAAACTTTTTTTAATGTATGCTTAATCTTTAAGCATTCTTTAATTTTTTTTTATCAATGTATTAATCGTGAGCGCTTATATGTAATAGAAAATGAAGTTCACTCTTCAGTTATTAATTAAGAACAATAGCAGGTTATGAAACACAAATTAACTCATCAAGTTGCTCACTCTAAGAAAAAAAAGACGAGCTAAAAAGATACAACTGATTAGCATCCAAACTGATAACTAAAAAGATTTAGTTTAAGAGTGGATAAACAAGGCTAGGAAGGTGGTAGTTTTTAATTTCAATTGGTTTAAAATGAGAAGTCCCTACATGTTCCTCTAGGTATTGGAATGTATTCTTATAATTTTTTTAAATACTTTTTAAAAGAAATCAACAGGAAAAAAACACATAAAATAGTCATTTTTAAGCTCCAGATCATCAAAATCGTTCAAATAAATGTTAAAAAATCATGTTATTTAATAATATAGAAAATTAATACTATTTTATAACTATGGATATATATAAATCCAGACCGGTTTGTTAACGATGGACGGTCTGAACCGTATATTTGGTGATCCAGTATCCGGTTTCAGTCCAATTTTGTTCCACTTGCGTCCCAAAATTTTGAAACCAAAGTTTTGGATGGAAATAAGTGTAGTAAAGCCACTTTATAGGATACTAAACAGGACAGAACCCCCACACTAACACATAGATACTAACATACCAAAAAAAAAAATATGTAGGAATAATTATATTTTAGAATAACCTTTCCTTACTTCAACAGCTGAATTAAAAAAAATACTTATTCAATATAGATTCAGATTTTGTATTCCTTTATAATATATTATAATATAAGTTGATAGTAGGAACAAAGACTTCCTTTTTTTATTATTGAATTTACTTTTAACTATTGATGTCATATATGCAATGATAAAAATAAGTTTACTTATTCGAAAAGGAAAATCAGTTGTTGCGTCTGCTCTTTCTCCTTTTTTGTTCATTATTTAATTGGTTGTCATGGTGCTAACTTCTCCCTCTGAAGTAAGCATTATCGTCTACCTTCTGCTTAAATTGTCTTGAAAATGTATATTAAAACAAGTATATATTAATTTAAATATAATTATAATATTTTCCCTGTACTAATGGCATTTTCAAAGCAGAAAGATTTGTCTCTTTATATCAATGATTCATTTCCCCCTCCATATATAAAAGTCTTGCTCACACCTTCTCCTTGCGCTCATTTTTTTCTTTACAAAATGGGCACACTTACTTAGCTTCTCGAAATAACTTTCTATCTTTCATGAGACTACAAACTGTGTTTTCAATTTATATTGAAATTTTCTCTCCTGAAAAATGCAATAATAATTTGAAGTGTATAAAGCATGTACAAAAACCAGAAGCGTTTTCTAGCAGTTTTGTTTTTTAGTTTTTTATGTGAATCGGACTTTTTATGTTCCACAGATATTGTCTATATTATTTAATTTTTGAAGACAGAACTGCGTGTCGTCATGAAATACAAAGAAGAAGAATAAGGGTTTTCTCGTGAGTTTTTGTATGTATGTCGTTGTTTGACTCTTAGTGGAATTTAATATTAACATCGAAGTAATTCTTGACCATGTCATTGCTTATTTCCTTTTCCCCTTCTCCTTTTTAAAAGCTGACTATAGCGGATCTAATTATACGTCCAAAATATTCATCAAATGTCAGGGTGATCACATTTTAATATTTTGTTTTTTTATCTTTATTAACCCAAGGGCATCACTGTCTGTCATGTATTTTGACATAATATATTTCTAAGAAATTTACATATGATAATATTTATCCCTCAACATCTCTTCCTGGGGAAATAAAGAGGTTTTATGCTTTAAAAAAATGTTGTTCGAAAGAACAGCATGTCAATTATGTTATGCTTTCAAAATTTAATTTTTTATTACATTTTTTGTTATGCACAAAATACTCACTAATTGGACCTAAACCACTTTTCTTATTTTTTAAGCTTTAGAGGTTATAATTCTAAATATTATTGGAGCCACTATAATAGATAGTAAAAATCCTAATGCTCAAATTGCAGTTCTTCATAAATATAACGTTGGATTTTGATTATACTTCGCAGTGGAATGGAGGATTGACATTAAGTAATTCCAGCCTTTATGTCCTTCCTATAGAGGGTGAGGACTCAAAAATTAGAATCCTCTGCTAGGACAACTAGGCTCAGTTATAAATGTCTCACAATTTTATACTTGGTACTGTTCAAAAGAACTCACAAAAAGCTATACTTGGATGGTTTTTTTTTATGCAATCAAAAATGTACGAGCAACAAGAAAAACGGCAGAGAGTGAACGATCTTCTCCATCCCAAGTCGATAAGTGGACGCTATTCTGAAGAGAGAAATGATCATTCTTGACAGAATAAATAGCTCATATCGAAGGAACCTTCAGAACCAAACATCCAGCTCAGGTCATGGTCCATGGAGTCGTGGTGTCTTACGTCAGCAAGATGTCTCTCTGCTTCTCCGAAGCCAACGATAATGTCAACACTGACGTCTACTACGAGGCCCTCAGACACTATGGCTTGCCATGGTTGAAGATCACGTTCCCTAGGGACAAATATGTCCTTATTACAATGTGTCCCCAGCATACACGTCCAAGAAGGTGCTGTATTTCTGCAGGGAGGACAAGGCTGCTTTCTGGCCAGTAGACTTTGGCCTTTGTTCTCAGCAGACATGAACCCTCTGAAATTTGCTATTTTTTGTGAGATGGAAAGCAAGTCAAACAAGACTTATCACCTGAATGTCGATGCTCTGAAGTCTGTGATTAGGGAGGAATGGAACAACTTGTCTTTGGACTTCATCAGGGCCAGTTTTGCTTCTATTTGTACCCGTATTGAAGCCAAATTGAGAATAGAAGGGATATAATAAATAAAAAGTATAGAAAATTGTTGGATTACCAAATTTGCAACAAAACTTTGTCATAAAAATTGGCAAAAAATAAAAAAAATGAGAAGTAAAAATGGCTTATAAAATTTTATAACTTTTCAGTCCTCACACTGTATACAGAGTGGAAATTGTAGTGTATTTCCTCCCTGTGATGGCTGATTGTAGCTGATCTTATAAAACATTATAGCAAAAGGCTCTTCAATTATTTATTTTTTAAATTGGCGTGATGAACTCGTAAATTTTTTGTTTGTTTTATTTTTACATACAGGCAGAACATATATTATACATCAGAATATTGATAACTGCTTTATCCGATAACAAATACAGGTAATTAAGTTCAAATCAGTCCGTTTTTCAAAGATCTTTCAAATGTCACAGAAGCCACATTTCTTGGCAGATTTACTTTAAAATTTGCTTGCATTGAAACAGGGTGTTATCTTGTGTGTGTTAAACATTTTAAATATTTTAAGAGTAAAATTTTAATGAAAAGTTTTGTGATTACATTAACTTAGTATAATCATCTAAAAATAGTGCACACCACAACTGTTATGCAATATGTGAGTCCTCTGTTATAATAATTGACTCAATACGAGATCCAATTCCCTTGTATTCACGTACTATGTAGTCAAACTCGATCTTGGTCCACTCCTTCTTGATGGAAGCCTCTACAGACTGGAAACTCCTGTAATGATTGGATACCTTCTCCTCCAGGCATACTCAAATGGAGTAGTCCAATGTTTTCAAGTCTAGAGAGGAGGGCAGCCACATGCTGTGGTCCCAAATGTCCAGAAAGTTGTCTCTCAAGAAAGCCTGGGTCTTAGCGGCACGATGACACAAAGCTCCGTCTTGAGTGAATCAAAGTTGTCCACAAAGTTTTATCTTGCCTAAAGTAGCACTTTCTTATCTAGAAGTTTAATGTAATCAGTAGCATTGAGTTGCTCCTTCCTCTCAAAAAAAAAAAAAAAAAAATGGAAGTGTGGAAATTTCACCTGTGCTGCTCAGAACGCTCAATACCATGGCAGTGTTGAACAATAAAGAGTTGGACGTCTACACCAAAGCCTCTCGGATATGGCCTTGGTTATTTGCCACTTCAGAGAAGCTTTAAAGTTTCACTTTTCTGTTGTTCCGATTTACCTGTTCTCGTTTTTTTTAAGTAATTGAGTCGAAACTTTGACTGAAGGAATCTTGAGTTACAAAACCTATCTTTTATTGAGTTAGAAGACAAGTTCAAACCTGTAAATGTTGAAAAAAAAGCTTATTTGATGAATCTGCATCAAATAAATTACTTCAAACATTTGTTGAAACAATATCGTTTACAACTACATCATAATAAAATCGACGGGGAACGCAATTAACGAATACATCTTAACCCCTCTGCTATTTTGTTGCCGACAACAATAACAAAAAATCGTACGCTAAAAAACGCTTAGGATTCACAACCCTACTTTTTTGATTAATGATAAATATCTCAATTTAAATAGTTCCTAATATCAAAGGACTCAGCAACCCTTATTGACGTTATTTATCCTTAAAAACGACAAGAAAATACATAATAATAGAAAAATCAACATAAATGAGTGTTTCGAGATAGTATTTGATAAAGTCCTGATTTTGGATTGCACTTATTTTGTCTTATCATATCATTTGTGTAAAGATAAAGAAGGATCCAATTATATATATTGTATACGAATATAATATACAATATACCTAAAATATGAATATAATCAAATCTAAATTGATCCTCTGTATAACTTCTTCCATTTCTAGAAGTATATGAACATTATATATACATATGTAAAATATATCTTTCCAACACACACAAAAAAAAATTTGATATAAATTGAATTTATTATTGCGTATATAAATATAAAAAGGTTTTTACTATGTATTACTACTGGCCCATAATAGAAGAGAGTTTTAAGTTGTATGTACTACAAATGAATGGGTTAGTACTATTCCATGATATCAATTAGAGCGAATCTCTCTTTCCCAATATATATTTTTTATTATATTTGTAAAGAAGTCAATCAATTAAGTCGTTATGATTAGTAATTAAGAATACACAGTGTTGAGCCAAAACTTATACTAGCATTTAAATATAATTGTATCCCCTTTACTTTTAATTCTAAGGCTTCATTAGATAACCAAACGACAGTTCATGTTTTGTTCTTATCTCATGTCTCTAAGTGTAAACATGTCGGAGTAGCAATAAAAAAGGTGAGATCTAATCCAATGCTAGTGTGTCAAAGCTGTTGTCTCTTTTGAAGGAGGATAAATAGAATATGACTTAATACAGCATTTAAACATATCAAAAGTTGGTTAAGAGTGGTCATTTCTTGATAATTTAAAAGTTTGTTGTGGAGTAGTAATATCAATATTTTCTTACCTATTCTAATTCGAATATAGGTGTTGATATTGTGGTACTTGTCAATACTTATCAAACTCAAAGTTTCAAACAAAAATATCCTTTAAGGGAGTTGATCTGCAATTAAACTTACCTGAAACCCTGAGACAATCTACATTATATAAATAAATCAGATTTCAAGAAAATGAAATTAGGACCTATTTCGGGTTAAAAAGCACCGTGGACTCCTTAACAATGGACCAGAGTCCATATTTGAAGACGTTTAACTCAACTGGGACTCGACATTTTGTTGATACTGAAAAGCCTTAACACTATTCAACCGATGTTATATGTAATGTATATGGACTTCCAATGAGCTCAAAAGAAATTTGATGATTATAACTGGACTCGATGAAAACATTCAAGGAATTTGGTTATCGAAAATAGGTTAGATACTCGACTTGGACTTGTATGCAGTATAAGGACGTTTTCCTGCTTCTGCTAATTAATAAAGTAAACTATTAATATTTTGACTTTGTAAATTAATGTGTATAAGAAGAAATTTTCCTTCTCCTCAGGACAAAAGCTCTCATTTTTACACTTATATTAATTTACTTTAACTATTCGAACCCCCTAAGGAACTGAGAAAAAGGATTTCTTATAAATGTGTATTTTTTACGTCATACAAAGAAGTTTTGAAATTTAGAAATTTTAAAAATCTGAATAAATATACTGTTACTATTTTTTTTAAATTTCTTTAATTTTTCAATTGCAAGGACTAGGTATAAGTAAACAATATAGTATTTTAATGACTCCGTCATACCTAAAAACTGTCTTTGAAGTCCTTATATATAATGTTTACTTCCTTCTCCAGAACCGACCGATAATTGAAAAACAAATTTTATTTTATTCCCAAAATTATTTGAATGTAATATATCTTATATAGTATTCAAATAATTTAGTGTGTGATGTACGTCCAGCATAGAAAAATAATAATAAATATTGCTCTGAATTTTGAGTTACATGCATAGAATTATGTTTATTCTGATCAAACTAGATTCCTGGGCTCTGGAGGGCAAATTTGATTTTTCGCCAAAGAGCTAATTTTTTTCATAAAACAATTGGCCGTGTCTAAAAAGTTTTTTTAAGTTGATTCGAAAATGCACCAAAAAGATTAAAAATCTAGAAAAAAAAATTATTGTACTAACAAAAAAGAGTAAATAAATACGAATTTAAAAAGGGAATTAGGTAAGTGAAGGAAGAAGAGGAATAATATATACTACTCATTTTAACCCATTCATTAACCATGATACATATTATGTAGATACAAAATTGAAATTTCGTAACTATAATAATGTTTGTAATGTACTTTTTTTTTGGGGGGGGGAGGAAGGGAAGGGGGAGGTTTATTTCTTATCCAATGCGCTGATTGCGTAAAGAAAAATATGTTCACGAACGGAGGGTCAACCCTTCCACCCCACAAGGAACAAAGTGGTTTTAAATGATTTTAGTGGTCCTTTTTTTTATAAGCTATTCTAAGCAAAAAAAAATGAAAAAATATAAGATTAAAAAACTCTAATTTTCCTTCAGGTTTTATATATTTCTGCAGGACAAATATTCTCCAATGTAATATCAGCTTTCCTCCCATATCACATCAAAGTTAATGAGTACATTTTTAGTACCAAAAGTTCGTTAAAAGTTATTAATATTGTATAGATGTTTTTATTAAAGTTTTTTGAATGACAAATTATATCTTGTTGATGCCCAAATCTAATGTTGTTTTGATTAATTAGCAACATTTTGAGTCTTTGTTGACTGTGTATAAAGAAGTATAATTAGTTTAATATTTTAACTAGCCAGGGGTGACGGAAGGAAACTGTAGTCCCCTCCAAAAATTTTGTATTTTATTAGAAAATTTAATATTTTTTTTTTTTTCTAAAAAATTTCTTAAGAATAGGTGGATTTTTTAATTTTTTTTCCCAAAAAAAATCTTTTTGTAGAATTTGAATTAATTTAATTTTTTTTAAATTTAATAAACTTAACAATTAACCTAGAATAAAACCCTAGTCCTCTCTCCTCCCAACTATAATCTTGCAGACGCTGCTATTAATGTTTAACTATTGATCATTAACTACGTCAAAAAAAGATGCTCAATAACGGAGGGTTAAAATAAATTAGTCTTCTACTTTTTTTCCAACTAAACAGTATACATTACAATACAAAATACATCTCTTACGAAATGTAGAAAACTATTTTATCAGCAACAAAACATAGGTTTATGTAACAATCTATTATTTGAGTAATTTTTACATCATGCACGTATTGTAAGGATATCTGGAAAATGAGAAGGCCTTTCCATATAAATATTAGTTTATGTTATTACAAGAATGTACATTTATATTTCTAAACAACAAATTAACAATAATATTGTACATGTTTTGAAAAGTAAATGATGAACATAACTACTTTTGGCCTGATAAAAAGAAAAAAAAATCATATTTGTGTAACTAAGCTTTTGATCATGACCCTTACAAAAAAAAAGAAGAGCGTATTACTAAAACATTGAAAACAAAATCCATATGGAAATTAAATAAATAAGCTAGAACTGTGTGTACTAAATCTATAGACTGGATATAATTAAACTTCTTATATTTAGGCGGTAATTTTATTTATAGCTAGAAGGGGCACTTGGTAGGATGAAAAATCTCCACCTAAAATCAAATTGTGCTATGCATTACAATTTGTTACAAAGCTATGGTCTATTTTGCATTTATTAAGTTTTGTGTTACGTTTATTTTTGAACTAGACCTCACTCAATTTCTCAATTTCATGGCATCTTACTGTGACCATATACAATCTTTGTACCAAGTATGATTAAAATCAATTTGTAACTTTTATTGTATTTCTGGTGACTAACAAACAAACAGAAACAAAAAAATAAAATCCAAATTTAACTGTTTCAACTAAATTAATGTTCAATTTAGTTATGGATTAATTATATTAGTAGAGTTTTTTTTCCCCCCGTGTCAATATTTATTTTATTAAGAATTTGTAGTATATTGCTCTTGTGTTACGAAATATTATAAAAAATAACGTGTTTTCTTATTATTCCTCTACATAGATCCATATGGTATGAAGGGATGACGAAATGAAATCATATATATATATTTATTTAATTTTACTTGTAAACACTTCTGCCAAAAGGGTTAAAATATGATTGTTGATGAAAGATTTGGTTTCTGTAAGTTATTTGAGTTGTTTTTTTTTAACTTTTTTTTTTTTCTTTATTTTTTTTTTCAACAAACTTGTCTAAATGACTACATTATTTGTCATTTGTTTTTGGTTGCAAGTTTTGGTATTAACAAAATTTGTTGTGGGTAATTTCCCCTCCCCCAAAAAAAAAAAATTATTTGTCAAATTCATTTTCCTTTCCTCCAATTCATTAATCAGTGTATGAGATATAACGTAGTATTGATCCACTCTCTGTTGATGTTACAACTAGGAGTTGATAGTTAAATAGTTCTGAACGATTGATAAACCCTTCATTGTTCATCTACATAGTCATCTAGTCCTGACGTCCTTATTACCGAGTCCATAGTTCCGGCGAAGTATATGATATTGATGACTTTTGTGAGGAATACATCAGCCTTTATATGAGCCCGAGTCGTTGGTGGTATAATCACCAGGAAATCTTCTTGTTTTAATTATTAGTACAGTTAAGTTTTACAAAGTGGAGACTCAAAACTTGCAGAACCATAACTAAATTGAGAAAAACATGAAAACACAACTAATATTAAAAAACTAAATTTAGCTATATGTTTCTTCATTATGTCCTCCTTGACCCGTAATAGTAGGGTCAACAAGCCAGTGAATAGTTTGGCAGCTCTAAATGATGAAACCAATGTCCATGGTGTACCATTTTGGATTCTCTCCAACCTACCACACTGGTGGTAGGTTGGAGAGAATCCAAAGTTGAATCTAAGGTGCAGCAGACATTTTTCTAGAAGACACTCCAAACTACAGACTCCATGGATTAAGGCTAGGACTAGAGAAGAGTCACTTGGAGAACAGGCCAAAAATCAGCAATATTTTTGCTGGAGAAGTTTGGTTTCATTTGGCTGTATGGAGGTTTAATCGATTTCTTGATGTGGTAGACAGTTGGAATAGAGATGCCAACGGTTGTTCCAGGTTTCTCACCACTGATACTGGTGCAGAGGAGATCAAACATGTGTTACCTTTCTTGTTGTTGCTCAAAAAAAAAAGCTGTTGTTTGGTTGTGTAATAAAACCTCATAATTAGCCAATCCAAATTTGGATGAGAGTTGTGGCAGATATTTTTCTCCAAGATGTTTCAAGCTACAGAGTCCAGAGTATTGATGCCAGGGTTGGAAAAGGGCCACATGGAGGAATGCAAGAAGTTAGGCCTTTAGTTTTTCTTGGACTTATTGGAGGGGTATCCTCAATGTACTTTTTAAAATACTAGGCAGTCTGGATAGAGATACCAACGGTAAATGCAGCTTTCTTGGTACTGAAACCAGTTCAGAGGAGATTGCACAATCGTTGTATCATTTATTTTTACACTTTGAGATATAGGATAAAAACAAAACATGCTTTTTTGTTGTCTGCTGTAGTTTGGTCGCGTAATGAAACCTTATAATTAAAAATAACAAGGATAAAATTATGATTAAATAGTACTGCAAGTTTTGGGCGGCCACTCTATTAAATTATCTATATATTAGTAATATTAAAAAGTGATCATACATTTTTCTTTTTATATAAGTGCAAATTTTGGAATGTTTAAATGTTTTTCACTGTTTTAATTGCCCCTGAAATGATGAAAGACCCGAAGACTATGGAGCTTAAACGGGTAAGGTAACATAATTATATTCTATAGCCAATATACAGATTGGGGTTTAGTAGTGATAGTTTGCTTATTTTTCACATATGACCCAGGCTGTAAATTTGATATTGAGATTTGAGATATTTTTGCAAAGTTCCAAATTCTAATGCTAGAAATTAATTATTACAGGATCGTTTTTTTCTAGAAAATAAATTTTCAAATTACATTTTTTTTGAAAATATATCCCAAATCTTGTTTTTCTTTTTTTTATTTAAAGAAAATAAGTATAAGGGAGTCATATTTTTGACGTTTAAGTACGGGGCCTAAGAAAAGTCCCCAAAATATCCTCCCATAAAATCTTTATGGCCTGCATCTAGTATGTATGTTTAGTTTTAATAAAGGATGTTTTGGCAAAATGTTTATGTCCAATTCTAAATTATACGACGCATTCACATCAACACAAAGGCTGTCCTATTGTAAATTCTTTGCTAAATGACATGAATCAATCTTCGATCATATTCATAAGCTTAATTTATACAGGTATAAGTTTACTTGCACGTCATACAATATTTTTTTTCTCGAAACTCGGGATTTCTTATGCAGAAACTTAAGATTCAATGATTTCAACCAACTAATTGTAAGAAAATAATTATATACAGGGTGGAACGATTAAATCTGTAGCGCCGAAAAAAATGAAACTACAACTTTATTTTTTAATATATATAGAAGCCAAGAAACACACATGTTTATCAGGTTATACAAAAGAAATTATTCAATGAAGCCGCCTTCCACCTCCAAAATTACCTAAATACAAGTATAGAAACGGGACCTCACCTTTTGAACTTGTGCTGGCCGGAGAAAGGCGAATGTGCGGGGGATAGCGGTAATTAGGATGTCCTTGCAGGGGGTCATGCTGGTGTTATTCTCGACGTAAAACCACACACAGTAGTCAAGGATGTTCATATCCGGTGAGGAGGGGCCAATGTGAGAAAATTACGAAGTCGATTCTTCCTCTGTGACCTCTTTCAGGGAGTTGTCACAGTTCCGTAATGTTCACTCTAATGCTTCTTACAGTTTATTCTGGCATTTACAGAAAGGAAGAAATCAGCTTGTTGTTAAAAGTTCGATCATCATTAAGTATAAGTTGAATAGTGGGTGGTGCATCTTTGATCTTTCTCATTGAAAACTTTGTCTTTTTATTGCATGTTAGAGAGATGTTGTTGCCACTGTGCCTTGTGTGTAAATAACCAAATACTACAAGAACCCTTAGGAACAGAAACATCAGTGTCATTACAAAATATATGGATGTGGTAGTGCTACAAAATTGCAGCAGATTTAATCGTTCCACCCTGTATAAGTATATTATTTGATCAAAAGAGCTTCTTATAATTGAAGTTCTGAAACAAAAACCACGTGACCAATATTTGTACAAAGTAGCGGTTGGAAACTCTTCATTCTCTTTCGAATATGAAGACAGTGTAAGCAATAAGTTAAAGTTCAAATATCACAACCTCTTAATAATATGGAAATAACTTTGCTGAAAGAATATCTTAATGGATTAGGAGGAGAATGATATCACCTTTTTTGAGATGACTTTGGAAGATCATGATAGTAGATATAAGATCTCATTATGTGAAGGCAGTTTTGTGAGTCTATTATGGAGTATTCAGAGAGAAACTCGGTGTTAATCCGTTGACTAAGGAATGAAGTCGGAGGATATCACAGTTCATCTCACTATGTAGGCACTATAACTTTTTTTTTCTATTTTGGCCTTATTCCTCAGTCCACGGAACGAATCCGTGTCCGACGATTCCCCCCGAATAATCCATGAGAAACCAATTCCCAATATTCTCCAGTATTTTCCATACCATTTTAAAGATTGCAATAATTAAATTTCAACTTTCAACTGATGTGGTCTCTCATTTTTAGATAAAAGTTGTGAAAGTATGATGTTAAAGAAAATTTATACAGTGAACCCATTGAACACTTATTAATCCTAAATTAAGAATAATGGCTAAATATTCACAAGTTTTGAAGATATTTAAAATGTTATTAAAGTAATTCAAATGAGAGACTGAGATACTTCACTATAATATTTATTAAAAATAACAATAGTCTATATTAAAAGTGGATGATATTACACAGCTTATCTAGTAAATTTATTTAGTAAAATCATCAAAGTATTATTTTTCAAATTTAATGTAAAAAATTCCCCTAAAATTTCCAATTCTTATTTAAAGAGCATTGTATAAAAAGACATTTATCATCTCAATGATATATATGCATATATAAGATGTAGATTTCGAATAAAAAAATAATGACACCAAACATAAGAAGGAATATTTATAGTCGAGGAAGGAATTTAACTCATTCATCTTAAAGAAAGCTTTCTTACAATTTAAATATGTGTCTATAATTTAGACCTATCGTAAATCTATACTTTATTTTTACTAATAAAAATATGTTATCGTTTATATTATATAAATGTATCTCTAACTATTAGGGATGCATTGGGCCCAAAAAATTCACGTACTTAATATTAAGGAAACATTTTAATCGTATAAAAATATTTTCTATATAATTTTTTGGCTAAATGATGTCATGCTTGAGGGAACATTAATTTGACGACTACTAACATTTTTCCCTCTCGGAGATTTTGCCTTATGACATATTTGCCAACTTTTATGTTACATGTTCGAAATATTGTAGTTTAGTTAAGCAGGGTGTACAAGCTATCTAGGCCATCACTTTGACACGCTTTCTAGAGCAAACCAGGGCATTTACACATGTCTTTATTTTTTTGGTTAGATAGCTTGTTTAAATTTCCCCAGTTGGAAAAAAAAATTTAATTAATTGACATATTCTTTTTTTCAAATATATGGAAATGGAACGGAGCCCTTCTTAAAAGAAATAACCTAAAAGTTCCTAGAGAACAACGTTAAGACCTAAATCGACTTGGTTGCCAATGGAAGGCCTAAAATATTTATATGCTGATATTAAATATGGCCTATTTATATGATGATAAAAATTCATATTTATAAGAAATTTATTACATACTAAGTGCAAGTCATTAAATGGATATTTACCAAAATTATATATTTTGCTTTCTTTCTATTCAAATTTCACGAGTGAATGTAAGGAAATTAACTTTTTATTGAATTACTACTTAATTAATGTATTGAAATGCAGGAAAACAGGTGCGCGTTATACGCGGGCAAAAAAATTGTTTTGAGTTGTTCCTTCCTGCGGAATAAACTATCAGTGATTTGGAAATTTTTTCGTTAATACTTAATATAGATATAACAATTGTATTTAAAAAAAATCTGATATATGCGTTTAGCAAAAAATATAGCCAAAATATGGGATAGTTATCCTTTTTTCAAAAACTTTGAACATAATGTGCCAACTGAAGATGAAATCGTAGTGTGATGAAATTTTGTACTTTATATTTTCATACCCTAAGGCAACTTTTCCCCCCTATCCGTAATCGAAATTCGAAGAATGTTTAAAATCAAACCGGTCTATTTAATAGGTATCTTTTGGAAGTAAAATCCTCTCAAGGCCTGACACCACTTGTGGCTTGAAAAATTAGTTTCACAAAGTAGGCTAAAGATGGTTGATTTCGCTTCCACTCTATTCCGAAAATATTTAAGCATTCAACTACTTTACATCCTCCAATTATTATGGGAGGCCCATCGCAACATCTACCAATAGGAAGAATGGTAGTCTTTTCTGCATTGATTTTCATTCACGAAAATAGAGAATAATACAGAAAATTTATTAACTAGGAGAATTAAATTTTGTTTCTTTTAATCACTTGTCAGTCCATTATTTTCATCTATCATCAGTATAAAGTTACCTGGATAAATCTCAATCAAATGTTTTTTATTTCATATAGATACAGCATAATTGTAAAACTTTATTGTTACATTGCAGTAACGGAGATACGGGACATTCTCATTTACAGCTTTTTCCTAAGACTATATGGTTACTCGGTAATCCCTCAATCACTATAGTTGAAATTCGGTTGAATAGGAGAACAAAAATTTTATTAAAAAACATCTTGGAATAGAATAATAAGAATCTATAAAGCTTTCAGAATCTGGTTTTATTTTTTTTTAATATTGTAACTGGTTTTAAAGAAAATTACATTTGAAAAAATCACTTACGCGGCACTCAAAAATTACGAACCCTGAAGATCATAAGAAAAAAACATAAATACGAAGCAAATAAAGTAAGAAGGGTGATGATAAGGAAGAAAAAGGTAGAGATCCAGGATCATGAATCTAAATAGAATTGACTCATTGAATAGTGGTACCTTAATCAGTCATGAAATCACTTGAATAAATATAAGAAACTCCATTGATAGAATGAAACGAATGTTTCAACAATAAAAACGTAAGTTAAAGTACAAACCTTTTCCTAATAAGGTACGTAAAAAGGTGGGTAACATGTCATTAGGCCAAATATCTAAGAGGCAAATTGTTTGACAAAATTACCTAGAATTAATCATAGATTATTTTTATTGATATTATTTAGTGCAAATTTAGTTGAAATATTCAGGTATGTGCCTACAGATGTGTGTATTAAAGCAAAAGAGAAGTTAACACCTTTATTTGAAAAAAAAAATGCGCCTCAACTAGTCACGTAATCATCAATCAATGCCATTGTTAAAAATACGACCTAAAACAAATGCAACAGTACTGGAGTTTCAACATGGACACTGTCTTCTTATTTTCCAGAGCTATTAATTATTACATCTGGAATGTTTTTTCTTATGTTCATTTTTATATCGGTTACTCACCAGGAATACGACAGAAGTAACATACTGATATATATCGAACTTTGATAGAAGATTACAAGTCAACAACGGCCTAGTGGCTGACTCGGCTTCTGAAATTTCTCAATTCTGGTAGTATTGTTTAAAATGTTTGGGCTGACGAGAAGATCAACACCGTTGAGCTGGCTTACAACAGCCACAATGACCGAGAGATGGGTTGGATCATCGAAGATATTCTTACGGGCGAGTACAGTATGTTCAGGGGCCAAAATCTGACCTTGGTGATGGTTGAAGCGGTAATCACCTACTGCAGGATGATGACACACTTGATTTTCATTCTCTAGGGGTTGAAGGTCATTCAATGTGTTTATCTGGACATGTTACAGTCCCAATTACTTCCCTTGATAAGGAACATCATTGGGAAGGATCTTACTGTTTACACTGCAACACCTGTACAAGAGTGGTGCCATAGACGTTTCGAACACATTTGGAGCAAGGACATATGGCCTCCTTCATCCCAAGATCTCAACGTAATGTACTTCTCAATATAGGCCTTTTTGGAGAAGGAGGTTAGTGATACGTTTTACTGCACTGATGACAACTTGAATGACACCCTAGCGTCTGCATGGGACAACTTGTTGGAGGAGACTATCCGTACAGGGAGTAAAGCGAATTTGAAGCGTCTGAGAGCTATAGTTGCCGCAAATGGTAGCAGCCATGGTGAATGAACTGACACTTATTTGGAAGGAAATATTGCACAAATTGAAATGCTCTAAAAAAGATAACACCAATTGGTTATGCTTCGAAATATGAATTAATTTCAATCACTTAACCCTCATTAACTATTTAATTAATAAGTTTCAACATTTCAATTGACCACTCGGTATTTATAGACAACCAGTCAAGTTCTATTATAATTAAACATTTTATAAAAACCTTTGAAAAAGGTAAACTTCTATTATTCGTTCATTTTGAAGAAACTGGTTTTTTTTTCTCAACTATGTCCAGACTATCCGTACTACATACTTTAAATAAAGGATTTGAATATATTCGTACAATAAAATATAATGATTGAACTTCCATATAAGACATATTTATGTATATATCCCTAATGTCCATTTCTAAAGTCAAAATGGAGCATAATTTTCATTCATTCAAAGAACAAAAGAGAATATGTAATAGTAACTCCGAAGACAAAGAACTTTTTATTTATGACAAGAAATTTTATCTCTGCAAGATATTCAAACTTTTTCCCTTTCCTTATTCCTCCATAAAAAGGTTTTTTAAAGGTTGAAATAGTTTAGGTACTTATTTATATGAATAATGAATATTTGTATTTATATTATAAAGTATCTAACATAGGTGACATATATTGATATACAAGGTGCAAGCTAACTATTTACACATTTGTATTAGTGTTCTTTTTTCTTTTCTTTTGCAGAGTTATAATTGGAAGTCCTTGCTTGACTTTGAGCAACATTGATGACCAATATTGCTTTGCTTTTGTCCTTGCTTATTTTATTTTACCCATCCGCCCCACCCCTGTCCCCCGTCACAGTTACTTATAGCTGATTATATGAAACGTCATGCTAGCAGAGCTGCTCTACTCCAAAACTTTTTAACTTACCCGGGTTTTTTTAATGAAGTTAACAACACGAATTATGTATTTTTCTTTCCTTAAGCTGTTATTATTATTATTATTTTGTCCTTGAGTAGTTAACTTTTATTGTTCTTTTCCTTGTTGGATTTATAATATAATTGAGGAAAGACGTCGGATTGCCTTCTAATATGCTATAATACACCCCAACCTATGGGTTGTGCAAGCAAATAGCAAGATTCGAGTCAAGTTAAATTTATCTGGCCCCTTCCTTGAGCATCAAGAAATCCTCTAAATATCCCAAAGTATACCACGGATCCAGGTTGTACAGGTGAAATGCTGAGACAAAATAAAGTTCAAACTCTACCACCACCATTATTCTAGGGACCAAAGAATCCTTCTAATATTCCATATTACACCCCATTTCACGGGATGTGCATGTGAACTGCTGGGCTTGAGGCAAGTAAAATTTATCTGCGTCCCTTCTTGAGCGCCAATGAACCTCCTAACCTCAAAAACCAAAATAATTGCTGTCAGAACTCCCAGTTTTTGGAGCCTTAAAAACCAACATAAAATTTTCAGGAAAATCCTTCCATTGGTTCAGCAGTGATTGAAGGAAAAACACACACAACCCCACAAATATTCACATTTAATATAGATACTACATAATTATAACATGATTGCATAAGTATTTTTGTATTGTTCAGTCACTTACAACCTCAGAACATGTATGATAAGTGAGAATGTGTAGTTTTTTATTTTACACCTGGTAAATTCAAATAACATACCCATAAGGCGTCATATATACTTTTTCATATTAATATTTATATCAAAATGAAAAATTTACGTTTAAATATATAAATTGACCAAAACAATTGTATTTTTTGGATGCCTACATTCAAGATATAGATATTTACTAGTATTGAGATTCGGTCCGAGACCGTATTTTTTACCCATTTGGTCTTACATAATTATTTAAAAACCAATTTGAATCGATATTTTGGTCCATACTGCGATCTCAGACAGTAAACTCAAATTTACCCTTTGCCTCAACGTGGACCGTTTTTTCGGTCATAATACGAGTATATTTCCTCTCCCGATTAATTGACTAATTTTCTCCCGGATTTTTTATTGTAAATTTTTTTGAGTCGGTATTTATTTATGGTTACATTCTAGTCATAGGAGCCGTTCTATCGGTCCTTGGAACTTTTCCAAGAAAAATTGATGATTTATTAAGCCAAATAAGAGATATTTGTTACATCTTGCACAATATATTCATATTTTTATTTTAATCCAATGTTTTAAGTTAGTTCTATAATTTATTTTTTCTATAAAACCAAATAATTTTAAAAAGAAAACACTCTCAATGACGTCACAAGGGATATATTTTAGCTCCTTCAGGACTGACTAGAGTGACTTGACTTGACCAAGGTCCTCTGTCTTAAATAAGGAATTATTAATAATTTATTCAATTCAGGGTGAGTGTGTAATAGGGTAGGGACAGTATGCGAAACCCACAGCTCCTTCGAATTGTGGTACACCCTTCATCGTACACAGTTCGATGCAGTATCATTGTAAAATTGTTTTGTTTTTCAATTTTTTTTTGATGTTTTATTCTTTAATAAATTATTTACTGTACTATAAAATTATTCCTCAATATTCTTAACTTCTCAAAAACAGAGGTTGATATAAGATATACAGAGGTTATTACTTTTTTTTTTTAGTTTAATAATTTATGGTTGTTTACCATATACATTCTCTATAATAAAACTATAGTAGGCAAAGAACACACCCACACAAAGGGATATATGTCCTATTATAGAAGTTCCTCAAACCTTTATGGTGTTATTGTTATTTTCAATAATTTTTTCTTTCTTATACATTTCATAAATTCTAAAATAAGAAGTTATGCGTCTTCTTTTTCTATTATTTGATGTCTCTAATATGTGAGAACGGGACATCTAACGATGAATTTGTCCGTACTTTATGGCTCTTCAAAACACACATTGCATTTCTTGCATTCTTCCCTTTGCTGAGGTAGATCAAAAAGGCATGTGACTAGTGTAAGCTTGAACCATTATTCTCATGCTTTCATGTCCATGTTTGGTTTCGATTTCTTTTCTTTTAGTATGACATGTGTATGTTTCATATCTTTATCTTTTTTGTATTTATTACAACAAACATCCCGAAGAAGTAATGTATTTTCTTTTTTGCGTAGTTTGGTGGCACTCCTATACACTTAGGATTTTTAACCTCAGTACCATTCATTGTAAGGGAGCCTGCAAATTCATTTCCTGTAATATCAAAATGACCTTTACACTAAGTAAGCGGGTTAAGGATAGCAGTAATTACTGAATGAGAATTTGATTGAGTTATCAATTTTTGATGTTTTTTTCTTTGCTTGATGTGAGCCTACAATGATTTTGCGATTGAACAAACCTGTGTTTGGAACACTGATTCCTCATTGTTCAATGACATCGATGACTGGTAAACATGCCTACTTCTAATATAGACACTATGTTTGTTAATTTGGTCTGACTGAGTATTTTGTCAATGCCATCCCAGGTGCTCCTTAGAAAATGTTTGGTTATTACTCTTTATTTTGTTGTTTTTTCTTTAATTTATATATCAAGGGGAGTTATGCCAAACAGAGCCTCCATTTTCTGGAAAATCTAGGAATATTATAACATTCTAAGTGAAAATTAGGATTCTCAATCCGGGATGCAATGATTTTCTTTGGGTACATACAAATATATGGTTTCATGTGGCATTTCTATATTGGCTTGTGTTTGTGATATTCCTAAATTCTTCTTCTTATTAAACATTCAATAGGCCATCTTCTTATAATGTCATTATTAATGTTGCCAACTGATTAGTAGATGAAGAAGCCAAAGTTATTGGAAAGTTGAGCTATGAAGATATTTGATGCTGAGTAACAACTTTGGCCTTTCTTATTCTCTTTTCCTTTCCCTTTTTAACATGATATGATATGATGTTAAACGATGAAGAAAGGCTCATTTGAATGTACAAATATAGGTTTGAGATATTACGCATCCAAAATAAAACAATATTTATTGTGCCTTTAATGTTTGTTTTGGAAAAGGATAAGTGAGACAGTCAACATGCAGTCGATGGGAGGGAACTATGTTGACTTTGATTGCATTGTCAAAAAAGAAAAGCAATATTGGCAGGGGTTCTTGCATATCGTTTTTATATTCAATTTTGACACTTTACGATGCAAACTTTATTATCTTTGTTCTATGTCTATGGATGCAAAACAAAATCACTAATAAGATAAACATCGACAAGATGAAATTAATTACAGTTGAAACTTGCTTAAATTAAAAAAAAACTGTTTCCGTAAGCGTTATCTGACTTTTATCAATTCAATAGTGGTAGTACCACACATCTCCCTGAATCATATGAGTCAGTCAAGTTACAATCAAAAATTTATGATCTAAAATATTACATCATTAAGTATTATCATTTACACGGTGCAGTCGATGATTGAAATATTACTTTCCCAAGAATCAGGTTTCATTGGGAAGATTACAAAAATGAAGAGATCCATTCATGATAAGTAGGGAATTTCAATATTTCAAGTATAATTAATCATTATTTTATTTGAATTTGTGCAAGGCGTAGTATTATATTTACATTGTGATATTAATTATTATTATTTAGTAAGGGGTAAGATGTCAATATCTTCATATTAAAATGTTAAAAATTAATGAAATAATGTTGCATATTTCCCAGTACACCTCTATATAGGATAGGATCACTCAAAAAATAACAAATAAAACCAAAATTCTTTGATATGTATATTTTTTAAAGAAATCTTTTTTTTTAATAAAACAACGAATTTTTTCCTATAATAAAAGCTATGATATTCCTTATCACTATGAATGATAAATCAGTTATAGGTTTTTATTGAAGATTGTCGTTCTTCATCATTTTTCAGCCTAAAAATGGAAATATAACGAGTTCATAACAATAAAAATAATCAAGAATTTATAACCATGAAAAACCATTTTAAATCAGTTTTATTCGCCGTTCTTCAATTTGTTGATTGTTTGAATGATAAAAAAATTATCTGTACGTTAATAGTCCTGAAATACTATATTCTTAATATTTTTGATACTTGACAACCTAAATTTAAATTGAGATCTGTTTCGGATTTTGACTTCAAAGATAAATTATATTCTTGGTTTCATTTCATTGTTAGAAATTTTGACCCTATAATTGTTCATCTGTGTCAGAGATTTTCTTCAATTATCCTAATTTTCTTATTCTTAATTGTTAATATAACAAAAAGTTGTACATATTTAGGCGATTAAACGGGCTTATCAGTACCTATTAATTCGATTTCCTTCATATATAACTGTTCTTGTTTTGGATCAAGTTGTATTGAATGAAAATGTTTTTTTTTGTTTATCTTCTCTTTATTGGTCTAGGAAAATTACATAAGCAAAACATTTATAAATAAATTTTAGTTTATAATTCCATCCCTAAACTAAAAAGACATGACTACGGTAAACATGGATAGCAGATAATGAACATTATGACATGTATGTTCTCTAAAAGATTAATAAAATATGTCTATAGGTATACAACAAACATTATTTAATACTAAAAATTCACATCAAAATAATAATAATAAAAAAAGAGAAACAAATACTCTATTGAACTTTTGAAGCGGAGAATTAACTTCTTATTGTTATTTGAAATTAAAAGGTAATAGGAAGTAAGATCTCCCGCATATTTTCACGTTAGATCATCCGGTAAGGGATTTTGATTGTGAAAGCTGAATACCTTCCAGCTGTTGCAATAAAACTAGCATTCAGTTCTTCCTTTCTGACTGATTCGCCTTCAGTTAACATCCAAGCTATTCTTCTTTAAACAGTTTGAGAGAGCAAACTCTAAGGCACGTGTCTTTATTGGAGAGTCTTAAAAAAAAGCTAAAGTCATTTGCTAAAGTTTCTTGAAGAATTTTAGAAAATGTTTCGTTTTATTTAACCTTCGTTTAGTGATTCGGGAAAATATATACCCAAAGATTTATAAAATTATTTTTCTTCATCTGATTATTTATTTTATTGCCAATACTTTTTAGTATACTCCTAAGACATTAAATAAGATTATATGTAATTCTTTATTCATCCTAATAATACCATTAATAGCATTTATTCGTAAATTTAGCATTTTTAATCAAGGTTGTGGTTAATTTAATTCACTGTTGTAGTGAAAAAGTTGTTCGTTTGTTTTTCCTTTTGATTTCTGGGAGTTTTCTTATTTAGAATGTGAGGACTGAGGTATAGAATGGTAGCTACAAAATTAATTTGTTGTAGCTATTATTTTATATAATTTACACAACCTCATCAAAAACTAATCAGTACTAATTTGATTCCCAAAATTCCCATAGAGTAATGAATATTTTATAATAATGTAATGTTTTATATAAATGTAATGACGTAATAAATATAAATTTTTAATTGTTTATTATGTAATTAAATACGATGTTATTTTTACCCAGTTGGCTAACTTATCCATAAAAAGGATGCACATGAATGAAGATTAAATAAATATATTCTATGGAACCAATATGACTTCGATTTTGATTTATGTTACAATCTGTGACGTCAGTAATTGTATTTTAATTATAAGTTTGTATTCAGTTCTTCTATATCGTATACTAAAATACCATGACGTCATTTTGTAAACAATCCATAAATAAATATCACTTATAGGTTACAAAAATTAGAAAATTTTAAAAGCTATTTTCACTTCTACATATAAGCAAATGTTGGTAAATCAATCAAGTTATACACTTTTTATTCAATATGTCCCCCTCCATTCTGAATGATGGTTTCAATATGGGGACAAACAGAAGCACAGCTAGTTTTGATGATGTTGAAGGAAAATATGTCCCACTCCTCCGTGCTTTCGTCCTGAGGGGCATCTACATTCGGGTGTTAAGTCTTATTCGTATTGCCTTCTTAGACACACCAAACAGCAAAGTCCGGAGGGTTCACATCGGCTGAAGACGAAGGCCAGAATGCAGCCACGTTCTCCCTGAAGAAATGCTGCACCATCTTGGACGTGCATGACGAGTGCCGTCTTGAGACAACGCATAGTTTTCCCTAGGGAAAGTGTTCTTCAACCATGAAAAGACATGGTACATAAGGATATTGTAGGAGAAGTCCATATTGACTTGCTCGTAGAGTTTGAAGAAGTAGGGACGTCACGACAACGAGGACCATGAGTTGATCTAGATGTTTGGCCATGAAGGTTCCCTTGACCTGTGTTCTTGATTCAGCTATGTTCGATCGTTTCTTCTGTTGAGAACAGAGTTCACTGAGAATATCTTCTTGTCAAAGATCGACATGTGAGAGGAGGTGATAGTACACCCTCCTCCGTCTTGTTTGTTGCCCGGACATTTTTGAATGCACAAAAACAAAACAAACATCAAATTATAGCTTTTTGTATGCTCCTTTGAATGTCTGTCTAGTTATAGAATTGTCAGACTTTTAGAACTGAGTGTAGAGTCCTCACCCTGTAAAGTGAAACTATGCGCTACAAGTGCAAAATATATAAGTTTTTCGGGATACAAGAATGATTTTGAGTATTTTGCATTTAATTAAAATTAAAATATGATGATTTTTTTTTATAGATACAGCTATTCAATAGCTGCCCGTAGAGACACGAGAGCAGTTTCAAGCGCATTTTTTAATGTTATTTTGTATTGTCGTAACAATTTATGTTTTGTAAAGTGCAAAAAGAAAGCGTTAGCGATACTTTTATGTATTACTAAATTGATATTCTTGTTAACATCAGCTCTATGTAATATTACTTTGGGGGGGGGACTTTTATTACTGCTATAGAAAAGAGTACCTTTATTTTTTATAAATATGAGTATTTCTATTACTCTGATGATTTTATGAAAAGCTTTTTTTGGGTTCAGTGAGGACGCAATGGTAGTATATGCTATGTTATTTTTTGAATGTATGTATGTGAAATACAACATTTGAATGAGGAAAAAAAAACCCTATATTTCAATTGATACGGACCAAATTACTTAGTTATGGATAGCTAGGGGTTGAATATTGTAAACTTTAAATACAAGAAACTGCTATTCTTCTTATGCAAAAAAGACTTTATCTAGATTTTTTTAATATTTGGACCACTTTGTAGTGTATGAGAGTGTTTTTTTATCTTTGTGTCCCAGTGTTTATGAAGATTTTGACTAACTAGATTCGGGACTCAGACTTGAAATTTATGTTAAACTAGGGAATTGATCTTGAATTTCAAGTCAGACTCATGACTTAGTCTTGAAATTCAAGCCAGACTCAGACTCACACTGAAATTTCAGAGAATTAACAGCCCTGATCCGAGTATAAAAAAACACACACACAACTTTTGGATACTTATGTAAAGTATAATTTTGTCAAGAGCCGTAAAAATTGTTAATGGTAAGTTGCCAAAGCTTCAGAAACGGACTTTTACTTAGTTTATTAAAAAAAAAAAACTCATCTCCGGGGTTGTAGGATCACAGAAACAGGGTAATTTTCTTCAGTTTTGAAAAAAACTTTCACTGTTGATCTTGTTAAGTTTAGGCAAAATGATAAATATAAAACGCATGATAAATCAAAGGAAACAAGGTACCGAGAGAATAACCCTTGTCCAAATGGTCCAGACCATTTTGGTTGCTGACTGAAAGCATGTTTGCGATGTTTGGTATGGTCAGCATGGACAAGGATGACAAAGTCCGTCTTTTTGTCTTACATTGGCCACTGAAATATATTTAGTCTGACATAAACACTTTTAAAACTATCTTCAAAAATGTTGAAACCTGATTTTACACCTACAAGAAACATACAAAACTTCTCAAATTTTTATTTTTAATATCATTAGAAGACTTTTTCATCAACCCGTGTAAAGAAAATTAATATTCAGGTTTGTCTATTTTTCTTTTGTTAATATAATTTTGATAATTCTTGAAAAATAAAATAAAACTCACCGAAGTAGGTAGATTTAACAATATATTAGTTGTATACAGATCATTTGGACGATTTCCAAAATAGCTTACATACAAATGTTTATAATAAAGCGAAAGCGAGCATTAAAATATATTACTGTTTAGCCCAAAAAGGGGTTCTTATTATAATGTGTGTATTATATATTTATATTGAAAGCAGAGATGTGAAAATGAAACAAAGATATTGAATGGTGGAATTGTAAATAATATGACAAAAGAAGTTCAAAAGTGTATTTTTAAGCGTGTGAGGGTATAATAGAGACATCCTTTCGGTCGGCTGAAAAGTTCGTAGACTAACACATAGATAAAGCCACTAGAATGCCATCAAATTATTTTTAGTTCGTATCAAGCATAAAACGATGCCTGTATAAGTTTGTTAGCAGCCATACGATTGATTCCCGATATATACCATTGTGAGTGAAGCACCTTTTGTTATTGTTAAAAAATGAAGTTGATAGACATAACTCTAGACTGGCTTTACAAATAACAAAGGAACATATCGCCCATGAATATCTAACCATGTGAATGCTGTGTGCAAAGGTGGCCCCACGAACCGAATATAAAGTTTGGGAAGACGCAACAGTCGGCTAGCAAGGTTATGACATCAGTATTCCTGTATGTGCGTCTAAAATATTAATTTTTAGCCTTGAAAATGGCCAGACTATTATATGTAGTTATTTCATGCATTGTTGGAGCGTTTGGAGAAAGAAATCATGAAAAGACAGCCCCATTTTAAGAAGAAATCAGTTGTGTTTTATTAAGACAATACATTGTCTAACAAATCACTGAAAACAATGGTAAAATTTTATGGATTAGGCTACGAATTGCTTTCCCATCCATTTTCACTTATCCAAATATGACTAGAGATGAGCGTGACGTTTTTTTTCAAATTAAAACATGGGCAGGATTTTTTATTACAATCCTATGCAGTGTTAATCATTATTTTATTTTTCAAAAAGATTATTTGGAGGTGGGTTACCACATTTATCATGCGTGTACACTAAATTTGTTGAAAATGTTTATTTCTCGAAATGTTTGTGAGACATACGAAGTCCTAAAATAATGTCGTTGGGAAAAAATGACGTAATTATCCATTATTTTTTATAATATTTTGAATTTTTTTTCATTAGTGTTTATCTCTGTTCCAATCAAAACAATGCTTAAATGACGGACAGACTCAACAATTATTTTTATTTTATCCACAATTGGCCTTCCGGAGTATAATGCATCTTTGACATAGAAATGACCGGAACAGAATACACAAAGCTAAAATACCAAATGATTTACTGTTACACTATTAAGCCCATAAACATTATTAATGTTTTCAGCCGCCTTGGTTTCTTTTTCGTCTTGTTCGAAGGAAAACTTTCAAATAAAGCGTTTTTTATTTTTGTCAGTATCCATCAATCTCATACATATCTACTAAGTTTTTTATAGTACGAAATCTTATCTTTCTAACATTGACATTGCACTTATGCAACGCAAGATACACTTTACTAAATACATCTATTTGAAAAATAATGTATAATGTATTTTTTGCAGAATAAGAACACTGAATTTTGAAGCTCTCAAGGCTTCTGCTAAGGATTGGATCTCAATCACACGAAATTACATTATTACTACCTCTCAAAACTTCCAGTGGTGCATTAAGGCCATTATCATTGACAATGGAGGTTACAGTGAAGATTAAACAAGGAAGCATATGTGACAACTCCCAATATCTTTACAAAGTTTTGTTACTTAAGCTTCAATAGCTTCCGAAATTAGACTCATCCAAATTTCAAATTCAATGGTTTTCAATTACACACCTGTAACATAAAGATGAAATTCACATTTTTTATTTTCTGTTTACGTTCCAAGTTTAATTTAAACTAGAGTAGGTTTTCTTGGCGTTGTTCGGAACTTACAAAAATTACAATTAATTCTAATGTTGGTTTTATGAGAATGAGTATACTGATATATGGGCAATATATAGGCAATTTTCTTTGGCACGATGACAATGTAATTGCTTTATTCTGGTCGAACGACGAACTTGCAGTCTTTTAGCGACCTCCTTCAGGATTAAGAAACCCGCATAATATTCGAAATGACGCCCTAGCTCTCAGGTTGTACAAGTGAAGTACTGGGCCATATACAGTTTAAAGTCTGAAGACGCTGCGTTTCTAGGTACCAAGGAATCTTTATTATATGTTATAATACACCCAAGCCCAAGGGTTGTGCAGGTGAACTGCTGGCCCAAAGTCAAGTTAAATTCCCTGAGCATCAAGAAACACTCCTAATATCCCAAGATAATTCTTAGGTTGTACAGGTGAAGTACAGGGCATCAAGGTAGTTTAAAATGCACAGCTGTCTCATTTATAATCATCGAAAACCTATACAAACATGCTATAGTACACCCCCGTCCACGTCTTGTATATCGGATCTGGCCCCTGATTTTAAATTCTGACCTTGCCGTTTCCCAACGCATCAAATGACCCTTCTAATCCCCAAAATACACACCAGTTCTGAGGTGGTACAAGTGAAGTGCTAAAAAATGTTGTTTAAAAGCTACCATGCCCTTAAAGACTATTTATTTTGACAGAACATGTCTTTGGAGCCCTAAAAAGCTACATTTGTTTAAATTTCTATTTATTTGGGTACAACTTTAACAAACAATCAAAAAAAAAAAAAAAAAATTAGAACCTAAATAACAATCAATAATCCTTTGAACTTTGATATATTTGGCAAAATTTGCATTGTTATGTGTAAATTTAGTGCAAGGTACTGAGTTTTTGTATTCTCTGCAACAATAAAGTTCTTCTCAATAATCAACAACTATATTGTTGATCATTGATCTTCTCCAGTTTATTATTGGAGTCGTATACTCTATCGTTCAGACCCATAAAATATTTTCTTTTCGCTTCTATTGGTAAACTATTGCCTTTCTTGACAGTTCGATTTTTCTAAAATTACTTCCAAACAGGTATCTCAAAATTTTTAATCTGTAAAAAGATTGATTTCTTTTTTATTTTCACTACTTTTGCCCATTTTGATTATATTTAGTACTTATAGAATAGTCATTTTGCAGTCTTCTTCCATTTGTTTTTTTAAAAACTTTTTATTTCATTAAATATAGAAGAACCTTGTCTGACATGAGTTCTGGTGTTAGTAATGACATTGAACATTTTCCTTTGAGAGTCTGAATTACTTATTATAAAAGTATTCTGTCTCCATCTCGTTCGTTTGCGTATCCTATTTATCATTTCAAATGTGATCCGTATGGTTAGATGATCTGACATTGAATTAGGAATAACTTAAAAGTCCATTAGTTTATAGCTTCCACTGTTTCTATAAAGGCATGGGTGGGGTCTGGGGGTGGCTTTCTTATTATTTCTTATATTGGTAAGTTATCCTTTTCGAGTAAAGCAGTGCAGTCAATAATATTTGATCCATCATAATTTTCTTCATTGGTAAGAAAGCTTTGCTATTCCTTATTCCATTTGGAGTAGTATCCTCTTTTGAAGTTTTAGATTTAAGTCACCCCTAACAATTGTATTGACATTACTGACTAAGAAGCTACATAAAAATTAAAAAAAATATTTACAAAGTCAAATCCTTAAAAATTTATGGGTTTTTTATTATTTTTTCTCTCTTGAGGTCGGACAGAAAATATTATTATTTCAAAACTTAAAAACGATAAATCTTTTATGCACATTGAACTCTCAAGACAAGTTTTTATATGATTTTGGTCTTCCTTATCTTTTTTTCAAGGAAATGAGTTGACTAAACGTTTGTGCATTGAACAAGAAAATATTTAAAATGTTATTTAATTTATACCAATGTGTATATAAAATCTTTTCTTATAGCCCGATTTTTGTCGATTTATACTTTTATATATTGTTCAAGTGATTAATTGGTTAATTAACAATAGGAAAGAAGACAGCTGTTACATTAAATGAGATAAAAAAAGAACCATCAAAGCTAAAAGGATTTTTAATGGTTCTTTGCACCTCAAATGTCTTTATATATATTTTTCTCTTGATTAATTAATTAAATATTAATAATTTTGGCCATCATACTCCAAAAAGATATAAATAGGATACATATGTTATCTACAAATCTTTCGTATTTGAAACCAGTTCATTATTGCTTTTATCTTTACAATCTAAATTCAGTAATGTGAATAAATAGAGTTATTTAACAAACAAGTTTTAAGGATGTAACTTAAACTAACTCGCTTACTTTTTACTTCCTTTGTTGAGTCATATACCTGGTTTTCTTTTTTAATTCGTATTCAATATACGTTCTCCCTTTTTCCGTTTAAAAAATAATAGTTTTCTGTATGTTTTATATTTTTGGTGTATTTTCAAATCGACAACCCATACCTTCAAAAAATTGAAACAGTGGGAATCGATCTTGTTTTTTGAAAGAATTAAATTATCAGCGAAAAAACAAACTTGCCCTCAAGAGCCCAGTAGTCTGGTCTGATCATAATAAATCATAGCCCTTGCCTTGTAACTGAAATTGTCTATTCCAAGGTGTCTATACGTCAAGGTGGGGCAGAAAATCATTTCCACGCTTGTGTTTTTTTCATTATCAAGAGAAGAAGGAAAATTTAATGACGCCACTGTTTATACACAGAGCACTCTGTCCTATATAATTGTAAAGTAATAATTTTAAAATCCAGAATTAATTCATTGTAAAGCAACACAAACTAAGTGAATAAATTAAATAAATATAATTAAAATTCACTTATAGCACACAATTGGAAACTTAGGACCTTACCAAAAATTATAAAAAAGCAAAAATAATTAGCTTATATTGATTTTAATTTTTTTTTTAATTTCGGTTGTTATAAAACTTGACGATATCCTTGCTTGATACTTTATAGAATAATAAAATCAATTTTAGAACTAATTATTTAAAAAGACTAACATTTCTTTGCATAGAGTAAATACTAATAATAATGTACTATCTGATGTAGGCTTATATTAATATGTTGTTATTCTTCTTAAATACTTATTTTTTTAGAGAAAATTTAGATGCTATCTTCGAGGAACTCAGGTTTACACTTAAACTCTTGTAGAAATATTTCTTAGCAACTTGGCAAAGAAATAAGTTTTCCAGAACGTAAATATTCAAAGACTTGAGAACTAATGCATCATAAGATGAGGGAATTTGTTAGATCCTCTTTTGAGTATCCTAAATAGAAATTCTTTAAAGGATCTAGAATTGTAATTACTTGGATTTTGGAATGGCTCTTTTCTAGGGTGGTTCTTAATAAATTTCTTTGAGTGTAGTAAATTGCACTTGGTTTTGTATCGACAAAATTCCTTATTCGTCAAAAAAAGTTCTTTTTGCAATTTTTTGCATTTGCGCTCCCAAAACAAGGGCCCATTTGTTTTTTCACACTCGACTCCTTTTTTAAATTTGTAAACGTGAATCTGAGTGTTTTGCGTCTTGGTCAATGCCTCTTGTTGAGACTAAGTGATCCCCTACAAATTTCCATGATCCTTTGATTATCAATCTCTGTTTCCTTGTCCATACTGGACCTTATTGGCTTTCAATAGTTGTTTCAACAGCTCTTTCCTTAGGCATAAATGTCCGGAGAATTTGGGTTCATCTGACCTGGGAGAAGCATTGTGTGGATAAAACGTCGACTGTCAAAACGTCAACCGACAGAACGTCTACCGACAAAACGTCAAATGGACTAAACGTCGAATAGACAAAATGTTGACCAGACAAAACGTCGACTCACAGAAGGTCTACCGTAGAATATAAAATGAAGGGCTACTCCAAATGGTTTTTGCGATATATCCTATTCAGACATTTCCCGCCTGAAACATAACCCAGCAATACCATTTCTATATAAACTACCAGTAGGTGGCCCTCCCAATCTCCCTTATTCGGGGATGTTTTCTGTCAGCTAATGCCAGCCAGACTCCCTTAGAAGATCCAAATTGCCTCACTTTTATATATAGTCACCTTGATTTATTATCTCTCCCTTCCTTTGAGATCTCTTATATGGAGGAAAACGTTACTGATCGTCCCCCAGATGATCTTGCTAAGAAATTGTATTCTCATGTCACTGCAAGAAGTAGTAACTATAATCATAAAGTTAATTGAGTATAAATATGAGTGGGCACTTTAAATAGGTGACTTTTGCTGTTCTTATTACGGATGGAAAGGTTTTTTCGCCAAGATTTGGTATTGGACAGGCTTGTTTTTTTTATATTTTCGCAATTGATGAGAGACAGAATAGAAGATTTGAAGATAATTAAAAAAAATGATGTTGGAAAATGCTGATTAAGTCAAAGAAAAGGTTTTTTTTTTTTTAAATTGAAAGACATTGATAAATTATCTGTTAATAGGAAAAAAACAACACTTAAGTTTTGCATTAATTAATACTTTTAAGCTTGTTGGAGAACATAAAATTCTAGATTGGTAAAAACAATTCGTAAAAATAGTTAATCATTATCAGAAGAACAATCCCGAGGATAAGAGAACTGAGGAATTATTTACTCAATACAAAAGTATTTAGAGGGATAGTGATTATATAGTGGAAGTTATAGCTGATCAAGTAAAAAATTTCCAGGAAGTAAAATGCAGTGCCAGAATCATTTTAATTTGGCTAGTAACATTATTGTAGTCCAAATAGGGAACGAATACTTGTTGCAAAAGAACATTGAAGGTTTTTTTCTCAAAGAGAGAAAAAATAGAAAAATGGGCAATAAAATTGAATAAAAATGGCCAAAAGGAAACACCTTCAAATACATAAGGTTCACTTGAATGATGATGGTGGAGAAATAAGTTTAACAATAAGAAACAAATAAATGATCGTGTTGAAGTAATTCTTCTGATGTAGATAGTGGAGATAAAAGTTCAACGATAACAAACCGGATTAGTAATGGAGTTGAATTAATTGAGGTTTTACCGGATGTGCAATTAGAGATCGAGAGTTCTAAATATTGCGCTTCTAAGGATAAGACAACTTCTAACCGTTTCAGAGCAGAGGATATGTCTGATGAACCTGATCATCAAAATCCTAATGACATAGTACATGAGAAATCCCTGAAACCCCATAAAAGTACCTAGAAAATTTTATTAGTTCGAACAATAAAAATATTGGGATTAGTAAGTTGATTTCTTTAAATGTTCATTGTAGCAAGGAGCGCAATTCTTGTCACGCCCTCATGAAGCATTATTTGCCTCACTTCTGGGTGTCTAATAAGCTTTCACTCTCCGAGGAAAATTGTCATCGCATCTGCAACAAGATCCGCAGCCTTTTCTTCAAGGATCCACCGTTACGAGAATAGAAAATGAAAATACGTTGTAGATATTGTTCGATTTTTCACACAATGGTCATTAAAGTTCTACTAAACCCTTAAATGTTTAGTTAAAAGTCACCTGATGAAGAGGACAGGAACATTGAAGACATAGTTGAAGTTTGTTTGTCTGTTTTAATTTTATCATATCATATCTTATTTTCTAATTACTTTGTAGGGGTAGACATAAGTATATTTTTATATAGTATGTAAAAAACATTAGTTGTTAACATTGAAGGGTTGAGCTTTGGTCACATCGTTAATTTTAAACTTATATGTAAATTTAGGATTAATTTTATTGTATTTTAATCTTTATTTTCATGCATTAAATTTTAATAAAAACCCAATTTAAAAAAAAAATCCTCAACGAAATCATAGTGTTACTTTTGGAATTTTACTCACTGTTAATGAATTTATTAATTGATGGTCTGTCTTGAACAATTAAATAATAATGATAACAGCTATTACATAGCCAAGGGGGGAACAATTGACCCATTAGATGTTTACCAAATTTATAATTTTTTGTGATCTGGTTAACCTTTGGTTCCTGTTGAAAGTAGTTGCCGATGTTATGTACATAAGAAGCCGTCCCAAAATCCTTGACATACCTCCTCACTGTCCAATAACGAACATTGAGAGCCTTGGTATGCTGCTTTTATACTTGGCTAGACTTTTGGTGATCACAATTTACACGTCCTCCATGATCCTGATTTTCAGGCGTCTTCTGCTGCCAAAGGACTTTTCATGCCACTCACATGAAGGCCCCATGCTTTTAATCCTGTAAACAAGAATCAAGAGGACCCTACAACTTTCATGATCTCCTCAAAACCAACATGAGCGTGAAGTAAATCAGTCATTTCGCCTTCATGCTGACAAATGCGGATTTTTGAAATTTTGTTATTTAAATGTTATTGTTACCGGAATAGTTCAGCCTAATATCTTTTTGAAAATTTACCCTAAGGTAATTCAGATTAATTTAAAATCAAGTCCACAATTCTATCTCGCACACTATAGTAATTTACGAATAATGTCAAACAAAATGTGATTTCAGATGGAATACTCAATCTCCAATTTCTAAGAATTTTTTTTGTTATAAATGCAAACACAATCAACACAACAACAGCGTAAAGAAATAAAATAGGACATAATTAAATATGAGTTGTATTAGGAATAATCAATTGAGCAGAGGAAACATGATAATAACGTTATTTTTTGGTTATACAGTATTGTTCATTCGTCCATTAAATTAAACATAATTTGGTCGGCTCTATTAATACAAAAAACTCAGAAGATTTTTTAAAAGAAAATAAAAATAACAAATATGTTACCCGTCAACACAAAAACAAGCAAAATCATTATTATCTACATTAATATTTTGTTTAAATGATATTTTTATGTTATAAGTGAGCGATATTATAACTACTCACCAGTCATCCCCACATATTAATGTATTAAACTCTTATTATTATTTGTTCATCCTTGAGAAGGGAACACGACATTTAAATTGATATAAGTATTATTGTATTGAGCTGTTCCGTGTGCTCATGAAAATCAAAGAGTAAAAGTGGGCTCACTGAAATGCTAACGCACAATTTAGAACACATTTCTTGGTCTTCATTATTATTACTATGTAGTAAATGATAATTTTTTTAAATAATTTATGAAATGTAATGCATTAATAATAAAAAGCAAAAAATTATGCGTGCTTAATGAACGAAAAAGGACTTCAGTGAACCCACCTTTACACTGAGTATTTTTTTCCACATCATTAAAGAAAAAAATGTATTTTAACCTTGGCGTAATTACTCCGGGTAAATTTGGGAACTATTGCAAGTTAATAATAACTGATATAATTCTATGGTATAAGAATATGTTTGTTAGAGTCTTGCTTTTTTTTCTCAACTTACACTCATATAAATTGTTTTCACGGACGTCATAAGTGGCATCATTTTTATTCATAATTGATATTTTTGCTACAAATTTTCAACGAACCTTGAAAAAACTTCATCGAATAGCTTTATGACCAAAGAAAGACATAACACATTCATTACATTCTTTTTGATGTCAATCATCAACACTGATATTTGTTTCTAATCAAAGTAATATGTACGGAAAATCAATATGAAATTGATATGTTTGTACAATTAGTTTTTTTGAAGGATCAATTAGGATAAAAAAGAAGGATAATTTGAGAAAAATGTTTTATTTGTATTGTAATGATTAATTTATTTTCTACAATATAAAAGTTAGATTGTATGACGATGTAGTATTTTTTTTTTTTTTTTGATACAAGTTAAAATCTGATATTTATAATAAAACTAGTGATGTTTGATAAAAATGACACGTAATAGCCTATATACAAAAGTCCCATTCATTTAAACGAGATCATAATGAAGTTTGTAAATCATATAGGTAAATATAACCATTTAAAAAAAAGGTTCCAAAGGTTTGCAAGACCGTCCAAGCGATTCATTAACACATACAACGCAACAATAACACTATGTCAACTCAAACGACGTTAATAAGAGAGGACGTAGCTCAATTTCTCAGTCAATCATTTCCCATTCTTGTTAAACTTTTCTCTTTAGCAAATGGTCCAAGATTATGCTGCTTGTTTCATGCTCTTTGTGTAAATCAAATGTATTTTTTCGTTTAAACTATACAACAATATGACGTACACTACATGGAGCTATTGTCTTAACACTGTATTGACAATTTGTACTCCAGACATATTTTAACGATTAATTATTTATCTAACATGAATTTAAAATTTTATCGTTTCATTTGTTAAAAGAATGTATATGTTTGCTAAGATCTAATTGCTGATTGGCATCTCGAAAATGCTTTGAGATTGAGGAAAGTTTTTTTTTTTTTTAAAGCAGGACAACCACAGATATTATTATTTCATAAGGATGTGTCTATATTAAGTTGATATCTCATGAAAAATTTGATGAACACATCAATATAAGACGCAAAAACCATTCCATGGAAAAATCTGTAGTAAAAAAATTAAATTATACTAGATTTGCGAAAAATAAATGTCGTATTTCCACCTTTTATTTAACAAAATATTTTTTCTTAATTATTGGACACATCAGATCATACTATAAAGTGTTGTAAAAGTCTGAGTATATACTACAAACTGTTTTAGGACAGTATTACGATTGACCAGTTCATTCATAAATTATCGGGTGGCGAGATTGGAGGTCTCAATGGGAGAATTTCCCCATTTTTTACTACCTGAAAGACAGCAATACATCATTAAGACAACACCAGACTGCACACATCTTTGATGACGTGGTAGAAGCTCCAATGGGATGTTCTTATACATTCACCCCACTTGACCGAAAATGGCACCAAGTGACTACCAACTGTTCCTGTCAATGGCAAACGCGCTGAGAGTGCAAAATCAGTCTCAATAGATGTCTGTTAAAATTAGTTATCCTATTCTTTTGGCATAGGGATAAGACTTGCTACTATTATGAAGTTGGATTCTCGTTGGCAATATATTATCAAACTCAAAGGGGTATCCTTGGCTTAAATCGAATGATATGTAACATTTCTTATAAAACATTGAAATAAAGCAAAAAATATAAAATTAATTTTACTAACATATTATTTATCTGTCAGTGACGTTATCATCAATCACTCTTCAACGCTTCTTTATACATAATAAATACTTTTATTAAGTCTGAGTTAAGAAAAAACGTTTGTTTACAAAATATACTTTAAATTTAACTACAGGAATCCAGTTTGTAAGCAAATGTACTTTGATTTACTATTAAGGAAATATTGCCTCTTAAAGATTTCTTTAAAGTCAAGGAAGTCTATTTAGTACCCATAACAAGGACAGGGTTGATTTTATGTCGCATTTTAGAACAAATACTATAATATAACTTTTGGAGTGCAATTCATCTTACATCTATAAATAAAATCATTCAAAAAGTGTGTCATGATTAAATTTATAACCCGTAGGAATATATTGAATCGTATTTTTGAAGCTATAGGTGGTGTTTTATAGCAATAATTACATATTTTCTCTATCTACATGGTTACTAAAAAAAATACTTTAATTTGAATTAAAGTATTTTGCCACCACTACAGGGAGTATATGTTCAATGTATAATGTATACTGTCTTTTCCTCCACATTGGGTGTGTTAACATAAAGAACAATCTAGAAAGAAGAAAAAAACGATGGAGTAGATGTATATCTCTAAGGATCTCATGGTTTTTCACCTACGGGAAATCGTGCTTTTAATTATTCATTTTTCTCAACCGTTAGGTCATTATTTAAAAATATTTAGATGTAAAAAAATAAAAATAAACACATAAAAGAAAATTTGTGTTCGTAGAAAAAAATCTTTTAAAATTATAGTTAAAAATTAATTTAAAATTAAGCAATAGTTTGAAACAATCAAATAAATCTAACTAATATATACGACGTTTCAAATAATTAAATATACATGTAAAGTATTTAATGTTCAAATATCTACTGATTATATTCTAGATTAATAATAAAAGAAGAAGTAAAAGGAGAATTGATCAACTTGATCAAATCAAACTACAACAGTACCCCGACCTTAGACCAAAGAAAAAACAAACAAATCCCTCTCTTTTTTTTTCATCGTCTTGTACAAAAGAAAATAAACAATAGACCACACAAACAATATGAACTTAAAAAAATAGTAATTAATTTATAAAATGGATCTTGTACAGCACACAGTTGGAGATTCTAGTAGGATCCTGACGATTCCGAAAGCAGAACAAAGTTTATCTTTGAAGAAATTGTTGACATTGGCGCCAAGTCCAATTTAAAAGAACGATGAAATTTTCCAGGATTTTAAAAGGACCCAAGAAGGTTGGAGAAAAATATTCTCTGATTAGCTTATTTTTAACAAAAACGTAGTCAGCCTTGCTCAGACGATTGTTGAACGTTTCTCTATGAGTTACTCGTGGGGGAACGTGAGCCACCTCCTCCATCGTCTTGAAGAAGTGCTCCACATCAGCATTTGCCTTGGGAATAGGATCCAGAGCGACCAGAAAGTAAGTGGAAGGGCGAATATTTATATCCTTGATCCATTGGTACTGAATTCCTCAGTCCCCACAAAACAACAGGCAGACCATTCATCCAATTTTCCTTCTCTTCTACTATCCGTGTGACTAGCCCAGTTTTTAGGGATCTGTTGAACCGTAAAATAAGCCAGTTTGATTCAGCATTTTATGACGGGGTCGTCCTATTCGCGATTCCAAGTACCCTGCAAACACACATCCAAATAGCCCTTGTGAATTGCATCCCCCTGTCGGACACAATGATGTCAGGTACTCCAAATCTTGATATCCAACTGTCCAAGAAAGCACCAGCCACTGTACTAAAGGTAATATTTGGAATTGGGATCACTTCCGGCCACCTCTTATACCGGTCCATTATAGCCAGGGCATAGCGCTGTTCTTTGACGAGTGTGAACGAGCCAACTATATCAATGTGGATGAAGGCAAGTCTCGGTGATGGTTTATCGAAAGAGGAAGTGGGCTTGAATGTTATAAAAGGCTTCGTTTGTTAAACCAAAATACGATTTGTTGCCAGTGCTCATTCACTTTCTGTTCCTGAACAGCTCCCATTACAGTATCAGACGTATCTGTCGTAAGCGCTAAAAGTAAGGAGTTGTCCCGGCATGAAAGTTGAGTACTTTAGGATAAACTGTGTTTTATACATTGCAAAGCTTTTTCACATTCATTATTCATCTAGATCTGTCATGTTATTGAATTGACAATAATCACCACATATTCACCACCCTCCTTTGGATTTATGTACTACATGAATTGTTGATGAAAAAATTGAAGAAGATTGACGAACTATTCCCTTATCTAGCAGTCCATCAATTCTGTTTTTAACAAAATTGAGTTTAACACCATCCAGCTTGCGGGATTTTGCAAAGCAGGGAGGACCCTTAGTTTCGATGTGATGTTCAACTCCATGAAGTGATTAAGATTCAGTGAATGTTTCATCAACGAAAACTTCAGGTTATTGAGAATGAACCCATTGGGCTTCTGATAATTCTGAAATGACTCATGGATCAGTAAAAAAACATTTTCTTGTTCACTAGGTCAATATTCATTTTGTAGAAATGAAGAAAATCGGCTTCTAAAATAGGGCGACCTCTAGATACAACAATAAATTTTAATTGGAACGTTCCTAGATTTTCTATTCGTACCCTTAGAGTTTTAGTACCGATAACTTCTACAGGATGTCCTCCATTAACAAAGATAGTAGACATTTTAACACGAATGAAATTTTTACAATTCAGATACGGAATTTTAAAGGTTTTTTTTAAACATAAAATTATGTTTATTTGTGTTACATATAAATTACTTTCTAGTAGATAAAATAATTGATTTCAAGATTTTTCCTTAATATATAGCCCACTACTAATTCATAAACATATTTTGATTAATTATGGTCTTGTTACTCCAATGTCTTGGATTAGTTGTTAAACCCAAAAATATTACCCATAGCTTAAAACCTTCTATTGTTTTGTATGATTAAATTTAGCCCCTATTTAATTTATCAATTTTGTTTTATTTTCAATTTAATCACGATGGATTTTGGCCACATTAATTATAGATCCTAGTGCACGTAAGAGTTAATCAAATATTTATTCGTCAAGGAAAAAAATTTAAGTAATTCACAAACTCAATTTTTAGAGAAAAACGTTTTGGTGTGCTTTTGTGTTATCGTAGCCCATATGAAACTTTAAAGGTGTTTGAAAAAAGTAAAATGATGTTGATTTGTGTTATAATAGATGACTTGTTAGTAGAGAAAAGAGAGATGAGATGATGAAATAAGTAATATTAAGAAAGTAAATGACAAAAAGTTTGTTCATTTTCATGTGCTTCTCTCTGTCTCTCTCTCCATATATATATATGTATATGTATGTTTTTATACTTCTATTTTGTTCTTTAAAGTGTTATTGTACATACATATTGTACCCCTCTTTTTCTGTCCTGATTTAATAGTTTAGTCACGAAATCCTTCCCCTGATTAGTATTCAATTCCATAAACAGAATTGCAGTAAAAAAGTAAAAAGTTTTTTTTTTTTTTACATTCTCAAATAATCATAAGGACAACAAAAACATTAACTATTGGATAATAAAATTCCATTATAAACTAGCGTTAATTTTGTCATCAATGTTTCAATTTATCTTGTTTCTCACATTATGTATCGACTTTTTTTCGTCTCATTTCATATTGTCTTTGTATTTTCTGCATTTTGTCTCATCTTCGTTTTTTCATATTTCAGCACATTTTATCTCATTTTCTTTTGTGGTAGTTCGTATTTTCATTGGTGCTTTTCATTTCGACAGATTTCATAAAGCTTTCGATTCTTCAAATTTCTTCAAGTTAGTCAAAATTTGAGATTTTGACTAACTTTACGTTTTGTAACATTTGTTTTAACAAAGTAATATTTTGTCTCGTTTCTTGCATATTTTGTCATCTTTGTTTCGTTAGATTTTGTAATGTTTTTGTTTAGTCTCATACCGTCAAATTTCGTCTTGCATTCGTTTTGTTGGGGTTTGTTTCGTCTTTGTTTCGTTTCATGTCGTCTTCCTTCTTTCTCATTTTGACAAATTTTTACAAGTATTCGAATCTACAGATTTTGTCTTGTCTATCACTTGGTCAAATATAATTTTATCTATTAATATTTCTACTCATTTTTTGCGAAACGTATCATCTTGTAAAAATTTATATTTTTTCTTGCGTTTCGTTGCATCTTTGCATATTTTGATTTTGTAACGTCTTAGTCTATTCTCATTTTGTCTCGTAGCATTTGCTGTCTTTTTCGCGGGTTCCGTATCGTCTTCTTTTGTTCGCTATAGCCTTCCTTTCTTCTTAATTTGACAAATTTTGTCAAGTCTTTGTACTGTTGATTTCGCCTCATCTTACGTTTCATCTCGTAAGATTTCGCCTAGTATTCGTTATCTAGCATTTCATCTCGAGTACGTTTTCTTGCGTTTCGTCTTATTTGTGGCTCGTCATATTTCGTATCGTCATATTCTATTTACATTTTGTCTCGTCTTTGTTATGTAACATTTTGTCGTGTCAGATTTTGTCTCACCTTTGTTAAGTTACGTTTTGTAAGAGTTCCTTTTTTTCTCATTTTGTCAGATATTGTCAAGTCTTCGTAATCTAAAATATAGTTCCATCTTATATTTTGTCACATTTAGTTTCGTTTCGTCAGATTTTTGCCACATTCTCAAACTCCGCACCCTGCAGCTTTTTCAGTACACTCTCTAGAAATCTTCAAAATATCAATTTTTATTTATCAAGTTCGTCATTTTTCTATATATTTAATTAAATTACATGATATTTGTCATATTTTGTAAATAGTGCAGTAGCAAGAAGTGGTAGTAATCTAAGTGCACTCATACTGTGAAAAATTGGAAACTACTATGGAAGTCGCTTTTCATCAGATATTGTAAATGGTTTATTATTTTTGTTGTGACCTGTGCAATGAAATCTCTGAATTGGTCAATTCATGAGTGAAAGGTTGGAAATATCTACACAAATTTCACTCCCTTCGAACAGTTCTGGAAGCTCATGGGCTGATCTTGACACACATTTGTAAAATTTGGTTAAATAGATTTCACAGAAAAATATTAAGTATGGAAAGATAAATAACATGATAAATGTAGTACCCCACCGTTAGTCAAATGGTTCAGTCAAAAAAAAAATTCTTTTGTCTCGTTGTAGAGATGAAAAAACCTTACTGAAATATATATTTCGTCTAATCCTGCTTGACGACGAAATTGACACTACCAAAAATTATTATTACAACTACTTACATCTGAGGACTGAACGAGCGGAATTGGAGTTGAAAGTCCGACTTCCATTGAAGATCTCCCTCTAGCATCAGCGCTGCCATTGATTTGCTTTCCATTGCTCCTTTGATGTCGATCGGCTGAGGGATGACGAACACGACTACTAGCTCCTCCTCCACGACCTCCCTTGGATGTGGAAGGAATATTGCGGAGACTTGATGTCGTTGGAGACATGAAGAAACGTTGTTTCCGAGACTCTGAAAAAAACTGAAAAATACTTTATTCTTATTTTTTCTCCATACATTAGTACATATGGTAAATATTTAGGCGTCTTCTTATTTGAAATTGATCGAGTTTTGATTAAGATGTAACTACAAAATAGCCTGTTCAAAATTTCATTTTTGTATAACGTTGTTTTTTGTTCGCAGAGCTTAATCAAAGTTTAAAAAACACTATTTATTTAGTCAATAAAGATTGAATTAAAGCATTACTCTGTACTTTGCAATAAATCCTTTTGGTTGACATTCTTTTTATCTATCAAAAGTACAAATATAAGGTTTTTTTAAAACTTAATTTTATCTTTACTTTCTGAAAATGCAAAGAAAAAAAAAATCGTGCTATACGCAAATCAATATAATTTTCATGTTATTTTCTCTTTTTGCTCCATAATATGACTTTTAATCAGAATGGCATCGTCGCAATGACATTTTGCTTAGGAGTTACCCACCCCTTTCTCGCAAAAATTTCTGTCTAAAATTAAATTTTTTGAAAGTACTTCTTGTTGCCTTTTTGGGATTTATTTTATTAGAAACGAAAAATGATAATTCTTTCTTTTTTAATTTTTTTCCCTTTTTCCGATATGACGTCATATATACCAAATTGCCATATTATTCATGTCCTAGTGGTTTTTAATTACCCCCCCCCCCTAACAAATTAAAAGCCTTTTAGTGGGTGTTTTAAAAATAATTTCATCCTATTACTTTTTTTTCTAAGAAGGTAAATATTTCTTTTTATTTCCAAAAATACTTATCTAAAAAAATATGGTTTTTCAAACAAGAAAAAAGTTGATGTTGGAGTGAAAATTATGTTCTTTTTTCCTCTAACTTTCCCTCTTGACGTTATTTATGCCCCTAGACATATTATCTAATGCTAAGTGGCTTTATGTTAACCTTCCCTCTCCCAATTGCGACTTATATTACTTTTTTTGTATTCATTTCAACAAATTAAGGAATACGTGGTTTTAAGTTAATCTTCCTACCCCCAAGTAGACTTAAGTTGTTTTTTCACATAATTTTCACTCCAACATCACGTGGATTTACATGGTTCGTTTTTTCACCCCCTCCTACCCACGTGTTTTACCTAACATGCGGAGGCTGATCCCTTTTCAAATTTTTGGGCACTGTTTCATAGGACGTCATATATGCCACCTTAGCATTTATGTAGATGTAAGCAGTTATAATATGTGCTTTTGCTAATGTTGATTTTGTGGTGAGGTGGGATTAGACGAAAAATATTTGCTAGGAAAGGATTTTTGTCATGTCAAAGACGACTCAAAAATATGTTTTTACTGATTCGTCTTAAGGACGGTGAGTTAGCCAGGGCTGTGAAGTCGAAGTTAGAGTCGGTGTCTTTTTTTGGTGGAGACGGAGGTGGAAATTGGAAAATTTGTTCCAACTCCCACTGAATCTAGAAATTTTTTTATTATTTATGTAATTAAAAATTATTGTTAATTTATGGCTTACACTGAGGGTTTGAAGAGTTTTTTTTTCTAAATGGTTATAAGTTAAAAGTAGTTAATTCTGTTAATTAATGAAACTTAATGAAAATTAACTCATTTCAAAGTTTACTTTTCTAATTTCAAAAGTGATCTATGGTCTTTACAATCACAATTCCCAAACACTTGTAAAGTCTAAATTATTATATTGGGTAGAGCATAGCCATTAGCCATGCTAGTTCATTACTTAGTCTTGTGATTGGTCAATTTTAACAGAAAAATGCGTAACATTGCAATGAGAGGTTGTTTGTATTGTTGTTCCTATATTACGTTTGTATAAATTATGTTCAGAAGCTTATGAATGTATTAGAATGAATAGATTTTGGCACAATTATTTACTACATATAACTAATAAATATCTATAGCTAAAAATTAGATTGATGGTTTTAGTCTCTAGACTCAAATGAGTTATTAAAAAATTGTATACAGGAGTCGGAGTCAGAATGGCTGATACTCAAAATACTGGAGTTAAAGTGCATAAAATGCCCGACTTCAACAGCCCTGGAGTTATCACATTTTTCATGGGTAACCTATACACGTTACTTCATTATTTTTAAATTCTTCTTCTACCCATTGTGAACTAATTTCCTCATATGAGTTTTTTCGAAAATAAATATTTATATTACTTTCTAAAATGATATTTTGATACTTTTGGATCCTTTTTTTTTCAGTTTTGTTCACTATGACGTGATTTATACAATTTTGGCAAATTAGTCGGGTTTTACTTAATTTTAAGTTACTCCTCTTTCCCTCACCAACGTGGAACAACGTTGTTTATTCCTTACATAATCTCCTCCAAAGAGGCCCCGCGGTTTTGTGAATGTCCCTTTAGCTTATTTATTTAGCCATATGCCCACCACATTTCCGAACAACCCTTTATCAAAATAAGATAAAAGTTGGAAAACAAACCACCCTAGTACATATGATTGACTCTGATTGACAGATCTCAATTTAACTAAATAGAAAATAGGAATGAAATAGCAAGAGAAATAAAAAGATTATAAATATCTCACACGGCTCCTTTATTTTATTTTAATGTACTTGAAATATCGACATTTATAAGGATAAAAATGTATTACTTATTTATCGGAAGAGAACGATTTTAGAGATATACATTGGTAATTGTCTTTATATGGGTTTTAATCAAATTTGTGTCAGGATTCAAGGTCCCAAAACTACTGAGTTTGACAATCTTTGTATTCTACAGGGTTGAAGTTATCTAGTAGCACACTTAATTTAAATTTTGATTAATTGGAAATTTATATGCCCATTAATTTCAAAGCCTCTGAAAACTATGATTTGATTCCTTATTTAAAAATAAAAAAACGAAAATTAGTACAATGGAGTGACATTTTGTTTTCTCTCAAAACCAAGCCAACACGAAGACCCAGACCTACCTGAAGGCAAATTACTAGACATTTGGGACTTAATTAAGTAGCCACCCTCCTGATTTGAACTATAACTCAAACAACTACTCTATCTAGGTGGGTCTGAAGGAAAGAGTATGTGCTACTGCTCACAGTAGTTTTTTGATAAACATATATTCTTCATCTTTATGACTCAAATCAGCCACTTCATGCGGAAATTACCTTCTACCTACATGGCATACCGTTCTGACATAGTCAGGAGGCATCGCCTCCCATGCCGTGTCAATGTCTGTCCTCAGCTCCACCATAAACATGTGCCAATTCTTGCAGGCCTCTCCTCAATTTACACCCAAATTATTTACTCCAAGGGGTTCAGATCCGGACAGAGGGATACCAAATCTTCTTTCACCAGAACCCATCGTTCCAATCATATTTGTGTCGTACATAAGATATGGGTGCGGGACATCCTTCTGGATGATTAAGATGCAGTCCCCAATAACCTACTGAATCCATGGCAACACCTCCTCCTTGAGCATGGTTATGGGATCAGCTGCATTCAAGCGGTATTCGCCAGGGCCTTGGTCCTCCTCTTGAAAACAGAGGCGATAACCCGAGGTCAACCATTTCTAGGGTCGTTGTATAGTACTTCCCCTCACTCGAATTACGCTTTAACAAGGTAAACTGTCCTTCCTGCTGCCCTTATGGTGAGTTGTGTATTAGTGTCACAAAAAAATCAATTTTTTGAAAAGTAAATAGCTTAGGTTAAAAAATGGTTCCTAATAGTACAAACACCATTTAAGGAAAATTTGAACAGTTTTGAAAAATATTTAAATGTAGCTCAACAGTCCTAAAATTTTGAAAATGTACACGCTTAAAGAAAAAACGGAATATTTTCTTGAATACTGTCCATATACTTCAGATTATAGCTTTTTGTAAAAACAATAAATTGAGCTATATAAATTCACAGTAAAATATATTGAATAACTATTTCAACGAAAATAATTTTTATATGTTCAAAATAACGTCAATTGAAGTTGATTGAAATTTAGCTTATTACCCTTTTTTTTTCTCCTTTGCATATTGTAACCCTAATAATTAGCTGATCAACATGAAAATATGCTATTACGTTTAAATCACATTGAGATCCATTACAATACTGAAACTTTTAATAATTATGGCCTTTGTGACCTTTTAATGACCTTTTCACAGAAATTGACCATTTCATTTCAACTTTAACACATGAAACCAGTATAAAAAATCTAAGTAACAAAAATGTTAGGCTTAAAGAAATTGAATACTTTTTTTTTTCTTAATGATATTTCAAATAAATAAACAAATAATTACTTTATTTATATTTCCATATTTAGACACAAGATTAATTCAGTTTAAATTATTTATGTAAATTTATTTTCAAACCAGGATATTTATTTTTTCTTATGATTTCATCGATATAAATAATTTCTAATTGTAAGTTTTATTCAAATACTTATGACTTTTGCAAAGTATTTTCCTATTGGTGTTGGGGAAGATACTTAGATGGTCTGCAGCGACTTGTAGAAGACATTGAAGTTGTGAATCGTCACTCGTCATTCACCCACTATATTCTTTAATGAGTGCCACTTCTCCTTGAGGAAGATCATACGTGGAACGAATCAACTTTTTCCATTGCCTCTATTTAGTCTTCCTTAACATCCAAAAGTTTTGTGTCAACTTCTAAAACTATCAAGAAGCTCTAAAATTTCCTGATTTTTTTTTTACTCATTCATGATAAAGTATTAAATACTTTAATGTATAAAATTATTGCTGAAGTTTTTTGTCCTCCTGTGATTAACTTCAAGCGAACTATTCATTTTTGTTTTTGTAGTTAAACTTAATCTATTATCGAGCCACACGAACCTTTCTTAGTATATCAATAAAAATGATTACATCTATAGAAAAAAAATAGTTATATACTATGAAATGTCTTATAGACCCCGAATCATCACTGATCCGTACTAACTTTTGAAAATCAATATTTAGACATAGTTATGTCTAAATATATAAATACATTTTAAACTGAAGACATTATAGATATAAAAGAATTGCATATAATCAGATTTAATTTTTCAGGACCCTAAAAATTCTATTTGCAATAAATGTAGAATCAAAGCAATAAGAAGCATTTTATAAATCTCGGGGTGGATAATATCCCAGTTCATATACGAAAAGGAATTTTATTATTATTTTGTCTTATCACTTGAAAAACAGGGTTTAATAGAACTGATCTCCAATAATAATTAATAGACAAGACGTTCAATGTTCATATTAAGAGTAACAATAATATTTTTGAGATAAGCATAATTATAAAAAAAAAGAACAAGAGGGAAAAAAGAGTAATAAAGAATAAATTTTGCTTATGTATTTGTTTTGTTTTCTTCTTTCATGGTCTATCTTTTTTTCCTTAGATCTTTAGAGGAAGAGAAATGTATTCATGTTAGGGATGTGTACGTATGTATGTTCGTTAAGATGTTGCTGCCCTTTACAAGGAAGGAAGGAAAGATAGAAAGCCTTTGTCGTTTTTACTATATTTTTGGCCCATGTAAGCATGAACATACATTTATAAAGTATATTTTGAATATATTTATATGAGTATGTTAGACTGTCCCGTCTTCATGTTGATATTTTTTCCCGTAACACAAATGCCTTTTGGGGCAGGAATATACACAAAATGACCTTTTGAAACATTTTTGGCAATGTACTGGCCATTTAAATTTGAAAAATATGGTTTTTTTTGGGTGAAAATGGATTATTTTAAGACTTTTTTCCAACTTTTTCGGTAGAGATTCTGAGGATTTAGCAAAGTGTGATGCATATCACGTATTTTCGGGTTAATACAGACCATTTCATTTATTTTTTATTTTTGTGTCGAACTTGGTTATTTTGAGAACTCTTTCTCCACTCAATGCGAATATATTTTCTGTCGGAGACTTTTCAAATAGTGACTCCAGCATTTTTGTAGCGTCTGAGGCCTTCTTTGGCTTATTACAGGCCATTTTAGAAACGAAAATATGGGATTCTTAGGTCCAAATAGATTATTTTCGAGACTTTTTCCGACTTTTCCGGCAATGCTTCTCGAAAAACAGGCTTTGGGTAATCTAAGGCATATCAGATCTTTTCGGCTTAGTACTGAGCATTTATTTTTTAAAAAAAAGGGAATTTTTGTGTCGAAACTTTCAGTTTGAAAAGTCTTGTCCGACTTTACATGTATATATTTTCGCTTGATACTTTTAAAATATGATTTTATCTTGTTTGTGGGGGTTTAAGCCTTTCTTAGGGCGGTATTGACCATTTATATTTGAAAAATTGAGTTTTTGGGTCGAAATTGTTCATATTCTAAACTCTTTTCCAATCTATAAGAATATATTTTCTACTGGAGACTATTAAAAAAGTGACTTCGTAATGTTTATAATTTTTTAGGCCTTGTTTGGCTTAGTTCTGGGTATTTAATCAAAAAAATTGTATTTTTTGTGTTAGGACTAATCATTTTTAGGACATTTTTCATTCAACATAATTAATTTTTATGTTGAGAACTGTTTTCATAGAATTACTTCTTGTCATAACTTTTCATTTAGAGACAATCAAAAACCGCTTGTTACAAAACTTGAGACTTCTTAAGTATATTTTTGGCGTAGTATAGTTTATTTTTATGAAAAAAAATGGGATTTTAGGGTAGAAATTTATCATTTTTGATACTTTTTCCCACCTCTTCTGTTGCGAACACCCAAGAAAGTTATTGGGAAAAGTGTGAGGCCTAACAAGAATTTTAGGCTTCATGTTGGTATTTTAATCAGAAAATATTTAATTTTTAGAACTTGTGTTCCACCTTACACAAATACCTGTCCTGTTGGGGAAAATCAAAAAACTGCATTTGGCAACTTGCTAATACTTAAAATGGTCCGTACAACGCCGAAAATATATGGAGAGTTCTCAAATTCACCAAATGTCAGTTTTTTTATTGTCTTCAGCATAAAATTTATTTGTGAAGAGGGAGAAAGATATTAAGCCAAAGACGGAACGGTCTAATGTACATTCATATATAATCCTACAAGATTATCAGAGCTCTATGATGAATAAGCAACAATCACATGAAGTAATCCAAGCCATATTGTAGTTGTATATCTACAATAACGTTTTATAAATTTATTATATGTAGAGTTGTAAGAAAAAGCGTGTTTGTAACCACTAAAGTTTTTTTGTACGTGTTGTAAAAAAATAAAGTAATTTATCTTAAGAAAATATATTTAAGGGTTATTTATAAACCACGTGATTTTTCCACCTCCTTATACGTGGACATACATGGTCCTTTACTTTATTTGTTATTATACTAATATTAGAAATTTACTTAATTTATGTAATATAATAAATTATATTGATATAGATATATTTTTATGATTATAAATTGTTAGTTTTTTAATTTTTGGTTTCTTTTATTCAAAATGAAAACAAGTTTGTCAAAATAGATTTGATGTAATTAAAATGATGAATACTAATAAATACGATAATAAATTAATCAAGGCACATTCTTTCTTATCTTCTGTATGTGTGTCGTGTGCGATAATTAACTCACTATAATTGTTTTTTTTGTTTGTTACATAGTTATATATTTTTTGAGGAAACAAATAAATAACGGAAAAATATATTTAATGTAGTATTTATGTATCTAACCAAACATACTAGGATCGAGTTATTGATCTGGTTGTAAGTCAAAACATATGGTTTTCTTCAAATTTAATGATGATCTGAGTGATTTCATTGTCAATGTTATCATTACTATCATCCTCCGGATGAAAATTGCAGCGGTTCGTAGACTAAACTGTCAATAAAGACGGTGAAAAAAAAGTGCCACTGAGTGCAGCTGAGTAATCATCGAATGAAGAAGTTTGTCGTCTTTATCTTGAAGCCCCAGGATAAGAAGTAACTGATGAGGGAAAAGCAAGACTTTAAGGCCTTGTATTATTTGCATTAACATTCGATGCCGAGGACATAGGACGGGCGATAATCCCAATGGAGAATATGAGAGGGATACCTGAGAATGGCCCTTTACTTCCCCATTCCCAAAAACAACTGGTTTTTTTCTCTTTTCTCCACAAATTGATTTTTTATTTTATTTAGAAAGGATATATTAAGAAAAAAGTTATGAGTGTTTTTTGTTATATGTTTTTAGTGAATTATATCTCATGATTAAAATATTTTATTAAATAAACATCCAAAAGGATGTCTAAAGGGTGTGCATACTCTTAAAATAGTTAATATACAGTTCCATGTTTGAGGATGGCAGTTGTGTTTTATAGACCTCCGAAATGAAAGTAAAAAACAAGAAATTGATACAATCTTCGGTATCACTACGACCAAGGTGAAAAGGTGGATTATGGGGCCAAAAAAATCTGCTGTTTATGGACCAAAAACAGTACAATGCAACAGTGGTACCAATGATAATATGGACGTCAAAAATATTGATAAAATAATAGAAATAAAACTTACTCCATTGCCCAGAAAATGAAGATTAGCTAATAAACTGTTTCGAACCATCTAAATCGGATAATCCTGACCATGTTAATTTTAACTCATTAATTCCCCTAATATTTGATATTAATTTGATTACTTAAACTATGAATAAACAAAAAAGTATTTCCTTTCGAATATATATATATATACATATATCGCTTTTAATAAGGTGAATCATATAATGATTGCAACATCCACATTTCTTATCATTCTACAAAATATTCAATCCATTTTGTACTGTTATATATCAATAAATATACTAAAAGCACTTGTATGAATATAACACATCAAGAAAAAGCAAATCCTTCAACTCTACAATAATTTCAATAACGTGAGTTTAGGTTTCAACGAGATATAAGTTGTTATTGAAATACAAAATGGAGATAGAAAATCCATTAAATTTAGGAACTTTTGTTATCAGGCGGATTAAAGATATCTCACGGATAAAAGTACTTTGTGTGGCAGCCAACGTCTTATTTAATTCTAAGATAAGGCATGGACAGCTTGTCTGGGGCGAATAAAATTTTGTTCGGAAGATCTGATAAACACATTAATGTAATGACTACAAATCAACCAAAACAATTTGATTCGATTGATTGAAAAAAAAAAAGTTCATTAAATCAAAACTCAAGAGCTTTTGGAATGGGCTGCATTTTCCAGTGTGAATCAGCCGTACTCTACACACAATAAAAAAAAAAAATGTTAGTACTTTTAATGTTAATAATTTGTAGTGTTGGGTTTGGGTTGGAGGTCGTTATGATCTTTATTGGACCGAAGTAATTCAGTTCTTTAAAGAAGTTCAATCTGCACTGGTATAGAAGTAAAAATCGGTCAAATAGTATTTCAGCTGTCTCCAATCTTTCGAGCATATAAGTTATAAAAACAAAAGCATTATTCAGTGAATACTGCTTTACTATGATTCATCACTCAATATCCTGTCTCATGCATCCCAATTGAATAGAATTATTTAATAATAAAGACAACATAACTGTTCTTGAAAGATAATTGATTTATTGTGCTGTGATTGTCATTCTCCCTAATAATCTAGATACCCATCCCAAAAAAGAAAATAAATCAATTTGATAAATATATAATTATAGACAATAACTATATTACACCATGGATAAATAATTTGTTACGGGTGATGTTCAGTAATTGATTTTTGTTCATAAGATATTATTCTGTATTTTGATTTACATTAGTTCTGTATTTGAGACTGGAAGTTGTTGTTTTTTTGTTTGTAGGTTAAGTTTTAAAAAACATTGTACTAAAAACGGGAGGTAATATTTTTGTTGTTGGTAATGTGAGCAATGTTTTTTCTTTCTAAAGGAATAATCATAATTCTTTTAATTTAAAAGAGGGAACATGAATGTATAAATTAATCACTGAAGAGTCTACTCATCTCTAACCTAGAACGTGTGCGAAACTGTTTGCAGGTGCAATTAGAACAGGGGTTTCAACATTCAAATGCGGTTTCCAAAATTATCGAATGATTGAAGAGAAAACTTCAAAGTTAAAAGATGCAGAATAAGAATGAAGATTTCTTGCAGAGTTATATATGTATGTCCTTGTTAGACTGCATCGAGCCTACAGGAGAAGCTTATGAAAAATACAATGTATATTATACTAGGTCCCGCAATTACTGAAACCTCAACAGTTATTATTTCAAAAAGCTCCTTTTTTTAACATTTAATTATAAACACATTAAAGCATGGTCACATTTTTGCCTGAAACCTCTTGAAGGGGCTTGTGTAACTGGCACACATCGTTGATTCTGGGACATATTTCCAAAATACATTATCCGCAGCCATCAACTGATCCTAATTAGTCCTAGAAATAGAATTAGGCTTCCTCTGCATAACACTATACAATACATAATCCATATTCTCTCTGGTGAGAAAGGAGGCAAAAAAATCATTTGCTAAAAAGTGATCGAAATTACCAGGGTGGAACTATATTTGATGTGTAAGCAAGAGCAGAATTCAGCTGTTTTTTGGTCAGCTTAAATATTTTTTATCAAAGAAGATAACCACAATCTTGGAGGGAGCTCCGTGCCACTTGAGTAGAGGTTTGTATTTTTTCATACCTTGATTTTGGTGCCCTCACACAAGAGCGTTTTTTCCTAGGTTTGAATGGTTTCAAACAAAAGTCCTCCCTGACATCTTTATCTTTCTATCCCCCTGATTTTGGTACCCCCACACAAGACCTGCTTTTCCTTAAATTTAAAAAGTTGTATAGTAAAGTTATTTCTTACTATTTTTCTGGATACTCATTTTGACGAGTTGACCGTGCCTTATTTCTTTCGATCTTCTCTTTCATGCTTTAGGTCAGCCTAAGGAGGATTTTTACAGTCATTTATTTCCCTGTAACTGCCTTCTCGAGCTCTTCACTCTGCCTTCCAACACTTTCTTCATCCTTCAACTGAGTATCCGGGTGACTTTGATGGCATTCATGATGTCATTCAGGGAGTATCCATGTCCAAAAAATTTTGTACAGCAGATCGCTTTGGATAGACATCCATATTTTTGTTGGTTTAATTGAACTATAACTTGGTTTACTTTTATTTAGAACATAACAAGCCTTATTGGATGCTTGTGGAAAGAGTTGTTCTGAGTAAAAACCTATGTTTCACTAATTTAGCAGGACCCTGTACACTTATAAATAGTATTGTATAAAATACATTTTCTTTAAGAACAAAGTTTTTGCTTTGGATTCATTTTTTGAACGAAGTACATAGTGTTCAACAACATATGACGCTCCCAGTATATGCACATAATTCTCATGAGTAAATATTGTTCATAATATGGATTTTTAACTACTTTTGTAAAAGCACTTACAAAGGATATGCACATTACATAAAGACATTATGTGATACTTTGATTGCTATTAGGCTTAAAAAGAGATTATTTTATGAGATCAAGATTTCACGCTCAATAAGTATACTCTAATGTATAATCCAATATAGAAGTTCAAAAGGTAAGTTATCATAATGGGTTTTGATGTACTTTAACATGAGAGGTGCGTCAACATAAAAACAATTTTTAACAAAAATTGAGAATTTAAGAAAATCCCAATTTTATTTGCATCAATTACACAGGGGAACAATTAGGGGTGTATAGTGATATTTTTGGGTACAGATGAATTTAAGATAATAATCAAGAATATGAACGTAGAATCCAAAACTAATTTCAGTCATTAAAATTCTGAAATATTTGGGATTATATAAATTTTGAACTATTATTGCTAAGCGTCAACTTTTACCCTTGAAACAATACTTTAATTAAAAGTAAGGTTATTAAAACTTATGTAAAATTGTTTTTTATGATTAAAAAGTAGTTTTATTGATTCATTATCTTGTTCTGAGCTCGACATATTTCCATTTTAGGCTGAAAATTGAGGAAAAACAACACTCTTCTTAAGACCCTTATAACTTATTCATAATACATATTCATGAAGAATGTCAAAGTTTATATAATAGAAAAATGTTCAATGTATAATTTAAAAAAAGCTCTATTTAAAATATGCATCTCTTAGAATTTTTTCTCCATTTGGTAGGGATTCTATTTTTATGCGGGTGTACTAGGAAATAGTCAATATTATCATTATATTTTTTCCAGATTTCAATGACAATTTCATGACGTCATACCTCGTAAAATGAAGATCGAAACAATCGAAGGAAGATACTCAAATTGATCATTCACCACAAGAGATGTTCAAATTCGGATTCCGAATTCCAAAAGGGACGACAGGAGAGGAAAATTCCTGCAAGCCTCATAAAGGGGTAAAGTGTACTCCTTTCTTGGAAAATGAGATACCAGGATCGATACAATAAAGAGATCCATTCCCGATTAGTGGATTATTTTAATATTTCAAAGTGGAATCCCTTAAAACATTTAAAATAGAACAAAAATACTTGAAGATGCATATTTGTTAAATAGATCTTTTTAAGATTTAACTTTCTAATTTATTCATTGAATATTTTTCAACAATACAACCAATTATATTTTTCACCATTGTGTAGTATGAATAAGTGTTTAGGGTCTAAACAAGAGGGTTTTTTTATAAATAGAGTTTGCAAACATCTCTATAGCACACTGCTGTCTTCGGCTGTCGAGTTTGCTTCTCATATAGCTGGACACTCCAAGAAGACTCAGACATCAGTTCCCTCAGAGAAACTGCCATTTCCTTTTTGTGTAGATATTACGTCGGAAAATATATCTTTCTTTTTAGTAAATGAGTTTTCCCAACTGAAATACGACTTTTTAGAAGTAATTTCAGTATTTGGCAGAATTGCTGTAACATTTAATCTAGCACAAATTTTACCTACTCGTTTATACAATGCTGTCCTCATCTATCTTTGAAAGATTATTTTCCACAGGTGATGACGTAAATGTTTAACCAATGACCATCGAGAGTATCCATCAGTGCGAATGAGATAACTAGTCCCATTCTGTTTCCCTAAATCAACAGAGACATATTCATAAGGGTGAGGAGTCATTGTTTGCATTCGCAGCTCAAGTTTTGTTAGCAATGGTCTTATACATTTAAAACAAGATGAAACAATTCGACGAACATCATTTTTCATCTTTGGGCAAAAGTAAAGTTGTCGTAAGTTGAAGTAAATATATTCGCTAGTCCTCGCTGAGGTCGTGTCGACTGCACCTTATCCTATTCCGTGGTTAATTAAATGGATTGAAATGAGGAGTAGATATCAAGTTTTATTATGTAAGACATTTATGTACGCGTGAGTCTCTCGGGGGGAACTTATTCAGAAGATCATAACGTGTAAATAAAACAGTAATAAAATAGGGAGATCCCATAAAAATAATGAAAATGAATAAGAACTTTTAGTGAAAGATGATCAAGAAAAGTTTGCCCGCACGTCATACTTAATTTTACTATATCAAATTTCAGATAGCAGCAGTGGAAAGTGGAAATTTAATTATCACAACCGTTTAATAATAAGCAAATATTTTATACAAAGAGAGGCAAAGCGAAGTGGCGCAAAGAATGAGAATAGGAGGAGTGGGATCTCGACTTTTTCGAGATATTTGTATAATTAATACTTTGGAGGATCATTAAAGTAGATGGAAGATCTAATTATGAGGAGGAGGTTTTGAGTTTGTCTTTTATGGAGTATCACGGGGAGAGACAGTGGAATGAGGCCAGAGGGGATCATTATATAAGTGACTACGACTTTTTCTTGTATTTAATATGAATCATTAAAGTATAATAATTTCAGTCAATTTAATCTTAAACAAACATCGATGAACTAGCATAATGAGTGAATTTTCATTCTCTAACCATTACACTTATAAAAGCTTTACTCTTTTTTATAATTAAATGCTACTATGATTTTATGGATCACCATTGATCGAATAAGTTTCCACGTATTATTAGATAATTTTTGGGAATTATTTATGTTTTGCATTCTTCGCGCAACTTCACTTCCTCTCACCTAGCAGAGTTAATTCCTAATTATTAAAAGGGTGCAAAGAAGATCTTTAAATTTATTACTATCGCTATCTCCAAATTTGAGATAAAAAGAGAAAACATGATGGATGGACAAACTTAAAGAATATACCAAAAAAACATACTCTTTTGCTAATTTATTATGCACTCAACGGTTGCCACAAGAACAACATATTGCTATGGAATGACCTTGTAACGTTTTCTTTCACTGTAGGCACAGACAAAACGATGACACAGGTCCTCATTGGGTAATTTTTTAATAACCATGATGACCAGAGCAATTGAGAATAACCTAATTTTTTTCTTTTTATAATCTTCGAGGAATATGTAATTTTTTATCTTTTTTTAACATTTAGTCAACAAAATAGGTATTTATTCCATTGTGAGATTATTTAAAAACTTTAAAACAAAGATTAACACGTTTATGACAAAAAAAACCTTGAAAATTTGATTAGTAAAAAATTAAAATACTAGGCTTTTCAAAAGTCTTTGTACTGCTTTTAAGACGTTGTTATGAAGTCTCTAGTAAACCAATTATAAAGTTTTATGATTTTGGGAAAAATTAACTATATCTTCAGCCCCACCCTATGCATTTTTTAAACGAATACAAGTAAATTAACATCACGAAAGGTAATATAATTGAATTAGCGACTATACTTCGCGTCGGCTATCCAATTTGTAAGGTGATCAAGATCACTAATTGCTAAAAGGGACCTACATATAAGGTCCAAAAATGGTTGAGGTATGATTAATACCTCAATGATCGACCCCTGAGTAGCAGACCAGCCAATTCATTTCCCAATGCGTTGAAGTAGCCTTCAATGCCAATCCAAAGATGAAGATGGCGACTGTTGCCGAGAAGAATACGATGTTAGCATCCACAGTGTCAAGGGCGATGAAAAAGGCTATTGGTAAGTCTCTCAGACATGTGGAAAAACTTTTCCTAACACAACAGCTGCAAAAATCCCCCTAAGTTAATATCTATACTCATAATCCAATTGAAACACAATGGTAGGCGAATTATCATCTTTTGTGATGAAAAAACCTTCACTGTGATTAATAAGCATAATAATAAGGTAATTTGCTCAAATAAGGACGACTATGACCTTAGGAAGGTATCAACCATCAAACACCAGGTATCTGTGGTGATGTTAGGAGTCTTGACATCAATTAGGGACAAGATTCCGTCAGTGTGGTTCCCAAAGGACTATTATGTGACGTTCACGGACTACCTGGAGATTTTGGAGACAAAGTTCAAACCATAGGTCTTGTAGATCTCCAAAAGTAACAACACAAAGAAGATACAGTTTTGGTTGACTGAGAACAGTTCCCTTTGGAACAAAAACTTCTGCCTCCTCACCCCCAGACAAAAGAACATTAACTACTATAAACCTGTCAAGGTTCATTAAGATATTTATCTGTATTTGTTAATTCACAAAAAGTGCAAATACTCTTAGAATGCCCGCTATATCAGGAATTTTCAAGGAAAAAGAAGAAAATAAAATGAATGAATAAGAACTACATTCAAATTTCAAAAATTGTTATTTCAGGAAAGTAACAATGTGTTGAACAAATCCTATTTTTTGATTAAAAAGTCATTTTTTGAAATGAAACTATTTTTTTCTTTCCTTCTAGCACTGTGAAGAGTAAGTGTAATTAATAAGTAGTTATAAAGTTTTTTCCCTCCCAAAGACAAAGGGAAAAAATAATTTTTGTTAAATTGTGATTTCTTTATATGTTGATCTTTAGTCTCTTACAACTATCATCATTTTTATGACAGGAGAATTCTAATTACTTGTTTTCTTCCCCACAATTTACTGTGGATGTATGAACGTTGAATTAGAAGCATTCAAATTGCAAATGGCTGCAGTTTTTTATTATGCTACATTTATCTTTAGTAAATATTATATCTATATATGATATATATATTAATTTTTTCGTCATTATTTAGTGTCACAATATATTTATACATAATAATAAATTCTGCTGATATCAAAGCTCTATGCGTTGCAAAATAAGCATTTTTTAAACACAAAATGAGGGTTTGATACATCCATACATTATATTTTCATTTTGCTATCTTATTTTTTTTTTGTATAAATATTTCATTTTTTAATCTTATTAATTTGATATGGATATACAAAATACAAATATATAACGTTGTAAATCTTAAGCTTTAAAACGCGTATAAAGCTTGTAGTCGTTCATAATCAAAACCAGGAGTTTTTAACAGATTTTTGATGTTAATCAAAATGAAATTAAATGATCATTTCGTGAGCTGCATGAAGGAATAAAAGCTTTATAGAGTGGGGGCTCATAACTTGCAGTTGCTGTTATTTTTATTTACAAGGTTTCACTACGAAACCAACCGAGAGCTGAAACAAAAACAGTTTAAACTTTTATTACATATCTCTAAGTGTAAAAAGTCTAATCTAAAACAGAAAAGGCAACGCGTCTATGATCTCTTTCGCACCTTTAAGAAGTTTACAAGCCTTTGATATAAGTGTAAGGATATCTTGGGGAAAGTTAGAACCAGTGAAATAGCTTTATGAATTCATTGGAAGACAAAAATGACACAAAATAAAGGAAAAATACTTTACATTTTAAAAGCATATTATACCTGGGCTTAGTACTTGGATTTTTTTCATCATTACGTTTATGGATTTATGATCTCTTTCTCCTTTAGATTTGAGGGATACTAGTTTCTGTACACATAAATTCCTTTGAAGGTAATAAGAAATGGATTTATTACTTATTGATGTCGGGTTGGAGCTGTTATGGACGTAAGAGTTATAAGGAAATAATGAAATTTGTAAAAATCAAATAAAAATTTTTTACTAAAAAACAACAGAAACAACAACCTGAACTGAATTTTTAAATCTTTTGTAATTTTAACAGTTTCCTTACTGTCAGGGAATGTTCATGTAGATGTCATAAAGTCAGATATATTGACAACTATTTCGCCTATTACTTTTTCCAGTAGAGATTTCTTCCTGTTCAAAAACTAAATCAACGTTATACGGAGGAAGAATTATGCTCATTTTCTGAAACTTGGTTTTACAATTAAACTACCATCTCCTTTCACGCAACATCTATCCCCACTAGTGCTATGAGTGTTAAATACGATATTAGTTTCGATTTCATTTCTTATATTTTGTGACGTATTTTCAGTATAGTCAGAAGCACCACAAATATATTCTTCTCAATAGATTAATCCAATCTTCAACTTTGATGGACTCTTTAGACGAATTTTTATTCATCTTTCCAATTTGGTCACTCTATTTCACTGCTTTATTGGGAAACACTTAAAATGTCCAAAGTTAAAGCATCTGATACAAGTTATCTCATGACTAGGATAGATTCTCCTAGTTTGAAATCACTGATCACTGTCCATAGCTTTTCAATTAGTTGAATCACATGGGTGCTTTAAAAGTCATGGTAAGGTGTTTTTTTTGGTAGAGACAGAAATTAATCGACAAACCGGAAAAGTTATTGCCAATGCTTTGACTCATGTTCTGGAGTCCAGCAATCTGGCTTGATTTTTTGTTTGGAGCTGTGGCACTCGATGGTTCCATAATACCACAACATTTCATCGAGGCTGGACTTAAGATAAACATAGCTAAGTATCTGAAGATCCCAAAGTACGTCTTACTTCCTTGAATGGAGGAGAAGTTTGGCCGGAACAATGTAATACTACGTCAAAACTCTACCCTGTGCCATGTCTCCAAGGCTACTCAGGCACTTCAATCTGAGATGGTCCGGCTTTTCGTGAAAGCTGAAATGTGGCCTAGCAATAATCCATATTTAACGTTTTCGATTGCTCTAAATGAAGTGTCAATCAAGAACAGATCAACAACGGTTCCTATAGCAGTGCTAGTTGCCAAATATCTAGATTCACCAGGAACTGCATTTTTATCACTACAGACCATGTAATCAAGGCTGCATTACAATATTAAAGAAGAATATACGAATTACTATTTATTTTCTTAACTCTAAATAGGGATTTTTAGGGCCCCCATTTGTATATAATTATAAGTTATGTATTGTATAATACATTGTTATTTTGGAAACAAGATTTGAGACCAGTGGTATATTTTTTTTTATCATAACATGAATATGGAAATCTTAGATATGTCAGCAATACCACCTTGAGTACTCAAAAATAGGCGAAGGAAATTTAAGAGAAAATTTAAAAAGGTTTTCCATATCCTAAGGACTATAGGATTAAATTAAAACAATCGTGTAATAAGTTGAAAAAGGAATTTCAATATATTTTTTGGTTTGATTTATTTATTTTATGTCATCAGTATATTAACTAATGAGTAAAGTTATTTTAATTCTTTAAGACATTCTTTATCGAATTGTTTTAATTCAATTTTATCATTCATTTAATTACTATTCTATTAATGGAATAAAAGAAAATAATAGCACGTAGTTGGTCAAAAAAAGGAGTGGAAAAAATAATTGCATGTTTTCACGTATAGTATATTCCTTTTTAAATAAGGAGAGGTGTCAAAAATATGTGATATAAAGGGGGATTGACAAATGAACAGCTTTTATCATTATTATAAAATTATTCAGGGCAGAACATCAAAATTTAAAATGAATCCAAACTATGGCCTATTATTTTAAGATCCTTTAATATTGATTCATCTAATGAGTACAACTTTTACAGTTTTTTTTTTGACTGCTTAATGCAAGTTTGGATGTTCTTTTGCGTCTATATTCATGAAGCTAAATTAGTCTGTCTGATTCGCTTATTTGTCGGGGAAAGACTCATATTTAACAACGAAAAAAAAATCACAGTCAGTTAAAACTCGGATGATACTTGTTTTTTACTTTCCAACGCTGGTATCATTACCAGAGGATTTGATTACCAGAATTTAGAGGGTCGTTTGAAAAGTTGGTATACCGTCCAAGAAATGGCACTGCTGGCATTTATAGAGGCTATGTTTAGTTATTAGCATCACTTGGAAGAACGAATTTCATTTTTGAGCCAAATAGGTGCATTTCTTTCTGGTTGGCATTCGTTTGAATTGAGGAATAGGCTAGAAAAATTATAGCAACTGTTTTTTTTTTTTTTTTTTTTATTCCAAGGGAAAATCCACTATCTGGAAAAGGGTAAAACTATTACAGGTTACAATATTATTCGACATTGGACCCTTGGAAAACTGAGCTGCAAGAAAAAGGCCCACAATTGGTTCACAACAAAGTCCTTTTCCATCACGACTTTGCAGCAAATTACACCTCATCAGTTGTGGTTGCAAAATTAATGGAAATAGGGTTGTAGCTCGAAATGCCCACAGCACTACCAATCTCACGCACCTTCACTCTTCTGTCATCCATCTATGGATCTTATCTATGATTCTAGAGTTGTGACATTAACATATCGTCAAGAATGTTAGGAGTCAATTATCCCCATATGGTCACTGGCCACTCCAAAAAATTTGATAACACTTATTAACTGTTCTGATCGGATGTTTAAAGTCTCCATAAGGTTAATCAAGTTTGTTTTTAGTCTCTTGAGGCGTTTTGGTCTTCATGAAGTAATGTTTAATCAACACACCCAAAAGTTCTTCTTTGTCCCTTTTTGAAAACCACATCACTTCCTCGACTCAAACGAATGTCAAACAGAAAGAAATAGATCGATTTGGCTGAAAGTTGGTGTTAGTTCTTCCAATAGATGCTATAAATTAGACACGACCTCGATACACACCAGTCAACTCTCTGCGAATGCCTCTCACAATTGACTACTTCCAGGCTTCCATTCTTGAGGCAGTAGTCAATATGAACGAGGAGTTTCTCATCAAGGGTAGGCTAAGGGCCACGTTGGATGCTATGGTCGAAGCTGGTGGTGGTTGGGTTGAGTGATTTACTTCACTATGAATCCTTCCATGTAAGAACAATCATTTTGTAAGATGCTGAGTTAATTTTGGGAGATAAATTATGATTTAAATTTTCCAGATTTAATATCCAGACTCTGTATGACCTTGCAAGATACGGATTGGGATTAGTGTTTATGTTCTTCCTCTGATAGCTGCTTGCAACTAATGAAATCAAACGTCATGATAGCTAAGCTGCTCTCTTCCAATAAGAAAAATAAAATTGTGAGTTACCATGTCATTTTCTCGTTTGATTTTTTTGGACAGACCGGTAGGCCATATTTTCTACAGCTTTACTTATATAAACACATTGTATAATATATAGTTGATTGTTAAGTGACTCAGATTTGTTGATTTCAATAAAAAATTATTATATACTCGTACATATAATAAACATAAATTAAGTTTGTTATAAAAAATAAATTGGGTATTGTTCATTTCAATTATACAACTTTGATGTTATTTTCATGGACAAAAAAAGTTAACTTATCTAACAGTATAGTGATCATTTTATTGCAATTATTCTCAAATAAAACAACCATAAAATCAATAATACTACATAAATGTAATAACAGGAAAGCTTCACATGAACTTTCAGTTTTTCTTAAAAGCTTCGAACATTTGTAAATGAATTCAAATATTGGATAATTAAATCGAATGGACAGTGAATATGTCCAATGAACTTAAACATCATGTAAAGAGTGTGGCAAAGTATAACGTGGGGCAAAAAGACTATGTAAGTCCGGGATGTGCACAATCCATGATAAAAGGGCCAAAAAAAATTTAGCACTATCATTTGAGGTCCACATCTTCACTTCAAATAGCTAGATATGACAGACGCTACAATGGATTCCCAATAAGAACACATAATATATGTATGGATATCTGTATATTTATTGCACCAACATACAACTATTTTTGGCATATAAATGCATTTTTACATGTCATAATAATACGACATATTAAGGAGCAAAAAGGAATTTTAACTCCTTCAAAAAAAAAAATCTTATAAAAAAATTAGTCCAAAAAGCTCACATTCAATAGTGGCAACATTAATGCAATCTAATAAGAGAACTGTGGTTTGGCCTGCTGGCTCACAATGGATTGGATGTCAATTTCAATTTTTGTAGTCCCAATGAGCATTAAATTAAACAATGTATCAACGGTGTTTCTCTCTTTGAATTTTATGTACTTCATGTTTGGGCCGCACTGAGTAAGGTCAAAGGGCGGTGTGTAGCTTCCGTGCCGCCTTTGCACATCCCTGTACTAGACAATGAAAAACACATCTTCACAATTATAAACTCAAAGATGAGGCACTAAAAGAACTCTAAAGTGTGTGTGTTTTTTTAAAGATACCACTGACTAAAATATAAGATATGTTGCATGTTAAATTTGGCATCTTTTTGTAAAAAAAGACTTATCCCTCTAAGTCTCTTAAGGAAAATATATAAAAAGAGAAAGAAAAACCTGCAAAAATTTATTAGAACTGATTCAAGATCCTCTCTCCTCGACTGTGTTTCACTCATCCAGTGATATGACTTTCTTAACAATTCTTTGGGCCAATTTGTTTTTTCCCCTTTCTTTTCAGACTTCCTTTTTTTATTTTGTGTACAAGTGTCGTTTCCTCAGTTTCTTTTTTTATCCATGTCAGATATCTTTAATAACCTCTGGTAGTACAGAGATTAAACGTCGACGAACATAATAACTTAGATTTAGTAATATAGAAAATAAATCCGTAAGAAATTCTCCGTTTTTTAAAATCACATTCTTACATAGTTACTCAATACTTTGATGTTCTCATTACAAGAATGGAAGAATATGCGTAAGAGCTTGAGAGAAAATAAAAATATGTGGCAATGAGCCAGGGAGTTTAGTCTCTAGAGTCCTACCTGACCGAACTTTAGTTACACACACTCGTTGCTAAAGCTTGTGTAAGTTCATATACATATTTTTTTTATAACGTAATTCTTTTCTTTTTTGATATGAAGCACACGCCTAATGCTAGATGCAAAATATTTACAATTTTTCCTTGATATGACTCAATTGAATTTTCTTAAATCAAAAATGGTTCTACAGATAACATACATTATTTTTTTTTTAATTTTCTAAATTGCTTTTTTGTTGAATACTTTTTAAAAATGTTTTCATGATAAATTGCAAGATTTTTGCAAACTGTTTTCATTCAACTCAGTTACATTGTATCAACTCACAAAATACTCAAACTGTATCTTTTGGTGACATAATAAAATACCCATATTTCCTTAAAGTAACATCCTTTTTTTTAAAAGGTAGCAAGAGTTGATGTTATTGTAAATACTCATGAGTGTGCGTGCATATTTACAATTTTTGTTTTGTTTATTTTTTGGTTTTAATTAAATTTATTTGTTATCCTCATCATTTAGTATAAAGATAAGCCTTTTGGATTTAGAAAATAACTTATATAGAGAAAGGGTAGCAGACATATGATAAAAACAAGATATAAGTAGGATTTTTTAGTCTCTGGGATATTTACCACCCCGGGAAGTAGGGTTAATATGGTGTAGAAACTAGATACCTACAAAAAAAGAAGTTGTGATTATTTGCTCTTCTATCTATTCCTTTCTCAATAAAAGTAAATGAACGAACATACAAGTGAATTATAAACACAAAAAGAAAGTAGTAGTTTGAAATGAAGAGAAAGTTAATTACTCAAGCTAATGAATAACTTTCTTTCTTCCGTTCTTTATTTCTTCTACTGCATCATCATCCTATTACTATTAATGATAAAAATATTAAATATATTAATTTCTAAAGAAGCGATAAATAGAAATATCACGGATCCTGTGTTCGCATCCAATTTGCTACCCACACAGTGTGCAAAGTAAAATTGTGGAACTACAAATAAGGCAAAATTTTGCAAGAATGAAGGGAGTACAACATTAAGGCTCTATCAAAGACTTCCTTATTCATATATCTTTCTATCTTTTCTAAATGATTTCCTTTGGCTTTTGTACTCACAGTAGAATTTAGGATCGACATCAGAGTAATTCTAGACTTTCTCCCCCTCATCCCAGATTCTTGTATCTGATCTAATAAAACGTTATGACAGCTAAGCTGTTCCACAACAAAATATTATTCAAATTGTCAGGGTTACCATGACGATTTAAGTTGTTTTTTTTACAACGTAGCCAAAAAATTTCGACTAGCATCACTACTTATAAATCTTCAAGAAATCTGCAATGTTAAACTTTCTAATTAATGAGCACACACACTAGTGACTACTTTACAATCATATGTTCTCTCTTCAATACTCAAATTTATTTTAGAACACATTTGGAAAATATAAAATCCTGCTGATGTTGCCATTATAACTGCATGCACTCTTAGACTTATTAAAGACAACTCTAATTGTAAATCATCCTATTAAAAATGTATAATATACAACTAAAAATATGTATTACCTTTAATCGTTTCAAAAAAGTGAGGTCCTCATACAAGACGTCAACGAGCTCAAATACAATTTTCTCATTTGTAATATGTGGATTTTTTGCTTTAAGAGAACAACATCATAATACCTTCATCAACAAAACAATTTTGTAGTACCTCTGTATCAATAGGCATGGGTCACTTCTACCCTTCCTTGCTCGTCCTTTGTATTATATAGGCAATTTTATACAGAAAATGAAGTAAAATTTGGTTACACAATCTATCACTTCTGTGTACAAGCAATATGTTTATTTGGGGCGTATAGTCATGGGGATCAGAATGTGTTACGCAGTACTTACAAACTTCAAGTTCTCCCTTTCAAAATATAATAGTTAATTGATCTAAAATGTTTCTTGTAAGCGGAAGAAAAAAATGGTGTGTAATAATTTTCATGCACCCAAAATTTAATATATCATTTCATTTTACTACAACGAACTCTCCAAATTATAAATCACAAACTTATATACATTAAATGAGATATGTGTTGTGGTTTAAGTAATTATAACTAATGTAGGTATAATACAGATTTTTCAGCTGGTCTATCTTTTGGAATTGGCAACCTGGAGAATGTATTTTCTTTTTCAAAACTATTATTATTATTATTTTTATAAAGGGGGATTGACAAATGAACAGCTTTTATCATTATTATAAAATTATTCAGGGCAGAACATCAAAATTTAAATGAATCCAAACTATGGCCTATTATTTTAAGATCCTTTAATATTGATTCATCTAATTAGTACAACTTTTACAGTTTTTTTTTGACTGCTTAATGCAAGTTTTGATGTTCTTTTGCGTCTATATTCATGAAGCTAAATTAGTCTGTCTGATTCACTTATTTGTCGGGGAAAGACTCATACTTAACAACAAAAAAAAATCACATTCTGTTAAAACTCGGATGATACTTGTTTTTTACTTTCCAACGCTGGTATCATTACCAGAGGATTTGATTACCAGAATTTAGAGGGTCGTTTGAAAAGTTGGTATACCGTCCAAGAGATGGCACTGCTGGCATTTATAGAGGCTATGTTTAGTTATTAGCATCACTTGGAAGAACGAATTTCATTTTTGAGCCAAATAGGTGCATTTCTTTCTGGTTGGCATTCGTTTGAATTGAGGAATAGGCTAGAAAAATTATAGCAATTGCTTTTTTTTTTTTTTTTTATTCTAAGGGAAAATCCACTATCTGGAAAAGGGTAAAACTATTACAGGTTACAATATTATTCGACATTGGACCCCTGGAAAACTGAGCTGCAAGAAAAGGCCTACAATTGGTTCACAACAAAGTCCTTTTCCATCACGACTTTCCAGCAAATTACACCTCATCAGTTGTGGTCGCAAAATTAATGGAAATTATTATTATTATTTTATTCCTAAGGAGTGAACTTCCTGCTCTAATAATAAAATTATAAATAATACCAAATTGAACATAGGTATGTGCTCATTAACTTTCACGAATTTCAAGAAATGTGATACTCTTATTTGTGATATCCGACTTGTCTAGTGAGGAGAAGAGAACAAGGCACACTATTTGAAAAGAAGAAAGAAGAGTCATCCCCATAAATGAAAATGGAAGAAGCTTTTAGTAGTTGCAAGCAAAATAGTTTTTTTTTTTTTTTTCCAAAGCTGTTACTGGGTGTTTTATTGAAAATTAAACATGTTGAATATCAAATTTTAACTTGTTTAATTTTAGAATCTAGGAGAGCTACAATAACTAAACTCTGTAAAGATGTTGACACATGTATTAGCATTTCTAATCTTCTTATGGCTCGATGGCCACTGAATGGTGGTAATAATGTAATTTGGGTCAATGGAGTGCACATGTTCATCAACGTAAGCCTTGGCCTCACAATACGGAAAGAAAAAATGTCGAGGGGGTTGGCATCTGGCATGTAAGATTATAAGATGTTGTTACCCACCATTATAAATAACAAAATCTATATCCAATCGAGAGCCGGATAATAGCCTAAAAGTTCGATAATGCTATGTAAAGAATCAGGAACAGTTATAAAAAAATAACCCATAATAAAAATTTGTGTGTCCTAGGGAGTTAATTTCCTTCTTTACTAAATACAGTTATCATTGATAAATACAAAAGTTGATTGTATATGTGCGTGTGTACTTTAAATACCTTGAGAATTTATTGCGCATATATAATTGTAAGTACTTGTTTGACTCAAAGTATACTTGAGAATCAATTTCGGAGTAATTTTTGCGTTTGTCCTCCTTTATTCCATTGTGTAGTTTAAAGTACAAAATACACTAGTGAAATGTATAACAAATGTATATACCACATCCTTACTGGTTCTTTTGCATGTCATGGGACATGAGCTTTCATACTTTTATGAACACAAGTAAAACATTTTCCTAGCCTTCGGGATATGTATGGAACAAATCTAATGCATATAAATAATGATAACATCTTAGGGAAAGAAAAGGAATTGTTGCGTTTGTCGCCTCCAAAAAAATGCTTACCATTCACATTACTACGATTTAAAAACTTCTTGCTTGCGGGAGGGCAATGTGTCAAATAATCCGGAACTGCAAATTAAGTATCCGTAACATCACTAGTGATACGATTATTATACTTTAAAACAAGAATAAAATATTTTGCTGAGCCTGGCTTTTTTTTTATGCATTATAAAAATATAAATATATCATATTCATGAGCAATTAAATGAAGAAGCTTTTCTTTCTTGGCCTTTATGGATACAAACATTCATAAAATATATATTATGAAGGGGTTTTCATATAGCATACATACACGTACACGAAGAAGCCCATTCGAGATAAAAAAAAAGGATAGAGAGAGGGGGAGTATAGGCTGTAGAAGAAGCTTTACACAGAATTTAAATGAGAAGAAAAATTTGAATATTTCAATATTAGATCATCCCCAAATCCATGATGATAAATATAAATCGAAGGAGAATAGTAATAAATTTTTCAAACGTTATTCTTTTTCTTCAAACGTGCAGTGGTGGGTTAAGTATATTTGTAAATATTAAACTGGTTCTTAAATTTGTTTTTTTTTAAATGTGGATGATTTATCTCCATCTAATACCAGCACGAGCAAAAAACAGTAGATAAAGATTTTATTCCTATTGTTATCTGGATGATTAGTGACACTTTTCAGTATAACAAGTCCTTCAAAAATTGTCCATTTTTGTAAAAAATTAAAATATATATAATTTAGTGGAGTAATTTATAGTTTAGTAAACAATGAGCTCGAGTGCATGAGTTCGAATCCTGGTAGCTCAAAGATCAGAAAATCTGCATGAAATATGTAAGATGAAAAAAATATTTCTTTAATTAGATGGGTTAGTTATTCTACAACAATTTTTACTTTTAGCAAATAGATGTAAGCCCATTTGACCAATAGGGGTGGAAAATAAAAAAATACAAAATTTTAGCCATAATGATCAATATTTAAATGATGTTTATTTCCCTCAAAGTTTCCATGTGAACCGTTTCCAGAAAAAATAGAAATCTTACCTAAAAATAAACAATAAAAGTTAAAATAGAGCAGTTCGTAATAACTTACATTTGTAAATAGATAAATAATCCTTTAGACGGGGTTCAACCCTACGCTAGTGAATATCCTTTTTTACACTTACATTTAAACTGACAAATATTACACAAATGTGAAACATGCCACACAATCGACCTGGACTCAAAATTATGCTCTTTAAATTTGTAATGTTTTCTTAACAATTTATACTTATAATTTATATGTTTCTGAACATAATTTGTGCACTCGTAACAGGAAACAACAATACATACAACCTCTCACTGAAACGTTACACTTTATAATGATCACATGATATCTTATACAGTTAAGGGAGCAGAAGAGAATGAAGAAGCTTTAATATGTTTTTAATTTACAATTAGAATTAACTAGTCTAATTAACCCTTCTTTAGGGATTGCCTACCTATATAATTTTGATAATACCAGTGTAATTATATTGGAAAAACGAATAGTTGTTGTAAGTACAGACTGAGCAGTGTCTGTATTTTCAAAAGCTGGTATTATTATTGTATTATTCGTGAGGAGAGTATGTTTCACTAGTGCGTGAAAAACAAAGAGAACATCAGAATATTTATTGTAGTGTTATAAGGATAAGTCCATGTTGAACACAAAGTGGAATTGAGTATTTATATTGGAGTATTCCCTGCCTATATCAATCTGAAAAAGAAGTGATGTTTGTGTTTATTTCCGTAGTAGCTCGCAACAAAGGAGATGTGTTTCTTTCATTGTTGAGGTAAAAAGAGGCCTCTCCAACCGCTTATTCAATAGTCTGTTGTAAAACCTCGAGATCTCTTGGATGAGTCCTCGTGGACTGGAGGGATTGGCCTCGGCTGTTTTTTTAAACTAATATGGGTCAAGTTTGGACTTTTTGACAAAACCCTTCTTCCTCTCCGACGTTTCAGTCTTACTGACGGCGCAAATGGCGGTCCTAGAGAGACCAAACTACTTGGTGTGCGTGAATGGATATTCGTCGTGACTTGGACTCATTTAGGACTTAGAGCATAGGGACTTGGACTCGGAAAAAGTAGGTGCAATGGTTATACATAGATCTGTATCCTATCATAAGAATGATGTATTGCATGGATATGAAGAGAGCAATTCGTGTCAAAAGATATATTGTATATTAAGTGAGTAAGGATATAATTATGATCTCAGAGCATTATAACAGACATTTCAATCCATATTTGTTCTTTTATGATATGACTCCATATATAGTGAAGTGATATATTTCCGTGGGTCAAGTGATATAATCGTCTCCATGTATTGATATAAAGTTGGATACAAATAGAGCTAAGGTATGATATGCATTTTATCATAAACTGGGACTCTGAATCAGACCCAATTCCTACAAGACAACTTGAGGACACGGAGGTATAAGGACTTTGAGTAATCACGGAATCGTGTACAGAACTTGATCTCTGACAAATTGAACTCGACTATAGCACAGGATAATACATTCAAAGAAGCAGGTTTCTGTTATATGTGCTTTTGTTGCCAAAGGATATAAATGTACTAAGTAAAGAAGAAAAGCTTTACCTTTTTCACTCTCGGTATATTTTAAAAGACTTTATAGAATTTATGCTAATGAATAACACAAGCTTGAGTTTGGAAGGTGAGACCATTATACACATGTTTTTAAGAATTAAATAAATGGAACTGAAACTATCAAACAAACAACTATAATAAAATATTTATATATTTATTCAAAATATATTTTAACAATAACAATGAAATATTTTAAAGATAAGACACCAACTAGTTATTCAAAAGTTTATAAAGACAATTTTTGTATTATCCTTTTCGTGGGGGGATCGTTGTCTGATCCTAATTTGCTTCTCTTATGGACATTGACATTTACTGAAGATACAAAGTTTTTGGCCATTTTCATATGACCAGCTCACCTTTCTTGGCATTGAAACAGAAGAAGGATGATAACTTTGTCAGTTCCTCTCACGCATTAAAAGATTTCCTTGGCTAAATATAAGAATAAATGCCAAACCAGGCATTATCAACATGAATTAATGAATCCAACTATTAAAATTGAATATTTCAGGAGTTTATTGAAAATTATTGGTGATAAAATCAATATTCTAAAGATGTATGTAAACAAGAAAATTGCAACCCTGACAATTAGACAAAAATTTGGGAAGATGGTGCCTTAGCTATCAAAACTTTTTTTAGAATACTAGCAGTAGTTCCTGGTATTGCCCGGAGTAATTAGACGTGGGCTAAAAGAAAAAAAAATGTTTTACTGATATAGAAGATAACTTTACTAGAATTCATCAGTGTTAACTCTTATTTTTTCCTTATCACACTTATATCAATACTTATATTCTTTTTATTCCTGACCTAAGAATGAAAAAATAATGATTAGAGCTTCAGAAAAAATCAATGATATGATAGGATGACTGATGTGTACTTTACTCTTTGTATTACTCACTAACACAAGAAACAAATCAATAATCAGTATACAAATATAAATACAATGAGTTAACTCATGTTTACATAGCAGTGGTTTTTATTTATTTATGTTCCTTTAATTGGTCAGATGAAGTTGCTCATAAGAGTGTAAGTAAACATTATATAATTGCATTTACTCCATTTAACCTAGGAATCTTGTGGGAAGTCCACATATATAAAGTATATTTCTTTTTCTAGAAATGTCAGGGCGCGAACCAACGCACATTGTGTTCAAGAGAATAATTTATCCCTAGCACGTTGTCTATGAGCTATAACGATTCCACTATTTATTCAATTCTTATCAAATAATAAAATTAACCATGAATAAACTCTATCTTTATTGAGAGGAGCAACAACAACCCAAACAAAAAATCTTCAATGCTGTATCCACATTTCACACGCATGGAAGATTGCATTAATATTACTATATTCTTATTTCTTAGATCAATAATATTCATATGATTTACATTTATACAAAGTACCCTGTATACACGCTCAATGCTACATGACAATCACGAGCGAGATTTTATTGATATGACTTAGTAATTATTTTTTGATCAAAATATGTTTATGATATACAGCAAGGGCTCTGTATACAGTAAATTCCATGACAGCTTATCATACAGATATACAGACAAACTTTACTTTAATACTTGTAGATCTACAAATTATTTTTAGAATATAAAAATAGAAATAATCAAAAATCCAAAACTTTTTAACAAATTTTTTCAGAATTATATTAATTTCTTTACTAAAAAAATTCCTCTCTAATGTTTTTTCATTTATAAGAAAAAAATCAATTCTAGTCAAAATACTAATAAATAATTAAATGGTACTTAATAATTCAGGATTAGTTCTGACCTTGCCTTTTTATTAATTAAGAACCGAAGCTTTCCTCAAGATTTTATATATACAATAAATTGAGTATGAAATACAAAATTTAATAGATTAAGATTTATATATAATAAATTTACCAATAAAACGTTTGAGTACAATATTTTTTAAATATCTAATATTATCACCTATTTGTCTTTATTTGAGTAAGAATTAACTTTTAAACAATAACTCAAAACTTTTAAAAAAGAGTAATAATAGTATTTTTTGAACATGTTTAAGTGTTACAAAATTTTCAAGAAAGAGAATTTTATCACTTAAAATAATGGTAAATATTACTCAACCAAAGGGGCTGCGTACAAATTAATTATACGAGGTTACTGTATGAACTCTCGGTATTCTAAAAATATAAACTGTAAAATTACATAGTCATCTTAACAATTTAAAAAATGTGATACAAAAGAGCAGCATAGAGCAGCTATGAGAGGAAGGAATAAACACAAATAACACTCCTTATCTAACAGGGATATAGGCAGGAATAACTCTTAGTTCGAGCCTTAGTTTTGCTTAGTGTTCCACAACACTAAGCAAAACATAAGTAGTAATGAAAATTGGTTGTATTTTTTAGCTACCAATTGTTTTGGAGTTTGCAAACTGAAGAGTGAATTTCCTTTTCCTTTGCTGTTGTCATTATTATTTAATTCCTGAGGATTGAACTTCATTTTCTACTACAACCAACATATTATTCATATATGTATACCAACCTAGATTGCACATTTGTGTACGTCCATAAAAGAAGAACAGTAACCCTGAGGATTTGCTATCAGTTAAACTCCTTTTTGATTCAGAGTACAACTGATAATTGACATCGGAGTAATGCTTTCAAATCCCTTTGTTTAGAAGAGCAAATTAGTTTTTGACAATTATAAATAATACTTTATTACTAATTGAAAAAGCGGACACGAAATTGAAAAGCAATTCCCAAAGGGAAAATAACAGCCACAAGACAAAAATTGGTCTAAGAGAGCGTCTTTCAAGGATAGTTGTAGTAATAACATAGTCGATTTACACTAACAAGACGACAAAACTTACTTATAATGAAAAAAAAAACCTACATACATGACATTTAAATACCTTGAATAGCAACTTGATGGATTATCCATTACGGACTTTAAAAAATCATTCAATGTCAAATTCAACAATCCATCACACAATTTCAATTTTAATACAATTTTATTAAGGAAAATAAAACTTTCCTTTTTAAATTCCAATGAACCTACTCACTTTCACAGATCTCTTTGAAAAACTAATCCATTTAAAAAAAGGACATGAGCAAACAAAAAAAATCAATTCCTCCAAATGGTGTAGTTCCAAACAAATAGGTAAACAAGTTGCGATTAAAAAGACTCTTTCGTCAACATAATTTTTGTTGTTAAAAATTTTTACGTTAATATTTGTAGTAGTACTATATAGTACCTGGTTGTATTAGGTGTCAAAGAGCATACTATTTTTGTTTAAATAATATAGATTTTTTAACAAATATATTAGATTGTCATCGAAAGATTTATCTCAAAATTTTTTTGTCTGGGAACATTTCGTTATTTGAGAGTGCCGTTACAATCTCAATGCTTGTATTTAACGAGAATCCTACTTAATGCTCCTAAATTAAATTATGCCCCTCAGAAAATTATCTACTATTGATATCAAGAAGTTCTCTCCATTGGATAACAAGGTATATTGGATAATGAATCCAAAAATGTATTACAAACGACTTCAAATGGATGTACACCCATATTAAAGTTTTTTTTTATAATTCTCCTGAATTTGGTCATATGTAGTTCCACTAATTAAGTATAAGTAAACATTGTAGTATTACATATACTCCATCTGACTTAATAATCTTTTTTTAAGTCCATATAAATAATATGTATTTTCTTTTCTAGGAACAACCGGATCACAAACCTACACACCTTGAGTTCAAGAAAATAACTACTCCTCTGGAGTTATTATTCTAAGCCTTAGATTATTTGTAAAAATATATATTTTTGCCATGATGTATATATATGTGGGCAAAAGTTCCCAATTTCGAAACACCGTAGAACCTTGTATTTATGACCTCATCCAATAATGTTAATTTTTTCTAGAAGCTAAGTATAATTTTTCTATCTGTTTATATACGTTAATTTATCATTTATTTTTCAAATGATAACATAATGATAGTTTATTGAACAATGCTTCAATATTTTTCACTTCATCTAACAATGCAATTTTTTCATATTATCTCCATCGAAAATTAATTAAATATCTCTTTTTTAAATGGTTGACTGCAATTGTGAGCAAACAAAAAAGATCAATCTATTGAATCTCCTTTAAGGTTTCGTATTAAGTAATAATAATCTAACTTTTACGAACAATACAATAAAAAAGACCAAACTATTTTTGTTTCTTGAGAAATATTTTTTTGACATTTTATAAGATATTAATCTATATTAATATTAAAAAATCAATTACATCAAAGAGATTATTAAAAAGTACACATCTGTGCTAAATTGTATAGAAAATGCCCATTGTTATCATTAATTAATGAGAAAATTACTCAACATATTATATTTTTATTTATTGTATTTTTTATTAAATTTTGCACGGAGATGAAATCTTTTTTTTTCTTTTAAATCATGTAATTATTATCAACACTTTAATCTTCAGATAAGAAAAAAATAGAACGACTTTGTTCAGCATCCTTGCTATCAATTTTTCCTTAAGTAACTGTAAAAAATAAAAATCTGGAACAAAAATACTTGATATTTCCAATTTTCTCAAATTTTGTCAAAAATCCAATAATTTTATACCCAAATAGTTTTAAAAATTCTTTAAAATGCTGTTAAATCCGGACCAAGAAAAATTCCATGTTTTAGATGAAAAATTGATCTCAATGTACATAGGTTTGGACCTCGATCGTTCCTAGAGAAGGAAAATATACTTTATGTATATGAAATTCAAAGAAAATTTCTATATAAGATGGGGTAAATGTAATACTACAATGTTTACTTAATGTAACTCCATCCGATCAATATAAGGAAAATTTCAGAAAAAGTTGACTGTATTCTGATTTATCTAATATCCATAGGATATAAAAAATAACACAATATTTGGATACTTCATATTTGAGGCGACAAGACAAGGTATTGATTGAAAAGCAATGTGGAATGAATTTAAAAAGAAACATTCCAGGAAAAAAATGTTGGTGATGGCTTACCCTTTGTTTGTACAAAAAAAAAAAAAGGAATTCTTGCTTTATTACAAAATAATTTTATTAATAATTTTCCACAAATATTGGAATTTCCATTTTTTTAATTCAATTTTTTATGAATAGCTATAGATTTAAAAAAAAAAATTCCTACAAATATAATTTTTGAATAAATTTAATTTTAAAAAAATCCACAAGCCAAGCGGCCCCCTGCCCAAAAAAAATATATGATCCGTTGGACACCCCTGCAATATGAACTTTTTCTTGTATCTTGGATTCAATCCTCAGTCCACGGATTGACTACGAGCCTACCTCCTATCCCTTTCAACAACTCGAATTCTCCATAAGTGACATACTTAGAGATAGGACAGTTCTTGGGCCAGGAAAGAAGTACCCGGATACGGTATAAGTCAACTTGGATTATTGGAATTCAATAGATGGAAAAATTGGCAAACTATAGACAAATTTTGTACCTTTTTCTATTTCTGAGTAGTTGCAAGATACAACAAAATTAGGACGTGTCACTTTCATACATTAATTATAATAATAATTAATAGTTATGTTATAATATTGATAACGCCGGGTTATTTAACGCTTCGGCATCATTGGTCAGTTAAAATTTAAGCTTTGTCCTAATTCTATTTTACTTAGGTCTGATCTTTAAGTAAAATACTAATAAAATTCGACCCCAGTATCTATCCTATTTTCTGTTCAGAAATGTGGATCTGTTTTAATTTTAGACACTCACAATCACCTTTAGTTATTTTTATATTTTTAAAAGGTTCAGGGACTGAATTTTGACTTTGCACTATTGCAGTCTCCAATTTCCTAGATAAAAAGAGAAAGAATGATGTGCCAGCAAACTTATACAGATATACCTTATATAAGTCTAATGATATATAATGCTGTGGTTTGTTAACATTATTCAAAAGCAGCGGAAACTTTGAGCTTGAAAAGCCAACCCACATATCACTAATGTATATTTGTACACTTGTGCATATTTATTATTTCAAAAAGATATAGATCTGTATACATGAATGTATGTGAATAATTGAATATTCTAGTCATTATAACAATATACAAATATATCCTTTCCATTGTATCTTGGTTAATCTTTTGTAATTGGTTTTGTATATTAAGACATTTATAAAATAATTGTTTAAGTAATTGAATATTTAAATGTAAAATAGAGGAAAGCTTGTTTCATAGATTTTAATGGACGATTTTATAAGCCCCCACCTATATTAATATATATTTATAAAATTTCAAAAAGGGGGGAGAACAAAGTTTTTTCGACATACAAATAGGTATGGTTGTAAATTGTAAGCATTTTCGTTACGTAAAAAATAGAAACCAAAAGTTAACGTGGTGGTTTTAAGATTGTTTAAAAGGAGAACAGCTAAATTGTCATGACGTTTAGCGGAATGACACTAAAATATCTGTAGGATTTACATTGACGCAGGTATTATTGCAGAAAATATTGTGGAAATTTTAAGGTGCTCCAGGATCCACGTTTTCAATCTTGCCAGAATAAAAATTACAGAAAAAAACTTATCAAGGAAGGCATAAAAATAGAGGACACAATTGGAAAAGGGATTCTGAGGTCAGAAGCAGTCTCGAGAAGAGGAACAAAGACGACTAAAATAAATACATGAATATACTGCCAACCTAGTTCTCTGTGGCTGAAGGGAGCATCAGAAGGGCCTTGAAGAAGGATCTCGGATTTTCCTCATTTTAACTCGGCTAGGGAACTTGTGAGTTTCAAAATAGTTCTCAGATGGATCAAGAACAATGTGTCTACGGTGAAAATCTCTAAGACAAGAAGATTTTCACTGTGAATCAAGTGTACAGCTGGTGTAATGACCGCTGGCTTAGAAAAGCATAAGAGAGGTTCAGGGTGTATACTTAACCAAACAAACTTACCAAATAATAGTACATAGGGTTGTAGTAGCCAATGGATTTTGCTGAAACTCCTTGGAAAAAATAAGACGCATACTATAAGGTACTCTGATCACCATTTTTCTCAGGAATGAAATATATATAATTATAACTTTAGAAATTAATTCACTATGCTAGTTGCCAAGAACAAAAAGAAAAAGGGCTTAAAACCTTACTTATAACTAACAAACAATCCTTATTGTTACTCTTCATCATTCATGAGTGCAGTCAGTAGTGGTTACTTTATAATTAAGTGTAATATCTTCAAAAATTAATATTAATGATAACAGCTTTGAAAAAGGAACACTCATGAGTTTACCAACTAGACAAAATATCCCACACATTAAGGTCCTATTTTGTACAATTATTCAAGAGAGAAGATAAGGATAAAAAAGCTGATTCAATACAACATACAAACTTCATTATGTTTCCATATACAATGAATGTTTATTCGTATTTATACATTTCTTTATGTTTGTTGAGCTTTTCTTTCTTTCTCATCATTTACATGGTATTTAGGAGGAATAAATACTCAATAGCAGAACTTTGCTGAATATATATTTATTCTACTTTTCTTGTCTACATGTACAAAATATGTAGTGAGTTAACACAAAACCATCTTGAACAGTAATCAAGAATGTGAAAAATACACCTATTATTTTTTATAACATATAATACTTCATTTGTTTTGCACAGTAATGTTCTTGAACCCATGCTCTTTGACATTGACAACTTATTGGATAATTTTTCAGAAAATATATTTTTATACGCGAATGATAAGAAAATCATCTGTTCTAATTTAAACTCTGTCAGTGATGTCTATACCAAATTTATTCTCTGAAGCAGTACTTAGAGAATGCGTAGAAATGTCCTGCTTCCGTTCTCAAAAAAAGAGCAAGAGTTAATCCATCTAAGACCTATGGTGGTAGATGATTCCTTCGACTTAGGAATTTACATCTCTTGTTATCTGAGATTGAAGAGGTATATGCACTAAACTATAAGGAAGGCCAATCGAAACATGATAATGATTGAAATAAGCTTCAAAACTCGTGAACCTTCTTTTATGGTAAAACTTGATGTCCTCTCGATTTTAATGTACTGTTCTGAGATCTGGTATCCTTCCAGAAACTACTTGATCCAGTCCTTAGAAAAGTTGCAAGCGGAAGGTTTGTGTCATTTTTCTGTCATTGAAAGATAACGAGAGCTATGAATGCAAATTTAAAAGACTTGGTCTCCTCATTTTGCCTCATAGACGTGATATTAAAGAATCAATTTTGCTCAACAGAATTTTAAACAAAAAATTAAATCTAATCTCCCACACTGTTTACTAAATAAAGGCTATATATTCCATGAAACGAGACTATCCGCTCAAAACACCTTCTATCAACCAAAACCAAAGATTGACATTTTTAAGCATAGCTTCTATTACAGATCGACTAGTCTTTGGAATACATTACTTTTTGCTTTCACCTTGGAAGTGAGGCTGACCCCAAACGATTTTTAGTTAATTATTTTTTGTGTGTGTGTGACACGTATATGTATATAACAGTTACATTTGAAGTTTACTTTATTATCTTCTTTCTTTTTTTCTTTGGACTATCACACTATAGTAAAATTTTAATATTTTTATTTTAAATGCATCACTTTTATTAAGACTGATAATTTCTATATATTTTATAAACACTTCATATAAGTAGACCTTTATAAGCTATATTCATTGCTGCTAGTCGAAATAAATAAATAAAAATATATCCTACATAAGGCCAATTAATTTATAGACATATTTTGAACAATTATATGCTCTGTAGACATATTTTAAAAAAATTATATGCTTTTTAATCAAATTTCTGGGAGTAGTTTAGATACACAATAGTGATAACTATATTTGTATTGCGTCAAAATAAAAATAATCTTGTACAAAAAACCCAAAAAAGAGAAAATAGGAATATTGTTATTATACTTTATATATTCTAAATGAGGCCAAATATTTTATGGATATATCTTGAACAATTATATGATTTGTAATTGAAATTCCGATAATATATAAAATTATAAAGTACTTTTAATTCGAATATTAAGTTTAAATATTTTAAGTAAGAATAATATCAGCGCTGATTTGGCTCCTTAATAAAACTTTTTAAATTCTTATTTTTCTATTGTGACAATCAACTTTTGCTACTTTATGTGGGACATGTATTGCCTCAAAATGGCTCTTAACAAAATTTGTTAATCGAAATGTAAGATAATTTGTCGGAAAATACAGAAAGAGTCCAAACTTAATTTTGATAACTTATCTTATACCACAAATTCGAAAAAAAGGCAATAATTGACTTAAATATATTTGAAGTAAAAACTTATATAGTAATTTTCTATTTTTCTTGTTTTTTATGACAGACTTTTGTTATGTTGACAAACGACGTATTTGTACGACTTTTTGATATATTTTCTTTCTTGGATATCTAAGCCTCTCAAGTAGATATATTTATCTTCAAAAATAAGTGCTTAATAAGCTTTGAATATAGAAAAATAGATAAATATACAAAATTATTATAACCTTTTTTGGAAAAATGTCTGATAGAAAAAAGTAAGGGCATATTATATGGTTAAACTCTTCTAAACTCATGATATTCCCATCGTGAGACGTTTTTCCTGATAAAATTGTGAAATGAAATAATTATTTCACTATTTTTGTATGCCTAAAATTTGTTATTCTTAATTTTGGATTACTTGGCATTGTTCAGAAATATTAGGCGTCAACAAACATATAAACATTGCTATGATAATATTGATATGTACTCTGATTTTCTTCTATTTGTTAAGTTCTAAGATATTAAACAAACACTCAGAAATGAAGCCTCCACATCCAATCTTTGCTCAATCAATATCCAACAGCAATGTTTCTGTTTGTTTTTGTTATTGGTATGTTATATAAATCATTATTAATGTCACTTTTCAGTATATGTATGTTAAAAATTTGAGTAAAATATAAAATTTGGTATTTTTAATTGAATTTGTTTGTTTTTATTAGTGAACGCCCTTAGCACTATTCATCAGTCATCCAAACTCATAAAATTTATTTTATGGAACTCTTTTATTTTTCTTTCATTTTTGAAGAGATAACATGTCTAATGAATTGAAATAAGTATTGAGTAGTTACGTGTGAGTGTACTCATAAAAAATAGAAGGTGCCACTGACACTTATCTTCTATATTATCAAAGAAAATTTTGTCTTCTAGCCGACACCTAATTACTTCGAGCAATCACGGATACTAACGTTATTTATATGACTTACATCAGGGATTACTATATACAGTACATCCTGTATACATGTATGATATTATAAGCACAAACCTGGAATATTTCGTTAATACAGCTTATTGTTATTTTCAAGGTTTTGCCCGTTCAGGTTCAGCGGTTCTATCAGTCCCGGTTATTTCATTTTAACGATTTCGGTCTCAGTTCAGATGGATCGGTCTCAGTTCTTTTGGTACATGCTCAGTTTGATAACAGCACTTAAAACAAGGGACATCGCTAGAAAATTCGGACCCAGGAAATGATAAAAGATTATAACTTGGCTGCAGCTACCTTATACGCAGAGTACGTTGTGCCCCGAAAACTAAGTTTGTATAAGACAATGGTTTTCAATGTGGGGCGTGAGGGGAGGCTAGGGGGTTGATGCAGAAAGATTGCCGTCAGTCTACAGAAAAATAGCACACATGTTTCTTATGAAGGGGGCCTCAGCTAAAAGCATATTAGTGCCGGGGCTCTGGGAAACCCGGGATTAAGAAATATTATAGTAATCATATTATAGGCCCCTTCAAGCTTAGTAGCGGACCTGGATCCATAATCTACCCCATCCCTTCCGTTTTTTTATTTACGCCGTGTGGTGCCGAAAACCACTTATACAGATCCATAAGAAGTCCTTAGTTATTTGAAACTTAGATACATCTGTATTAGTCTGGCGACGTAAAAAGTCAATGGAAAACACTGCAATTGTAGAAAAAAAAAATTGACATATTGATTTAAGCTAATTTATTTTGTATAATATAATACTCAATTTTCTTTGTATGTTCCATATATAGAAACAAATGCACAAGAATCGCGACCAATAAGCAATATATTGCAGTCTCAGTTCCAGATCTAGCGGTTCAAGAACCAAAACTACAAGAACCGCTTGACCATTAGGCCACAATCTTGGTTATTTCTTATATAAAAAATTTGTTTATGATATACAATATGAACAATTTGTACACTACAACCTGTGAGTTATGATATATTTATACAGACATACAAACCTTGCTTTATTAGTTAATTCATCTAAAATTTGAATTTATGGATTTATTTAGAAATTATAATTATTTTATAGAAAATCAAAAACATATTTAACAATAAGAAACTATCTAAATTTGCAAACACTGATCTAAAAGACTTTGTTTAACCAATATTTTAAATACTTCAGTCTTACATTAAAATATATAACCACATTTTTCTATCAACTAATAAATTAATATTAATGAATATATATTTTTTTAATTAAGCAGTTTTGAAGATATTCAACGCACCCTCAATAATGATACCTCTACTAACATCTAAACATATAGACAGACAACTTTGTTATTAATATAGATTAGTAGTCAACCATTGCAACTATAAAAATCATGATTTACTATATATAACATTTTGATTTTTTTATAAGATATATTAAAAAATTTAAATAATATTTGTTTAAAAAAAATCTTTCAATGATATAACTATTCAAAAAATTAAATAGTTAAATCAGCATTTTCTCAATAAAAAGGTTGCCAATTATGATGCAATAGATTGAAAGGAGATCTTTATATATATATATATATATTCACGAGTAATTTTTATTCGTATAAGGTAAATTTATACTAATGTTTAATTTGATCAATACTTGTCTTCAATAAAAAAAATCGATGAACTAAGAAGATCAAACTCATAATATTCGAGTTTATATTAATTTCATATCCGGTTGTTGTATCTACAGCGACACACTCTGTCCACACATGAATGTTCTATCAGATTTTGAATATAATTTGATTTATTTAGGAGATGAAGTTCGCTAGCTGGAACTAAATAAAAAAGGGCCTACAAAAAAATGTTTGAAACATATCATAGAAGGAGCAGCTTTTTCTTTTTGGCAATCTGAACAGGCTTTTTTTATTTTCCAAAGAAGCTCATAATGAGGCATGCCATGGTTTAGCATACTATCATGATGGACGCTCAAAGCAAGATCTAAGTTTGGATGAGATGTTGGTACACAATCTTCTTCAAGACACCACAAACTAAATTGTCCAATATTTGAGGTCAAGGCCGGAGGAGGGCCACATTGTTGCACTCCAAAAGTCAGCCATATTGTTGCTGCAAAAGTTCTGGTTTTTCTTAGCTATATGGGGCTGTAATAGACACTTTAATCATGTAAGCAGTCCGGACAGTCTTTCTGCCTTTTCGGCTGACACCAGCGCCGAGGAGATTGCCTACGTGTTGCCTTTTTGGTTGTTGCTCCGACATTTTTACACATACGGAAATGAGATAAAAACAAAACTTGCTTATTTTCATTCAGCTGTCGGTTGATTGTAAAATGAAAACTTATAGTTAAGAATAACGGGAATAAGATCGAAATTAAATTATATTGCTAGTTTTGAGTCCCCACTCCGTATACAAATAATGATATTAATCAGTTGCGTCAAGCAAGAAACAAAACGTGATTTATATGTGTCTAATATTTGCAATATATGTAGTTTGTAGTTTATATTCGCATTGGCACCGAATCTACAACACGCTATCCAAAAAATATGGAATTGTTATTTTGTGAAAAAAGTGTTTTGTTTTCTAGCGAGAAAAAAGAACCATTATTGATGTACCTTTTGACAAGTTAAGAAATACATATTGTGCATTAGTAGGTGATACATTGATAACTATTCTTGAAATGCAATATGTAGAACGAAAGGTTCTAAATTGCACGAGGTAAAATCCTAGACATTTTGATATTAAAGAAATTGGGTCAACTTTTGCGAGAATTAAAATGAGTACTACTTTAAGGCTTCATCACGGACCTTATTAATGATATATCATACTATTTTGGACATGGCCAGTAGTTCTGTGATACGGATGTCCTAAGATAAACCAAATTTCGCTGAAGGGTATCTCAGAGTCTCTTCTCGATTACGAATAAATTGTATAGTTGAGGGGGGAACATTATAAGGTGGAGGTTGGCTAAATTGACGCATTACGAGTTAACCAATTCAACATTTTCGAGCCTCTTTTGACCCAGTTGGTTTTGGTTACTCTTGGAAACATTTGCCAATGTCGAGGCACATAAAATGCCTTCTCAAAATTATTGAAATACCTCATCACAGTCTAATCAAGGACTTCGAGCTGCCTCATCGACTTGTGATCACGGTATCACGTCCTTCAATACCTCCTTTTTCTGCGACCAGGGGACCTTTCAAGCCTCTGACCCGAAGCACCATGCTTTTAACCTTATAAATAATACTCCGGGAGTACCCTAGATCCAACTTTCATGATTTTCTCGACACTCACTTGGGCATGGAGCAAATCAGACACCATTAGCCTTTTCACATCCATATTGATAATTGTTGATTTTGGAACTTTTAATATATTATTAAGCAGAGTAGTCCTCATTTTAATAAAGCAACCTATTATTAAAAAATATTCACCCTCAATTAGTACAGATTGATATAATGTCAAGTCAACGATTTTACCTAACACACCGTAGTACTATTTGCTGAACACTTTTTTGCAGAAGGATAATTTGCTATTACGTTAATTTTCGTTTTGTACATATTATTTACCACAAATATCCAAACATAACTGTTTATTCTGTCCCCCATGGAATACCTTCAAGTGTGAGTTAAATTCAATCCAATCTTCTTATAAATGGATTCAGATTATTGGCAAGGGGGGAATAAATAAATAAGAGCCTCTTAAAATATGGTAATATGATATTGTATTTCAATAATATTACTCACACTTCTAGATACTCCCTTTGGGGATGAAAAAAAATAGTATTTTCTCTAGGGCAATTTTCTTCCGTGGCAATTTTCTCCGGGGCAATCTTCCACGGGAAATTATCTACAGAGCAGTTTTCCGAGTATTGTAGATAATCTCTTTTTTTTATAACGATGATTCATTATTAAGCAATATCAAAAGCTTTTTTAAATCTAGAAAATCCCTTGGAACTTATGTATTGTCCGGAAAAGTTTTATATACCAAAACTGGACCGGATCTTGGATATTTTTTAAAATACAAGTTTACTTATGCTGTACCTGAGTAATTCCGATCTGGCTTCAAGACCCATACTATCTGTTGCCGTAAACTATCATAAAAATAGAGGGGCATGTAATTGGATAATAACTAGAATCAATGGGGTGCTAAAGATACATATTACGTTTAATGTATTTAGAGTACTACAGCAGTAAAAGATTCGAACTACATGCAAAACACATGCTACAATTTTGTGTTTATATAATGTCTTTAATTAATAAAAAATATTCTCTCAAAAAAAACCAAAATAAACACTCATTAATTTACCTTTATGACATGAAAAATATTAATGGAGTATGAAAAAAATAATATATATATGTATATTCTCTGCAAAGTGATGTTATAGCATGTAGTTAATTAAATTGTTAATTCATGTCTTGTCTTGCGTCAAAATTAAATTCAGTGTCCGGAAAAAAATGTTTTCAGGGGATAGTCCTAAAATCATTGATTTATATTAACACAGACCCATATTCAACTTTGTTAATGTTAGAAGCCAATTCAGGAGAGCTTGGTTCCGTATCGGTACCTAAATACCGTTAGACTAGGCGCTGGGGCGCCTAAAGTCTCCCTCTCCACCAATTGACGTGGCCTTTATTCTGTACCTCCGTACCATTTTTCAAATTAGGGTTCCTTAAAAAGAATATCCATACCTCCGTGCTTAACCAAAATATTTATTACGAATACAATAAATTCTAATACTAATTATTCAAAATACCTCAAAAAACAAGTATAATATTAAAAAATACCTTATGATTCTAGTATAATCTTCTGACAAATAAAATTATAAATTAATATTATTAGTATTGAAACGACATATTGGACTTTTTCTTTTTTTATGTTATACTATATATTAAAATATAATTAAGGGATTCGTATGTTTAATTTGAGACTCGTAGATCTATTTTTTAACATGTACAAGTCGCTCTGATGGTACTTATTTCCTGATGTGAACAGAGGAAATATTTTTTTTAAAGTACCAAGGCCAAATTATAAAGATTGAATCAAGGGTATAGACTTTAAAAAACTGAGTTATAAAGATTCTGATCTAGACGAAAGTACAAGGTACAGAACAATTGTATGTCCTTACCGTCTTTTAAAGATGGTTCTGAATCTGAATATCCTCACCGTTTGTTGGTTCCATACCGGTACAGACGTACGCTTTGGATACAGACTTGCACAGCTCTGCAACATAGTTTTTGCGATATAGTAACAGTAATCATCTTATAGTCAATGATATCTGAACGTTTTGGTCACTCACTATTTTTTTCTTCAATTTGACGTAAGCCGCCCGTGAAAAATACCTCTTCTTTCTTCAAGACATTTTCAAAATTTATGGTTGAATGATAATAATATGCAAATTATAAAATCAATTTATTTTGTTAACTGTTTGTATATTCTCTGCAAAGGAATTTGTTCGAGGGAAATCTAAAATCAATATACTTTCGTTATATCATTCTAAAAATTAGACAAAATACTAAAAACAGCCCTGACGAGGTTTTTGAATGACTTGGAAAAAAGAAAGATAAGTATTTTTTTTTTTTTGCAGCTTCTTCATATATATGAAGGGTGTCAAATAAAAACTATCGAGAAAAAAAATCAAGATAGGCCAAATTTTAATATATTTTTTTCTAAATAAATATTAGTACATCCAAGCCTTTTTTTCATAATCATATTTGAAAAAAACATGTATTTAATTCAAATTTGTGGCTTGATTTAAGATTCCAAAGAATTGTAGCTATAGTTTAATTCCTTTATTTGATTTAATATATGTACATATATTATCCCGAATACGGCCTTTTAAATAACATGTATCATTCTTTTATTGTTACAATACATTTTGGCTACTTTAAGATCAATTTCAGTGCCTCCAAGTGACGTAATTAATAACTGTGTTACTTCAGAGGTTCTATTTACCATAAAAAAACGAGTAAGCTATTTTGGGACCAGTCTTACGACTGATAACATTAGTCAGGACCGGACTGATGGGAAAGCAGTCTTTAATTTTAGACCGATCCAAAACTACAAACAGAGTATTGATGTCATACTGAAAGTAGGTATAAATGCCTTCAAAATAACTTTCAATTTAAAAAAAAGGCAAAAAACTGTAACAAAATATCTTGTTAAAATAAATAATAAACTTATTTTAATAAAGTTACAGAAAGTACATGTAGTTTTAACTTAATTAAATTGAAATTGAAATTACTTAAATTTCGCTCCCTTAATCTTTTAATAATGATTTTAGTACAACTAATTAGTATTTTATGAAGAAAGGAAAATGATCACTGCCCAAGCGAAATAAAAAAATGGATATTGTTGAGGAAATGTGTAATTATAATTTATTAAGGTTTATAGTTAAGTGGACCGTTTATATATATTATTAACTAGTATATATACTCAGGATTGATTGGAGTTGTTAGGTAGAGTATAACACAAAGTTTAACAATATTTTTAGTATATTTGTCTTTCATTAAGATCTATAAATTATGGTGAAAATCAGCTGAATTATTTTCCTTGTCCGTTTTTTAGAATTGGTAATCCGAAGAAATAATTTTCCTTTTCTACATATGGGTCATTCCACCTCAGTTCACGCAAGGGTTTAACCATACCCTCTCCAATTTCGATGAAACGGGGCACGATTGTTAGTTGTGGGTAAAAACTAACTCATGTGAAATTTGGATCAACAGTCCAGGATATATGATCCTTTGAATTTTTTACTTTTTCGACAAATGTGACCTGTACTCCAAATTTTAAAATCCCATATCTCCGCAACCACTTCACCAATATCGATGTATGATCTGTCATTGAAAAGGTAATAAACCCAGCAAACCGATTCCGCTATAATTGTCATACTTGGAATATAAAAGGGGCTAATGACCTCCTAAGCTATAATTTGACCTTGGATTTGACCTTGAAGACCTCGTGCTATGGAAAGGAACTTTTCTAGAAATGACAGTTTATGCTGTTTACTATAACATATCAAAAACTGGAGGGCTATGATTTTTTGTAATTGTGTTATTTTCAGCGAAAGTTCAAGGATAAAAAAAAACACAACCAAATCAAGACCATTTTCACCATTATATATAAACCCTATTTATTATTAACTATTGAGCATCCAAACTATATAACTGAAAAATATTTTTGTTTTAAATATGACGTGCTGAGCTTCAGTTATTTACGTATGTTGCTACACTGATTTTTTGTAGCATTTTAATGTCCCAAAGCATACACCTATTGAAACAAATGAACAATTGAAGAAGGAACATATCATGGAGTGGCCTAACCAGTCTCCCTACCTCAATCCCATAGATAAATTGCATTTAAAGGCAAGATTACAAAATTGGCAAAGGAAAACTAAAATTTATTTCCTCTCTAGTATATTTCATTTACTCAGCTGTACTATTTACAATGTTGAACAGCAGTTACTTATTTCATTTAATTGTTAAAAACCTCATTAATTCATAAAATGGCTTAACAGCACTTTCAATCAAGGTTAGGTTATTTGAAGGGCGTCAACAGGCTCTTACTGCCTTTCAGGATGAAAAACCTCCATTGTTTCTACATCACAGAACAGGAGATGTTTCAAAAAATCAACTTTTGTTCCTTTTTATGACTATTTAGAAAGGAAAAACATCAACACAGGAGCATATAGCAGCACTAAAGTAAAGAAGAATAAATATTTGACATCATCTGAGATATGGTTCAAATATCGATTTCTCTCAGGAAAGTTTGAGGATGGGGCAAAATTCTTTATTGATCAGAGGAGCATTTTCCCCTTTTGCAATGAAGTATGTGAGACTACCAACTATGTCTCCTGGGGCTCCAAGCTTTTAAGAATAACTTATGAGCAGATCTCATTTGAACTACTGGATAAATTTGGAGCATCAACTTATAGAGGTGAATTTTGAGGACACTATTGTGGGAAGGCAAGGTCAACCCCATTATTACAAAAAAATCAACAATTAATATGTGCAAAAAAGGTCCAACAAGTCATCCTCACTAATTATTTACATATCAAAGTCATTAATTATTTATAGACTAGTTAACTATACCACGTTATTTAATTTTTAAATGTTCTCCTATTAGATGATATCTTTATTTTTAGTTTGATAATTTTTTAATTTTTACCCATGTTTTTTTTTTTAGATTAAAATTACATTTTTAATGCAATATGCTAAGTTTTTGTTTTGGTCGAAAGGTTTGTATTTGGTTCTGAATAAAGTTACGCATGTGAACAAAAAAAAATTAAATTGTTTTATAATATGTCAGTACGTAGTTTTCTATTATTTGCCTCACATTACTTATGGCAAATATATAATTTATCCAATCTTAAAAGCAAATAATATATGTACAACCCACAATTTATCATTTTTTTTAATATTTTGATCGAACAAATAAAGAAACAAAATAAAAAGGGATTAGTGTATAATGTCACTTTATACTTTTTTTTCTAAGTTAGTGAAAGCTTTTAGAAGAAAGACTAAAAGTTTACATACTTATATGTATATAAATACGACGGTGGTACTAGTGGGTAATATTTTTTTAAGTTTTAATGTATAATGCTTTTTAAATTTTATATAGCTATGGATATATTGAATAAATTCTGAACACAACGCGGATGAAATTTTTGAGTTTATGAATGTGCCTGTTATTTTTTGGGCACAAATATATATTTTGGATTAAAATATAATATTTTAACAATTTCCCCCAAAATTTACTGTTTATTCCTAGAAATAAATGGGAGTAGTGTTTTGTCGATTATAAATTAGGAACAAAAACTGCAGACCCGTCCCATTTAGTCTTGGCTAGTCCAATCCAACTTTGTATAAAATAAAATAAAACACAAGACAGGTTAATTATTGTTTTTACTTGTCTTTCCAAAAAAAGCCCCTATCCTATAGTTTGAAAATTTTTATGTAAATAATTCTTAGAGTTTAGATCTGATATACAGTATAACAAAAAAGTAATGATATACTTCGTAGTTCGTTTTTATGTTTATAAAGTAATCTGAAACGAAGACAACTAAGATTTTTTTAGCCCAAGATATATAAAAGTAGTTTATTTGAATCTTCATTTTATCACCAATACTTTTCAGTATGATTCTATAACATTAAATCTGATTTAATGAAATTATTTAATTTTTTTAATGATGCATTTTTAGGGATTATTCGTCTATTTAATCGATGCTTAGTCGTTTCTCATAAAATTAATTAAGTTTTATTTGTATTTTATTTTTGTTACCTAGTTCCCTAACCCAATTATAAAAATGATTCTCCCTAACGAAATGTTCACTACTCTAAGTCATTGATACAACCTCAGGAGACAACTTTATAATTTTTTCACCCAGCAATATTTATTGGACTCAGCCGTATCAGAATTCATTCTTTAGAGGTTTTTCCAAAATTTAATATTAGTCTTGTGGCTATATTATTCAGAACAGAGTTGTTTGAAAAGAGCGTGCAAAGTCCAAGAGTTGGTACTATTGTTGCGTATTGAGATTATTTTTAGTTTGTAGCATCTCTTAGAAGATCACCCACAAGCTTTCAGTCACATCAGATTATTTATTTCTGTTTGGTATTCGTTTTAATCCAGGAACAGGGCTACTGTATTTTGGGATTTGCAAAGAATAATCCTCATCGACTTTCTAGAAAAGGCTACAACTATTACATGTATTGAAAGTTGGTTATTATTCTTCCATTAAATGCTACTAACTAAATATAATCTCTATATGCGGAATTAGTGGCATCTCTTGGACTTTGCACGTACTTTTCAAACGACCTTCATACTTCAAATTCATTTTATTTTTTTGCTGAAGCACAAGAAGGATTATTTTTGATAGCAGCAGTCCTCAAATCAAGGTTCTATGTAAGCGTTATTCTTGTGTGTATTCACTATTATGCGTTCCAAATATATTTAAAGTCTTAATTGAAGTTTTATAAATTTTAAAATATTTTTTTAATAATTTGTATTACCTACACCAGGGGCGTTCACTTTAGATACCAACAGTCCACGTTGTGGAGTTCTGTACGACCTTTATTATAGTGATAATACAATAGGAATACCAGATCTGATAAAAAAGGAAACCGTATATTCTCCCATTTGGTTCTACAACATATATGTTTATTATTTTGGTAAATATGTCTACTAAGAGGTTTGATTTTCGACTTTTTTCCAATTTTTATTATGGATAGTGCAGAAAAGTTACCATGTGGAAATCGGAAATGGGCATAGGCATCGGGAAAATAATTTTTTAATTTGCAATTGTGATTTTTATATATTTTTATTCATTACTGGTAACTATTTATTACTTTTCTAAGTCATGATTAAAAAATTATTTATATCCGTCAAGATATAAAAAAGATTATGTGAATTTGTTATTTGAGTTTTATAATTTTATAAATATTATCATCCAAATTAAATGTTAAACGACGCTCGAAAGCTAAGAAGAAACGAACTGTACACAAACTAAACGTGAACAAAAGGGTTCTAAACACATGTGGTCACTGGATATATTGTTATTTTAGGGAAATCTAAGAAAACTCACAATGTGCTTAATTTGCCTGGTACGAGTTTTCCGTTGTACTACTTGGCCTGGGAAAATTTGCCTTGGAAAAAAATCCTAGGCCAGAGGAATAGCTTTTCTTTGTTTAGTGTAAATATTATTGTTATTAAATAAAGGACGGGATTTTTGTAGCCATTGTAATTCATAGAAATTCATATTAAAATTGTATTTTTTTAACTATTATTTAAATATAAAAGAATCGGCATTGGGATTTTTTTAATATCCAAAACATTAGTTATTTGTCAATAGTGTCATTAAAATTATTATGCTCTAGTGCTATGCCTCCACTTGAGAAGGAGTTTATAATTTTAATCAAGGTGGGGAAACATGGTAAGAAAAAATATTTGTAAAAACTTTTGAAAGATTTTTTCCTTTTCAAAATTTAGCATATTAAAAGGAATAACTATTTTAGAAGCGTTTTTCATAAATGGCGAGATGTAAGATTGAGTTTTAGTTTAGAAAATATCAGTGTCAATCCTAAAATATAGAATTATGGAAGATTATTACTACGTTCTAAACTTTTTGACGAATTTCTTATTTTTATGAATTTTTTAATACAATTTCTTTCATTAGGAGAAAATTATGAAGAATGCTAAAAGACGTCCAACTTTTTTATCTGTATAAGAGAAACTTACAAAGCAAAATGTGTGCCAGCGTAGTAAATAAATAAATATGATAATCAAACATGAGTTTAATTCAAAATGATAATATTAATGTTTATTTTTGATCAAAGTAGTGTTTACGTCCAACATCTAATATTTTACTTTCCATGACGTCAGCGAAAACACTCTAAAGAAGACTTACCTATAGAAGAATACAAATAAAAAATATGTAAAGTAGGCTACTTTAGGTGGGTGCCTACTTCAAAAATGAGGCTTTCACAAAAATAAGGATAAGTTCTTCACAAATACTTCCTATTTGATGATATAAAAACCCATTCATGATTGAAAAATAATTAATCATGCCATTACATATGTACAATAAAAGCTTTTATAGTAGTTATGTGGAAAAAAAACTACTAACAAATAAAAGAAAAATCAAATTGCCAAATACAAAACATATGTAAAGCACGCATTTTAGTCTTTTTTTTACATCTCTACTTTCAAAATAATTGTAAAATATATGAAAAGGATTTTAATGTTAGAAAATTCGGAAAATATTTTTTTTTAAATGTTCCTTTAATTAGAAAATGGAGTTTCACATATTATGTAATTGCTTTTCTCCATATGACATAGGAATTGTCTTTATATTCATAAAGTATATTGCTACTAATAAATAAAAAATCCAATTGCCAAATACAAAAATACAATATGTGCTTTATGTCAATTTTTTTATACTCATACATAGGTAGAGTTGTAGATCCTACGCATTTTTAGTTTGATAGACTTCAGGTGAAAATATAAAATGTTGATTCAAATGAATAAGATGCATTTATTTAAATTTTGAGTATATAAAATCTCAGGGTTAATACAATTATTACATAATGGAACACTCCTTTTGTACAAATGGATTCAAACAAAAATTTATCTCTGAGAATATCTCTGAATTTATTACTGCCTACATCTTAGTTTAATTATATCCTTTCCCACCCTGCCCTAACTACAGGTAACTGCTATAATGAAACGTTATGCAAGCTGAGCCGCTCTCTTTTCAGGATTAAAATGTTGATTATGGGCTTTCATACACCGAAAATGCTAATGATTTACAATTCTATTGAGTAGGGACCCAAAACATGAATTGTCAATTAATTAGGATTTTATCTACTTGTTAATAACAAGTTTTCGTAAAATAGTGAAACGACCGCTGAAACAAAAGTATATAACCTTAGTTTGGATTCCGTGTCTCTTAAAGTAAAAATGTGGAAGCAAAACAGGCAAAGGGTGTGCAATCTCATTCGTTTTGGTGTCAGTGGCGAGAATGCTGCAGACTACCAACAACATAAATAATTACATTTCATCTACATACAGCCAACATAAACCAAAACTTACTCAGCAACAAATATAGATTACTTCTGGCCTACCTCTATGTTGCCCTCATCGAGTTCTAACCTCAACACCCTGGACTTTGCAGTTTGTGGAATAAAAAAGAAAATATATGTTGCACGTCTCATCCAAATAAGGATTTGCTCCGAGTTGCCCACATGACAATGTGTTAATGCATGGGCACACCTATCATCGTCCAGTGCTGCCAATCTGTTCGCCGGCGTCTACAAGCTTGTGAGAATTACTTGCGAAAGAAAACATATTGAATAAAATATATAACTAAATATTGTGTATATATATCACAAATTGGTTTTAAGTTGTCCTTTCTTGATTCTATGAATATCATATTTTTGTAATTTAGTGGTGCGATTGCAAGTTTTGGATCAGCGCTCTGTATTTAATGATAAAAGTATATTGACAGGTAAATTAAATTATTATATACATAGGTAATGGTAACAAAGGCTGCCACTTACAAGTTTTTTACTCCTAATAAAAGCTTTATATGCGATGAACAAAATGTTAGTGTAATGCCTAATTTTATTACATTACTTTTCTCGTGTTTGATTTCGGAGTGCTTTTGACTAATCAAAATGAGGGAGTTCATTATTGACTTTCCCCCTGTATATCTCTTCCCCCCCTTTATTATTATTATGATAAACAGAAATAGCAGATACTATAATTTTGTTCATTAAATGAACAGTGAACATATTGTAAATGTATGTTTATATTAGTCAGTATCTACGAGTATGTATATAACTTTAAAAACGAAATAGACGATTGGTCAACATGGGATGCATTTACTTTACTTATTTGAACATGAAATGATACATCGTAAAACCATTAACTATATTTATAAATACGCCCCCTTTCCCCGAGTTATTTATTGTATGGAACCTGGAAGAAATATTGGAGATGTAAAATTTGATGGAATATCGGTGAGCTTATGTTAAAATACTGGTATGGAGCCATTCAGGTTAAGTAGTTTAATACTAAAGTTGTAAATCCTTAAGATTTTTAGAATGCAAATAAAAAATATACGTAAATTTTTTATGGTAAACCTGCCAGTTTGTAGTTTTATTAACTCATTACAACGAAAGCGATGAGTTTATTCCATTGCTGGTGTCAACAGTGGCCTTTCCAGCCTCACAAGGGCCTTTCCAATCACTTTTTTGATAGCTCTCTGGATGGTCTGGTGTAAAAATCAATATCTCTTGCATGGGCCCTCATGAACTTAAGTGGATTGGCCTGGACTTTTTTCTCTCACTCCTGCAGGAGCAGTTTTGCCTTTTAGACGGAGCCCTTCTTCCTCTACAACGTTTTGGACTTTCTGATGGCCTATACAGTGGTCCTCTGTGTTTCATTATCATTGATAGTAAATACTTAGTACTTATAGAGACATTTATGCGAATATATTATATACTAAAGGTGGATTGTGCCAGAAGTTATCGTGCTTTGGGCTAAGTTGGGCTTCGGTTTTGGACCAAAATATGAGGATCTATAATTCCAATATATACTCATGAGAGCTAAATATATTTAAAACATCCGAATGCAATAACTAATTAATCAAATCAACTATGACACAATAGGGCCTTCGTAGGATTTATATAAAATATATATATATATATTTTTTTTTTTTTTTTTTTTTTTTGGGGGTTGTGTGGCCTCTTTTTCAAGAAAATCTCATAAACTTTTTTCTTCCGAACAAAACTATTATAGTATAAAACAAAAATTTCTTCATTTTGGGGTTACAGCCCCTCATGTTTCCCCCTCCCCGCTGACCTCGCTGTAAAGCTTCAAAATTAGATCTTATATTAATAAGTATTAATCTTGAAGCTTTACAAATTGATTAACTTATTTTCATGTGGTTATGACTTTTTCGGCCTATTATTTAAATTTGTAGGAATTTGGTTGAATAGACATTTCAGAAGTTTAACGTTTGTTGTTACAAAATCAATCATAAAAATACGATTTAAAAAGGTTTTTCAAGTGTCAAACATATAAATAATCAATAGCGTCTACTGCAGGGTGTCAAATCGAAAAATTACGCCATTTATTTGATGTAAATTAATTTTAAATTAAAAATAAATATCCGGCTGGAAGGTTTGGGTCATTGGCTATTTAAGTTTGGCAAAATGAGGTTCGGACCGTATGATTTTGGGCTCGGTTCTAGACCCAATCCACTTCCATGTGTTAGGCATGGTATTTTTGTATGATAATTAAATATTCATGTTTTTTTAATTGGTACTTCGAATCAAAATCAAACTTTATATATGTTAAAATCTCATGAAACTCATACTATTCCAAAATTACACTAAATACGGTTCTAAGGCCTTTGAATAAATAAATACAAGACAGGCAGAAAAGAAAAAAATAATTATACTTTTTTTTAATGCAATATGAACACATATTGACTAAATAGTATTGTTTATGCAATAATCTGAAATCTTATATGTATGTAAAATATTAATTGACGTTATAAATTGGATCATAACTTATATTTTTACTGGATACAATAAACGAGTTTTAATTATTTTGATGTAGTTTCATCAACTTGTTTTTTTGAGTACTAAATAATTAGCATAATAAATACTTATATTTGAATATAAGTGTCAAAGTACTGGAAGTTTAATGTCCCTTTGAATTGGCTAAATTATAACAACTAATTTTGTTTTGATCGATTAACGATGAAAAACAAAAGAAAAATATATAATTCTTAAAATTGTTAAAGTAAATTTATGGATTACATAACGCAAATAAACACAGAACAAATACCAACACAATAATTAATAAAGGTTGAGTGAAATTAATTCATGTTCCGATATATTAAAGTATAAAGAATTAGTTAAATATAAAATCTGAACTCTCTAGCTTACCTACAATTCGAGACAATGACACTTGAAAATAATCGACCAATTTCCATTCACACATTCATTTGGTGTTTCCTGTACCACCGTCTTCAACGTCAGTAAGTCTGAAACAATGGAAGAGGAAGAAGAACTCTGTCAAAAAAGGCCAAACTGGTCTCGTAGGAGTTGAAGAAAACAGCCTCGGCCAATCCCCTCAAGTCTAACAGAGTTCATACAAGACATATTGGGGTTTTACATAGACCATCCTGAGAGCTTTCAAAAAAGCAAAGGGAGAAAATCTTTTGAGGGTGGAGAAGCCACTTTTGACATAAGCAATGACAGAAACCCATCTCCTTCGTTGCAAAACTATAAGTAATCTTTCGAGTTCTTTGACTATATTGGCTTCCCTACGGCCTTGTTCTCAACCCTATCGACTAAACCTTTTGGGTGCATGTCGAAGTAAACTTCTGCATACTTGTTATCCAAACACCAAGGCCCTCAACCCCACTGTCAGCCAGCACTAGGACACTATATCAGATGATTACATCAGTAGCGGATGCCAGCCCTTCCACTGCCACCTGGCAGCCGTCATTGGTGTTAAGGCCATCTATATTAATAATTAAGAGTGCTTAGCACACATCTAAATATTTATAGTAATAATTTTGTTAAAATTATATTTTTAATAAATAAATTATATCTTGTTCAAGTTTAAAATTCAAAGTGTTCAGATTTTAATGGTCCACTCCGTATAACAAAACTAGGTTTAAGAAGGATAAAGTTTAGATACACAGTGTAGGCTTAAGTAATTTGATTTGTTGGTCCCATTTTTGCATTAAAATTCATGCAAGAAACATTGTTGTGGAAAAATTTTGAGACAATTTTCTCATCTAAATAATTCAGCTGATCCTAAAACAATTTGATATTTTCCCCATCTACAGAGAGCGTGGAGTCTCTTGTTTTTTTCCGCAAGAAGAACAAAGGCAAAACATTTCAGCCTTGCTTCCCACTGGAATATGAACCAAAGAATAGGTGTCAAAAGAGCCTTAATAAGGGTGATGATATTGGAGGAGTTCTGGGAGTGGACGTCTAAGAACATTGACAACTAAAGCTGGAGTCATCGCCTTTTACAAATTTATTTGGCAATCCGTAGACAAGTGTCCCTTCATTTACAAAAAAATTTAGAACCCCTAGCCTATACGACTACTTTTTTTGAATGGTGATATAGAACAATATATTTTAGTTCTTAGAAGAAAATTGGTTGTCTATGTCTCGTTGATGATGAACGATATACAGATGTCGAGTGAAAACGAACTATTGATTTTTAACCTATTTGAACTTTGAGTTTTTGTTCTTTCTTTTTTAACTTTACATATTGATTTTTCAATACTTTCATCTATTTCTCCTGTTTTTTATTCTATAAAATGACTAGTAGGCATTTATCTTCTTTGTATATCCCGAATAAATTAACCTTAGAGAGCAAAATAGCCTTTTGCTTATACAAATACTTTGTAAGAACTTATCAATTAATCATTTCTTCCTTCACAGCTCCTTTTCTTTATTCTATACTTATTGGATAGGTATTTCTCTCTTCCAAATCCCTAATTTCAATATCACTAAGGGGCAAGTAAGCTTTCGTTTACTTTGCTTTTGAGGAAATTTCTATTTAGTTATTTTTACCTCTTGTGTTTTTTCCTCAATGACAACCCATCTATCAATTTTTTTCAACAAAAACATAGTTTTATATTTTTCAAGATGCTTAATATTTATCTCCCAACAAATTATTCAAAAACCAATCTGTTTCTTTGGAAGAGTAAAATGCCTATGGTTTTATTAACTGCGTAGGGCATCGTTTCCCTTTTGATGAAATACTTGATAAAGCTAAATTGAATCAAACAAGCAACTACATCAAAAGCGATCTTATTTGGGTTGGCAATTGTCAGACTGACAAAGTCATTTATACGGACGTATCAAAAGATAACAAGGTAATTCAGGGTTCTGGGGCAGAAATATCCATAATCACACAATCAGTCGAATTTGTTCACAAGCAAGAGAACTCGTCAACAAGAATTGTTATTCGATCAGATTCTCCAACAGCAACTTCTGTTTTCTCAATTCGCCTCCTACAAGTGATGAAGTCAAAAAACTTAAACCAATGTTTAACAGAGGAAATAGTCATCTTGACAACTGCAAAGTTCATAATTATGTAATAGGAAATAAATTAGTAGAATCCCTAACAAAAAAACATTGTAAGTCGATTTGAGTGTCTAAAAGCTACATTAATAAGATGATTTCTTCTTCAAAATTCAGTGCCAGTGATATAATGAAGAAGTAAGTAGGAAATTTACAAAAATCATGCTGAAAGCAGCAAAGAGTTCAAACTTCTAGTACAAGCTTACACATTCCTGTTGTAAAATTTATGGAATGTTCAAAGTGAAAAAAGATTTATTTAACAATTTCGATGCCGAACTATTAATAAGGGTTTGCTGTCGTAGCAAAAATACCCTTATATGTGGTTGTTTTCTTTACCTTAACATTTTTGAATTCTTTTCACATGTATGTATTTAGCAAGCAGCAATAAATTTTAATTAAATATTAGTAGCAACTTATAAGTTACTTCTTCTCCCTTCCATTTATACTGCATCACTAGAAGTGGCATTGTGGGCAGTGGAGACAAAAGAGAAAATGCTCCGGATTTAATTATATTTCAAGTATATTGCAGCAGTTAAGAGACCAAGAAATCAATTAAGTGGATGCTTTGTTCAGCTACGCCTTGTATTGCCAAAAATATACAAGAAGTTTATTATTGATCTGTCCTGCAACCAAGAAAAGGAGTGGCGATCAGTGATCTCCAACAGCTCAGTTTATAAACACATCGTGGTTTGAACGGATCTATCGAATGTTGCAGTATGTGTCTCTTTCTTTGAGGGCTTCTCAAGAAAATAATATTACGAGTATCTCCAATATTTGACTTGAGCTCCCAGTAGACGTGATAAGGAAAAATATTAAGCTTTTTCTGGAAATTGGAAACTTTTAAATGAAAACCTTGCAAAACTAGAATTGGAAGGAATAAGGAAATGAATTCTTACAATTCATGACATGAAATCCAATCAAACAACTGGCCTAAAACATGGAAAAATTTTATGTCTGCTATTTAGGTCGGGCAAACTGCAGTTATCCTAATACCATAATTGTAAGAAAGAAAACAAATTTATAGCTCAGTTTGAAGTTTCAATTGGTTGTATTTTTTTATGTGCACCCTGAAAGGATTGTGGGAATGTAAAATTCAGTCCTACATACTTTTGTGGAGTGTCAAACAGTATCAGAGCTTTTATATTTATTAAGCTATAATGCTGAGTTGTTGCCTTCAAATTATAAAAAAACACATATTTTGTTTGAGATTCCTCTGCAAAGGAATTTTGGCCCCTGAAATCCATGCAGTAAATTATGTATTAATAAGTTCTAAAGCTCTCATATCAAGTCAACTTACATCTGGCAATGAACTACGAATTGGGGAAATTAGGAAGGTAATTATTACATTTGCAGCAAGATATGCAGCTTTTTCCTTGGATTAAGATTGAAAATAAAATGTTTTTATAGGATTTTCCTTTTTGTATTACCTCTTAATTTATTTTTTTGTGATCTTATGTATTTTTTATTTATAATTTTGTCAAATAAAGCCAATAAAAGAAAAAGAAAGAAAAAAGTTACTCCAGGCTAGTGTTTGTTAACCAAAATATACTTATTTTATGAAAAGCACAGAGTATAAACTGATAAAATATTGATAAAAAGTCCTTCCATTTAATATTGGCATAATTTAACGAATAGTTATCCTAATGTAGCTTATAAAGTTAATGGCAAATGACAAAGCTTCACATAGTGACACCCGTTTGTATTGATATGTTTACTCTGTCGTGTTAATATATTTTTAAATGTACATAAAAGTTAGTAAGTTTTTGAAAGTAAACAGAAAGTTATTTATTATGTACTTTGAATGAATCAACATTGAAACATTAAGTCATTAGTACGTACCATTATGATTAATCAATGGTGTAGATTAACAAAAAAATGACTAAGGGTAACAATTAAATTTTCTAACATTAGTAAGTAGAGATTTGTCATATTTGTGCTAAAATATAGATGTTAAGCAAGTTAGTTAATTTATTTATTTAGGCAAGTAGCTTTAGTCGAAGGCTATAACGGTTGACTTATGGTTAGTAAAAATAAAACATATTAATAATATTGTTAGAAAAATTAATACATATTTAGTAAAAATTAAAGAAACCCGTTAAAGTATAAAAAAACAATTCTAATATCATACATAGTATGAGTTTTGTATATGTGTATGTCTAATGTATGTCCCGCTTAGAAAAGCAATTATAAAAACGCATTGTTTGCAAAAACGAACAGACTTTAGACATTAAATATAATTTGTTCAAAATTATAGTTATGTACTTAAAATTATGTTTTATTCTGATGAGACCAAGTTCCTGGGCTATGGAGGGTTAGTTTTTTGTTTTTTTTCCAAATAAGTTGATTTTTTTCATAAAACAAGATCGACTCCTATATCTCAAAGTTTGTTTTCTTTAAGCTATGGGTTGTTGACTCAAAAATACACCAAAAAATAATAATCCAAAAACCAAGTTATTGTCTCAACGGAAAAAGGAAGAACTTATATTTAATACAAATTTTAAAATGGAAGACAGGAAGATGAAGATTAGTGAGTGTAGTATATTTATGTATTTATATATTATAGTTGTATTATTGGAATGTTATGTTAATTCAATCTCACCCAACCTATTTTGTATGTATATATTAGTTATGTTTATATATATATATATATAGAATATCACATGGCACAATCGGTAGGATGTTAGAATCCGACCTAGAAGAAGAGTCATCCTGGATGATCGAGCTTCAGAAGCTCAGGAGGAAGCGAGTTGGTTACATAGCCATTATCTCAAAAAATGGAAAACTTATTCGTGAGTTATTGGAGGAAGAGGGGAGTATATATCGGATGGAATTCGCCCTAGGATCCACTCAGAATGCTTTGGGGAGCAAAGCTAAACTAATTGATGAAATTATTTATCTCTGGATGAGGATAGTAAGGATTACGAGTCAGAAGTAAATTATTTGGTTGGACAAGAGCTGAGAGTCGATGAGTCGTGTTGTGCTATCGAGGAGAGGAAGACAATGTTGGAGAAAAAGAATGAGAAAGAATGTGCTAAGATGAATGCAACAGACAAAAATTTCATTAAGCTTCCAAGACCAGAATAGCTGAATCTGGACACGGATTGGAGGACTTTGAGGAGTGGAACTGGATACTCGAGGAATACATGGTGTCAATGAAAGCGAGTCTTCAACCAATGAAGCAGCAAGATACTGTTCTATGAAGCTTGTTATCGAACAGTTTGGCTCAAGACGTTCGACACTATTTAAAAATCCCAAAATATGGAAACAAATCTGTGGAAGATATTATCGATGCTATTAGAAAAAAGCTCAGAGGCAAACGTTCGATCATTGTCGATAGGGTTCAATTCGAAAATACCGATCAACACAAGAATGAGTTATCTGATGACTTTCTCAAGTCGCTGAAGGAATTGTCTGAGAGAGCGGAGCATTGCAAAAGTTGTGTCAGTGAGAGATTAGTCTCGAGAATTTTTGCAAGTTTACAAATGAAAGTACGAGGCATCATATTTTTGAGATGAAGATGAATCCTTCATAGATATTACTCTAGTTTGTAGGGGAAGAGAGTTTAGTCTTTTCAATGAAGAAGTTCTGAAATCTAAAAGATCCGTTTGAATAGTGAAAAAGAAGTCAGTAGATCCAAAAAAGTTCAGGCCCTGATCAAATTCAAGGCAGCTGAATTGTGGAAGATGTGATTCAAATGCTCATTATATAGGAAAAGAATGTAGGGCTTTAAATCAAAAATGTTTCATTTGTGAAAAGCTGAGATACTTCACTCGGATGCGCAAGCACAATAGGGATGAAAAAGTGACGAAGAAAGTGAAAAGTTGTCATATAAGGTTGAATTATGTGGGGAATTCAAGACAAAAAGCTCCCACTATCATGTTGGATGTCGAAGTACGTACGAAAAACTCTACAAATAGATATGGTTTTTAGGTTATCCCAGATACGGGATGTGAAGCATTCATTTGTGGAGAAGAAATTGTTCGAAGCCTTGAAGTGGAAGATCTATATGGAGTATCATCAATCTCAATCACCGGAGCTAATGAAGGTCGAATTAAATGTATTGTGAAGGTCAAGGCAAAATTTAGGTTCAACGAAAAGTTCATGGAGGATGATATGTTTGTCGGTCGAGGTACTCAGGGAAAACTTATGCACTGGTATGCAGCGAAGAAGTTTGGACTATTGTCCATAAATTATCCCATCCCTGATCCCGAAATATCGTCCAACCGAACAAAGACATTGAAGATTAACGTTGATGATTTGTTTAAAGAGTTTGGAGGTGTTTTCGATGATGGTATAATGTTGAAGCCTATAAAATGTGAAACTGTCAAAATAATTTTACAAGAGAATGCCAAACTCTTTTGCATGAGTGGGACTAGACCAATAGCATACGCTTTGAGAGAAGAGACAAAGAAGCAGCTCTATTTACTAGGAAAAAATGGAGTAATTGAAAAGGTAATAGAACCAACTGATTGGGTTCATCCCATAATTGTTGTCGAAAAGAAGAATGGAGGTGTACGGTTATGTGTAGACCTAAAAAAATTGAATGAGTTGGTTAAACGATCATATTATCCTATGACGACACCTCAACAAGCTATTGATGGAATCCCTCCAGATGCCAAAAAATTTTACGGTAACAGACGCTGCAAAAGGATATTTTCAAATGGAGCTCGAAGAAAAAAGTCATCCACTAACTTGTTTCATTACATCATGGGGACGCTATCAATTTAAAAGATGTCCAATGGATTTGAATAGCGCACAAGATGTATACAATCGTTTGGGAGATGAAGCCATCAAAGGATTGAGCAATGTTGAAAAACTGAGAGATGACATAATAATCTCTAGTTGCAATTTGAATGAACACATCGAGGACGTGAAAAATATGATCAGGAGATGTCGTAGCTTGGGAATTACTCTGAGTAAGACAAATTTTAAATTTGCTCAATAACAAATGAACTATAGTGGATTTGTCGTATCCCAAAATCGAATAGGGCCGGAGGACAAGAAATTATAAGCCATACAGGATTTCCCCACACCCACAAACATATATGTTTAGAAGATTTTTAGGAATGGCTTATCAATTAGGTGGATTTGTTAAAGATCTTGGAGCATAGGCAGTCTCTTTAAAAACACTTTTGAAAAAACATGATCAATTCATTTGGACGCGAATTCGTAATGAGGCATTTAACCAAGTCAAAAAGGTGCTTCAATCAACCCCTGTTTTAGACATTTTCGACCATAAAAAAGAAACTCGTCTTCTCACGGATACATCAAGAAAATATGGACTAGGATTCATTTTACAACAAAGGCACGAATAAAATTGGACATTCATCCAATCTGGTTCAAGCTTAATTAACAAAACAGAACATCGTTATGCTATGGTTGAGTTCGACCTTTTGAGTATTGTATGGGAAATGAAGAAATTGATGTTTTACTTACTAGGTAAAGAATTTGATCATTTGACCATCAACCATTTGTAAATATTCTCAACAATGAGACTCTTGATATGGTTGAGAACCCTAGTATTTTGAGACTGAAGGAGAAAACTACACCGTACCATATCCATACCATTTAGAAAAAATGATTCACTCACATCGCTCCAGATGCCCTATCAAGAAAACCAGTAGAAAAACCAACAGAAGAAGACTTCATGAATGGAGAAGAAATCATAACCAATAAATGAAGAATCATGCAAACTTCAGTGAATGGAATTATCAAATTCAAAAATGAAACAAATTTTCAATTATAAAGCAGTCGGGAGGATACAGAAAAAGATGAAGAATTTCAAAAGCTAATACTATTCTTAAAAGAGGATACAAAACTACCTAAGGAATTGAAATGCCTCAGGACGGATTTTTTTTATATGGAGAAGAATAGTTGTTCCAATTAGACTACGTAAGTCTATATGAAATGTTTTTCACGACAGTCATCCAGGGATCCTACGAACCAAACAAAGAGCTCGTCAAACAGTGTATTGACCAAAGATTGATAAAGGCATAGAAGAAAAAGTTAATTCATCCAACGATACCAATAATCACCAGCCAAGGAAGACATATGGAGTGAAAATGAACCAACCAATTGCACGTTTGAAACGATGTTGCCAGATATATTTCCAATTGGAAATAAATATTTAGTTATGCTTGACCGTTATTCTGGGTATCCATTTTTGTCTATTTGATAGAAGCCCGAAGACAAAAAAGTTTTAAAAGCAATAGTTCTAACGTTTTCTATGTTTGGAATTCCATTGAGATGTCGATCGGATGAGGGACCTCAATTCAAGTCAAATGAATGGAAGAAGTGTCTCAATGAATGGGAAGTAGAGTCAATTATATCAATTCCTAATCACCCTGAACGCAATGGTCATACTGAAGCCTGTGTAAAAGCCATGAAGACTCTTGTTAAGAAAACTAGAGATATCAACGGAAAATTGTTTCTCAGAGCAATATTTGAATGGAGGAACACACCAAAAGAACATGGAAGAAGCCCAGGAGTAATAATGTTCGATCAAATTCGATCCGTTGTTTCAACAATAAATTCAAAATCATGGACCAATGTCGAGTGGGAGAACAGGAGAAACAAAATGATAAAAAAGCCAGATTTATACCACGACCAAAAAACAAGAAATCAAGAAATAAATGGGTGTGAAAGGAAGAATTCAAGACATAGTTAGTATGTTGTGGGACTTGGTTAGAATTGTTGTTGGAAGAATCAACGTTAAAACTTATAATATAAGCCTGAAAAATGGCAAGATTCTTATAAGAAACCGCAGGTTTATTTAATTTGATAGATCAGTATGTTTTGATGAAAATATAAATGATGTATCATAAAATTTATCTTAATGTTAATAGATTAATTGTTATCATAAAAGGAAAGGGGCATTTATTATATTTATTTATGTATACATATATTATAGTTGTATTATCGGAATATTCTGTTAATTCAATATCACCCATCCTATGTATTTTGTATGTATATATTAGTTATGGTAATATAGATATATATAGAATATCACAGTGAGTTAGCCTTAACATTTATCATCATAATGGGTGAACAAGGGACATCTTATTGAATAATTGTATTGAATACAAGAATCTGGTGACGAGGAGTTTCCATTTTCAATTTTAAGAAAACAGTTCCTAACTGAGTTAGCAATGACAATAAATTGAAAACAAGTTTAAGCATTTGAAAAATTCCATTATATTTACCAAAATCAGAATTGTCACATGGTCATATGTCATATGTTGCATTTTCAAGAGTAGCAAAATACTTGATTATATTTACATCAAATGGACAGAAAACAATACAAAAAAACAGGAGGTTTTACTATAGAAATGTATTTATTATGTAATGATAGTTTATTTTAATTTAAAATTTCAACATAAACAAACTAAATATAAATATAGTATCTTAATTTTTTATTGGTCATCTTAAGATGGTGTATTTGCACTAGTTGTAAATAATATATTTATAAATATATTTTATAAAAGAAATTATCTATAAATCGCTTAAGGTTTGTCTCACTTCCCTGACCAAAGTAAAGAAGTATGGAACTCCAGAGCCAAGCTGATTTATAATAAAAACTATACTTGAAAATGTTTTTATTTGGTTTTGAGAGGTAGATGGTGCTATTATCAGAGAGTCTCGTTTACTGGAAGAGGTTGCCTTTGTTTTGTATATAGTACATAATGGTTGATCTTTTTGTTTCAAATCATGTGGAGTGTAATTGCAAATTTAATTAGACGTCTACAGTATAGAGTGCCTCCACATTAAATTTCCAATAAAAAGAATCACGCGGATCTTCACACAAATGTCACGTTCAAACGTACATTATCTTGATGTAGATATAAAAAATAAAATTTTTACATAGCATTATGAAATATTCAACATGAATAACATTAAATATTTCCTTCTCTGAAAAATTCAAGATAATCTCTTAATTCGAAAATATCCTAGTGTCAGATTTCAGTGTCGCACCCGTTATGATATAGAATGAATAAATGAACATATTCATGTAATCCTTACTAATATAATTTTGAGCATAAACAATTAAAAGTGTTTCTAAAAAAAAATTACGTTAAAAGATGTTGCTTACATTTAAGAATCAAACGTGAAAATTTCTAAAGTACTTTATTTTACTCAATTTTTTTAAACCTACGTACATTTTTTATTAATTGTAATCTAGATAAAGTATTTCATAATTCATTTTTGAAATGCTTAAATGTTTCCATCAATAAATATTGATAAAAGCATTTCATTTCATTTCAATCTATTTATTTCTTTCATGTCGAAATATGAATTTGAATTATAGATATACCTTAAAAACTTGATTTGATTAAAATGTCTTAAAGACCAAACTTCTAGAGTTTGAATGTTTTAATAGTCATTTTCGTGCTTTACCAAATCTTTATTTGTAATCGATGTGTAATTTCTAGTCATAGAAAATGATAATCACCATTTTAAAATTCATTAAGTATTACTTCATTATTATGACGTCATCAAAAGTTGTCCGTTTATTTATAACTTATAAGAATATAAGGCAGATTCAAACCCGAATTACCTCGGTTGCCCATATAAAAACTTCAAGTTTCGCGTTTGCCATTTTAAAAGAGCAATAAAATAGCTAGAATTTTTATGAGATAGCATCAAAAAATTTAATTTGTCATATATATATGTACGTAGCAATTGAACTGGCCTCAAGATACACTGTTGTACCCATTGGCACTTAATATTATCTTATTTGTAAGTCGTAATCGGAATTTTATCAATTTAACAATTGCTATTCAAAAATATTTAAATATTTGTGCAGAATTGCTGATAAATCTAATCAAGGACAAATGTTAATTGAAAAGAAAAAACTTTTTGTCAATGAATCAAATCATTTTATAGATTTCTTAAATTTTAAATATAATTTTAGATCATTATGCTTAATTTATTTTTGTATCTTTTTTTTTTTTTTTTTAATAAATCATAGGAGTATATAAATTTTGTGGGAATTAATTGCAATCATAAAAAGTTGTCAAATTCAAAAACTTCTATAAGAGCAAAAAAAAAAAAAAAAAAAAAACGCTTCTAATTTACATAGAGCGGGAGCGTGCGCATTCCTTTAAAAACAAACGGGAGCGAGAGAGCACTCATAAAATTAGTAACTGAGCGGGAGTGCACTCAGGATTTCTCAACGGACTAATGCTCTGTTTAGATCTTAATGTTTGAGGAAATTATTATTATATTTGAAAGTATTCCCTTTTTTCCAATTCAAGTACTTTAATTCATGCCAGCTGGATGAGTATTTAATCGAAATATTATCGATTGATTTTAATGTTATTTTTCAGTCTGTAACTTATATGTATTATTTACTTTGATGCATGTGACCCCGGCATTAAATATAATACCTAGGTAATGTACAGAATGTCGTTTATTATATATTTGGCCGGAAACCATAAGGTCGTATATACATTACCTAAGTATTATATATAATACCTGATTTTCATGCATTGCCAGTAACATATATATTTACATTACAAAAATTGAGTGATATTTTTACTAATTTATAGCATTTATCAAGGGAATATATTTAATAATCTATACACACATTTAATACAATTTTTTTCTTCTAATATTTGATTTATTTATAAACTATTATATTGCTTATAAAATTAATTAAATAAATGCTAAAAATCTTAATTAAAAGAAAACCATTTACAAAGAAATTTTGTCACACTTTTTTGGCAATCAGTGACACTTTTTTTTTTTTTTTTTTTTTTTTTTTTGCCTCAATTACTCAGAGCCTATAAACCAAGTGGTAAAGGACTCAAGTATTTTTTTACAAAATATGCATACAAGGCCTTTGCAAACACAATCACTTAATATGGCCACCTTCAGCATTTATCACAGTCTCATACACGTCGCCGGAAGGCCATGCTGAAGTTGATGAAAAACTCTTCAGACAAGTTATCCATGCAGCCACCATGGCAGCCTTCAGTCAGTCAACATTTGTTTGTTGATTTTTTTTTTTTTTTTTTTTTGCTTTCCTTCTCCAAAGTGCCCAACACAGCAAAATCAAGCAGGTACAAATTTGGCGAGGAAGGGGGCAATGTCTTATTGTCTCTGTATCTCTCAAACTGATGGTCTCTCAAAAAGTACCGTGGGGTACTTGTATGAGGGCAATCTCAAGTCAACCTTCACGGTACTCATCATTTTCCTAGTAGCAACGATGAAGTCATGGGTGAGGATATTCATCGATTTTGTAGGTAATCCTTGATCTTTTTCTCCAAATTAGACAGGAACTCCAGATCCCTCTTTAAATTGTGCCCTCGACTTCCTATATCCTTCAATCAATAATTCTTCATTTTATGGGCACCTTGAAAACCAGGCTTATGAAAAACTTCACAATATCCATAATTCTCGCCACCTCAACTTCAACATCTAAGAGATCTGAAATGACCTTGTTTTTTGGCTTATTGCTCACTCATGATGACGAAATGAGAGTTAAAGTTTTTGTATAAATAAAGTATGGCTGAACCAGAATGTCCAAAATAATAACTAAACCTTTTTTACTAAGTAGAAACTTAATTAACAGTCCACTTATGGAACCTTGTAGTTGGCTACGCGACGATTTTATAAAACAATTGTTCCTTAATTTTTCAGACAACTAGACAAGTTGAACAGTTGTGCATCAATTGTTGAAAGGCGCTAAAGTAGACAAAGGATCTTAAGACTTAACAGGGATCTTAAAAAAGAATTGAAGAACTCTTTTACTTCCTATGAATAAAAGTGGTTCCGATTTCGAATGGCTTCATCCTCACCCTGCACAAAAAAATTAGGAGTGGAAAAGAAATACTGCACTTCTTTTGTCTAGCGATTGAAAATTCTGAGCATCTCATCTTCCTATGATCATCCATCTAGCAATTCATTAACAGAATGATGGTGTAGTAACAATGCCATTGCAGAAACATGACGGATGATTGTTCAATTTTATGGGAATAAAATAACACAGAAAACATAAAAAAAAGAAGCCTTGGAAGAAAAAATACAGACAGTCATGTACGCGGTAAGAGCTAATATAAAAACAATACATCAAGGCATGGAAAAGACGATCAATATCAACAATGGAGACTTTGGTGACAATAGAGGACGGAAGAAATATCTATAAAGAACGAAAAGGGCAATAAGTCTGCCGAATAAAAGGAAGGAGCAACAGAAAAAGAAGAAAAGTTTAACTACTAGCAATAGTAATGTGTAGAAATTTGTGTAATAAACTTTTTTACTAGTTTAAATATAACTATTGTTTAATTATCTACTTTAATTCTATATGTGGTACCCACCTGTACCACTACCAAATTTGACCAAGAAAATGTCTTTGAAGGGAATATACAGGTTAGAACAACGAAATCTGGCACTTTTGATGGTTCTAATTTAATTGACATAAAATGGTCATTTTTAAAATGTATTTAAAAAAAAAGCTTCATATGCAATTGATCAAAATATATATCACACAATATAGGCTTCGTTATCCTCAATATAGACCTGGTATCGGTTCCTGAGACATACACAGGCCCTCAAAACTAGATCATTATCGAAATTCTTGCATTCTAGGACAATGGAGTGGATCAGAGACTTCTTGGTAGTATAAGGACCTCTGTCGATCTTTGAATCAAGGATTAATTTGACAAAATAATCAATTGGATTCAGGTCTGTTGAGCTAGGAGGCCAAACATTCTTGGCCACCTCGTTGTAATAGTGCTTCCGGACCCAATACGTAGTCGTTTCGGAGGAAGTGTGACAGTGGCAAGAGTCCTACAACCCTTCTTTTGTAGAGCCCTGTCATCTTTAAAAACCTCAATATTGCTAATATCCTGGATGTTATTCACCAAAATCATCACAACAGCGCACCAAAGTTCTTCCACTGAAAATATATTACGGTGAAAATCTTATGTTGTTGAGTCCTTTGTGGTGATTTGGCTACTAAGTGAAATGTCTCTATAAGGTTGAAGGTCGGTGAGGACCTGAGACACTCTACCGGAGCAGGAAGGAAACCCTCCGTGTCCGTTATCCGCCAAAAGTAGGCCTTCAAGAAAAAACTAAATTCTGATATGGGCAGGAAGACAATCAAGTCCTCATCAGCCTGGCTGAATCTAACTGGAAGGCCAAGAATATCATTTGGTTTCCTTTAGGGTACAGGCTGAAAGCTTATGAGAACGTGAATATTCTGGACACTATAGTTCTCACATGGATCAAATCCACTATTGGCAATTCTCCCTGGGTTTTCAACAAGATGGAGACCCTGTCCACACGGGGAAAACTTAGCTCCAGGCTAACACGCCCTCCTGGACAAAGGACTTCTGGCCACCACAGAAGCCAGGCCTCACCCCTAGACTATTCCATCTATTCCCATGTGGAGTCCAAGGCCTGTAGGAGATGCCATAACAGCACCCGCGTCCTGAAGACATCTGTCAACGAGGCATGAGTCTCGATGAGCGCCGAGTGCATCCAGAATGTCTCCAGCAGCTTTTTGCCACTGCATAGAGCCCATCAATTCTTAGAGCGTATACATTGACTAAAACATATTCTTTGGGGTTGATGTAATAATTAATGGTAAATTTTACGTGTTTCCTAATTCACCTAGAATCCTTCAATGTACTTCCTTACTTTGTGCTTTAAAATTGGTAAAAATAATGATTGGCCCGGTATATGCCGCAAAATACCTGAATTCTGATTTCTTCTTTGTACTCTATAGGTATATAATTTATATATCCTTGTTCTTGTAGCAACTGTGAATTGTACCTACTCACATCGAATTCAAGTGAATAAATCTTCCCGAGCGTTTTGTAACGTAATTCAATAACATTTTTTTTTACTTCATGCGTTAATAGTGGCATACGTTTTACTTTACTTTACCAAAACATGTTGAGGTTAAAGGGAATGTTACCATCTTCCTCTCCAGATCTCAATGTCATAATGTACAATAGTAACTACAAAATGTAATATTTTAGTTATTATTTCCCAAATCTAAACTAATGAGTTGTAATTCGATTCCCAAAATGCAAATAAAGCAATGAATAATTCATTAAGAATATTTGGTTTTTTTATAATAAGAATTACAAATTATATTTTGTTGAAACCCCAAACTCGTGTTATTAAGGTTATGTTAAAATAAAGACGAATTTACTTTATGTTAATATATTAGTAGAATTTTTTGAAAATTTATTGAGTTAATTGATATTTGCAAGTGCAAAATGGACATAATATTTTACAAAAATGACTAAAAGTATATATGACGTAATTATTATAGTTGTTCGACTGTTTAAAATGTAAATATAATAATTTTTGGGGTATCTTTTTTTCCAGTTCAGTAATTACGATATAAAAAAGATGTTCAAAACAGTTGGTTAAGCTATTGAATAATTGTACTTTAATGTATAACATGGCCGAGAAATCCAAGGATTCACACATAAATGGGTTATACTTTTTTATTTACCTCATTGTCAGTTAGTGCCTACTTCCAATAGCCAGATGTCAAAAGTTCATGACCATCTCTTATTTAGTTTGTAAGTTATTGTACTAAGTGTGACCGTACTTTTATATTTTCAAAATTATATTTCTAAAACAATTTCGTGGTTTCATCTTATATTTCTTCTTCAAGGTATTTTTTTTTTGTTCAAGCTAAGCATTGGCTTCAGCAGTGGTATGCAACTTTGCTTCATCAAACTAATAAATAATAATTTATAAAAGCAAATTTTGAAAGGGAAAAAAAGTATTTTCTTCTTTAAGACAGAGACATTTAATGCCATGTTTTATAAAAGCAGATTAAAATAAATTCAGATTTACATTATAAATCACTAATCAGTATTGAAGATTTAAGAAAATCCTTTTTTTGCAATTTTTAGGCCATTCATTGGCTATCTAATAAAGTTTTATGTGAAGTGAAATTATATAAAATGATAAAGTAAAATATACAATATTATTATACATATATAACTACAAAATTGCAGTATTTTTTGTAAACTCACCCGTTTGTACAGTACATTATAATGGTTATAGGTTTTTAAGCCGCAAATATTTTCGTTGTCAGTAATTTTGCCGCCTACATTTTTCCAAGAGGCAAATTTAGACTTAATAAATTACAAGAACACAAGTTTAACATCAATAAGGGAGTTTGAAATGTTCACAAATAGTAAAATAAATTAACCATTCAAATTATATCAGTTTCAACATAAAAAAATAGAAGGAAAAATCAAAATATGAACGCAAATATTCTTGAAATAAAAACCTTGCTGGCGAGGAAAAAAAACATCAAACAATACTGTTACCCAAATATTACATCTCAAAAAAAGAATAAATTTTACTCCACAAAATCAGTTGCTATCCACGATCTCAAAGAGACTGTAGAAAAAAACTATTGATTTTTTTTTTGCAACAATAATCTGCATTATTTTTTACAATTTCCATAAAAATGTTGTTATTATATTTTTGTAAGGATATTGGAGAAGGAAGGCCCAATGTATTTGATATTATTATATACAAATACATATCGTGCCCTTTTTTATTATAGTTCTTCTTAGTTATCGAAGTTTTTGTTAGCTATTATACATTCTAGGGTGGTTTGCTTTTCAACTTTTTCTCTTTTCGATAGCAGATAGTGAAAAAAAGTTGTTTTCATATTGTAAGAAAATAATCTATACAAAATGTAGTTGTTCTTAAAATAGCTTATTACCGTTAAAGTTTAAAAAAGAGTAACAAGTAAATATTTAGTCAATTACGATTGAAATAAATCACTATTTTTTATGTTGGTGTGTCTTGGAGAATAATATTTGCTACAACTATCACAATTGGACTCTCCATTTGGAATAATTATAGCATCAAGAAGTCCATAACACACACCATAAACTTTTATATGAACCAAAACTTTTGTAATAAAAAGATGACTGATTCTGGCCTACCTTAATATTGACCACTTTCAGCCTGCACTCAACACCTTGGACGTTGCAGTTTGGGGTGTCATAGAAACAAATGTATGTCGCACATCTCATCCAAATTGAGATAAGCTCTGAGCTGCCAGTATGACAGCATGATAAACCATAGACACGGCCAATATTGTCAAGAGCAACCAATCTGTTTGCAGGCTTGTCGACAAGTTTTTGTTTTATTATATGTATCTAAATGTAAAAATTTCGAAACAACAGCAAAAAGGGCAACTATTGTACAATCTTCTCTGCGCTTGTGACAATGGCGAGAAGGCTGAAGGGACCATAGGTATCTCCATCTGGGCTACTTACAACATCAAAAAGTCCACATTCCCATACATTCAATGATAACCAATACGAGGAGCAACAATATGGCTCGCTTTGGCCGGCCTCCTTGTTACCCTTCTGAGATCAACCCCCCGGAACGTTGCAGTTTGGGTTGTCTGAGAGACAAATGTCAGCCACAACTTTTATCCAAATTTCTATTCACTCCAAGCTGCCATTATGACAGCCAGGTACACTATGGACACGCCCTTCATCGTCAAGAGCTGCCTATCTTTTCACAGGCCTGTCGAGGCTGTTATTCCATGTAAAGAAGGGCATATGTAATTTAAAATATAGCTTCGTATAGTATTTAAAGATATCATCAAATGTTTTGAATTGTTTTTTCCTGATTCAAAGTAATTTAGTTCGGGTCATCGCTCTGTATGTATCTTTTGAACATAACTATATCAATATATTTTTGTACATATGTATATGTTGTATATTATAATGTGTTATTTGCAAAGTTATTCGTATTCAGTAAATAACAAAATAGATTTTCTATGCATATAAATTTGTTATCTCATAAAAAAATTCTCTTTTTTCTGTATCAGTTATTATTTTTTTCGAGAATAATTATGATCGTGATAAGGATATAATATCGAATGTAACGTTATGTATTACATAAATGGTTGTACTGTGTGTTGACAAAAAAAGAAATAGCAACCTCACATTATGATATTTTTTGCGAGGAAATTAGTAGTAAGATATAATATAGATAAATAAATGCATAGAAACCACAAAAGGATTTCGATTGACATTTTGGTATAGTGAGGCTGTTGTAGATTGAAATATTTAGTTTTCAGTAATCAATTTTAGCAACAGACCGTTTTTAATGACGTCAAAAATTAAGTTATAAGCGAAGAAGACGCCTTTTAAGATTACAAAGTTGATATTTTTACTTAAAAAAGTGTACAAATTTCCAATCAATATTTATTTAACTCCAACTAATAGCTTTAAGAATAAAAAACGACTTAACACTTGCATTGAATAAATATTGATATTTTAATTAAATTAAAGTCATATATACTAAAAATCCCTGTGAGATGTCTAAATTTGGATAATTAAATAAAAATATGTTATTAGTCCGTATTAATAGCCAATTTAAACATAAAATATGGAAATAAGATTTTAGTAAAATATTTTAATATACATTTTAGTGTCTTATATATACAAGATCGTACCTGTAAATACATCAGATATTTAGATACCCTAAAGGACTACAAAGAAAAGTTGTATCATATTGTAAATTTAAAAATAATTTACGCACATATGTAGTATATATATTTATTCAATATGCCCACCCTCTGAAGCTATTTCGGTCTCAATGGGTTGGCTTAATTCTTTGCAAGCCTTTTCCAACTCTGTGTGTTTGCCCATAGACCATTAATTTTTTTTATCACGTTTAAAATTGGCCACAGTGCTTTACAGACCTCCCTCTCCAATTTTTCCTTCAAGTAATAGTATGAAGGATAACAGTCAAGAGATTTAGGGGGAAAAGTCTTAGGGCCGCAAACTGCTGGAACATTGGCCTTCAGGAATTCTACAATAGATTTAGTTTATGGACAGGAGACAAATACAAATAAAAGATAATGGGGCATCCCCAGTCAACTTCTTTGTGACATCCTGATAGACACAGGCACTAGTTTTGAACCCATATTCCAAAATGTTTGGAGGCATTGCATTACCCTTACTGCTGATCACCTCTAACACCATTACTTTCAAAAGAAACTTTATTCATTGAAATCTTGGACGTCTAATTTTTTCTTCTGGATCAAATCTGTCTTTTTGGGTATTTCTGGATCTCTCTACATTAAATAACTTCTTATCGGAAAAAGATGGTTTTACCAGTATTACTTCTAAGACAGGAAATATACCTCTTTGATTTTTTCAACCTGTAGTTTGAGCTGCTGATAAGAGGTGTTTGATTCTAAATTGATACGATAAACGCCACAAATTCTTGATTTTGACCAAATAGATGGTATCTCTTGAAAATTTGTTATTCAACAAGGCGGAAGGGATATATTTTTCGTAGTGAGTAAGATCCAACCTCAATTTTTGTTGGATCCCATACTAACATCCATTTTGAATAATATTAATGGAAAGAGGTTGTTTTTTCTTCTTTTAAAAATGGGATGCTTAGGCTAATAAAATGATGATGTTATGAGAAACCCCAATATAGTGAATAGATAGTTATAATGATATAGTATTTCCTTGTATTATAATTTCAATATCGTCAACAGACCGATTTAAAGTTTTTATTTCGCCATCGGAGTCAATTAATGTGAAAAATGATTTTATCTTTCTAGTCAGAATTTCCGATTATCAATATTTAAAATAAAAAACTAAGCATCATATCATACCCTTTTATCAGTTAATATCTTTACTAAATTATTTGCTTATCTTGTGGTCCTTGTGCATTTTTTCTTATTGTGAAGTGCTCCTGGAGCCTAGTTTTTCAGGTGGTCAAGATGAAAAATGATGGAAATAACCTATCCAGGAGAGTAGGAAGTGTAAGGCAAATTTTAAAGATAGATCTCCAGTTATTGCCCAACTTGGATAAGAAGATTAAGGAAGATCCTACAAAAATCGATAAATCACATCGCCAACAACTTCTTCGTGGCTGCTAGGACCATCAGCAGGACCCTGAAGGATATTTGGTATTGTCTACATCACTAGGATCCCACACCACTTTCTGATAGAGGTAATGAAGTTATGGAGCTTTATAGATGCAAGGAAATCCTGTCATGGGTCAAGGCTAATGGATCTACAGTGAAAATCGTCTCCAACCAGAAGCTTTTCACACAAGTCTACAATCACTGGACCAACCACCATATTAGGAAAACAAAAGAAGAGATACAAGGGGTGTACCACACCAAATATACGACCCAAACAATGGTCCTCCGTATCATGGTCTCTGATGGTAAGAAGATGCCTTCGTTCTTCTTCAATCATTGTGGGAAAAACAGTATGGAGGCCTACTACAAACTACCTTCTACTACACCATCTTGCAATTGGTGAAGTAAGAATACCTGGAGGGTAACTACGTGTGGACACAGGACGGGCACCTCTCACATGGCCACCAAATCCCAATAGTTATGCTCCGATAACATGGCTGCATTTTGGAATAAAATGATTATACCCCTTTCCTTGTCAGATTTGAACTTGCTGTGCTTTTTGTGTGAGACACTTTTGAGAGCGAAATTAAAAAAACTCAAACCCCAAATTTGGACTCTTTGTAGGCTGTCATATTGGCTACGTAGGACAACTTGTCTGAAGAGTTTGTCATCAGCTCCTAAAAGCCCTTCCAGTAACGGGTAAAGGCTGTGATTGATGCTGAATGTAGTCATTTGAGTGACCCAGTTATTAAAGGCTATGTTTACATATTTTATAAAAATCATTTTTTTATAGATTTTAAAATAACGAATTATTGAAGTATTTTTCAAGCAACCTCTTGCGTCCACGTTTTTGCTGCCAAATCTTGTATTCCATATAGATATACATTGCAGCATAGGTTCTAAGAAAAATATATACCCCTTGTGTTAGAACCTGTGGTATTGGCACAAACATGAAAAATTATATATTCTACACATAACATTTTGTTAATATAATTTTGTTCTAATTGTTGTACACGACCCTAGGTACTGAGTCTTTCATTAAAATCTGAATACTTTAAATTTCAAACGTCAACAAGATATAATTTATTGATTTTAACAATAGAATTTCTACAAATTTAATTATATAAATAGAAATGTGTGTCTGAACTCTCTTAATTATTTTCTCATTAATTTTGAACCCTTATGGCTTTGAGGTACCCGTTTCAGATGTAGTCCTACATCATAGCTTCCCAGTGCTGGCTAAAAGTTGCTTTGAGGCCCTCGCTGTTGGGATGAAGAGCACTGCAGACCTTCCCCTCAAAATGCACTCAGAAGTTGTAGTCGAGGGGGTTTGCCATGATGGATTTATGGGGCCATAAGAGTTCAAAAGAACTCTAAAGACTTATTCAAGGGAGTCTTGGAATGAAAGAGATGGGGTTCCTTAATTGCTGGGGTCAAAAGTGCCCTCTCCACCTTCACAATACAATTTTTACCCTCATATTTATACAGCTCTCTTATCTGTGAGGAGTGAACCACTGAAATATCTCGCATTGGCCTCATAGACTTCAGGGAATTTGCCTGCGCTGTTCTCTTTAACTGCTCCAGATCCATTTTGGTCCTTTTGATAGAGCCCTTCTTACTTTCCAACGTTTGTGACTTGCAGTCGGAGTAGACGATGGTCCTGTTTGTTGTGCGCGAATAGAAATTAATAGATCACGTTCAATTTTGTTGACTTTTGTTCAAAATTGTTTTTACGTTCACTTATCACATATTTAGAAATAAATACATTTAGTTCTTTATTCAAAAGGATATATTTTTGTTTTTTAGACAGCATGATTTAGAAAATATATTGTAAGAATTGCAAAGTATTAAAAAAAATTTAAAAAACACATTTCAATAATATAATCGATGAAACAAAAAATACTTTTTATCCGTATAAAAAGTTTGGTCTTTTTATAAATAAGTATATTAATTATTTAAAAGCTGATCACTTTTTATATATTAAATTCAAAGATATCAAGATATAACCAATATTGATTTTTGGGGTTGAAAAAACCGATTACAAATAGTACAACAACCTGTTTGCTGTATAATCCAAGCATAATTGAATAAACAAAAGTTTTATGGGACATAAGTATTGTTTAGTTATATGAGTTGGTTTTCTAACCGATCAAGAGGCTACCGTCTTGTGGCAAAATAATACAACTCCCTAAGTTAATGGTATGATAGTATCATGCGATTAAGCATTGCAAAGTGTGAGTTTATATTATAAACTTTTATTTAACAGTATTGCGCTTGGTCTCTTCAGTTGTTAATTATCGTGCGTCGTTAAGGAGATCTCAAAAGAAGAAATTCGATATTTCTTAAAAAAATTATAACTGAAAGGAAAAACATGTCGAATTTGATTAAGAAAAGTTGATGTATTTGCTATAAATAGCTATGACGAGAGAAATAAACAAGGACTTTTGGGAAAAATTACTCCGATGTTAATCCTCAATTATACTCTGTGTCCAAAAAGGACTTACAATTATAATACTACAACAAATTCTCAAGGTTTCACTTGTGTGTCAAGTTGAGTCTTAGTGGAAGAAAATCGCTCTATATTACTATTTGTCGAAAACTACCATGAATTTGCAATGTATATAGGACCGATACTCTTTCGGTTTGTGTTGCTCAACATGGGGTACAAGCCCTTTACTGTAAAGAACTCGATCGTTTGAAGCTGGTGATCGAACAGAAGTGACCAGAATAGGAGACAACAAGACATTACCAAATGAACATCAGGCCGTACACATCTTTGATGACGCGCCGGAAGCTCTGGAAACTCGGATAGGAAGTTTTTATCCATCCACCCTACTGCCCTCATTAGAACCCAATGAATATTGGTTGTCTGCAATTTTTATTATTAGGCACAGGGGCTTCTACAAGAATGGAATTATCAAGTTGTATTCTCGCTTAACAACAAGTTTTCGAACAGAACAGGGACTACATGGCTTAAATTAGATAATTGTAACACTTCTTCTAAAGCATTGAAATACATCAAAGTTACTCAATAAAGTTTTCCTTCATCCTATTATAACTATTTTGTTAAACTTAGAGATGATATTGTATATTAAAAATGGTGTATTATATTTGAACATGTAGCTACAACACTGCAGCTAATAGTCAGTGTAGCATAGTCATAATTTTGCTGAAAGAATGGCACAATGCATTAAGAAAAATATTGAATTTTTCTTTTTTTTTTTTTTTTGCAAAATCACAATCTCCATCTATAGTGACATCCAAAAAGTAATACCATTTCCTTCGACAGACTTTATCAATAGTTATTTTTCTTATTATTACAAAAGGTTGCAATAATTGAATTTCAACTATCCGTTGTCACCGTCTCCAACTTCGAGAAAGAAAGAGAAATCCCTCCCATTCCGTCATTTTGTTTCCTTTTACTGCAATACTTCTTTATATTTATAAATATAAAATATGTTAATGGTATCAATTTTCTCAACCACTTGGTATTGTCCGTTGTACAAAAGTTACATTGAATTATTATCGACATATTCCTTTATGCTTTAACTGTTTGATATATATTCCTGTGTATATTATTAACATTTGCATGTAAGATAATAAAAATGTCTTCATATATATTGTTATGTATGTATTATTCTTAATTCTTAATAAAGGCGTTGAACTGTGCAATTAATGCAAAAACAAAAAATAAAAATAATTACATAATACTAAGAAGCATTATACAGAAATAATTAATTTCTTAGTCTTTACATTATTGAAAAAAAAAAAAGCCGGGTTAGCTGAATTATATCTTTAATTTGGTGCATGAATGCATACCCTTTTAGATGTGAAAATTGTCGAATTCTTATTGAGCATTAAAAAAAAAGAGTATAATATTGGTAATCTGCAAAATCTATCTATGACTTCATTTTGGTGCGCTCTCTAAGGCAAATGCAGGCACTTGGGCAGCTGATTTTTTGTTTGTTAGCTTTTTGAAACTTGCATCGGATAGGAAAAAATGGAATCAATTGACGAATTTGTTGTCCCAAATATTTTGAAATGGTAGAGAACCTTTCTTATGGGCTTTGTGCCTGGGAGAGACAACAAAACAATTGCTCAAACTTTGATAAATATTGAGACTTTCGTTTACCAGGCTATGAAGGAATTTTGAAGCCTCTAAAGGGGATTGGGGATGTTTGGAGGTCGATAACTCCGTAAGCTACGTCATTCCTCTTCATGTGTTCCCCTAAGGCCAAAGAATCAGCACTAATTCTTATCTGGGGGTGATAGAGATCGACATGTTCGCCAATTGGAGGCTTTATATATGGCAGCATGACTCGACTGTCTAACACACTAAATAAAAACCCTCAAATGGTTCCAAACCAATTGTGCCGACTTCATCTCACCGAACTTTTGGCCTCCAAACCTGCCGGATCGGAATATTGATGGATTTTTTTAGAGGGCGTGATTGAACTACAAGCCAACCGCACCCTCTGCAACACCAAAATTGAACTTATCAGTCGGATCCAGAAGCAATTCCAGAAATAACGTAGTTAAGGTCTGCAAGGGATTTAGGCCTCCTACTGAGGCAATTATTAGAGCTGAGAGCTCACATATTGAATAAAAGTTGAGTTGAGCACTATTTTCAGATTATTGGCTTAGATAAATGTCCTCACGAAATCGAAACTCAACCACAATAAAACTTATTTTCTTGTAATCCATGGCAATCAAGCTGTAAAAGTATGAGCAGGGTAGGCGTGGTTTCTTGAAAAAACAGTCAGTTCTTGTCATGAATTGAAGTAGTGAGGAATGTTGTGTTCCTCTCGAAAATATGGCCTTAAAATTGTTTGACAGAATATTCCACCAAATTAAACTAACTTAAATTTAGATTCAGAGTAATAATTGTTGCGATTCATGAAAATCACTTAATTGCTAAAATTTCTAATAAACAAAAACATTTTCTTCATTTCTTCTCATTTTTTGAAATTAGCAAAATATATTTTACAATGAAAAACTCTCGAATCATAATGCAAGGGATCTAATATTGGTGTAATTAAATTTTTTTGTCATACAAGAATTCTAAATTTGTGACATTTGTCTAAATCAAATAATTAAAACCCAATTTATTCTAAAAACTAACATGATCCACAATTATAAGAAGAATACATCTTTTTAATTTAGTTATGCGTCTTTTTGTATGAAATAATTACCCCCTTTAAAACTTCCTAATTAAAAGAAGCATTAAATAGATATAAAACAATGAAAAATAACAAAGTATTCAAATAGAAGGCTGTTCTAAAATGATTGAGACTTCCCGAGTAAAACAAAAAATTACATTTAAAAGTTTATAAAAGTAATAAAAATCATGTCTCCGGCTCTTATAACGTTGGGGAAATCGCTTTCCTAGTCCCACAAATGCCTGAAGAGATACTCTTCGTTCACTTACTCCATCACCCGCTGAATGGCGCGTGTGAAGTCTGCATGGCTATCAAAATCAGAATCCCAAAGCAGGTGCTTCAGCTTATGGAAAATAAATCTGTCACAGGGATTTAGATCGGGACTGTAGAAACTTAATTAGATCGTTTCCACGCTTGTTTGTTGTCTGCAGGTCCTCCATCATCGTCTCTCTGCTGGCCGTGGTATGGAAGCCAGAGCCTGAACCGAAACTTGCTTAGATTTACAGGTAAAGCCCATCAGAATAATTAACTATCTCATTGTCCGTTTTGGACAAGCAGTCAAAGGACGCCTTTGAATAAATATGAAATGTTGTTTCACCATAAGATTTATGAGAAAAACCATGCTGTCGGAATTTTGTAGCTTACTCTTCTCGTGAAATACTGAAGTTCCGTTTATTCAACTATCGGGGACATCACCTCTGTGATATGAATTTTCAAAATTTGTAAGATTAAACTTTAAATATTTATTAACATTATGAAAAATAAATATTACTTTTATGTTCTACAAAGCATGTTTTATTGTCTTTTATAAGAAGGAAGTTAGGTCGCTGTGATCTTCAATTGCTTGCATGAGAGGCATTTTACTATATTTTAGACTCGTTATTTGTATATATTTGTGCATACATTTTTTATTTATAAGTCTGATTTTGGTCTTTTGCATTTGCCAATAATTCTGTCCATTATTACCACAAATAAATAAAAAAATATATAATAAATCAAATAACATAATTTATAGCGGTTCCTTTGATTGTTATTCTAATTTATTTCTTTTGAAGCCATAATAGATCTCCGTAACAGCAGAGCATATTTCAATAATTAATAAATGGTTGATAGCGAAGCCATGACAATTATTTCAATTTACTATTCCATATATCTTTGTATGAATTTTAATCCTTATCTTAGCAAAATATATTATTGAATCATTATCCCTACATATATTGTGCATCATCTTAAAAACAATTTTTAACCAAGATAAAAAAAAGTTGAAAATCTTTCATAGATATATTTGAGTCAAATACATACTTTTTATTCAAATTAATGAAATGATTTAAAATAAATAGGAATTTAATCTATACTTTATAACCTTTATATATTTCAATAGGCTTATATTGACTCTGATATGGCCCCTTTATAATATATATATATATACATATCATTATTTTAAGTTCAATTGTGGGTACTTTAAATCAAATTTACTACGCTTCCGAAAGAATTAGTCGAAGTATACACTTGTGATCCACACTTAATTTACAGAAAAATCATTCAAGATTGCTTCTGTATTGACGGCCCTCATATATTAATTATTCTCAACAACTAAATTAACTAATAGGAAGTGTTTATTGTAATTTTTGAGAGTATGTAGCATACACACTGGAGGAAATCCTTACATTTAATAACATAGTGCTTCTATAAATTAGGCCTATTGATAACACGACGTGTGTTTGAAGAAACTCGTTTCTTGAGTTATATATCTCGAGTTGAAGCTTCCTGGTTCATCATATCCCAATAGCTTAAGAGCACTCACATAAATATATTATTAGGAAACAGTAATCTTCTTTCAATATTCATTAACACAAGTAGACGATTTGAAAAAGGAGGTCCAATGAAAGATGTAAAGGGCGCGGCTCATAAAGTTATCATTAATTTATAACCTGAACCATTGGTCACACATTGAAAATTGGCGCTAATAAAAGTTTCTTTTCTAGAGTTGTCTAAAAATATGTGCGGAAGCAACAATATCAATGACAATGAGTCGTTGATTTACTCTGCACATGTTGATTTTAAAACGATGAAAGAGGTAGTCAGTGTGTTGTAGAGCACATTTTTTTCAGATCCAACGAAATTTGGTGTCTCAAGAGAAGGACAGTGGGATTGAGCCTATTTCAGGGATGATTTTGATTAATTTATCCCCAATGGGTGGATTTTGATCCAACCGTTTCCATACGGGTAATGTACAAAGAACATGTATCCGATGAAAAGATAATTATCTACGTAGTTGCTAATCTTGACGTAAAATTGTATGGAGGAGACCATCCAAAAATTACGGAAAAACGTTTGGATATGTCATATTACCACCTCAATTTTGTTAAACGGATGACGTCGTCAACAATTAAATCTTATTCGACAAGAAACTTTTGGGGGTTGACCCCTTCTATTATTGGCATCTCAATAAAAAAGATAGAGAGAAGAAGTTTTTGGGATCCCTAATACAAAATTTTAAGCTTCAATAATGGCTTTGGGCATTATTACAATGGATAAAAAAGTGATACACCCTCTTTCTTTCTGTTAAACTGTACAAAGATCAATTAAGAGATTTAAAACACTGTATTCCAGGATGTCGTTGTTCCTTAGAGCTTATGAGCCAGTATATAGAAAGACCGAGAAGCCTATAGAGGTACTTGACAATATTAACTTAACTAATAAAACCAACATAATGTCTTTGGAGAATAATTAAACTACAGCTTTCCTTTGCTTCTACATTGTCTATGTTATCGATAAAAAAAAATTAAAATAGCGTCATGGTGATTCATTATCAAGTAACCCTTTAATAAAAAAAACCTTCTTCCATTAAATTTGTATCTTTTAAATATATGAATTATTTTTCCAAAAGATGGCTTTAGTAATGTGTATTTCACGTGGTATAAGTGCGATCTGTTTTCGTAAGATAATGTTAGAAAGATGAAATTTTGTTCAAACAAAATCCGGAAGATAGCTTTGTAATTTATTTACTTAGTATTTTTTGAGCTGTTGTAAAATATGGACACTTTCAAAACCAAAATACGCCATACTGTATAGTTTTATTCTTCGAACAAGGTGAAAACACGAGCCAGGTTACTAAAAAGGTGAATATTGTTGATAGTCCTGATACTGTAACAACCAATCACGGGGTATTTTGGTTTGGTCTATTCTGTTCTGGTAATTTTTATGTCACAGATCCACATCTCGTTAGAAGACAATTTTTCGACAATGGGGATAACATAATGAAAATTGTCGAGACCGACTCTCATGTAAGCACTTTTTTTTTTTGCCAAGAAGATTAACATTAATGGAGAAAAAATTGAATTTGTTCTTTCTAGAATGTATTATTTACCAAAATATGAAGCACGCGGTATGTGTTCCAATTTAAGACTTAAAATTAAATTGTTACATGTTTTACTTTTTACAAAATATGTTCATCTAATTTATTGGAACAACTAATCCATTTTCTTGAAAATGTACAAGCTAAATATTGTATTTGTTTCTTGTAATTGAATAAAATATAGTATAAGCAAAATGAGTTATCACGGAATGAAAGCAAACAACAATGGCTTTGATTAAGTAAATAACTTTTCACACTTTGTACAACAAAAACAGTTATTTTGCTTATATACTTCTAGGTACATGGATATTTTGATGAAAAGATATATTTTTGTCATTAGAAAATAAATAAGTTATTCATGCAATAAAAATGCCAACTTAATTTGAAAAGATGCACTCATATTTAGTGCCAAATATATGGAGAAAAAAACTAATATATACTGGGATATTATAAATTACTGTCTCAATAATTATTTGGCCTATTCTCACGACCAGTATCAGGGGGGCACTTGTTGTAGGCCTTCTCTATGCTATGGGCCCCGCACTTGATGTAAGTTTTTGCAAGTGTAAGTAATTAGGTACACATAGAATACATTTTATAAATATACCATCAAAAAGCGTAATAAGGCCAAATTTTATACCTATAAGATTTTGTTGCATGACATATTCACTCCCTTCTTATGTTTACAGGGTTACCCATAAGTCTTAGGACAACCTCAACAGCCTAGAAATAGCACAAAAATATATTTTCAAAACATATTTTTATACAATTACAATCAACGTAAAATTTCGTTCAAAATGAGTGCCAGTTTATTAAAAATGGCCAACATTTGTTACAACTTTCACTCTCAGACACGATGGAACTGCTTTAGACGAAGTACTTCCTACTAGTTGTCCAATTCGGACACTACGACGCCCTTTTAGTTATTGAGACAGCGGTAGGAATTTACACTAACCCCTCTCTCCAGAATGTACTATATGTTGAGATCTGGGGAAGAAGGGGATCACATGTCCTTACTCCAAATGTGCTGTAAAAAGTTTTGACACCACTCGTCCCAGTATTTGTAGTATGGGAATGTGCTCTGTCCTGTTGGAAGCAGTGAGACACTTCCCACTGTTGTTCCTGGATATAGTGAAGTACTTCGTCCGCCTTTTGGACATTATGGCCTCGCTGAGAAGCTGCTGTTTTTGTAGACGAAACAGCTCCATCCTCAGGTCCTCCCTTCCTCCCTCTGCATGGTGTCTAGAGACCCACTAACCTAATGACCCATCTTTCTCATGGTGTGCTTCTTCTTGGGGCTCATCTTCGACCTAGGTGTCCTTATGTAGCTCGAGCGGTAAATTCCTCATCTCGGAGGCAATCCAAATTTGGATGAGAAGTGTTAAACACTTTATCTTCCTTCCAACTGCATTGTAAAGGGAATTTAAGGTTATGGCTAGATATGATGGCCACATGGAGGGGATTCCAGAAGTCAGCATTTTTTGTTATTGAAGTTTTAGTTCATTTTGGTTGTATGGGACTTTAATGCACTTCTTTATTTGTAGAAAGTATGAATGGAGATACCCACGGTCATTGCAGGATTTTAGTATTGACACAGGTACTAAGGAAATTGCAGAAACGTTCCCCTTCTTATTGTTGCTCCGAAATTTTAGACTTATAGACAAAACAAAAACAAACACATATATTTTTTTTTTAACCATTCGTTTGGTTGTGGAATGAAACCTTGTAATTGCAAATATCTGCAGTAAAATCATCATTTAATGCTACTACAAATTTTAATTCCTCAATCTTTAGGGTGGGACTTTTTTAGAGCGTGAGGAGAATAAACGTTAATTTTTATCTACCAAAATCACAACAATACCTAAAATTACTTAATACAAATTATGAAAATAGTACATTGGACAATTTTAAATTTAACTGAATCATTTTTTTAAAATCTTATTTCAGAGCGAATTTTGATTGACCTGTAAATTTGAGTCTACCAGCTTTAACAACACCTTTCCTCACATTATTATAATTTCGTGTCTTGTTTTGTGAATACAATATCTGTGAATATATAATATAATACAAAATATATTTACAGAAAGACAGAATAACTATTGGTACTTATTTTCTCCCTTCTTTAATCTCTAAATCCACCATTTCCGTGGATATTTATAATGAAAAATATTGAGGAATTCAGTAAATCCATGTCATTTAGAAAATATTGCATTTTTATTTAATACATAATTTACTGCCGTAGTATCGATTTTAATAATAGGGATACGCAGATGTTTATAAAACATGTCCTAGAAATTCAAAAACGGCTTTTTTAGTTACCAATATGTACAAGTTATTTTTTTTTCCATAGCTGTTTGGTTAGTACACTAAAATACAAAAACTAAAATTAATTTATTTTAGAAGAAAATTTTAAATAATAACTAGAATGAGCATTCAGTAGAGCACAAATCTTAGCCATGATCATTTTTTCCTAAATTGAAGTTTTCGCTATATACAGCATCTTTATTAAATTAATATACTGATACCAATTCGAGCTCTGTACCTCACTTTGATCCAAAATTATGGTCGATTATTCATTTCCATTTAACGTTTTGTGTTAGTCTGAGCTCTCAAAAATTTATAGCCTCTTACTATGACCCCATATATTTTTATTTTTTTAACAACGTTTGATTAAATTCGAATAGTAGTTTTTTCAGTAATCCTTCTGACTAACCAACAGAGCCAAAAACATAACTTTCGATCAACTTCGTTGCGGAGATAATGAAAAAAAGTATGATTTTCATCCATGCCACTTTATAATATCAGAACAGTATTTCACAATATGAATTATATTGCTAACAAACCTTTTTGTTGCAGCATCTGTATTTTAACCATCTTTTATCACTCTAAACAAGTTAAGTAATTTTAAAAGACTTTTTAGTAATGAAAAGTGCCTTTGTAAAATTTGAATTTTTTTAATGTTCTTCTAATAGGACGTGAGCATTACTTTTATAAACAAAGGGGACAGAAATTGGTGCCATTATGCGACATAATAATAAAAATTCCCTGAATAATAATATTATTTAATATAAATTATAGATTTATATTACTCACATGGAGGGTCTCATGAAAATTCTTGTATGCATGCGCCATTTTTTTAAATAACAAGTTAACAACTCTTCCATCTCCTTACGGATGATATGTACTTTTTAGTTTTTTCCTTGAGTTTTATAGATAAAGTATAAGCAAACATTATAGAATTACAATTAATATATCGGACTTAGGAAGGGTTTTTGAAGTCCATATACTTAATGAATGGAATCTACGCACATTCAGCGAAGGAAAATAATTTGTACATAAAAGAAACTTTTACTTCAAGTTCCACACAGGTTACCTGTAGGCACTGTATATATTATGAATGTTTGGAAAATTATTTATGAGGAAACTGAAATTGTTTACGTTCTGTAAACAATACTTGCATCCTTACTGTGGATATCAGCTGAGTCTTTCTTGTGATCTTATATATATTTAAAAGTCTCTTTTTTTTTTTTTTTTCTTTCATAGAGTTCAAAAAGGTCAAACAGATCAGTCTAAAATTTTGCAAGTAAAGGTATAAAATGACCAAGTACATTTCTATATATATTTATTTATTTTTTGGCCTCCGAGGCCATTAAGATGAAAAAAAAAATACCATAATATCCCTTTTCTAGTTCTATATCTCTATCTCTTTCCACATCCCTCTCTGTATGTTTTTTCTTCCATTTTCATTCCTTGTATCTATTCCGCTCTATTCCACTCTGGAACGCGGATACCATCAGCGTGGGTTAGTTGAATGAATTATATTCACCTCACAATACCAGATTTCCTCAGGTTGTCTCTTTTTCAGGAGACCTAGGAAAGAAAGTTTTTTTAATACAGTTCAGGACGGATCAATTGAACACCCTTTTTGTTACAATACTTCACGAGCTACGTTTAAAATGAACACGTACATGACAGAGCACAACATTAGAAAACTTATAACTGCAATTTTATTTTCCATTTCATTGAAATAATCAGCTCCAGTAAGTTTAGCCAATACATTTTGCTCTTTTAAGAGCCAAAGTTATCATCATTCCTATGCTAGTTAATTATGAAACAATTGGGAGGCAATATCTGAATATAAGAAGCTCTTCTTGGTAAACTCATATGAACTTTGTAAAATTATAAAGCTATAATATTTGTCGTAATTGTAATTTACATCCACGTGTTATTTTAAGCAACTCTTCCATTTTGATTTAGTATTTGAAATCCCAAAAAATGGAAAAAATGTAAGCGGAAAGTTTACTTAGAACTGTTTTTTTATAACCGTATTATTTTTGATTAATTTAAAGAAGGCAAGTTTTTTACCTATTCTTATCTAATAGCTTAATCAAGTCAATTAACTCAGCCGATGTAACAACACATTTGAGTAAGCTTTTTTAAGTATTTATTTAATGGGACAGATGGAGTTTTACCTAGGAACTATTATTAAAAGAGCCTTCACATATTATGTTCAAACGAATGGTTTATCTAGGTCACGTTGTTCATTGAGCTACGTCATTCAATTAACAATGAGTAGTGTTAACGTTGAATAGTCTAAACCTATTCTTCAAACCAAAACAATCCTTATCTAATCCTTTTTTTTTTAAATGAAATTCTTAGAAGTGAGCCTTAAATTGAAAAAGTCGTTTGCCTCAAAATGTCAAATTGTCATTCAAAATAAATTTTTGTCTCTATTATTGGGCTAAACACTCAGAAGAAAAATTTGAATTAGGATTTGAAGATAGATAACGAGAGAGTTAAATAAAAAGTCATGTATAGAAAATGGAGCTTTTTTAAAGGTACATTTTATGGATGGAGCATACATACGTCCTCATTTATGTCTTAAAAAGTTTATTTGATACTTTTAATGGCCATACTATGCTATACGATGTATATGAAACTTTAAAATAGTTGTTATTAACTATAGAATAAGTTTTTTTTTTAAACATTTTAATCAGGAGTCCAATAAATAAGTAACCTATAACTATGAATGAAAACAAATACAAAACTTATCTTTCGTACACGGTAGGGTGAAGCTTACTTATTAAAATTTCGTAATATTGGATTTTTTTGGTCCAAAAATACCATTTGAAAATTTTTATACGTTTTCAAAAATATTAAGAAAGTAGCTCAACGGCTCTAAAGTTTTGAAAATTTACTCTATTTTTGGAAAAAAATTGTTTATGTTTCACCCATTAGTAGTAAGACATATGGTATTTCTGAATTAAGACCATTGCTAGTATCAGCTACCTGTTGTATATATATATACAGGGAGCGGGGATCAAATTGTTGCCTACTTTAAACCTTGATAACTTGAAAATGACATTATCAAATAAAAAACCGGTTACCAACTAGGAAAGCTATTCTCGTCAGCTGACAATACGTAGTTCAGTTAGCATCATGCCGTCATCATATGAGGAGATAAAGAGCTATAAGTGGAAGGAGGAGCTTTCGAGGTCCGCCGTAGTCATGGCACTGGTTAATAATGGAGGTGAAATCTCCAATTCAACGATTGCTTCAACCTTAGGAATGAATTTATGGACTGTTCAGCGTATCCGTAAGAAGCTAGAGGACACCTGGGATGTTGATGCCACCATGAAGAGGGCACCCAAGGAGGAGGGCACCGACAGGAAGGTCAGGGACACCGACTTTGTCGACAAGGTGAAGAAGATGGTTAAGGATGACCCTACCAGGTCCATGAAGGCCATGGCAAGGGATCTGGGCTGCCATGAGAACAATAAGGGACTCTGTATCTGAGGATTTAAGTTGCAGGAGCTACAAGATGCCCTGGATCCAAGGGGTGACCGGAGACAGGCCTTGGGTGTGGCAACAGGACTCAGCACCCTGCCATGTGTCCAAAATCTCCATGCAGTGGTTAACCGAGAACTGTTATGACGTCGTAACCAAGGATTTGTGGCCTCCTAACTCTCCCCACCTTAATCCTTTGGACTATTTTGTCTGGGGCTATGTCGAGAGACATACCAACAGATATCCCCATAGCACCAAGGCCAGCCTGATGGACTCCATCAAGGAGGTATTCTGCTTACATTCTATATAAGTAGGTATGCCAAATTTCAGAAATATAAATCATTTTTTGAATTAAAAAAAAATATTACTACAAGACCAGTGTTTATCCACATTTTGTATGCTACTGCCTGAATCACCATCGTTTGGAATTTAATTATAGATTCATTTGCCCGTGCATCTTCTTTTTTTTTTGATAACTACATATCGAATTTCTTTTTCAGATAGGCCTTTTTTGATGTATATATTTCCGGGGTCTTTTTCTAATGTTGAAAGTATTGTTTCATTTTGGAAGCATCTCAAAATATGACTTACACTTTATTTTATTCATTTGCTACACCAAAAACACTTGAATCCATCCTATTGGTCGGCTCTCAGATTCCCGATGTAAAGTGATCTTGTTGCTACCTTGTACTTCATAAGCATTTGAGACGTCGTTGTCTCCTTATTATAAATTGATTTATTTTAATATTTTTTTTATTCTTGAGGATAGAACGAAAAGTGTTCAGTGAGTAGCTACTTGTGAGTGTGCTCATGAAAAACAGTACGTGGAAAAAAACATCAAATAGACATAACAATGTCCAGACAAAATGTCGACCGAAGAATATAAAATAAGGGGCTCCTTCAAATGAGGTTGTGATATATCACATTCAAACATTTACCACCTGAAACATTCTCCCACCATCGCCACTCCTATATAAACTAAAAGTAAGGGTATCTTCAAACACCCTTACCCAATCTGAATATTGGGGCAGTTTTCGGGTACAACCGTGTCCCAAAATAGGATGAATACCAACGCTACTATAGAAGCAACAACTAAAAGCCCCTTACAATTTCTATTTACCTCCCCAAATATTGGGGCTGTTTTCAGATACGGCCAGTCCCAAAAATTGGATGAAATCCACTGCCACTATTTAAGCAACCAGCCAAATCCCCCTCGTAGCCAGTACATACCCCTTCTACAACAGCATCTGATACATCTACACTGAAGTCTTGATTTATGAAAATACATGTGGGACCATCTATCAAAATAAGCTGACATACAACAAATATACTTTTTTGTAAATCATCAACGTTGGCATATGGTCTTAATTGTAATAATTAATGAAAAAAAAAAAACTTAAATAACACACATTTTTTGTTATGAAGAAAAAAAATCCTTGTTATAAAAAAAAAACAAAAAACTTTTGTCAAACCATATAAAAAATGAAGAAGTTGAAGAAAAGCGAGAAAATGAGGGAGAGAATATCCTAAGAATATTAATGATTTGAAAGGGCCATCATGCTTTTGAATGTTTGCAAGCTAAAGAAAAAAACTTTTTCGAAATTGTGGCATGTATGTATATGAAACATGAAGTATTATAATATATACTATCATTCATATTGAGAGATTGGCAATTCATTTTTTGCAAGTGAAATATTTTGAAATTTAGAATTGTAGTAATGCTTTTAAAACAAAATAATCCTATATTATATACAAGGTGAGGACTCAAAAAATCAGAAATATGAAAAGTTTTTTTCACTTCTAAATTTTCTATGGGAAAAGCAGAAAAGGGATTTTTGGAGAGTGGATGGAAAAAACGGGAGCAAGAAGTATTATTACTGAATTATAAGTTAAAATATCAACTAAAACATTAAACTAAGTCTAACAATCATCAGCCTGAGGAAATAATATGGTCAATATTTGTCATAATATTTGCGCATGATTTCACTTTTCTATGACGTCAGTTAATAAGTGTGAATTAGTATTAATACGTATATAGTTTATTCTAGACTTAAATATTTTATATTTACATATTATTTGAAATAAATTACTACAGGGGGCGTGGACAAAATCTGCCGCTTCAAAAAACCAACAACTACAAGCTTATTTTAAAATATTTATTGATAAAATAAAAACTAATATCTTTATTAGGATATAGAGCAGTTATCTATTCAATCCAGCCGCCGTCGGTGGCCACACCCCGCTCAATGCGGCTACGAAACCGAGAACAGGCATTTTGGATCTGCGCTGCTTCTATCTCACTGAATTTTTCCTTGAAGAAGGTGATGAGAGACTGCTTGGTGTTATGGGAGGAGTAATTGGTTATGTTCACCACATAGGACAAGGCAAAGTAGTCCAACGGTTTCAAATCCGGTGATGAGGGAGGCCAAGAGGAGAAAGGTACGAACGCAAAAGCATTACTTTTGCACCATGTACAAAATAATGTGTCATTGTAGTGTCCAAGGATGCAAAAATAGAACTGAGTCAAATTTACAAGAGCTTCAAGGAAACGTTTGCTTTTTTAAATTTCCCAAACCAAAAATCCAAAAGAAGTAGTAAGAAACAAGTCTATTACGTCCCTTACGGCCAAGAAGAACCAAAACATCTCCCTCCATGTGGCCTTACTCCAGCCTCTACCTCACCCGACTATTTTAATGGATGATAATACTATTAATAAATTTATTTATTCTTATTGACCCTTCAGAAGCACTGCAAATTGTAAGTAATGTACAAAAAATTATTCCATTTCTATAATTATTTTATTTGAAAACCCATATTAGGGTAATTTCCTACAAGACAAAAAAACTATTTTATCTACCCTGTTGGTACACAGCACCTCAACCCATGGAAAAATAATGTGCCATAACGTTTTAATAGTCTGTGAATGCTTGTACTGTTCTTACTCTATTGCCTTTTAAAGACTTGTTTTCTTTACCATGTGTTTTAATTTATTGGGTTAAGGAGTTTATAATTGAACAAGAATATATCCATATTAAATACTTTATTTCATTGAAATATAAAAAGAAACTACCTTCGTATTCCATGACTAAAAATTCGAATATTTATGTTAAAAATGCTTAATACTGAAAGAAAAATTAATTACAATGTCATCTAGATCAGGGGTCACAAACCTTATGCCCTCAGGCACCCGCTGGCCTCTCTTAGTAGCCAGCTGGTCATTTCTAAACAATTTGTATACTTTTGATTTCTTGGTTTGTGTATACACAAATATTTTTGGAGCTGATAGCCCTCCAGTCTTTTGGAAATCTTAAAGTAGCCCTTAGCTTTAAAAAAGTTGTTGACCTCTGTTCTACAGGGGTTTGGAAGCAAAACGTGTACTGAATGTCTGATTTTAATCAAATATCAATAATTTTATATTTTAATAAATAATTTTGAATTTTTTATTACAAAACTTTGAGACACGACCTTTGTTAACATGTTTACTCAGTGTGGCCGCCCTCAGCAGTAATCACAGCCTCCACACGGCGGCTGAAAGCCTTGCAGGAGTTGATAATGAACTCCATTCGGATAAAGTGTTCCACTCCTTCACAATAGTGGCCTTCAGGGAATCCAAGTTCGGGTAAGGCGTCCTGTTAGTCTCCCTCTTCAAAGTGCCCACACAGCAAAGTCCATCGGGATCAAATCTGGCAAAGATAGTGGCCACATGTACTTGTTCCAAAAATCAGCCATTTTGTCGGCGCAGAACTTCTGGCATTTCGCCGATTTGTGTTAGGGTGCACCATCTTGGGTCTACACATAGAAGTTCTCTGGGTAGATGGCCTTAAGTCATGGGAGTATGGTGAATCTCAGCACCTTGTAGTAGACATCCTGGTCGATTTTCTCTCAAACTTAAAAAAGAAGGAAGGCATCTTCCTGCCGTCTGACGTCACAACACCCAGGACTATTGTTTGGGTCGGATGTTTTGTACTTAAAACCCCCTTCACCTTCTCTCGTGATCCCCTTATCCAATAGTCATTCCAACGGTTATAGATCTGGTCCATGGGGAAAAACTTCTTGTCAGATAATTTTTTTACTGTGGATTCATTTGCCTTGATCCACGGACAAACTTTCTTGCACCTCTACAGTCTCCTTTCCTTCAGAGTGTCCGTCAACAGGTGATGTAGGGTCCTTGCGTAAGATGACAGCCCCAAGTTCCCATTCACAGCCCTCCTGACTGTCCCCTTGTCCACGTCAAACTCGTTAGAGAGCCGATTTTGTGGGGTCACCCTTGATGTTCTTCTTCAGGTCCCTCAAAAAGTCAGAACTCCTTTTCAAAATGTGTGCCCACTTCCTTCTTTTCTTGAGAAGACTTTTCCAAACTTTTTCATATATAGAGAACTACACTATGTCCATAATCTCTGGCACCTAAATTTTGGCATCCAGAAGGTCTAAGATCATCTGCCTTTTTGTTTATAATTAGCCAAATGGGCTATATACAACAACCCTTGCACTAGCCCAACTATTTTTTACTAGCTACGGGATAGCAAGCTAGTGTGTCTCTCTGTAAAATTACTAATAGATATAATTTCATAAATCAAATTGAAATGACAGTTTTAATTATTAGTTTGGAATTGGAATTACAAAACTTTTAATTAATGTATTTTATGACATTAAAAAGCTACATGTACAATGTGCTTATACAAGTTACAGCTCGTACAGACAGCAAAACTTGTACACAACATAAATATTAAGAAAATAATTAATTGGGACTTTTTCATTTTCTTGAATTTTGTTCAAGATTGTTTTTATGTTACAGCACCACATATATTTTTTTCTTATAGACTAAACATCATCAAAGTTTGAGACGGTTGGATGACTTTTTGTTCTGATTGAATGACCCACATGTATGTAGGACCATAGATTGCTGCCATGATGATAAATTATATATGGTTTTCTAGTCAAAAAAGATGAAAGTATATATCGATCGTGAAAGCACTTTTAATCATGAAAGAAGAATTATCAGTCAGCTTGAGAAGATGTATTTCTTATTTTTTTCCTTTGTTCTAAATAATATTATACAAACCGTTTTCTTAGCACATTCCTATCTACGAAACAAGAAAACAACTTAAAGATGTTATATAATTGTTGTTCATACAAAGTAAAGCAGACTGAACTAACATTTTGTACGTAGAGAATTATTGTACATTATATAATATTAGTTACAAGCAATGGTATAAAGCAAAGAGGCGAAGCGTGTTTGCTTACTTCTGTAGATTCCTTATCTTATTTCAAGGTTTTTTCCACACAATATGTCACTACTCATTAAACAAAAGACCACGTCACTTTTTCATGTTCCCTCATGATGTGTACAAATTATTCTTACTTCCACAGAATGTAGAAGAGTAATTCAGTTTAACGGGTGAAATGATACAAGTTTCATAGAAATTAATTTTACTGAATATACACGACGCCCCTAGAGCACACAAAAGTTATTGCGTAGCCCAAAAGATTTTAAGTAATATTGATAATATGGTCTTCGTTTTTCTATCTGATTTATAGCTTTGGCTACATGGAGCTATGGAACAAAGGAAATAAACACCAATGCTACTCCGATATCGATCCTTAATATTTTTTTAAATCCGAGTTCCACAAAGATTTGCATTTTTTACTCCACATCAAATCTACAGGGTTACTCTTTGTCATTCCTGAGTAGAGTTGTAAGTCACATTCATTTTTGCCTTTTTAAAAAATAAAAAAATCGAAAAACAAAATGGTAACACGGCCTGCCACTGAACTTTTAACAAAACGCCAGACGTAGCTATGTCAAATCTAAATTTCTATGAACATGAATATAATCATTTCTATTCTCACTTTTTATTTTTTTAAATTCTGTGGATATATGCAAATGGTCGACTGTATAGAAATGGTAAATCCTTTAAAGTTCCTCAAAATATTTTTCTGTATTTTTCGGTGTAAGTTAAGTGAAAGGAAAAATAAATAATGCTGAAATGCTGAAGTTTTAGAATACTTTAAGCTTTAGCAACCTTAGTCTTGCAATTTTCCCATGTTTATTTATATGAAATATCATTCATATTTATTAGCTCTACTAGAATTTTTAAACAATTACGTTAGATTTTCTGTCAATAACTTCAACAAACGGGTTTTTCATCAAATCATGCCTTTCCTCTAAGATAAACTCTATTAATATTTTTATTGTTGTTTCGATTATTTTGATCGATTTCTGACGGTTCTGATGATTTCAGAAATAAAATTCTCTAATTTTTTTGTACTCTGATGATATCATCATATACAAAACATGTAATCTAAATGTTCTGACTTCAATGTATTTCTTATTGACCCTTTTCAACACAATGTAAAAATTGTAAACTAGATTTGTTTTTACAATTGCCTACCCTTTTATAAATTTTACTTGTATCATACGTTTAATGGGTTTACACATACACTTTTAAAATGGTTTCAAAAACGTGTTTGTAATACTAAGGAGAATACTTTATTAATTAGTATATACGCTTGAATCAAATAAGTGAAAAAATTAAAATTTTAATTGTTCTTTATTAGCTTACTAAATACGAATATCCCGAGGTTATGTACATTTTATAAGCTAACCATCGATATTTGAGGGTAAATCCAAGTACTGGCATCTCTAGGTGTACCCTTTGATTTACTATCAGATATCCTTGGAGAGAAGAGTAACATAGTTGTTTTGACCTTTCAATTAGCTACAATTACTTATGTAATCCTCTATCCAGCATTTAAGAATACATAAGTAAATATTACATCGATGTCAATTCTAAACTCTACTCTTAGTCCAACGACATAGTGTCACAGAGGTGCCACAGGGTATTTTGCATAAATAGTTACAAATCCCCCCCCCCCCAAGGAAATATAAATACATTAAACTATACCATAGTAAATATGGTGACTAGTGACATTAATAGTTACTTATAGCATCTCCGGTGAAAGTTGTGCCACTCTGCGACTGCTTACAAGGACTTATTATAGCTTTTGAAGACAGGCTTAGTGTAGTAAGTGCCTGTGAGTGTATTTTATATGGCTGTAAAAAATATTTATTAACAATATTAAAATGAAAATAAAATACCTACAAAAAAGGACAAAATATGCTTTAGAGATTAGAGATTTTGATTAATCATTTCAAAACTTTTATAAATGTGAAGGTGCATTTCAATTAGATAAATGACCATCTTCTTCCCGGCCCAGTGGTATATGGGACGGGCAGGATCATCAGTTTGTAAAAAAATGTAAGTGGTGTTGGATTGCAACTCGAGTTGATTTACCTTCAATGAACTTATGAATTGAAAATTGGTTTCTTATCATTTTCTTCTACTAGAGAATTATGAATTGTATTGTCACCAGAATTGGAGCTTCTAAAACAATCCTGTACTCGTGATTATAGAAGGTTCGTATCAACATGTATGTACAAGTTTTTTTTCCTTAAGATAATGTTGTAAAAAAAATATTGCATTAAGCTCACTCATGAGCACTTCCATCAGATAATGAAGATTGTCACAAACAGACTAGGGTAAATTTGAAAAGAAAGCTTTGACAAAAAGAGTAAAGAACAGAGATTGGATACATAATATGTATAAATACAAATATTGAAATGTCAATTACTTTTTTTTTAATAGGGATTTTATAAGAATTTAATACAATATAAATATTAAAATAACTATAAAATACATCAAGAGGGATCGTGATAAAATTAATCATAAATAAACGTTATAGTTTAAAACTAACCCCCTAGATCAAAGCTTAACCCCTCAATATTAACAAATCATTCTTTTTACAGACCATGTAAAAATATTCTAATTTCTACTAATACAAAATATGAGTAAATAAAGTATGAAAATAATTAGATTTAAAAAGACAAACAGCAACAATTATGTCTGTGATGTTCTTGTCCTCATCATCAGATTTTTTTTTCCTTAAGATAATGTTGTAAAAAAATATTGCATTAAGCTCACTCATGAGCACTTCCATCAGATAATGAAGATTGTCACAAACAGACTAGGGTAAATTTGAAAAGAAAGCTTTGACAAAAAGAGTAAAGAACAGAGATTGGATACATAATATGTATAAATACAAATACAATCTTCTTACTAAACGTTTAATGGTTGTGTAAAACTTACATGACCATTGTCGGACAAATCAATTAATGCTTGCAGCGTAATTTCATTATCTATCCTCGTAATGGGGTTTCATTGAGGAAAAGGCTTCGTACCTTGATTCAGATGCAATGAAAAATTTACTCAGAGAGTGAAAGCTTATTGGATAACCAGAAGTGAGGCAGCTAGCTATGTATGCTTTAGTGCCAACAAGAGCAAAGCAGAGAGCCTTAGTTTCTGGGGTTGCCTTTCCCTACCCTTGGGCATTCCAAAAAGAATGTAAGCAAACAAGTACGGCGGAAGGTAGTCACTGAAATAAAAAAGATCAATATTCAAGTCGAAGAAATATTTAACGTCAGATAATCCTGGGCATCTTGCAAATTCATGGATGACTGAGTTGAAATTCTTTCCACAGTCCTTACAGAGAAAGTTGAAGTAGATACAGTCCGTCGAAATTGAGCTGTAAATTTCCTATCCTCCTTAACAATAAGTGGGGGAATCCATTGTTACCTTTTCCCATTTTTGTGGCAGGTCAAAAAGATCAAATTTTGGTTTACAAATTTTATTTGTATTATGTTCTAAGGGAGTCTGAAGTAACATCTTTAAATACAAAGATATAGAGATTTATGAAACTTAGCTGCTTTTGTTAATGGTTAATAGAAAATTCCAGACTTAACCTTTGACTCATATATTGTAAACATATCATGGATACTTAAAATTTCTTTGGAGAAAGCCTCAATCTCGAGACAAATTTGTTTATCAAAAGGTCCAATGAACGCCTTCTTTTTTGAAAACTGATGAATAGTGTCCAAAGTAGAAGCTGAGTAATACGTCGTACAAAGATTTCCATTAATTTTTTTTGGGAGGTAGCTCGGGAAGGAAATATGTCAAAAGGACATACTTTGGAACCCTTCTTCTTCAAGAAACCATTTTGGCATTTTGAAATCTCGAGTTCTCAAAAGGCTGTAGAATTTAATTTCAATTATTTCATGATCTTAACTAGGTTCCGGACGATACCTGGCAGTCTTCATTCTTGACAGAAGAGATGGAGAGACGAAAGCATGAATAAATCTTGAAGAATGTAGACCCCTCCTCCAGGAAACTGTTTCCTCTGAAGATGTGACCTTCATAAGATCCACTAAGTTAACTTGCTAGATAAGTTTATATAGAATGGGCTTATTTGGGTAATATCCTTCCTCCTTGTCCAGATCCCTATTCAAGTTGCCAGCAAGAAGAAAATGAATATCATTATCAATTTGACTATTAATAACTGACTGAAAAAAAGGTAACGATTTCTCATTAGGGACGTAAGCGTTCATTACTGAGAAACAGTAATCAGCATTAGAAACAAAAATTTTGTGCCAATCACTAGACTGAAAACTTCCTTTACGACAGAAAATTCATTCAATCTTTTTGACACTAATGCTAAAACACCCCTTTTCTTATCTGAGCAGGTAAAACAACTATTAAAATTCTTGGGGAAACACATAAGGCAAAAAAAGTTACAAGTTGTTGCAAATGCAATTTTTACATCCTGTAGACATATCACATCAGGTTTCCTTGATATTAAATGCTTCATGAAGCCGTACCGAGACTCACACTCCTTACCACCTCGAACCTTTAAAGAAATCAACTTACTAATGCACATATTTTTAATAATATGATTCGTTATTTTGTTATTGTTAAACTTTTCTCTCCACCATCATCATCCAAAGGAATCATCTCTGCATTTGAAGGGGCTTCCTTCTGAGCATTTTATTCAATTTTGTTGTCATTTTTCCATTTTTTCTCTCTCTGAGATTCTGGCACTACATTTTACATCCTGCAAACTTTAAACTGACAAGAGTTCCTCAAAATGGTATAATTTGGGAGAGGGGGGGGGAAGGGATCAGCAACCATTTCCACTATATAATCAATATTACTACTAATACTTTTGTAATTAGTAAATAATTTATCAATGCCTTTCAATTATAAAAACACCTCTTCTTTGACTCCATCAGCATTTTCCGCCATCATTTTTTCACTTTCTTCAAATTTTCTATTTTTTCTCTCACATCAATTGGGAAAATTGAATAAAAAGAAGGCTGTCAAATATCAAATCTTGGGGAAGTGCCTGCAAGTTCGTGTTCTTTCAACCCAAAGAATAAAGTTAAATTATATACATCAGTATATTTTAGACTATCTTGGGGAAATACACTTTGTTCCTTGTCCTCAATAAGAACAACAAAAGTTTCCCATTTAAAGTCCCCATTCATATTTATACCCTTATTAACTTTATGATTATAGTTATCACGTCGTGCAGTGACATGAAAACACGATTTCTTAACAAGATCCTCTAGAGGACGATCAGTAGCGTTTTCCTCAATAGAAGAGATCTCAAAGGAAGGGAAAGCGAATACATACTCTCAACTAGGTAACCAGGAGGTAGAAGAGAAGATAGGGCGATTATAAAGAACAAAATGAAGTCTTTATGATAATCCGAATCTTCAAGAATAGATTCTGACGAAAAAAAAACTTAACAATATGATTGATGATCTAAACATTTCGCTAAAAACGCACTCAGTACACTTATAATCACTTATTTGTAAACAAAAACGTAATTTAAATCACGAAACACTCAGAAATTAAATTAAAATCACGAAACACTTAGAAATTTAAATTAAAATCAAGAGACATAGGACAAATATTAACACAGTCTTCAATTAATTTAATGATTTTTTTATTATTATTCACTGTTAAATTAAAATTAATACCGATATTCTGTTAGTGTGACCCGCAACTCTCATTTTACTGAAACCTTAAAACTTGTCAAGAATCACTTATTAGTGCTACACATGCCCCAAATTGTTACTTTATGCTAAGATTTTTTTTTTCTGCAAAAATAAAATAATAATGATAACAGCTTGGAACCTAAAAAAAACTGTTTAGGTTGCAATGTACAAAAAAATTTACATGCAATTAAGAGCATATGAGTATAATCATGAAATAATAAATTGAAAAAGTAAATAAAAACTACGTTAATTTATTATGTTAATATGTAAAAAAACATATTTGGTTAATTATTTTAGATAAGTTTACTTTCATGTTGTTTAAACTACAGTTTAAGTTTTAGAATATGTTAATTTGACAACAGAGTTCTTTTATTTAGAATTAAATTGAAAGTTGTAGGGAAATATGATAAAAAGAAGCTTAATTTTAAGAAGTAAAACTTCATAGCAATCCCAAATTAAATGAACGATATTAATTTGATTTGTTAACCAAGTGTTATTTTTAATTTAAGTATGAAATATAATAAGTATTTAACATTTTATTTATTTATTTGGTTGGTTTCGACTAGTGGCTAAGAAAAAGCCCAATATTGTCGACTCATCATAAAATATAATAAAACATTATGATAAAGTATAATAAAACAGTATGATAAAATCTAATGAAATAATATGGTAAAATGAAATGATATAATGTGTTGCAGAATAAATGTAGTTGTGGATTATTTTTTAGAAGTCTTTTAGAACCGCAATGTGAAGATGTTCTTCTCACCTCTTCGGGGACGCTGTTCCATTTCCGTATAGGTCGATTAAAACAGCTATGTTGGATGTAATTAGTATTTGTCGATGGCTGAACTAAGTAAAAATTGGAAGACAACCTAGTGTTGTTTACCTTACTACACTTATTACACTTTGGACTTGATATTACAATGCATCAGTTCATTAATAACTTTAAACATCATAATCACATCCTAAAGTGTCCTCCTATTTTTAAGCGACAACAGCCCAACTATATGTAAACCAACCTCAGAGGATTTATCGCCGCATACCATCTTTATAAAGCGTTTCTGAATCATAAAACTGCTTCATCCGCTTCATATTTCTACAGGGTGCGTGGACAAAATCTGCCGCATTTTAAGGAGGACAAATACAAGCTTATTTTATAATATATATAATTATATATCTGCGGTCAAACCCCGCTCAATGTGGCTACGAAACCGAGAACAGGCATTTTGGATCTGCGCTGCTTCTATCTCACTGAATTTCTCCTTGATACAGGTGATGAGAGACTGCTTGGTGTTATGGGAGGAGTAGTTGATCATGTTCTCCACGTAAGACAAGACAAAGTAGTCCAACGGGTTCAAATCCGGCGATGAGGGAGGCCAAGAGGAGAAGGGTACGAACACAAAAGCATTGCTTTTCAGCCATTCTTGCGTCCACTTAGCTTTGTGGGCAGGAGCCGAGTCCTGCTGCAACATCCACGGCCGTGATGTCTGTGTTCACCCTGAGGCCTGTCTCGAAGATGTGGGGCGGCATGATATGAACCTCACTTGACACGACCCCAAAGATCATGACAGTGGCAGGAAACTTGGTTTTCATGACCCTGGGGACGTCTCTGTTGTTCATGGCAATCCAGCAATGGTTCTGGGAGTTGTGGATTTGATCCTGAAAAAAATTCTTCTCATCAGAGAAGAATCAGAGCATGTTCAGACTGAAGCTTTTGAGCAGCCACAACCCTTGAGTCTTTTCGGTCAGAAGTTGGGTTGTCTGACGCCTGTAGGACTTGCACCTCAAATCCTCTTTCACACAAGCCCTCATGGTCCACTCGGCCACGCCCAGGTCCCTCGCCATGGCTCTTATGGAACGCTGGGGGGCCTTGTCGATGATGTCCCTGACCTTGAAGATGAAGGTGACGTCCCAGACAATCCTAGTGCTCTTCTCCTCCTTCTTCTTCCTGTCAACAACGTCCATCGGGTCCGATGACTCCTCCAGCTGCTTCCTTAATAATTTGTTTGAGCCTAAATTATTATAATTTACACAGCGGGTTAAAAAATAAGTACTTTAGACTTAAATATTTACGCGGGAAACGATCAAAATAAAAAACCTTTTAACCCCTCCCTTCGTATAAAGATTCTATAATTTATATAAAAAATGTCCTCGCAAGAAAATAAAAATATATATATATATTTATGGTTTGCGTATGCATTTAAACTTTGTATCAAATTGACCAGACCTTTTAGAATGGATTGGGTCCGTAAGATATTATAAAACAATCCCAAATTTCAGGTCGGTATAGAGGAGGCAATTTTGGACATTGCTAAAAATTCGCTTTCTACATTTATTCGCAAAATAACAAGGGTTTAGATAGTACCCTTCTGAATTATTTGGGGAAAACAATCTTTTAAGGATTCCGGAGCTATAAGGTCTCCCAAATACCTGTTATTAACCATCAGAAAAAGATTCGAGAGGTTCAATGCAGTTTTTCCTTTTGTGAAGAATAATTGTTCAATTGAGAAAATTATAATTATATATTTGCAAAACATTGAAATTATGAGTTTCGATATATCTGAGTATATGTTTAAACAAGTTAAAGCTGTTAGTTGCAGAAATTATTCCACTGACCTCTTTGGTAACATAAATAGTAAGATAGTTACAAAGACAAGTTTGCATACCACAGACACTGGCTCACCACTGCTAATAGACTTTTAAGACTTTGGATTTCAACGAATAAAATAAACTATATTTACCAGTGTGAAGGCAAGGTTTCTATGACCATTTGTTGGATTAAAAGTATGAATAATCTAATTTCCCCTTTTTCGTTCACTTCCCTGTATGAGAACAAAATTATTTTGACAAAATGTTCTATTAAAACTAAGTTTGATTTTTTTAATAGGTTATTTTATTCATATTTTATTTCGCAAATCATCTAATAACTTTAAATTGTTATTTTGTAATATTTTATCGTTTAAATATCTCTCTATAACCTCTCCCCGTGCCCTTTTTCCCATTAATCACTATTCAAATCTAAAAATGAAATAGACACGAACAAGACCGAATTCACAATTATACTCTGAATCCAACAAGGACTTACCCTAAAACACAGAAAATGTGGTGATTTTAAAGATATATAGATGAATAAAAATTATTGATAACAGTTGTGGAAAAAAAAATCAATATAAAAGAAAACTTGAATGCTACAAAATGCTGAGGATTAATAACTTTTAATATTATTCTAACTTGTAAAAAAATATTTATTCATATTTTAATAGAAATTATAATCTCGGAGGGACCGTTATTGTTTGACTATTTTAATACCCACATTATCAAAGTCTGTTGGAGGTGAATGAGGAAAGAAGCTTATTAGCTATTATTTAAAAATTTAAGAATAATGTTTTACTCAATGTATCCACCCTCCGAATTGATAGTGAGCTCAGGGCGGTGCATCCCCTTTGGATATACTGCAGCCAGAAGTAGATGTTGGTTTGGAGCCACTCTTGCGGTTTTTAGTGGTGTGGACAGCTGCTCCATCATGTTGGACCACTAAGGGAGAATTTAAAACAATGGATTTGATATATATGGGAGAACTTTAGTGTTCATAAATTTTATAAATTTATCAGTCTTTGTGTTGTATCTTAAAGGACACCATACGGGATTCATAGCTTTACTGTTGTATGTAACCAGGTATAACATCATCACTGGAGCTGGGTAATTGGTGATCTGTGCTCCTCTGCTACATCCCAAAATGTCACTACTCGATCATTCTGTCTGTTGAAGGCAGGGCCAATAGTAAAGGTCTTCTCTTCGGAAAAGATAACAATGAGTCCAAAGGTCCCCTTCAGGATCTTTTTTGTAAATTCCATTCGAACTTTTCTTTGTGTTTTGTCAACGGAGACCGCGGAATACGACTTTTATTCATGACCACCACCCTGTACAATGTTAAAAAGGGAGGGTTTTTTGGTCTAGATGTAATTTTCCTTATAATTATTATCATAATATAAAATCAGGAAGCACTTTTATAGCTCAAAAGTCCTTTTTTAAAATTTGTAACATGCATAAATTTGGTAATACTTATCTATGTTATAAATATATGTTAACATTTGAGTCATTGAATATTTAACAATACTCTATCTACATACTATTATTTATTTAACTTAATATTTGTAAACTTTATTCAGAATGTAAACAATGAAATATGAATATGGCGAAGTACACACAATATATGAAACTGAATAGAAATAATAATCCACATTTGAAAGGGACACCAAAACAGAGTAAAACTCTTAAAAGAAGTGATAGATTTCGGACCTTCATTTTAGATCCGGGTTGTTTTTGTACTTTCAAACAGCTATTGGGGTAATTTGACACTTAATCGAAAAACTTTATAATTTTAAAACTGTATTAGTCTGTGTGATAGTATATCTAAATGTTGGTATTAATGGCATTTTATCGTATTTTTAATCTTGCATTTATTTTAATTATATAATTTATTCAAATACAAAATTATTGTACTCGATTTAGGTAATATTTCTTTAGAACTCTTGTTAATATCTAAACAAATTTTCTTCTCATTTACTTTTTTACAAAACCAAAGCAATCTGTAATGATGTTTCTTAAAATTAAGTCCGTACTACATTATTTATTATTTCACGAATAACAAATGTCAATTTCTTTTCACAACAATAATTCTCATTAATCCTTTGGGTGTGTCGCATTTTCCACTTCAATTAGCAAAACTTCGTATTCACGATTAAATAATATGAAATAGATAGTGTTTTATTATAAAGGTCACATTGTAAGCAAAATTGAGATTCTAATAAATCAAATAAAAGCTCTAAGCTATAGCTTAATTTCTTGGGTATATTAAATCATACTAATCATTTGAATTAAAAGTCTATGATTGACTAAAATATGTATATTAACAAACCCTTACTTCACTTAAAATTATACTAAAAATTAAAATGAATATGTTAATAGGGATATATTTTTCAAAAATTAATACATATGATTATTATGATTGCCCAAGAGTCTTCCAAATGATAATTTTGGCCCCTACGTTGCTATAAGAAGTGTATGGGGCTCCAATCTTATTAGATGAGTGGCTGGTAATGTCTTCTCCGAGTCACTTTCAACGAAAAGCTGTCATAATTAAAGTTTTACTAGTCCTCTATGCGGCAAGGTCCTACAATTCCAGCATACCCATACTCATAGGGAAGTCAATCTCCATTTTAGACGCTTTTATGGAGGACAATTCTCGTTGAGTTCAAAAAAGCCTACCGACTGACCAGGGAATTATCTAGACCAGAGAGATTCGATATGGCTTTTGTTTGTTAATATTGAATTACATAAATGAAAAGGATTCTAGCGTCGTGACGTTAACAGAGAGTTGATCGATAATACGTCATAAATGTAGTATATGTATAAATATGATGAATGATACGCTTGAGAAAAGAAAAAAAACACACCATCAAAAAAGTTGTTTACCTATTGTTTTTAAGTTGACGCATGTGCAGTACTGGTTTTTAATCATTTTTAAAATACTGTGATCGTCCTTCTAATTTATTTTAAATGTGTACCCATATTTTTGTTTTGAATTTTTTATAATTTAATAACTTCGATCTTGGAATTAGAAAATCAATAGTCACTCTGAAAAAAAAAAAATCATATCTTTCGACCTCTTTCTAAATTTTTAATTACGCGTCTAAAGCATTGGATATCATAGATATCTAGTAGTAATGTCATCTCCACTTAATTTTTTTATCTTAATAAGCCTTATTTATAATTTAATTATAATAAATTATTATTTATAAGTTTCATTTCGATCCGGGAAGTTTTCTTACTTGTTTGACAAGTATTGGGTTAATTAGCCTAACTTTTGGTTCTATAATATAAGTATATATTTTTTGAAAAGCTATTCTTACCATTTTTCGGGTCAGATTAATATATATAAAAAATCTTCAGTGAAAACTTTGGTTTCGGTCGTTTTACGGTTATTTTTAATTATATAAACGGTAGGGTACTTAACTGAAAACTAACTTTGAACTTTTTTAGAGTCTGACCAAAACGCATTGTGACAATTTTTTGATTTTATTTAATATTATATTAATTTTCAAAATATCCTCCATGGCCCTCAATTCTCCAACGGAGTAACCATATTATTTCATGTAGAAAATTAATAATCTTGTTTCAGTGGTTCCAGTTTTTTTTATAATATTGATCGTACAGCAAAATCATAGTCTTGGGTTAAGAATATCTTTTGAATCTACACAGTTTAAAAAAAAAAAAGATTCGTAATAGTTGGCCTAGATTTCTATTTTTATCTGGGTTACACTTTTTCAAGAAGTAGATGTTTCAGTGAAAAACTTCAGAATTTGAAAACTGGATTAGACCGTGACTTGAGGGGGATGTTCGGTCCTTAACGTTCCCTGGACTTGAGCTCTTAATTCAGCCAAGAAGCTATCATGTCTTCAGTTCAGAACACCACCCACTTTGCAGATCTTCTTGTCAGAGATTGTTTTGTGCACGGAGGAGATCCCCTCCCCTCCTTTGCCGTTTGCCGCACAAAACAAAATAAACATCAAATTGTTTTTTTTGTCAGCTAATTCGTTTGTACACAACGTACAAAAATGTAGGACTTTTAGAACTAAGGCTAGACGTACTCGATGAGGATTCTATTTTTAGACTCGTCACCCTGTATTATACAAAATAATTAAAAGAAACTATAGTCACTAGGGTGGGTAAACAACACAAGGAAGTAAGAGAGGGATTATATTTTTATCACTCATCTTCTCCTAGAAATTAGAATTGATTTCAAATAAAAATGTTTTTATTAACAATAAGTGAGTGTCTAGAGTAAATAAGCACAACCGGGATATAATGGAGAGTTAAAGGCTATAATATTTGGGCCAAATTAAGTACCATAAATCAAATGAAAACTCAACACTATGATTAAATTTTTAGGGCATCTCATTGTATCTCAGAAGTTAGAATAGTAAGGCTATAATTTACCAAAATATGTCCATGGAATATTGGGTTGTATTTATTTCTTATTTGATAAATGGAATATATTTTTTCCTATTTTTTTACAAAACTATTGCTGTTGTTTTTTTAATATTATTTTACAAAACATAAAAATATATTTTTTAAACTTTTATAATTTTTTAAGAATTTTTGAGACTTCAAAAACTTAGGAAGTACCAACTGGTCCATTAAAATTTACAAAATTTATAATGAGTTAATAATAGAATTTCAACAAAATTAATACTATAATAGATCTGTGACTTAGCCATCCAATTTTGAATGTGGGTTATCTTAGTGGTAAGGATAGCTTCGAGGCGGCAGCAGGCCTGATCACTTCTGTGGAAGGATCTAGCCTGTAGGGTGCCAAAGCGTCAAAAAGAAAGAGTTCAAAAGAGTCTTGTGACGGAAGAGATGGGGTTCTTTCATTGCTCGTGTCAAAATTGGTCTCTCCACCCTCATAAGGCTCTTTCCGCCAACTTTTTGATAGATCTTGGAACCATCATGTATGAACCCCTGATATTTTATCCTACTGAACTTGAGGGGATTGGCTTGCACTGTTTTCTTTCACTCCTGCGGATCTAGTTTGGCCTTTTTCCTCTAGAACGTTCCAGACTTGCTGACGACGTAGATGGTGGTACTGGAGACGCCCAACTGCTTTGGAGTGTACGAATAGAAATTCGTCGTTCACACTCAGTTGTCATTTTCTTGACTTCTACGTAAGCTACAGAGCTAAGATTTGTTTTGTTTAGAAAAAAATTGTTTATTATTTGTTATTGTGAAATATAAATGAATTTCAATCACTCAACTATTGAATTTGTAAGTGCTCAGATTTCCATGGACTACCCGGTATATAATAAATTAAGTATTTATATAGAGGACAGAGCCAAAATATGAGACAAAGCTATTACAAAGATTTTTTTTACTCTTATTGTGACCATATAAGTTCTACCTTCCAAGTTGGATCAAAATCAATCAATAATTTTTGCCATAACCCTAGTGAATAGCAAACAGGGGCAAAAACGCAACTTCTGTTCAACTTCCTTGGTAGATGTAATGATATTAACTAGGATGTTTCAGTATTTGGGTAGTTTAACATAAGCTATTTAAAGACTGATTAATATTTTCCGATAACTCAACATCTTCTTGAATTTGAATATAAATCTAGTGATTTTAACATCGATTTTTTTGTCTTTGGAGGTGAATAAACACCCCTAGGAAGAAACTGAGGGTTATAATTTATTGGATATTTTAACTTCTCTTATAAATTTGAATGCAATTCTAATATCAAATGATTTAAACAACGATATATCAGTTTTTGGGTGGTTAAATCATAGCCCAGATAAATTAAGTATCGTTAATCTGTTTAAATATCTCAAATTCTCATAGAAATTTGAAAACAAGTCAAATATTTAAATATATTACCAACGATATGTCAGTCTTTTGCCTGAAAAAAAACCCAGAGAAGTAATTGAGAGTCAAAAGCTCTACTATCGGCGTCAAATTAAGTACAATAAATGAAATGAAAGCTTTAAAATACAGATAACATTTTTATATATCTCAGTTTATCACAGAAATTTGTATTTAAAGCAAATTACTTATCAAAATTTGTGTCTGACATATTAAACTGTATGTAGGATATTTGATATAAAAAAATTAACATTGGCCTTTTCATATTTTTGTTTGAGATTATTTTTCTGTTTTTTAACTCACACTAAAAATATATATCTTTTAAAACGTCATTTCCCTCTTCTCTACCTAAGTAGTATATTAAACCCATTTTCACTTACCGGTGTTATTTGATGGTACAAACACAATTAATGATTCAAGATCCTGCGTGAAGATATTCCTTTTTGATAGTTCTTCTTGTGAGTATACAACAAATGACTATTCATTTATAATACTAAAAACTCCGCTATTTGTATTCACATACTGTTGTTCACACTTTCATTTTCTAGGACTATTATTCACTTTCAAATGAGTTTTTGGATATTTGCGTCTGTTATTGTGTTAAAGATATTTGTTTCTGTAGAAGGTCTCTTATTTCTCTTTTCTCTCACTCATTCTATCCTTTACTGCTGTTTTTTTTTATTTTTTATAATCAATGTAAAAAGAAAAAGGGGAAAAAAGTATAAGCAAAGAAAAAAGAAAGCGTGCCCGAAATTAACGTGCTTACATGAAGCTTCCTGATCTGCATGCTATTGCTACTACCCCTTCTTTTTCTTTTTTCTTTTTTACCACCAAGAATAACAACACCACTTTCAGTACTACTAATACCACAATTCATCGTCTCTTCTTCTTATGCGTTTGTAATATAAACCTCTTTCTGCTCCCCTACGCAATACTATCATATATACACCAGTAGGGGAGACTGGTTACAATTACAAGACGGGACAGTTCTAACTAAAGTTAAATTTTAGAATGACAGTAATAGTCTTCTCTTTTTTTTTCAATGTCATTTCCCAAAGAACATAGACACACAGACACTTGTACACAATAATAAAGGCACATCAATAAAACGAGAAGTTATTTAAAAAAAAAAAAAAAAGCAAGAAGAATACAATAAAAATTTTTTAAAAAAAACCACAGACAATAAAAATATTAACCAGCCATAAAAAAATATATATAATAAAGTAAACAAAACTTAAGGTGTATAATATTTGGTTAAAAAATAAAATAAATTTTTGTAAATTAGTTATTTTATCGGGGAGGTAGATTACAAGCATCCCTCGTCTTGAAAAACGTCCTCAAAGTGTAGAGTGCCTGAGAGAATTTTTGTGAAACTTTGTACATCACTGTTACTCCAACAAACGTCTTCACAATTTTCGAACTGGTTTCTTCTTGCCCTGGCAAGAGCATCGCATTATGTCAGGAAATGGATAGGAGTCTCTGATCCTTCTTTATATACTCTGAATGAGTCCTCCTCCAGTAATCCATTTTTTAAAGATGCATTTTCATTGGAGGGTGGCCAGAAGCAAAGTTCACCAAATTTTTGAGAGCTGTTCTAGTAAGGGATTTCAATTTCCATCCATGATTAAGACTTGTAAAGAACCGTTTCCTTTGACGGCAACTTGAATCGATCTGCCATTCCAGTTCCCCTTGGTGGTAACTATTTTTTTAATTTCTACCTCCAACGTTGTCTGCCGAAATTTTATATATGATTGATATGTCATTTGGGAACCCATTTTAGCCACGGTATCCACAAATTCGTTCCCAGTGTTGCTGTCATGACCCCTTACCCATTTTATACTTTAGGGTCTTTTTGAAGTTCAAATCTCTTCCAAAATACATCGTTGCTGTTCTGTAAGGACCCTCTTTTCTTTTTCAAGCATTCAATAGTTGTCATGCTGTCAACGTGAAAAATGACTGGTTACTTGAGGTATAGGTATACATATCATTTAGGGCACGTGTTACTTGATAAATACCTTCCAACTCAGCCTGAAAAACAGTCTTAAGCCAGCTTCGATTTTTGTATCAGTCGAATAGACATTCGTTTCTTATGGAAATGCACCATCCATAACCAACTTTGTCCATTATCTTAGTCCATCTGTGAAAACATTGAAGCAATTCAGATCCAAGAGTGTCTCATTTTTTATCAATACAGAGGGAGGTTAATTTAATTAGTTAAGAATGTATTGCTGTTTACTGTAGTACATACATACGTTATAAAATAATACAGATATGCATACATTACAAAGCTATATTCATACATACGGCAAATAACACGATCACACAAAGGAGTAAATGTGTTACTACAGCAGAAGTTGATCTTAAGTCCTACTTAATTTTATGGTTATTATCAATAATTTGTTAAATATATTTTTACATTTGATAAATTTACGAAGATCTTCATCCTCTTGATATATGAGGAACTAATCATTTTTTTTAAATATATATTTGAATTTTTTCCAGAGTCTTTTACACCTGCCGCTTGATTTAGAAGGTCTTCTCTTGGCTCATCTGGCATTCCGTGGTCCTCAGTAACAGTTTTGCCTAAATTGCCAGTTTCATTGGCCTTTAGAGTATCTTTACAATTATTTTTATCAGTGACAGGATCAACACACACATTTACAATTTACCTTACAATCATAAACAATGGTAGTTGTTTTGTGTTGATTAGACTTATCAACACAGGGTTTACAATTTTCATCTTTTTCTATCATCTATTTCACAGTATCCTCACAATCTTGAATTACGGGAACGTTCCGAGGGTCCTGAAAGTGCACCTTTCTTGCGAAAGCCAGGTGAAGTCAATAGCTTGCAGATCGTCAAATGCTGCTTGATCCACATCAAGGTGTAGGACTTTTTCTAATTGTGTAATTCCAGATTTGGTCAGTTCGACCTTACCACTAACACGAAGGGAGTTACATTGATATGCAATGATCTGAGCAAGTATTTCATCACAAATATTTCCTGTGACCCCTCTGATGAACCCGGTAAGCCTTTTCTTGGCATATTTTTCCTACATCATTTTCTCCACCTCTCCCCACAGGTGGCGGGCAAGATAGGTGTATCGTTCTTGAAGAACAATAAGTATAAAATAATCTATAGTGCCTGAAAGACAATGAATAAGTTGTGGAGTTAGAATTTTATAACACACCGCTAGATCATATTATTTGAATATCTTACTCTATGTTTCATCTTGCACATCCAAAAATTCCATTTCTATTCTTAGTTCCAACCACAGAAACTCCAAATATGTAAATAAATCTAGTTGTTGGGGGTACACTTTATAAGTATGACCATACTTCATATTTTCTCTTTCTATTTCAAAATTGGAGCATAAATTTGAAATATAGTCATCAAAACCTTTAAATAATAAAGAAATAACTTTTCTGAATGAAGTTAAACAAAAACTATTGGAGCAGGAGAGGGACTTGGTGTCGATTCATGGACTAAGGATGAGACTGGAAAAGATCACATCTTATTATGTAAAATACTACTACTATTTTTAAGATGAGATCTCTTCTGGCCTATTTCTTAAGTCAATGGATGGAATCCGGGTCCCTCTTTTCCCACCCCTCTCCCCTGTATACTCGATAAGAGATTAACTCATAACCTTTTCCACATATTGAGACCTTCAATCAACTTTCATGATCCTCCTAATTGTCTAAATATCTTGAAAAAGTCAGGTCCTCCTTCTCCTACTCCAATGTTAAAAATATACTCTCTGCTTTGAAAAGTTATTTCATTAGTAAGGTTGCGATAATTGAACTTCAACTTTTCCTGTCACTGTCTCCAATTTCGAGATACAAAGGAAAAAGTTATACAGAGAACCCGTTATTCATTGTCGATATGAAAGAATATCTAATTATTTACTATGAAATACAAATTTATAATAATTATTCAAAACAGAAGGATACCAAATATTTTTTATGTAAATATTCATAAAAAAGGATAGAAATGTCACAATAACCTACAGATTAAAAGAATTTTTTAAAGTTGTAATATAGTTATGATATATTTTTGGATGTAAATTGATGGAATTTTTTAGCTTGCTCGTTTTTGGAATCGGTTATATGAAGAATGATTTTTCTTTCCTTTAGCTGTTGTCATTATTATCTTTCTTCTGAGTAAGGCACTTCCTTTTCTAATACATTTATTTTATTCCTGACCGGATTGAACATTTATGTGTACACATAAAAGAGGATTTGTTGCAGAGTTGTAACTCGAAGTCTTAGTTGAACTCTAAGTACGATTGATGATCAACATCGGAGTAATTGTAGCCAATGCTTTGTTTATTTCCTTCTCCCCCTTCTCCCTTGTCACAGTTGATTGTAACTGATCTAAGGAAACGTCATGAGCGGTATTCCTTCTTTCCTCGGAAATATTCTTCAAATTGATTTGAGGTTTCTTTTTTTTTTTACCTTCTTCATTGTAAGTAGGATTTTTATCACTAGGTATACTATTTAGGTCTAGCTTTGATGTAAATTATATGAAAAAAATGTTAGCAAATAGTCCTTCATTTCGGTGGATTGTTTTATGATCAGACATTATCTGTAAGAATTGTATTCAATATAGCTTACACAATAATTTATCCTTTGAATTATGGAATGCTCCATTAATATAAACTCAAATTTTAATTTATATGGTTATTCCATCCATATATATGACTCTGAATTAAGACTATACTTCAGCAACGTGATTTAAAAAGGCCAAACCTACCTTGATTAAAAATTTTAATTGGAGTTTTCCTATTCTATGGCTTAATTTACAATAATAAATGTGGGTTTTATTAGCGGGCAAAAATGAAATGATTATAATTCTTTCTTAAGGTATGTTTAAGTTTTTTAACTATTTTCTAAAGTTATATTCCTTTAATTAGGGTCCCAAAGAAGTCGTCAATTATACTTGTAAATTTTCAGTTAAATAAACGATAACAGCTCTGGTCCATTCTTGGTCACATCCGATCATAGGATAAGGTGATTTAAATCTTTGAGAGTAAACTACAGGCGCTTTTGGAAAGAATTGCACTTCGCTGGTTCATTAATGAGTTATTGAGTGTTGAATATGGAGGTTTAAGAGGATGTAATTCGCAATATTTTATATAATGACCTTACGAAAGGGGAAAATGCGTCAAAAGCAACCAAGAAAAACTGTGATTTATACAGGGTAGATACTTTTTCGGTTAGTGTTGCACAATAGTTGTTTGATCGATTTTTCATCCCACTCAATTATGTTTCTACTATGAACAACTCAACCAGTTCGAGCTGGCTATCCATCAGAAGTGGCCAGCATTGGTGAATAGAAGACGATAAGGAATTATCAAGATAACGCCAGGACACACTCATCTTTGATGACGCACCAGAAGCCCCGGGAGATCTGATGGGAAGTTCTAATGCATCTATTTTACAGTCCAGACCTTGAACCAAGTAAATACAGCCTGTTCTCGCTATGGCCAACACGCTTGGGGTACAAATCTGACCTTAACAGAGCCGTGTAAAAATTGGTTGTTCCAGTTTTTGCTAAAGAGACAATGGCTTCAATGAGAAGGCATATTTGGAATAAATTTGATGATTTTAACATATCTTATAAAGCATTGAAGTAAAGTGAAAAATACAAAATTACTTTTTCCCCAACCTATTATTTGTACTAAATAGTGCATTTGTTTTGTTTTTGATATATATAATATACATACAATATATTATATCCTTTGAATTATTGATAATTTTTTTAGGAGATTATGTAATTTAAACAAAGTTGAAGACTCACTCAGTAAGGAGAAATCTAAGTTATCGTAACGGTTAGTACAATGGGTTAGTTTCAACAAATATTGCAGTTTTCCTAGAACTGTTAGTTATTTTTAAATATTTTTTATAATTTCACTGCATATTAAACTGTAGCTAGTTTAGAGAATGAACATCTCATATCAGATTCGTGATCTTTAATAATGTAAATCTTTTTATATCCTCATATACAATATTAACTTGAAATTTAATAATTCAACATTATGAAAAGTCTAGTTATTTATAAAATGCACTCTTCATCATTGTAAACTCTAATTCATAATTTTGTAACTATTTTATTTTAGTGAAGTTCGAGAAAAACTATTTACTCATATAACTTTAAAAATAATTCAACTAATAGAAGATGTATATTTTTTTTTCAACATTCTTTATTTGGTTTATATATTATATAGAACATACATATATATAAATAAACCGGAGCAATGGCGTAAAAAATGACATAAATAAACAATATAGTTTATACTTAATGCTTTGGGGTAGAATTTCAACGAAATATTAATCTTTGAAAAAACAAGAGTAAACATGCAAATTAAAAATTATGATAAATATTTGTTAATTTTTTTTAAACCCTTTTTAAAATACTTTGATGATTCCGTGAAGTTGATGGAAGGCACCGGATTTCTTCCCTTGCAAAATTCAATGACTCACATTCTGATTTAGTAATTTTCATTGTGAGAGAGACATAGTGGGCTGAAGCTGGCAAGATGACACCTCTCAACTCATCCTTCCGTTTAGTGGTCTAAACTTTTCAATAGAACGTCCAATTTTTAAAAGATACTTCATCGCTAAAATTAGAATAGACTTCATCCGAAACTCCATCTAGACCACAGGCTTTATCATCCTTATAATACTTTCCTATAGAGTTAGATATTTGGAAAAGAAATTATTCCCTTGAATAGTGGAAATTACATCTCTTTTTGGAAAGTGGCCTCCTTTTGTGCAAACAATGTTTTGGAAATAGGAATGAAAGTAGTCTAATAAAAATACCGGTTTAGTTATAAATTTTCCTTCATGAATAATCTTTTTAACCATATCTATCAACAGGAATTTTAAAAGTCAACAAATCCTCCGAATTTCACGATATTCTATTAATAATGACGAAGCACAACTACGCAAACTATTTGATAGTCCATCATTAATACACTGGTGAATGATATAAATAAATAGTTGTATTTGAGTTTTTAAAGAGGGAGTGGGCTCAAAGTCTTACATTAGAATATTTTGATTTAAAAAAAATGAAAATACTATTAGATTATGCATATTGCAATGATGTGTAGGAGCGTATAAAATAAATCTCCCCCTCTCCCCTCCAAAACTGAGGTCTGGTCCTACCATAAGTATCTGATTGAATCTTCTAAATATTCTGATATTATAAATAGATTGGCGCAAGAAGTACAAGATTTTGTTTATAGCGGAGCAGTTGAAGCTATTCACTCTGGATTCAAATCATCATTGATATTTTCCTCATATGATATCAGTTTATTTTCTTTAGTAAACAATTTCAACACCTATATGACATGATTAAACATAACCAGATAGTTATTAACCTAAGTGTGCTTAATATTTAGGGTATCGCAGGTATATGTTGTAGTTACTCAAAAGGCTCATTCCACCCACTTTTTTGATAGCTCTCTAAAAAGTCTGATGCGAAACTTTAAGAAACTTCGAAGGGCCCTCATGGATTTTATGGGATTGGCATGGACAGTATTCTATAAATCCTCCGGATCCAGTTTGACCTTTTGCAGAGCCCTTCTTCCTTCCTACTTTTTGACTTGCTAATGGCGTAGAATGTAATCCTGGATACAGACAGCGTCTAGGAGTGCGCTAATGGAAATTCGTCGATCACTTCAAATGTAATTTTATCGACTTGTATGGTAGCTTGAGAGATCAGGTTTGTCTGGCTTTCTGACTAATTGTTTATACCTTAATACATCGGAATATGAATTAATTTCAAAGACCCAACCTACCTTAATTATTGAATTTGTAAGAGTTAAGATTTCAATGGACCACCCAGTAAGTAAAAAAAGTGAGCTTCAGATATTTTCGTAAGTAGTGATCATACATATAGTAAAGTAACTCATAAGTTATCCCACCACAAATTCATAGTACCATATGTAATTTATAATATTTTTATACCTATGCTTTTTATTCTATGAATTTATAAAGGATTATAGAAACAAACAATTCTTTAATATATTGATATTATTCTCTTCAACTTGATGTAGTTTTGTTACAGCAACTAAAATAAATAAATTTAAATTTTGAAACCCGAACTAAACTTTCACAAATTTTTTTAACTATGAAAATTACAATACATATTTTTTTAAAGTGCAAAAATGTAAATCATTAAACCGTCGTTAATTTTTATGTTTTTCAATTTTGAATTGCTACTTAATTAAAATACACAGAAAGTATTGCATCATGTGCTCCAAACATCTCCTTATACTTTTAATATAAAATATTATCTTTTATTTCCAGATTTATTTATATTTTTTCCTACTCTCTCCAACTCCGAATCCATATTCCTCTTTTTCTCTAAAAAGAGGATTAATCCACCCACATTCTTGGTAAAGGATTAAAAAATTAAATGGTCTTGGTATAATGGCCTATGTCAACTAAAGAGAGAAAAAAAATAAGTAACTAACAGAAGTGTATAAAATATGAAAGTGATAACGGCTTTCTCTGTGTGCCAATATTTATTTTTTTTCTTCACCTGTTGTCATTATTATTTAATTATTGAAGATAAAATATCTTTGGGGAGGATAAATTGCTGAGGGCCTCTTGAAATTTGGTTGAATTATCTCCACAATCAGATGGACCACTGTCCTGGATATAGTATCAGATTCAACCAATGAAACCCTCTAACATCACAAACTAGTTCAATACCTTCAGGTTTCTGGGTTCCAGGGATTCGTGTGGGATAGTTAAAAACGACTGCTAAAACATCACATAAATCAAGTTCTAATATCAAAAATAGTTCAAAGTAATCGGGTTGCGCGGGATATTTGAAGGTACCCTTGGATCCTTAAAAACCACCGCTATTGTATTGCATACATACAAGGAGCCCCTATAACTACCCCCAGGCCAATCCGAGGGTGGAAGGTATTCAACCATATTTTGTGAGCCCCTAATATATCCTCCTCCCCCCCATCCCATCTCCATATTCCTTACCAATCTTCTCGATCCATTTCATAGAAGATTGGATTGAATTTAAAAAATTGCAAGGAAATTGATTTGAAATAATATTACGCACACTTGATGGTACTCCCATGGGGGGGATGGAAGAAACAAATATGCTTAGATATTTGTCATAAATAATATTAAGACATTTATAATGTATTATTATTCATCATTAAGTTTGAACAAAATACGGGCTTCCTCTATGGCAGTTTTTTCTAATACAATCTTCCATTGGCAATTTCCCCCTGGGCAGTTTTCCAAGTACCGTCCTTGCTATATAACGGAGGGGGATTTGTGTTGATTTCCTCACTCTGAAGGGTGCTTGCAGCTGGTCAATTAAAACGTCACAACAGCTAACCTGTTCTCCTCCCTAACATTCTTCAAATTGTCAGGATTACCACGTTCATTTTCGTTTTCTTTGATTTTAACATAGCTGCCGGACATATTTTTTGCACCACTGACAATAAATTAGTTTAGTTTTGTTACAAAGATAGATAATTTCTTACAAAGATAGAAGACCCCATAAAACTGTTGAAGCCCCATTGGGACAGAGTAAATATTGTTTTTTGCAACATACAACTTGAACTTTTGATATGAGGTATTCTACCTTCCGACCCTCTTTGTATCTTGAGGATGTGACAATGAGCCAATCTGCAAGAGTCAAATCTTGGTTAAACTATTTTTTTAATCTCACTCTCTAACATCCTAGCTAGGGGAGTAACTTATGAGAATTTACAAAACAATTTAGAGGACGTTTCAGTTTCATTTTGCAGAAGGAACACTAACCATCTTCAGGAGATTTTTTTGATTTTTTTGTAAATACAAATGATATGGGCAATCTATAACCAAATCACTTTTTTTGGGAGTTGGTATATATATTTTTAAACTATTCTTGAGTCGATGAGTTCCATTACATTGCCTCCTTTTACAATCATTAATGAGTACATGGATTTATGACGTCACCTTGCCAAAAATAAAACACAATTTTTCAGATTTTTTTTAAACCCAAGAAACCGTTTTTAAGCAAATATAGTGATTTCTTCGTGAATACAAAAGCCTAAAATCGTATAACTCTTCGCGTTTTCTTCAAAAAGCTTCAGTGACGACAGCCTCTAAATCAAATTATCTCATAGTCTATTGAGCCCACAAAACTAAAATAGGGACAATTTGCTAGAGAGAGATAATGATCGTAAACTCAATATGCATAGGTTTGTTTCACGGTCGCTCCAAGAGAAGGAAGTATACATTATGTATATGGACTTCAAAGGTCATTCCCAGGTCAGATATACTTCCTGAATATATAGGAGGGTCGTTTGACAAGCCCTTCTAAAGTCCGATAGATGGCACTACTGGCACGTATCGAGGTTACTTTTTAGTTAGTAGCGTCTCTTCGAAAATACACACCAACTTTCAGACAAATCGGTCAATTTCTTTCTATTTGGAATTCGTTTGAATGGAGAAAGTAAAGTGATTTAAAAAAATGGACAAAAAAGAATTTCGTTTCTTGATTAACCATTACTTTATGAATGATAAAACGTCTCAGGAGAATAAATAGAAACTTAATAAACATTATGGGGACACTGCACCTTCAATACGTACAGTTTATATGTTGCTTAAAATTTTTTGTAGTGGTCATATGGCCCAAGTGATGCTGACGGTTCTGGACGCCCTGTTGATGTTACTACTCTAAAATCGTTAATAAAATGATATGGTGATAGATGACAGATTAGTAAAGGTACGTTGGATTGCTAGTACTGTGGGTATATCGAGTTGGAACCCTATTTCCATTAATTCCAATAAATGACTTTTTTTGTGGGCAAATCATGAGCGTTTTTCTTGCAGCTCGGTTTTCCAACTGTCCAATATCGATGATGAATATGCACCAGTAATATTTTTACCTTTTCCCAGATAGTAGATGAGGATTATTCCTTGTGAATCCAAAAGACAGTTGCCATTATCTTTCCGGCCAATTCCTTGATTCAAAGAAATGCCAAACAGAAAGAAATACATTGTTCTGGATGTGTCTTTCCAAGAGATACTACTAACTAAACATAACATCGCCACACGCTAGTAGTACCATCTCTCAGACTTTGCACCGGCTTTTCAAACGACGTTTGAATTCATAAGTCCGATATAAAAAATTTGCATCTGAACAAAAAAAAATTAGCTTAATAAAAATCAAATCAATTTTTATATAAATTCTGTTCAACATTGAACTAAACATCTATAAAAAAAAACTAGCAACTAAAATATACATATGGATAGTGAGAGGAAAATTGTATTTAGACTAACAACAAGTTCATTTCTTTAAGTTCTTTCTAAAAAGTTTTATTATCTTCGGAAATGTTCAAAAATGTCTAAATGCGTTTGATGTATGATATGTAATAATATCGGAGGCCCAGTCTCAAGTATTTTCGATCGTCTCAGGAATCTCCAATTCAAACTCTCCGTATCTTGCAAAAATAGTTATTTATTAGATCATTCAACTGAAAGCTTCTTCCTATTAGCGGAGCTTATTTTTTAAATTTGAGAAAGGTTGAGTTGCAAGGATTGCAAATTTTGCTTTTAAAAAAAAAAATCCTAAATAAATTTTGAAGGGTTTTGAAAAATATTTAGAGGTAGCTAAACATCTCCAAAGTTTTGAAATTTCTACGATTTTTCTCAATAATAAATGTTTTAAACTAAATATCATCTATACACATCCTGTTACAACAAATCTTATAGTACAAGAAACTTAGCAAAATAAATTTGCTATTAAAAATATGGTGTAGTTTTTTAATTAACGCTTCGTACCAATTCGACAAAAAGGGCAAAGTCTATAGTAACTTTAAAAAAATGTTAAAAATTTATATAGCATATCTATTTCCTAAAATAAAAAAAATTGCTACACTTGCGGCTCAACATTTCCCCCTAAGCTCCACCCTAACCTCCCCCTTCTTAAAGAAAAAGACTTTAAACCAGAAGCTTTCTTATGAGTTATATGAAGTGTATTAAGTATGTATATTTAGCATTCAAAACAAAAATTATTTCATGGTATTTAACTCTCTACTGTTGTTTTAAACATGCATAAATTAATCTTTCCTACATTGTAGTGATATTATTTTATGGCTATAAAAATCGCAAGAATCACTATGTTGGCATATTATAGGTAAACATAATGTACATACATGCATCATGTTTGCTTTTTTTTTTTTTTTTTTTTTTTTTGCTTAGATGGCTTTAGAAGGTCTCGATCGAAATTTATAGGCTTAAACTAAATAAGATGTTATTTATGTCTACATAATAAATAAAATATCTTGATTAATGATAAATCCCGGTCTCACATAGATTTGATCTTATTATTTTCTTTATAGTTTTATCTAATTTTATATATTTTTTTCAGAACTTCACATAAAAGACTACCTCCTCACTTTGCTTCCAAAGACTAGAGCACATTTAAAAAGACGAATCCATTCATATAATGATTATTGTGTTTTTGGACCAAAATCTTGCTGTAACATTAAATTAAAATTTTATCTCGGTAATTTTTAATGACGATGTTTCATTATATAAACAAACGACAGAAGAAAAAAAAATCTACTAGTTATTTTTCTATCCCATGTCTCCCAGTTAAAAAGACCGTTGGTATCTCCATCCGGAATGTCTACGACACAAGTAAATAAATTATAGCACTAATCACCAAAGAAGAACTCACACTTGTGGAGCAACTATATTTCCATCCGGACATCCAACAAAGTCCATGGCAGCCCCATATAGCCATGAAGAACCGAAAATCTGCAGCAAAAATATCCCTTACTTCTGGGCTGCCTTCATATAGCCCTCCTGGAGCCCTGATCTCAACCTCTGGGAAGTTGAATTTGGGGTGTTTTGAGAAAAATGTCTATTGCACATCTCATCCAAATTTGGATTCGGTTTGAGCTGCCATCAAGACAGTGTTGAATGCCATGTACACAGTCTTTATCATGAAGAATTGATCTAATAAAAAACAAGTTTTTCGAAATTTAGTGATGAAACTGCTAGTTTTGGTTCCCCACTCTGTATATAAAATAAAACTATTTTTATAAGTAGTTGTGCTACGGTGTAGCCCCCTCCACCATCTAAATTATGACAGATAGCAACGCTTCTTCCGCCAACAAGGACTTACCTTAATCCATTTTCTGTGTTATTCTTCATATTTAAATATGGATTTTCCTGTTTTAAAACTAAGAATTACAGAATCAAATTTGGAAAATATATACCAAAAGTGTTAATATTACCAAATAAACAAAACATCTACAGCTATCAGCTTTTTGAAAATTCGTTGGTTGAATTTGAATTAGCTCTCATTTAATTACGAACAATTATTGAATAATAGTTTCATAGTTTGGAAAAATTGTCTAGCTACTAAAGTTTTCAAGATATCAATATTTCCATAGAGTTTCCTCTACTAAAATGGCATATTTTTTTGACTAAAAATGTATAACAAATGGAGCAATTTACATGATCATACGCTTTTCGATTTTTGTTTTGGGTTGGGAGGCTTTTGGGTAGCTCAGAAATTTTCAATTCTTGTATTTGTTTGTTATGAAAAACTTTGTTTAGGAGAGGGGGAAAGACTGATTATGTTATTGGCAGATTAATTTTGGTATGACGTAATGACGCTTCGAGTAACGGTTCCAATAGCATTTACGTTGAGTTTTGTTTTATATGTACCAGTACCCAGATATATAAATAATACCGGTATACCAAACAATACATCTACCTACCAACTTATTTCTGGGCATTTTTTTTGTAATATGTACTTTCGTCTTAAACTATTTAGCCTCAAGACTTTTTGCAGTAGGACATTCCGCTTCAAGTTTATTTTCCTTGAAATATAAATAAATGAAGTTTATACGTCATGATTGTTTACTTTTGGTTAAAATTGATGTTCCTTTTCAACTTGTTAATCAAAATTTGTAATGTGTATTACTATAAAATACATTAAATGGTCGTTTTATGTTTTTATGTTGTAATAAGGATGGGATTATGCCCCAAATGCCAATACTTACTTATTACCGAAATATAAATATGTAATTAGTTCGAACCACGGATAAACTAGGTAATAAAAAGAGGATAATAAAAAAAAATGAACAAACACGACAACGATTCGAACGGAAGAAGTACTAATCACCACTCCATTATTAATTATCATTAGACATGGTGAACTATTCATGTTATAAAAGACTCATGGATTGACAAATAAGTATATCATGAAGCAAGAGCAGAGTTCCATCATGTTTCTAACAGAAAAGTCCACTTAATGCGTTATATACTACGAAATATATGACAAATTTTGATTTAAAAATTCAAATCGAACATCAAAAGTAAACAATAACAACGTATAAACTTTATTTATTTAAATGTTAAGGCGAAATATCCTAAGGCAAATAGTTCAAAGCAAAATGTCCTGAGTTGTGTTGGATCCTTCTTAGAACTAGAATTGATTACTTAATCAGTCTTCTCCTCCCCCCTCCCTTCATACTTTATTTTTTATCTGTCCAATTCTTTGGTCATTCAGTCCTACGGTTCTAGCTATCTTTTTATTTAATTCACTCCTAGGTAGGATTCAAACATATAAAAATGAATAAAATTATGAATGATAGCTAAACCCTATAATAACAAATTCTAGCCACGAACTTCCCACTTTAAACTTCAGTTATCTTGTCTTTTTGTAATAAGTTATGTTGAACTATTGAAAGGACTTGGTAACTACGTTCTTTCTGCTGTTGTAGTTACCATAAAAGACCAATAAGGACAGGTGTTAGGACCGACAAATTTTATTGGAACCAACTGATAGGACTGCAGTCTTTTTTTTTATATGAATGTTTAAAGGATCCCTATTTTAAAAAATGGAACAAAATAAAAAAAAATCTAATATACAAATTTCAACACTTTACTGTTGCTCCCTCCTTTCTTTCGGCTGACATTCTCATCAAAACTTCCCTTATTGAAATTGATATCTTTACTATGGATTAATTTGTGTAGAGAGACGATGTAGCCATTCGATTTCGGAGGAAATTTTGTTCATTCAAAGTAAAAATGTTCCCTAATACTGTTTTGGATCCCCGTTAAAGCCTAGTCTATATTTTAACGCCCCCATAACCATTGACACAACAATGTCCAAACTCTGAGTTTTTGCCATTGTATAATTTTTTTTTTTAGACCGATCCAACACTTGTCCTGTAGGAAAATAGTCAGAGGAAAAGTATCAGGCATAATTTTTCTCAGTTTTTCAGTTGTTTTTTTTTTTTTTTTGTTTTGTTTTTTTAATGAAAAGTTTTGAGATGCAATAAAGGTAACGACGTGTCATATTTAAGTATGCTAATCTCAATGTTTATTTAAAAGAAATATCATGCATTACACATTTGTTTATTATTTTTATAGCTGTCATCATTCTTTCTTAATTTTTGTAGAGAACACGTCATCTATTATAAAAAAATGTTTTGACATCACAAATAATGTGTAAATTACATATTATAGTGATAAAATGAAATAAAAAGCAATTTTATAGAGAATGGCGTATTACCCTATTCTCTTTCCCGTATACTCTAATACATTTAATAAAGGCTGTTTTTAGAAAAATAAACAGATCCAAGGCTCCACCCTTCAATTAGCATATTTATGCGTAATCTAGAAATGTAAGATCTGGATCTCCCAAAAAAAAAGTGAACCAAAAAGTGCTAAGTAAGCCGTTTAACAGTCTCCAGGACCATAAACACTAACCTGAGGATGAAGTTATACCAATTTTGCAAGAGAAATATTCTTACAGACTAAATGAAGGCAATTTGGGCTGCCCACGGAAGAAAATTACAGAACGATTTTAAGTCCCATGGTAACCGGAGCATCTTTTATTGCATGAGAAACAATGGACATTTGGCAGATCCTACAATATCCGGAACAACAGATAGTGGGCCACAGAGAGAATTAATGTCCTCTACGTCTTTAAACCCAAGTTTCGGACAGAATAATGTCCCTTGGGGTCATTGGGGCAATGACATTGTCATTTTTCCAACTTCATTCAGTCAAAGGAGGGTGGGGGGTGCAGACAGGTACTGTGAACTCCTGTCTCACCAAGTGATGTCTTGGAAGAAAGATGGGACAGTGGTGTGGAACTCCCCCCCCCATATAAATCCCATGGATTCCTTCATTTATGGGGAGTTATAGAAGAAGATCTCTGTCAATTCACAAAACAGCATCGACTCCTTGAAGGCCTCCATCATCAAGTACTAGAAGAACGTCTCCTCTGCGGACAGGATCAAGGCCTGTAAATCCTCTAGGCCTCGTATAGAAGGAATGATTGGAAATGGAAAACACGTTCAATAAATTTTTTATGTTATATTATTAAAACAAGGTAATATAATTTAAAATCTCTACTTCTTTACCTTAGTGATCAGAATACAGTTAAAGGTGGTTTGCATATACTTGAACACTGAACAGCCTTGTATCTTTAAGTAATAATATGACTAACCCCTGACAACTCCTTCTGTTATCTGTAAATACGACCGTAAGGTTTATGATAAAGTCAGAGTATCTGAGCCGTGAAAACATTAGTCTATTATAGGATTGATTTCCCTCCTGTAGTTGAACCAATCCTTGGGAACCTTTAGAAAACCATCATCTTTTATTAAAATACTTTATAAATTTTTATTAATTAAAGAAATTATTAAAGGGTGTGCAAGCTATCTATGCCTCAAAAAGGATTTCTTTTTCCAAGCGCATTTTTTTCTACAACCAAAAATCAGATAAAATAATAGAACCAGAATTGGAAGCTTTATGGATTATGATTTTTTTATTCCATAAATTCGCTTCCAACCTTAATTGCAGTCTCCATAGGAGGTCAAAGGGGGAAGCAGGTCTCTGCCACATCCTCCTTCTGCAAATAATGAAATTTTTTCTATATCACACTATTCGTCTTTAGTCTTGCAGGGGGTTCAGTTGGTTTGTTGTTTGATCCCATCTAACGCAAAAAATCTATCGTATTCAGATCCCGCGAGTTTGGAACCCAAAAGTCCGATGAAAAGAAGTTGTCGAAATTGTCTTGGAGATATTTGAGTCTTTTTTTCGAGGTGTGGCAAGGAGCAAAGTCCAAATACCACATGTGTTGTTCGCATTGGCAAACATATCGATCTAGGGTTTAACCTTTTTCTCTACCATGGCCAGGTAGGCGTCAGTATTGACCCTGTTTTTTTGTTGTTGGGGGGAAGGCATGAGGTGGCATGAGGTGTCCTTTGGCAGCTAACTACTACAAACATTCTCAACCCGCATTACTATTGCTTCAGAATCACGTTTAGCGCCTTTAAACTTTCTTTAAACATTGTAAATAAATGTCTCACTGAATCACGGAGTTCGATTAATTGTTAGGTTCTCGCTCCCTGCTTGGATTCAAAAGTGGGCTTTGTGTCTTTAGAAAATATTTGGGACACGAAATTGTCAAATGATTCAATTTTATTCCAACTGGTACAGGCTTGAATAAGCTATCTAACAAACAAAAAATAGACTGCATAATTACCTAAATTTGCTAAAGTGGCTACCTATATAGCTTGCACACCTAGTAAACTGTTGCAATACAGTAAAGTTCAGGATCAACATCGTTGTTATTCCTGATCAGAGAAGTTGTTTTTTTCATATTCATAGTACACATTTAAATTTTTATTTAACAAACTTCTGAAAATCATATGAGATATGTGCCGTTCCCTATCGTCCATAAACTGAATAAACCCGACACGGACACATAGCAATGCAATTACATATTTAAAATTTTTAAGGGAAGTTGTACAATATATAACTATTTAAAGAACTTAAAATATAATAGGTATTAAATATTCAATTATTGAAATATAGGGTACCTTTGCTCAGCCATTGTGGAAAATATAACTTTAATTTTTTTTTCTATTGACTCCAAAACTGCACTAATTTTGACTATTTGTTCCTTTATTGAGCAAAAATATTTATTTATGAATAAAGTAATTACTTTTTTATTTTTAAACAATGCAATTTGAGAACAGGGGAACCCTCATTTGCCTGCTTTTTTCGACGCGTTCGGAGAAAATGGGTTAGTAACCAGTATTTTTATTTATTTTTTTACATTTGAACAATTTTTCATTAAGAGGTTTAAGGGGTACAGTTAATTTATATCAATATATAAACAATTTATTTAACCCAGTAAGACCGAAAGTTAGAAAATGGTCTGAAATGAAGGAAAATTTTACACATTGTTTGAATGCTCTTAAAGCTAGATGCTGAATTTTGATTGTAATTGAAAAATAAATTTTCAAAATCTTGGTAGTTTCGATAAATCTACGCATCGGCCGAATAGACATAAAAAAATGACACTACTAGAGGGAAAAATGTATTTTCTTAACAAATGTTTAAACTTTCTGTAGTGTATTTACAAACTACAATTTCATTTACTGATACAGATATATATATATACACAAACTAAATATTTAAACAATTAATTTTTTTTTTTATCTTATGAATCTAATATTTTTAAAGTATTTTTGATGCAGACCAACTTCATATTTATCAAAAACAACGGGAGTTTTCCCATTGCATTTTTTGCAAACTTTTGCTTTTTCTGTGTGACTTATTTAATAATTTTTTCTGGCAAATCTTGAAAAGCCAGTCTATTTTGATGGTTGATGCACGTCTTGCAAATTTGGTGTTCCTTAACTTTTGCAATAATAGATGGCTAATGCTTCTATAAAATCATTTAATTAATTATTTCATTTAATGCGTAATTTTTAATCCTTTCATTTTCATTAATTGATAAGCGTTATTGACTGTGGAATATCCAATAAAGGAAAATATTGATATCCATCATTTTTTTAGACACATTCTTACTCCATATGTTCCCACAGCCCGAACCATCATATCAATATATACCATATGCTGATTATAGTGGTTGATACATTCAGGTTCAGGGATGTCCATATTTTTTTTTTTTTACTTCTATCGCAATCTTTGACATTTCTTTTATACCAATATCCGACATGTGTAGCAATTTGCAATTCTTTGTCATCTGTCCAATGAAGGAGCAAAATGTTGTCTGAAGAACGAAAATTAAATGCACTTCTTTCTTTCATTCTTTTTTATGTGGTCTTTTTTTGCTATATGACATTTTTCTGTACGGCTGTCCCTACATGTGTATGCTAATATCTTTTAGATAATAGTATTTCTGTTAAATTAATGATATTAGTGTAGTTGTCAAAAATAATTTTATAGCTTTTATTTGGTGAAAGTTTTGCTTTTCAATCAATTTTAAAAACTTTTCCTGCCAATCAAATCTTTGAGACACGATGTGGCTCCTTGCCCAAATATAAATCAAAAGAATGAAAAGACCCACTGCTTCAACACATTGCTCACATTTTGAAACCAAATCCTATTGATTTGCAGAATGTTTTCCAAAAAACGGGACCATATATCGCCAATTGAGACATATTTTTGTATTTTTGCAAATTTCCTTACCAATTTCTAAGCTATCCAGTTAAAAATAAATGAAATCATAATATTTTGTATACTTTTTAACATACTATTATATTTTCACAAATTGTTATTTTTTTATGTAGAAATCGCCGGAGGGTCGATATACCCAGGTGAAAAATTACTTTGCAAATAAATGTAAGAAGAAAAAAAAACACAACATTAAAATATTTCATTGTTGTACTTTAGTATCTCCTAATTATGGTTAAAATTTAAAATGACAGATTTATTTCCTATAAGTTGTAAAAAAATGTATAAATTATATTTATCCTGCTGATAGAGACGTTTTCCTTCTGGCCATTATTACAAACTGACTTAAAAACTGAAGGAATACATTTTTTTTAAAAAGCAAAAAACTAGTCAATCTCTTTTGTTACAGTATAAAGACATAAACCAAGGGAAAAAAACATAATTATCTTCCCCGAAATTAATATTGGATAAAAAAAAGTAGAACGTAGATATATCTACGCACCGTTTTTAATGGATTAAGGAGATGCCTTACTTTACAATTAGTAATTGGCAATTTTACAAAGCTCTTAAAAATGTTGAAACCGCATCAGATGGCACTAACTGTAGTTCTCTAGCATAATTATCCGTGGAGTTATTTGCATTCAAGAAATATTCATAAATAAAAAAATGGAATTGAAGTAATTAATTGATTTTAGTAAATCGCACCAATAAAAACTCAGGAGGTAAACTGTCATTATATTGAAATTCATAAAAATAATTGTCAAATGATATTGGGCAATATTTATTTACGATGACAAACGCACCAGTACTCGAACACAATAACGACTGATCTCAAGAATGAAATGCTCTTATCCCGCTACTACATCTACAACCAGAATGCCACACATTTTAAACCAGGTTGTTATTCTGCTGTACACTATATATTAAGCTATCAAGACGTATTGACAGTATTTAAAATGTTTCTCTCTGACTCCAAGTGCTATTTTTTTTTTTTTTTTTTTGTGTGTGTACTGATGTTTTGGTGACAAAGTTTGTTAAATCTAATATATGCAGTAACAAGAAGAAGATTTTATCGTGCAAAATCCCAAAAAAATAATAGAGTAATCGGATTAATCAGAAATATAGATCCCAACGTACTTTAAGTCATTGCTTATAAGATGATTTATGTTCTCTGTGGCTTACTAAATAAAAATTTGTCATGTTAATATTTAATGTGGAAATGTACAAATTGATTCATTAGTATTTACCAAAAATAATACTAAAACTAGTGATGAGGATAACTCATTATCCATTATATCGTCGATTATCAAATATAGACTGTAGTAAGTAATTCATATTCTAAGCATCCTTTTTGAAAGTGGAAAAGCCAATAACATTACTTTAAAAATTAAAGGGGAAAGTCTAATTATTATTTTTACTTCATACACCGAGTATTTCATTAAAATATGAATAATTTGAATTTTAAACTTCAACAAGATATCATTTATTCATCACTAAAATAGGCATTCTTAGTGGTCAATGATGAATTCCAGGCAGTACCAGAAGGCTTAGCACTCACAGTGAATGTAGTTATTTGTCATGGTGTCCTATTGCTGGCTGAAAGTTGTTTTATGCCATCGGTATTTGGATAACAGACACTGCAGACTTTCCCCTCGACATACACCCAAAAGGTGTAATGTTTGCTTCAAGTCTTTAGGTGGGCTAAAAATACAAAAAAATATTTTAAAAGACTCTTTCAAAAGGATCTTGCAACGGAAGAGATGGGTTTATTTCTTTGCTAGTGTCAAAAGTGGCCTCTCACCCTCACAATGCTCTTTCCACCTACTTTTTGATAGCTCCCCCAAAATGATGTGTCAAAATCACGATATTTCTTGTATGGGCCCTAATAGACTTAAGGACATTTGCCTGGAATATTTTCTTTCGCTTGTATGTAAAGGTCGAGGGGAGGGATGCCCATCACTGCCTCTATTCATGTTGTTGGTGTTGATCGGAGGGTATGAGCCATAAAATATTCGATTAGATATTGATTCGACCATTTTTGAACCTAAGATTGAGGGTGAGATTATCATTTATCACAGGAGTTTGAGTATTTGCTTTAACTTTTCGATTGGTAAATAAGTCCTGCACCATAATCCCTCTATCTGTCATGAGTTTATCTTCTGATATCAGTCGTTTTTTTGCTTTTATAGGTCTGATATTTCAATTATATAGCGATCACTACAGGAGCAATTCTACGCAGGTGATATGTAGGTGACCAACCCCTTGTACTAATTCCTACAATAACTTTTACTATGAAGAATAACTCGTCCTCTCAAGTTAAAAAGTCATTATTATATTTAGTTTATATGATCAAGAGCCAGTACAATAGATAAATATTAACATTTGAAGTGATTGTAGTTACTCGGTCCTACTCTGGCGATTACAGAAATAAATTGAATTGTTTACAGTCAAATTCACAATTGTCTATAGGAGAGGTCATGAATATTTTAAAAAGGGCTAAATATTCATCTTAAAAAATATGAATAAATTGATATTAGAAAAAATGTGTTTCACTATTTTTCTTTCACAAAAACTACAGATGCTAATTTAAAATGCAACTTTAGTATCCTGCTATGGAATATCCCAGGATAGATAGTATTTTATTCATCTACTTGATGGATTATTAACAAAGTTTTGGATCGATAACATAGGTCGAAGGAGTTCTTCAATGGTACAGGTAGTTTAAAAATATTGATCATTTGTGGACAAGGGATCTGATTGGTCATCTCCATCTTGTTTGTGACTCAAAATACTTCGTTGATGTTTTAAGTCTTTACCTCCTCCACTAGCACATCCAAATATTGATCGGAGTCATGATCATTCTTTGAACATCGATAATTATGTTACCATTCTATAAAAAAGCATGGGTTAATAAATTATAATTTCTTAAGAAGATTTAAAGACCTTCAACTTAACCCATTTTCAATGTTAAGCAAACGAATATTTTCCTCCACTTGATTTTTACTTACTTTTGACCAAGGAAAAAGAGATGGGACTACAGCTTGTTTCAAATGACGAAATGATTTTCCTACCTTAGAAGATAAATTTTGCCTTGGCCCTCGAAAACATCAGGCTTGAAGTGTTTTTCATATAATACAGGGTATGGGGATTGCCTCTAGACGGAATCATTAATGTCTTCTCGTCCAGAGCAATCTGTCATTTAAAACATGTACTTTCATTGATGAGAACCAAAATGATCCTCCTCTCGAGCACTCAGGGATAACACAAGGCGATGGCATAATTGAAAATTAGACTAATGACTAAATTACAACTTACAAATATCGCAAAATTACAATTCGTAAAGATTATTTTTAAATAATATTAATATAAATATTAACTATAAATCTTATAACTAATTATAGCTAAAGATTACACCTTCAGCATACAACAGTTGACGTAATATTAAGCAGGACTAACGCCCTTAAGCAATCCATCATTATATTAGCCTAAGCGATAGTTAGTCACAACACCTTGCAGATAATATATATTTTTTAGTTTGCTCGTCCCTTATTACTACAGTAAAGCGGAAAACCTTCTACATTTAAAAAAGTATTTGTGCAGAAAAAAAATTATAATTATATTTCAATATATATATATATGTATTTTATTATGCATTTGTGTTACTTTTGTCATTCATGAGCACATCCACTCGTTGTTACTTGGTACTGAGATGTTATCTCCTCAATAATTAAAGATAATACTATTATAATTGTACAAATCTTAAAGCGTGCAAGATTTTTTTTTAGTTAGCGAAATGAAGAGTTTTTATTACATTTTCTAAAACCGTTATTATATTGATTAATCCTCGAAGAGAGATAATCTCGTTATAAATTAATCACTAGTGAGTGTGCTCATAAATAACAGAGAGTTACACTCAGGATTGTTTCTGGAGTTATTCGAATGTGGTTTGAAAAGTTTCCAATCTCAACGTGAGGATAGCAGCACTTGTAAATAAAAGCTAGTCACATCAACATATTTAGCATCTTTCAGCCATTTTGAACGCGCTGCTGTTATGTAACAGTCCATTGAGTAAATTTATATGAGTATTTCTGTTAAAATTGACGAAATCGAGTATCACTTTTTTGGCAGAGTTTAGGCGTAATAAATCTGGCAAGTTCTACCCTAATACATATATTATCGCATAAATGTATCTTCCATAGATATTTTAAGGCCTTCCTTTACATGAAGTCTATGGTAATTAATTATGAAACTATGGCATTTTGATTCAATTTCGATATATTATTCATACATTGGTTTTAATGGAGAGGGTAACAAGAATTAATACTCCTTTAAGGGTGCAATAATAATAGTAGGGCTAGCCTCATATTAGTATAAGAGTTAGGAGTGAGGTTAGTTCAGAGTATTGTTTTCATATTATAAAGGTCATCATTATACATTTTTGAGACATATACTAATGGAGTAGCTTAGAAAAACCTTAAATTGTAAATTAAAGATATAATTTTCATAATTATTTTGATGTTGTTTTAATCTGACCTAGGCTGGGGGTTAATACCAGCAAACGCAAGGTTGATAACAAATATTATTATAGAAATGACAAGAATTAATCAGAGGTAAGTGAGCAAATGAAATACCCTTGATACTATTATTGCAATATTCATATTAGACATTTTCTATCTTAAAATTTATTGAAATTGAACAAAATTTTATAGTATCAAATGCAAGAATGCATAAAAAATAACTTCAAGAGGGAGTAGACTCATTTGAAACCTTAACTTATATGTTGAAGATACATTTATGCTTTAATATATGTACGAGGAAGAAACTTCCGCATGGTGAAACTTCCAAGGGCTAAACTGCCTGAGGCGTAACATTCCCGAACCCTTGGATACATCATTATAGCTTTTAATCAAGAACATAGTCTTAACAGAAGAGTGCAAAGATTTTCGTCAAGTAAAGAAAACTTCATGAACAATTATTTTGAATGGAAAATTTGGAGTATTATTTGGACTGGTTACAGAGATGGAACCATCCCTGTGAGAAGTGTGTAGAGTTACAAGGAGACTATGTTCAAAATAAATACATAAAATACAGATAAAATGTATTTTATCTGTATTAGGTAAGAAACCTTTCAGAAGTGTAAGTTCCCCTTGAATTAAGGATCGACTTTGGAGTAATTAATGCCTATGTCCCAATTGAATGCAGGGTGGGATTTGTGTCTTTTTCTTTCGATGTAGCTGATCTAAGAAAACGTCACATGACAACGTAAGCTGCTCTTCATTTCATTTCATTTTCAGGTTTCTTGTACTTTTACATTTAAGTAGGTCATATTTTATACAGTTCTAAATACAAATATCTTTGGTATATAAGAAAACACTTTTTATTATTCAAACTAAAAATTAATACACCCCAAGGCCTCATTTTTTACAAATGTAATAATAATTATAAAAGATACCCCAGAAACAATATATTATCATATATTCTTCAATATATATATGGATTTACGCTACAAAATAGATCAGTTGCCATTAGTTGTGACAAATAGAATGGATATTATCATATAAGATACAAATACATAGTTGCATTATGGTGATGAGCGGGTTGGCTTTTTTGAGCCTATGGGTCCTGGATCTTTTGAATTATGTAACTCCACCTTTAATATTCATTAGATTTGATATACATAAAAAAATTGACAAAAGCACATTATCTTTTGGTTTCTCCATAGGAATATAAATTTTGTTTAGCGCGACGTAAATGTGGAAGAAAGACTTTTAGTAAAACTGAATTAAGACCTTCGTTAAAATAAAATGCATTTTATACGATTTTGGAAAAAAAAATGAATTTCTGCAATCAAGAGGCGAACCTTCAAGATTAAAAATACCTTAAGTGCAGGGAAAAAATATTTTTTTTTAATTTTCCTTTATATGGACAAATTGATTTTGTCTTTAGACAACATTATAGTATTACAATGACTCCATCTTACCTATGAATTCGTCTCTGAACTCTATTTGTATACACAGAGAGCACACAAATAAATTCAAAGCAAAAATGAATTTTTCTTTGAGCACAGAATCCATAACTGATCTTAGTTTTTTTCTGAGTCATCTGAATTCCAAAATATATTAGGATTATAGTAATTCTGGGCTATTATTGTTCAAAGTCATTTTTACCCTTGAAACGATCTCCAAAATAAAAGTAGGACTAATAAATTTTATATAAAAGATCACTTAAAAAATATAACAATAGACAAACATCCTTGAAGATACATATTTCTGAAATAGTTTTTTTTTTTTTTTAAATTACACATTGAATGTTTTTAAATAATATAAGCTATGATATTCCTCCCACTATGTATCATGAATAATTTATAAGGGCCTAAAGCAGAGTGTCATTTTGTATCATTTTCCAGCCTAAAAATGGAAATATATGGAGTTCAGAACAGGATACGGAATCAATAAACAGACTATATAATCAATTTTAATAAGTTTTATTAAATCTTAATTTTATTTTTGGGATTTTTTAAAAGTTACTAACAATTATGAACTGAAGTTTCAGCCATTTTTGATATGCATTTGTTAAGTAAAATTCCTTGGATTAGGTTGATTTGAGTGTTTTTTAAAAAATGGACAAGATCGTGTAGTCAATCCAACTAAGAGCCATTGAGCCAAAAATAAAAAGTGTCTTTTGAACAATTATTTTTCAGAGAAAAACGCTATTTGGAAGGGTTACAGAGATAGGAACATCACTTGGGGTAACTCAATGACTACTATATAAACATGAACTTAAATTAGTTTTTTTACATTAAAGAAAAGTGTACATCGGTGGCGATAATTCAAAAAGGAAACTGCTTCATCAGTTGTATTTTGAATTACCTCGTGGAAATAATATCGAGTATCGTGTCCTCTTGAGTTCCGTTGGTGTAATGCAATGCCTTAAATATATTGTGTCCCTGGATGTAGAACAGGATATAAGAAGGACAGGAAGGAGCCAGGAGTTATTCTTGGTTATGAAACTCGACAGTCCTTTTTTCAATTCTTAACTCAACTCTTCGATACTACCATTACCTTTTTTTTCCAGTTCCTTAGGTTTACCAAAGCACTATTCGAGGAATGTTGCCAAAAAGAGGCCAAATAGGACGAGTAGTATGGCCTGATATGAAGCTGAAGCTAATGGGCTAGGAAATCGTATATCTGATTTTTTTTTAAGCAGAGCGAATCCAATCTATTTCAGAATTAAAAAGTCATATTAATGGAATGTCTTGACCTTTTGATGTACTGATTCAATGGAAAGAAGAGTTAGTCTTATTCTATGCCTTCACGATTGCCACTTATCCTCATTTGAAATTCAGTCACTTGGTTAAATCACTTATGACCTTTGATATGCATTTAATAGAAGTCCTGTGGCCATGAAAAAAAATTCTGAGTTGACTTCACAAGCTACTATGAGAAAAATATTCTACCAAGTTGTAGAAGCAATTAAACATGTTGGCTTGAAGCCAGTTGCATTACTGCTGGATGGATATTAAGGAAATCTAAAATTCTACTCTCAATAACTATGCAACATCACATTGGATACGCATATTGTCGCCCCCTTGTGATAGTGAATAAAAGTTAATTTTGTTAATTGATTGAGGGCATATATTTTAAGTGCATATTCAACAACTTTTTGAAAATAAGTTTTTAAAATTTCCTTTGTTTGATGGTAAAGAAATGATTGCTGAATTTATCCCTACAATAAAGTCATATCATCTTGTGCAAACAAAACCTGTGAAGTATACACACAAATTAAATGATAAAGTTCTTAACCCTCATCCGATCGATAAAACCAACGTCATGCTAGCAGATGCCTTCTACCATAAAAGTAACAGTTATTGTCTTGAATTTTATGCAAAGATTGGCTACTTGGAATTCCGAACAAAAGTAAACTTTTTGAAGCTTATTAGGCGCTGGTGGAATTTATTCAATTTTAAGTCTCCAAATACATGCCTAAAAAAGAAAAGTCCGAATCAAGAAACCAAAATACCACTTAATTTTGAACAAAAAAATGTTTTTTGGAAAAAATATTAATTCGTTGGAAAATTTTCGAAAAAAATCATTAAAATAAATTATTTAAATGCAGAGGCATTTTAAACATTAATCCAAACAACTTCTGCTATGATGGATATTTAATTTTCAATAAAAGTTTTAATTATGTTTTAACTGGACAAACTCAGTCAGACCTATTGGAACGAAAGTTTGGTGATTTCTACCGATATAGTATGGATATAAATATTACACAAGTGTGAGACAGTTCCTTAAAACAGAAAAATATCTCCGATTATCTTCAATTATCAAGTTTAGCGAAATGAGATTGATCGGCATTTGTGAACATTTTGTTGAGAAATGTGAGGATGATCTTTTAACTACTCCAGATCTACTTCTGGAAAACTTAAGTGTCAATGTCTTTCCAGCACATGGTGACTCATGAATACTATTTTACATTTTTGTACAAAATATATTCTGTCCAAAATTAAATGTTCCTTTTGTAAATTTTACTTGATGAGTAAAGAGGACAACTCGCAAAATAATCTTTCAATGCTATTTATGTTTGACGAAATCGATAACCACACCCTTGAATCACAAAAGGATTTTATTAGAAATATATTGAGAAGATCTGTAATAGAACCATCAGATGAACTATTTTTATTGATTCAGGAAGCCTGGAAATGTTATGTATCTATTTTTCAATCCATTGAACATAAAATAATACATTTAAATCATTCAAACCCGCGAAATCTCTTTGTTTAAAGCTTCATTCAGTATATAAAAATAAGTCTTGTTTTTTGTTTTACCGATAATGTGAGAATGGTTATCCGTTCAAAAAAAAATATATGAGGCAAGATTTATTTAACTTATTTAATATTATGAGCAAAAAAATTTCTCAAGAAATTAATAACTTAATTCATGATAACTGAAAGTGATATACAAAAAAAGTATTTCGGATAAGTAAAGAAGTTGAGATCTAAGAAGAAATGAGCTCTATGATATTAATTTTGGTATTTAATATACATATTTTTTAATGATAATTTGTTATTTGATAATAATTGGTGAATTGAAGTACATATTTTGAGGTTCAAATATAGAGTATTTTTCATACTTGTAACTAATTTATATTTTATTTTACTAAAATGTAGATAAAATGAGTAATATTCAAACTGATTAATTATAATACCTAGCTTCAGGAGTGGTCTCCCTAATTTACCATTTATAATTTGGTTAAAGTCCATGTATATGTTAGTCATTGGGTAATTGTAGTGTTACAAAGAGGCTATGTTGAAAAATAAAAATAAAGATTCAGCAAAAATGTTTTGTATCTTTGTTTGGTCGGAAACTTTGCAAGCCACCCTCATATATTCATATGCAATTTGATACCATATTTTCACTTAAAATCATGCATATCATATTATCTTCAAATGACTTGGATACTAAAAATGAAACATTTTAACTCCAAGGATAAATTTAAAAAAACATATATTGTAATTCTATGAAATAAGTGTTTTATATGCATAGAAGCATAATATGTTTTTCTATAATACTTTTTCAGTAATGTAGAAATAAATCTTCTAGAAAATTTATCCAACTTTTATTAAGTTTTAAAAACATTATTGAAGAAAAATCAGGATATCTATCGGGTTTGCACCTACGCAGGGGATTTACGTCTTATTTAATCAATAACGAAATTTGAAACAGATTTCTTATTTATGTGGAGGGAAAGCTATTTGAATAAGCATAAAAGGAACATGTCATCGTTCGAAAAATGTTACATTGTAGACAGCGTTTACGGACGATTGAGCAAAAATATTATCGCAGAATGACAATTGGCTCTTTGTCCCTTTTGATTATGGTGCAATACCAGAGACTGTTCTTAAAAATAGAGACACTAGTAATAAGAAAAAAACTAGGGTCATCATAGAGATAATGTTAACCCTAAGCTACAATATTGTTTCGGATGTTAGTTTTACAAATTATCTTTTGAATTAAATGACTTTTGTCTTTTACTCCCTTATTTTTGGAACAAACACATTTGTAGAGTACTCTTTTGGAATAAAAGTATTTCATACAAAATGATGACAATCGTGTGTATTTTGGTCTAATTAAAATGGTAACCCTCACAATTAGAATAACATTTTGCAGGAGATTATGTTAGCTGTCATGACGTTACATTATATAAGCTACGAAGTAGATATAACGAGAGGGAGAAGGAAATAAAAAAGGACATTATGAAGAATTACTCTCTTGTCGATTGTCAATTCTACTTTATGCCCAATAAGGATTTACAATTATAATCCGTAACAAATCATCAAGGTGACTCTCCTCTTTTATGACCACACACGAAGGTGTAGAAAAGCATCCCCCTTTAAAATGTAATAAATTTATCTTATCTGAAAACCTAAATATCACAAAAAAATCATGCAGGGATGGCCTTGAATAAAACGAAGCCATTATATTAAGAACGCTATAAATCTTGAAAAAGTAGTCAATTACCTTTCCGAATTAGTGGTTGACCTGGCTTCACAAAAATGATCTATGATGGAAGAAAAAAATCTGATAATGAAATACAAAGATGAATAGACTATATTTTCTTACCAAAGAATGCATTGAGCCTCCTAAAACAGCTTAAGGTTTAGCCTGCCACTATTTCAGAACACTATCCCATGTCGACATATTTTAAGAATCCAACAAGGCCCCAAAAATATTTCTGGAAACTTAACGTCTCCCTTTTGGAATCGAAGTAAATCTGTGGGGAAATTTTAAATTAGAAGATTCATGCCAGATGCATGGAAAATAACTTTGTAGATGCACTGAAGAGCATTGAAAAACAATCACAAGTAATTTTCCCACAGAAAGGTAGAGAAAAGGCAAAATATACAAAAAACATTCAAGAACAAATTGAACTACAGAATGGCAAATTCATATTCTAAGTTACAAAACTTGCTATCATATGAATGAAAGGGTGGAATACTAAGTTGTAAAACTAACCTGGTGGACATCAACATAAAAGAGAAGGCTTCTTTTAAATATTTTGTAAATCTTTGAAAAACTAAAAAATTGGCATTTCTAAGGATGCGAACAGAACAGAATAACTGAATATCCCAAAGAAATAGCGGAAGAAGCCTGCAAATTCTAATCCAAGATATACGGCAGGGTTGAGTATTCTACAGACTCCCTGTGCCAATTTTGTTACAATAGGCACCCCATAAAAGATCTTTTAAAATAGAAACCATCTTAACAACGTTCCTTGGGAGCTAAATAAGAAACAAGTGATCAAATTAGTTAATAATTCAAGGGTATAGATGACCAAATTACACAAATTGAGGTTTCTTGCTTTATCAAGATCTAAAATAAAAAATGCAAGTCTCCAGTGAACTCTGGTCTGCCCTTAGTGTTATACATATTTTAATACCCAGATAATCTCTGTTCTTCATGAAGTCTTGACTCAACTGCAGTCGTTTCAACCACGTCATGCTCCACACCTTCCACACGCCCTCCACAGGGATACCCCCCGCCATTCCCCAGTTATAAATATAAGAAATTTGTTTGATTTCAGGTATGTAAGGTTTTGTATCATCCCGAATTAATTGTTTTTAGTTTTCTTCTATTCTCTCACAGGTTCGTATCGAGTATGAATACCTCAATTCAACATACATCGTATTTTAAATTTGACAATTTAATCACACAAGGGTTCAGGGAAAATGTAATGTTTATGTTATTAAAAAGTGTTTTTTTTTTTTCATTGCATAAAACCCACGGAAAACTCCATTTAGAAGGAAAACCAAGGAAATTATCCATAAGGAGTTTTGTCTAACTCCAACGAAGGTATACTGGATGTTTACTATATCACCTGGAAGTCTCCCTTCCTTAACAGCGCATTCCATTCTCACCAAAGCCATATTCATGATGTATGCAGCAAGGTGCAAATGTAGACCCTTATCCACAAGTATGGTCTATGTCATCAGGAGGGACGTTGACCTTCTTCGGAGGCTGTAAAAGATAAATCTTATATGTTTATATAGACATAAAGAAACCATAATAATAAACACAAGTTGCGTAAACTAAATTTATAGAATTGTTCTGATAGAAGGAATGTAGAATACATTATGTTTTGTCTCCCCTCATTGCATTTCTTTATGACTTCTTTCATAATAAGTTTTATTTTACAAAATTTTGTTAACATATTTTAAATTGTTTTTACAGATATTATAGAGAAAAAAAATTAATATTATCTTAACGTATATGTATACAAAAATAAAATACAAAAAAACAATCATCTTATTAGAGTTTTTTTTTTTTTCATTGAATAATACCCACGACATAATATAAACATAATATTAATTTTAATATGTCGGAGCAATTTTAAAAAATAACACAACCTCGTTTCTTTTAAATGTATCGACTTTTATTGTACGTCGTTTACAATTTTTAGTAAAGATTATAAGTTATACTTTATAGAATATAGCCGTACATCTACTAGTTTCGGAGTTTATAAGCCAAAAAATTTCCTAAGACTTGAACAGACGTACAAACATTGTTTTTTATTATTTTTAACGATTTATTGTTAATTATTTTATTTGAACTAACTTTAATGTTTTTGTTGTTTTTATAATTATTATACTTTTTGTATCATCAATGGAACAAAAATTCTGAGAGATGCTTACTTCATAAATAGGTTTTTTTGTTTTTTTTTCAATAAACGTTGAATATTTTTTCTATTATATAAGCTATGATATTCATAATCACTATGGATGAGGAATAAGATCTTATTGTCTAAGGAAAAGGATCGTTTTTCATCATTTTGCATTTGAGGATTCCAAAATAAATGCTAAATTCATTTAAATCTTTAGTGTCGTTTCCCTCTCCCAACCTTCAAAAATGTTATACATAATCAGTGCGTCCTTGTTTTTCAAACTTTATTTAAAATTGGTTTGTAAAGAAAAACTTAAGAACAAAATTAAGTTTATTCTAAGTGAATTATAACTGATATTGAAATTTTTTATTCAATATGGCTTTCCTCAGTTTCAATAACGGGCTCCATCAAAAAAAAAAACCTTCTATTAAATTCGACAATAAATAAATAAACAAAACAAAGTCACAAAATTATTATTTTTTATGAATTTCTAATGTTATTATTTATAGTCATTCCCCCAATGTACTTTCAAAGCCAAGGTACATAAATATAAATATTTACTTTTTTTAAATAATGTGAACAAGTGAATGTGTAAGTCTTGTTAATTTTTTTTTTTTTTTTTTAAATATTTTTGATTTTTTTTTTCATTTATGTTATATTCTGATGCCTATAAAACTTTAAGCAAATGAGAGTATTTCTTTTTAATTCATTAGATAAAACTCAAGTGGAAAAGGGATATTGAATTACTTCCTTGAAATAAAAATACTAAAAATGGGTACAAAGTCTCTGAAAAAGCTGTTTTGTCTCAAAGAACAGATCATTAAGATTGTCAGAACGTATTAAAAGTCGGGGTGTAACGATGCATCAGAATCGGCAAGAATCGACCTTCTTTGAAGTATTGGAATCGGCTCAATAATGCCGAATCCACCGATACCTATGCATTATAAATTTTTTTTAAAGTTGGAGAACATATATAGAAATATCATACAAATTTGCAGATTTGTACAGTAAATTTACTTGAAAGTAACAATTTAGAAATAACCAAATTTTTAGTGCCCCATAAATGTTAATTGTATCATGAGTTGATTCAAAAGTTCTTAACGGTAGAAGGGGAGTTCAGGGGTTTACTCTGAAACCATTCAGTAAATTTTTCACCAAACATTTCTTTTTTGTATATATTTTGAATAATATTTTTTATATTCAGAACTGAAGACGAGTTTATATTTTTTTAGTCAAGTTCAAGTCCTCAGTATCTGTCCTAGGTCCATTAAAAAAGGCACGAGCCGGGACTTCTAGGTAAAGTATATATAAAAATCAGTTAGAAACTGGAGACAATTCAAGACCATTTAATGTCTTGTGTACCGAAGCAATAAATAAAAAATAGAGATTTGTTAGTGACGAGAGTTGTTTTGTTTTTTTCATTTTTTGTAATGAGTCCGTTAAAATTAGATCAATGGTCGCAGGGTGTGGAGGTTGACCTTATATCTAACAAAAGAGTAGCGTCAAACTCTAATATAAGCTACCTATTAATTAATTGACTCCTTATCACGAAGAATAATTAACTATTTAAAATTTTAATTTATTGAAAACAAATTAGGATTGACAAATTTATGTATTTTGTTTACTATCCGTAATAAATAAAAAGTTAAACATTCAAAAAAGTAAACAGTTTTGTTATTTTTTTATGAAATTCCTTTATAAATAATAAGGAATTGGTATCAGAATCGTTCGTAAAGATGGTATCGCAACCACAATCGGCTAAAAAAATGGTATCGGTACATTCCTAATTAGATCAGATCAGATTAAAAAAAGACTATCGATTGTTTTTTAAATTAAGTAATGCCACAGAATTTTTTAGAACTAATTTGTTCTTTAATGGACCTATAGGTAAGAATTTTTAAGCCTTGTTTCTTGTACAATAAATAAATAAAAATAACCATTGGAGATTTCTTGGCATTGAAAGTGTTGTCGAATTTGATTTTACCCATGCTGCTCAGTATTGTTGTGCTGCAGAACAGAAAATTGGTTTTTTGTAGAGTATTTTTGGTCAATCGTGTCTGTGAAAAAAAAGTTGTGATTCTATATTTAATACTTCTAGAGCAAATAACTAAATGAGAAACTGTGATGTATCATAAGGTGGCAAAATTTATGTATCTCTCCCATCTTGAGTATATTGGTATAATATACTATTCTTCTCATCTCGTGTATATGTATATGTCTGTGTTAATAAAATAATACCGAATACATCAAGGGCACCTATCCTTGAATAAACGATATGTGGTCATTTGACTCAACATACATATACAAACAAGAAAATTTACACGTGTTTTTATCATTAAATTGGAATAAATTTGATATGTTGAATCACCTAATACACTTTGCAACAAAATACAGGTGTTGTAACTCCTTCTGGCCAAGACCCACAAAAAACTAGAAACTTTTATTCTCTAATTAAATATTTTATATATTTAATTACACCCTTGAACTACAATTACTATAATTGTTTATAAATTATCCTTATGAGCTGTTTTGTCTCAAAGAGCAGGGTATTTAGTTAAGGCTGTCGTAAAGTAAAAAAAAATTGCAAATGATTGACCAAAGATATTACTTCACATTAAGTACATGTTAATGTAAATTTTCTGATGAGTCATTTTTACTGTTCTTTGTTTCACATGCTCTAAACTATGTAGTATTTTTTATTTGCTATTTTTTTAATACTTTATTTATATGAACTAATATTTTAAAAGGATTCATAATGACCTCTTTTCGTTCTTATAGCATAAATTATTTATATAAATAATAGTGTTGTATCGACACTTATCAGTCTCCGCCTTCCCATTTCTGTCTTTCTCTAATGGGTCCGGTCTTTTACAACATTCATCTGTCCTAGGCCTGATCAGTCATTTCTACGGTCGTTGCTACCTTTTAATTTTATTGTCCCAACTTAGGATTAAAAGATTAAAAACAAAGAAAATAATTAATGATATCGTGAACTTAGCTCCAGTCACACATCTCCTATTTTAAACTTAATATATGTCATTTTTTCAAAGAGTTTGTGATAAAACTTCAACAGCTGAACTGACTTAGTAACTCATTAAGTCATTTCAGCTATTGTAGTTTCCATAAAAGACTAATAAGGACCGGTCCTAAGACTTAAACAATAATCAGAACTGGACTTATAGAACTGCCGTCTTTTTAGTCCTGTCCAACAATACTAAATAATAATTAACAGTTGGCAACAAAAAAATACAACAAGCTAGCTATCATATAATTTTTTCAAATTTTTTATTTCCTTTCTGATAGTTGAGATTGAGTGTGGATAAAGAAGCAAGATGTATCCATGCTACGCAATAATTTAAGGCTTTATATTCTAACTTTTATGGGCTAGAATCTTCTGAATTTATAAACCTGATCTAGAAAAATCACTTAAGATGGATTTAAAACATTGATAAAGTTGAAGCTAAATAGACTTATCCTTTTAATGTGAAAAAACCTCCAATAGGGTGCTATAATCATACTCATTTACAAATATTGGAATGGGAATAAAGAAACGAAACTACTAGTTCTTATATATATAAAGAAAAGATCAGTTCCAGTATATTTTCCAAATCAATCAATGAACAATTAGATAATGTCCTTGTATCAACAATTGTTGAAAACAAGACAAGGCAAAATGTTTTTTGACATAATGTAGGTCTTTCATGATACTATCTCCAGAAAATCAGCAAAATATGGATGCTGAAAAATTATTTTGTTTATTGAAAATAACATTAAAGAATTATTTGCATTGAAGCATCCTAAAACAATGACTGAATTCCTTAAAAATCTGTATCAGAGGTGGCCTTTTCCCACCATTCAACATGTCATTTGTAATTGTGGTTTTTTTTTTTTTTTTGTGGCTATTTCTCTGAAGAATAAGAAGTTTACAGCTCCTGTTTTTCTTCTGAAATAATATTGAAGTGCTAATAAAATAACTTTCAGGACAACTATGCTAAAGGTCCTGATGGAATAGGAGAAAAAGTTTATTCTCTGTATAAAGATAAAATTGTTCCATATTTACTATGTTTTGGTAAATCTATGGAAAGATATGGAAAGCTTCCTATATCAATCACACAGGGAAGAACTCTATTAATTCCAAAAAGGAGATGTGACTGACATTGGTCACTGGAGGCCGATAACAGTGCTACATAAGACAAATCGAATTATAATTGGAGTGATTGCCGATCAGATTCAGCCATTATTGAATAAGAAGAGGGGTAGAAAGAAAGGTGTCAGATGTTTCTCAAAATATCCAAAGTGCAATCCATTCTATAAAAGAGGAAAAAATATGGCGCCATAATCGCCGTTGATTTTTACAAGGCATCCTGCGAAAAAAAAAATTCCCGAGGGTTCATACAAACTTAATCAATCTTACCTTTTTAACGAGACCTCTACAATTAGTATAGACAGAAAAAAAGTAATCCAATAACATTAAATAGAAGCTGTCTTCAAGGATGTCCGATTGCTCCTCTATTGTTTTTTATGATCATAGAAGAATTAGTCTTAAAAATTATGCACAAGTATGGTGGCTGTGGTATTTTGTTTTATGTAATTGATCTTTACTCCAACAAGGTGACGTTGTTTATAGAAGCCAACACATAAAACCTAGTCATTATGAGAACTGAGGCTATTTTGTCTTTCTCCAAAAAATTTAAAAATAACTCTGGGTTAGAAATTAATCCAAGAAAAACGAGGATATTGTCATTAGGTGAATGGAGTTTAGTAATAGGATCAAAGCTTGTGGGTTGTAAATACTTTCAAAGTAAAAACTACTTTATGGGCATCAATTATAAAAAAGTCAAGGATAATCTGATCAAAATTGGGTTATAATTATGGCTTTAGTATATAAAACAATCTTTTTTCGTCGAAGTTTGAATCTCCAGAGGCATATTGACTGTTATAACGTATTTATAATTTCATTAATCTTATACAATGCATCAGCTCTACCTTTTTTGACAGATTTAACAATCAAAGAGCCGAGTAAATGGCTTTTGTGACTCTTTCACAAAACTTATATATATTCCGACTTTCAAAAGACACAGAAAACATTTTGGTGGTGGATTAGTACTCTTAAGCAGAGTTTTTCCAAAAATATATATATCAATTTTAGTTTATATGGCCATAAACCAGATCTTGAATGTAGATCGACTATGTATTATTCACGTTTATATTCTTGGATTATGCTCAGCTCTGACCAATCAAACAGTTTTTCGGAGTCTATCTCTCAAACTTGGGCAGCTGTGCAAAGAATTATATGGCACGGGAATCCTATCTTTGTAAGACAAAATGCATAAAAAATATCATTTTCCAAGGGTATAGACAATCCTAGGGAAATAGAAATGGAAGCAATAACTGAAAGTATAATTATTGTTCATGACCTGAACTGCACCACAAACTCTCCGTTAATAATAGAAAAGATCAGTTTCCCCAAAGAAAATCTGCAAAATATAATTTACATCCAGGGTAATGCCACTTAAAAATAAGGATATCGCCTTCATGTGCTGATATATCGAACAAGATATGTCAAAATTTCGTATGAAAATAGAAACTGTCAGAGTCTTGGTAAAACAAGATAGGGAATTCTTTGTATGGAGTCGTCGAAGTAAAAAAAAATTACGTCTCAAGTCTAGATTTCCAAAAACTGTATTATTTACTACGATCCCTGTAAAAATTGCGAAAAGTGTTTTAATATAACATTGCAAGCGGTTGTCATGTGCCCTTTGGTGTATTTTTTAATTGAATTTGTTTCTCTAAATAGGGAGGGGGGAAACATTAATACCTTAAAGTCAACAATTTTGTTCGGCTTCCTACAAGGCAAAGACGAAAAAGTGCAGAAAATACGGCAATACTTTTCGTCCTTCATTTTATTTAGTGTGTTAATGTTTTTTTTATTATTATTATGTTTATTTGACTGTTGGAGGGTTTAATTGTTTTTAGGTGTAGTTTTTGGCTAGTTGTACTAATTTAAGCTAAAATGCTTATATATGTTCATATAACGCATTTCCTACCAGCATTTCATATTACATTTTTTTATGTTTTGTATAAATATGATATGATAAAAGATTAAAAAAAATTTGAATATGCTCCCGAAATATCAACTATCGACGTTGGATGTCGTAGAATATCCAAGATCAAATCTACGAATTCCTCTAGAAACCGTTAATGTACAATTCTTGGAGAATATACTTATGAATAAAATGTCGAAAGATTTTTCAAAATCTATTAAGAGTGCTGCGAATTTATATTGCCTGATGAACAGAGATCCATACCATTTTGTATTGACCGCGGAATATCTACCAAGTATCTGCCCAACCTGAAGCCTTTATTATCAGTACAGATGATTTGGGGTAAAACATTATTTTTTCTTCTACATATTTAAAATGTCTGTAAGTATCTTAAAAGATGTAATATGGACGGTAATTCTTGATATCTTTACTATTTTTTCGATTATTAAGGATCATCATTAAGATTTCTTCACCTATGAAAAATGAAAATGATCCCTTTTTTCAAAAGGTCCTCGAAGAGCCAATTGCATATCAAAAACCCTAAGAAACTCGAAAGGAAGTCCCTGGGACAAAGGTTATTTATATAAATAAATATATATATTTATTTATTTTTGATAATTTTTAATGAGGTTCAGGATCTTACCCTGCTTCATAGGCTATATTCCTAAAAATATATTCATTTAGTGAACTGACATTGTAATCTTTCTCAATATTTATCTCAAGTCTTGTTTACGACCGGCTCGCTCCCCTTCCTTTTTCGTCCTCTTTTTACATTACGCAGTAATATTGTTAGTATATATGTTTATGTGAGGATTGAGGACAATAAAAAAAGGAAGGAAAAGAAGAAGAATAGGTTAAATATTTTGTATTTAATATCAAACCTTCAGATTGTACGCCTTCCCCCCAATTATTTAGCGGCAAGCTGGCCTCTGCTCGTTTGGTTTTTTCTCCTGTCATCTTCTTTTTCGTATATTTCGTAAGAATATGTAAATGTATGTAAATTCGTGCTTTTTAAAAGATAATGAATATCTTAAATTAATAATTGGAAATTGTATTTTTATAAAATTGTGAAAAACTAGAATTAGACCTCCCAAGTATGAATGAAGTGAACATTATAATAATAATAAAAAACTGATACAATTTCCCAAAATAGTTAATTGTTTAAAAATTAACAAAAAAGTAGACACATTTTTAGTATAAACTACATCCAATTCTCTCTTTATGCAGCCAGCAACTTCCCAATCCTCTTCATTACTTTGGCACACACCTCCTTGATTTTGAAGGTCCTACTGAGATTGTCTTGATAGCCTGAATGTTGGCAAACCTGAATGCTCTTCACTTGTTACCCAGTATACTTAGCTACCTGGAGTTCACTGTTATCAGCCTTATGTATAGCCTTGATGCCTCCACATTTTACCCACACTTTGGCCATGTTGCAAACAGTAACAGGTAACAGGATGATTCTTACTGAAGATTACCTAAAACACTCAAATCCTTGCCACATACGTAATTTTGGTCATAGAGAGACGTGCAAGGGCTCATTATTTTAAATAATATTATGATACTTATAATCTTTTATTTTTTTATGGGCCTTATTTGGTAAAAATATGTATCAAATAAACATAACATTATTAAAAAATAAATGCGAAAATATAACATTCTAGTTTAAAATTATCTTTCTCAATTATAGCTTAGCATCTCATTTTTATTCCTATGAAACATAAAACATCAAAAAAAAAATCTTATAAAATAGTTGGAAATTGAGAGAGCTGGTTAAAATTGTTAAAATGGTTAAAATTGCTTTCTAAAATCAAAAATACACATAAAACAGAGTACCATACACAACTCAGCCACAACTAAAAAAACTAGATTTAAAGAAAGTTCATTATAATAATAACATAATACTCAAAAGACGTTGATCATCTCATTCTTTACTTTTCTGGAATATATATATTATAGTCTTTAGTTAATATGGAACAAAATTTAAGGCAAGACCCAATCCAAGGAATTCCCCCTTTGAATACGTAAGGAAAAAGCGGTATATCTTGCAGCAGATGCAATAATTACCTCCCTAATTTCCCCAAGTCGTAGTTCAATACCTGAATTAAGTCGACAAACAATAAATGTTTTAGAACTCATTAATACATAATTTACAACAATGAAATGAGAGCTAGAATCCTGTTTACTTTGAAGCTCGAGTGAAACGTTGTGTATGTTCACCATATTATTCTTTGAGAAGCCTTCTCAAAAAGTAGGCAATGTACGTAATGTAGGGTTCAATAGATCTGTTTCAATCATGATGTATTTATACACTGTGTGTTGATGTACAGCAAAATTTGTTTTTTTGTAGAATATTTTTGGCCAATTGTTTATATGCAAAGATTTTTGTAATAATAGGTTTCTTTAAAATAAGGTAATGACATAGTAGTTTTTATTTTTAAACTGATTTGTTCTTTAATCAACTTCAAGGAAAGAACTTTTATTCTCGTTTCTTCCTAATTATGTCATTTAGATCTTCATTTACTCATAAATTATTATTAGTACAATAAATACAGCCATTTGATATTTTTTGTCATTGAAAGAATATATCTATTCAGCATATTCATTCATTTAGACTTGATGGAATTTGGTTTGGTCTTAAGCGATTTTTCTAGATGAAATATATTAATCCCGAGGATGCTGTTCCAATTCCAAAAGAAAAATAGAATTTTCTCATTCTATAAATATATTTGGGTCCCTCATATGGAGGAAAGACAACAAGATTCGTGAATGATTGAACAAACATATTCCTCAACACAAAAACACATAAGTTAACCCATTTTTAGTACAGGTGTACATATTAATGTACGTTTTTTCATGAATCATTTCTTCTACTCTTTTCCAGACATACTCCAAATAATGTAGGATTTGATATTTGCAGTTTTTTTTTTTAATACTTAATATATTATAATATTTTAAAATGACTTCTTTTTGCTACCCAAGTATATATTGTTAAATTATACAACTCTAAATAATAGTGTTGGGTCGGTTCTAAACAATTTCCCCCTCCCCCTATTTCAGTATTTTCTCTAATAGACTTGTTTTTTTCAAAATTCATCAGTCCTAGTTCTAATTACTCGTTACTAAAGCCATACTACCTTTTTTATTTTCTTCATTCTAACCTAGAATTCAAATTCACAGCTCCAGCGACTCATCTCCTTCTTTAAAAATAATAAATCTTGTCTCTTTGAAAAAAAGTAGTAATAAAACTTTAACTGCTGAAATGACATAGTAACGCACTACGCAAATTTAGCTGTTGTAGTTACCATAAAAGCACGGTAAGGATAAATGTGTATTTTCCTGAAATGTATTTGGTTTACCCAAAACATCAAGTCATCATTACTCAAAAAAAAAAAAAATGCAATCGAAACGATATATCTACCGTTAAAATAAGGTTTCTAGAACTAAATAATTTTAAAAACAAAGATAAGCCACTACGTTAAATAAAAAGATCTTCTAGAACTTAAATATATTTAAAATTAATACATTTCAACAGAAACAGCTTAAAGTATGTTTTAAAAAAGTTCATTTACAGTATTGTTTTTGAAAGCAAGTCTTAAAGCGTTTTTTTTGAAAAAAATAATTCTTTCTTCAGTATGAAAATCAAGGAGAAAAGAAGGAGACTGTGGCACAAAAAAATTGTGCTATTTATGGACCTAATACTATATCAAATGAAACAACAAAGCTGTGGCTCTCAAGATTATGTTCTTGTGATATATACGTCGGAGATGATACACACTTTGGTTTGGTAATCATCGAAAATGTTGATTAAATTATTGAAATGCCTTCAAAATGGAGAAAGTTATCTAACAAAACGGTGCATATTTGATTTAAAATGGATAATCCTAACTATGTTACTTTCATTGTCAAAATAAAGAGAAAAACACTCAAAACTTTTTACTTCACCTAATATATGCTATGAATATCCCTAAATTTATTCTTTTCTTTTCAATGTTGTGTCATCCAATACTATGTTTTAAATGAACATGTTTCAAGAAAAATTAATTACATTTTCAATTATTCGAAACGGTTCAAAAAAATTATAGAATACTATTTTTTTAACACTTGCGCAGCTGAAATGGAAAAGTATAAAATATTACTGAAATAAAAACACATCACCTCATTTCAGGATTGGAGTCAAATCGAACAACATGACAATTCGCGTATTGATAATTATATCATTCTTCTTAGTGGTAGTCAATGGCCAAGGTAAGACATTACAAATTAATACAACTACAATATAAAAAAAGTTCTAAAAATGTAAATATTAAAAAAAATATTTTTCAAGGACACTTTTTAGAATGATGAAAGTGTTAGTATCTATAAGAATTTATTTTATAGGATTATTTTATAATTAAATTATAAATCATTCTTGTTTTAATGATTGATAATTTCTGATTTTATTTATTTCATTGACTTCACCAGATTTTATATTATTATCTCTATTGTTACATTACTAATTACCAGGCGGAAACTTAAAACTTACACGCTTGTATTGTACTAATTTGAGAAGTTATGTGTCAGTGAATTAAAATTGTTTGTAATTGTTAAAGTAGCTATTTGTCTCAAACACCTCCTGCTATTTGAATTTTTTAAATTCGGACCAGATATATCATTTTTGCAAAATTCAAGGCTCAGGGCATCAATTCTTCTTGGTGCGGCTCACACTCAAACAGAGGTAGCCAGGCTGATAGGAATAGCTCCAAATACCATCTAGAAAATCAATGTGAGACTAGATGACAAAAAAAACACATTCAGAAGAATGAGGGGTACGGGCAAACTCCATCATTAATGTAGTCATCTTCAAGGATTCCATCAAAAAGGACCCTACCAAGTAACTATGCCCCAAAGCTGTATTCCTCTGTCCCCATACAAATTCCCCCAAAGTAACGTCTTCTTTCATCAAGATGAAACCACCAATCACTCCTGAAAAATAACTCAGACCTTCTTAGCTAACAGCATCGTTTTCTGGGACAAGAAAATGTGAACACAATACAATCCTGAAGTCAATCCAGTCAATATTTATTTTATATGGACAGGAGGCCCTAAAACATCTGGCATCCAAACTATGATGTCATAAAGGCCTCTATCGATTAGCAGTTGGGTGTCATAGACCCAAACTTCATTTGCAAAACTTACAACTCTTTTGCAAGAGACTTGTCTCCATCTGTGAGGCCAATATCGGCCGAATATAATAAATTAATTTGACATTATCCATGTATCAAAAAATGATTAATCAAGACATTTATTCAATATATTATGAAAGAATGGCCGGATATTGTCCGTTTCTTTCCAAATGAGTAAGTTTCATGTTTCAACCCGGTAAAATGCTCATCCCCACCGAAGGGGTCTAAATATGAATATGAAATTACATAGAACATTGTCAATGTGATTTCCCGCTAATTCCTTGGCCTAAGTAATGCTAGTTTACTATTCATTGATTAGAAATTATTATTGTTAGAAAGTTAAAGTTGATTAAATTTATATTTTTTTTTTAGGAAACATGATATGTAGGGATGAACAGAAGATCTGCAAACCAAATGCATATAAATGCATGAATCCTGAATACTATTTCAAATGTAAAGAAACTTGTGGATGCGAATGTAAATTTATTCAAAAGAAAAAAAGTTCATATTTTAATAATGATTTTAAAAATAGCTCGTTGCACTGATAAATCTATAGGATGTATCCAGTTTCCAAATAGATGTTTGAATCAAAATCAACGAGTTGATTGTCAACGTGCTTGTGGTAATTGTGATCGTGAGTTTAAAAATAATAATAATTTATTATAATGATAAATAATTTGTATTTTGGTTACATTCATTAAAAAAAGGTTGTGAAGACTTACTTAATAATTTAATGTGTAATGAGTTAAAAAATCTTTGCCATAATGGAAATGTTCGTTATTTTTGTCCTGCTACCTGCCGTTTGTGTGAAAGTAAGTTGTAAATCATGATATGAATTAATTTTGATCATCAATTAATGTATTTGTTTTTCTGTTATAGAGGCCTGCAGAGATAATCTACCCTACGACATAGTGTGTCGTTCTTTCAGAAAGTCTGGTTTTTGTGACAGTAACAGTATATATAACAGGTTCATGCAAAGTGCTTGTCAAAAAACGTGCAACTTTTGCATGTAACCATATTCATGGGTCTAAATTTATTTATAAATAATTTTGTACGAGTAAAATATAATACAAATATAAAATAATATTTAATAGTTATGTCCATTATCATTTAAAATTCATTTGTAGTTATCTTTTTATTCTCGACACAATAATCAATGAGTTAATGAGATTGTGTTTCAACGTTAAAATTACGCTTTACTAAAAAAGCTCAATGCTATAAGTTTAAGTATTGAGTGAGTAGCTAGGTGTGACTCTTCTCCTCCACAGTATTTTTTATAGCATCAACTTTTGCTTCCTTAAATCTAAAAGTTTGTTCCATTAGGGGGAAAGGAGGGCATTTCATTATGAGAAAAAAATCATTTTTTCAATGTTATATCTACTCACAGTAAAACATTGAAGTTTTTTTGTTCCTATAAATCTACGCCAAAGTCAAAGTAAAAAGTTTTTAATTGCCATAATTCATTGTGTTCTAAAAAACTAATGGTTTTTGTTACGGAGAGGAAAAATTAGTAAATGTAAAATTAAAAAATTCATTTACTTCTAATCCATGACGTTAACATCGATTTAGCATCTCATGAAAAATAAACTAACCTAAGTCTTAAACTAATTACTAAATAAGAAGAACAACATTATATTTTATTCTCCAGAAATGACAGAAAATAATTAATTTTTAATTATAGAACAATGTATCTGAAAGACTCATATTCTCTCCTCAATGACAGAAACTATCAAGAGATTCCATCCCCAAGAAATCATAATTTTATTTTTTTATTGTAACTATTATTATTATTTTTTTTTTCTTCTGATTTTTTATGTAGGTAAGAACTTCGCATCACCCCCCTCCTTCTCCACCTTATAATAAACTTTTTCTTCTCTGTCTCCCACACATCCTCCTTCAGCGTGCGCGTACGTACGTTCGTATTCGTTGTGTTAGAGAGCATTTCCTACACAACTACATGTAGCTTAGCAACTTTCAAATGAATGGAAGAAAAAAAGGAGCCCTTCCTGACGCACTAGGCAATTGATCGTAGTGAAAAGAATTCTTTCTATTGACGCTAAACGTAGAAATCGTTAGAGTTTCGGTTCATGTTTCTTCATATGAAAATGGTGGGGTGCAGTACCTCTAAAAAGATTAAGATCCAGGCATTAGGAAGTACTTTATAAAGTGCACCCTGTAAATACAATGGATATTATAACATAAGAATAACTAACATAAATATTGCAGGCGTGTACAAGCTTCTTTTGAATGTGTCCAAGAACATCTATCCTATTTCCCCTGATCTAAACCTTTTTGATTTTATCATATATACAAAGATCGTGGGAGCTTCCTTTAACAAGGCTCGCGGGTCTTTGAGATTTTTGTAGTCTGCCATCTTTGATAAGGTCTGTGCAGCCTTCGGAAAGAGGGTGGAGGCCGTTATTTAAGCTGAAGAAGGTCATATTGAATAAAAAATGTGATTGCAGTTATAATTCACAGTAATTTAACTTAATTTTATTCTCACAGTTCTTTACGAACTAGTTTTTGATCAAGTTTGAAAAAAAAATTATGCAATGGATATGAATAACACCTTTGATGGTGCACACTAATGCTTTGAACCAAGTGGCGAAACAATAGCGTTATTCAATGGCGCAGGGTTTTTAATACTTTTTTGAAAGGTGTCGCTTTTCATAAGACGTCAATTTTGTTATTTTTCTTACTAACATAGTCTAGGATATTTTAAAGAGGATGAATGATGATTATGATGAAGTGCATCTCACTCTCTAAAATTGCTATTGGAAAGAAAAAATTATTTTATTCTTTGATTTTTCCTTTTTGAATATCTTACCAAAGAGAACGTAAGTTTTTAATCGTACAGTTATAATTTATTCATAGTTATTAATTATAACAGGCTTGTAAGTGTTCCGCTGTTTTGGTGTTCCTTTCAAAGTTCCGTTCAATTTTTCTTTTTTCGTTCAGCGTTCAGCTATTATTTTCGTTGTATTCCACGTTCTGTGCAGCTTTCCAATTATAAAATAGTACCGGGATTGTACAGTATACATACATACACAGCGCGCTCGTTAAATGAAGCTCTACAGTTTTTGAGGCATATAAAAGTCGGATACTCCAAATTAAAGCTTAACACCAAGTAGCGAAACGAGAACGAAAATCAATAAACAGGTCAAAATGTCTTGTCGGAATTTACTTTTTTTTATCCCCCAGGAGCATTATTCGGATATTATTTCAATAATAAAAACTCTAGCTAAAAGCTAAAATATATTCGTGTATTAATAGAAATAGCTAGATTTGAGTAACAAGTGTATAATGTACAATAGTGAATATATACTAATTCTAGTATTAAAAAATAACTATTAACTATAATTTTGTCATTTTAGTAATAAATTATGTGAGGTGATAAGATGAATTGATGGGAATTTTCTGAGAATGGTTGGATTTGACAGCTCTGCAACTTGTCTTTCAAGGGAGCGGATGAGCTTTTAGACAATATCTAGAGTAAAAATGTAAATACTCTGCTATTTAATTTACCCCTACAAGTACTGTGTGCCTTGGCTTCCTGATGTTTTAAGTTATAAGTAGTTATTAAAGTCTATTATATATAACTGATGACCAACAATTAATGGTACTGAATCATTGTAATAATATTGTATATTTAAAGCACGTTAATCCGAAAGGAAGCTAGAATAATTTTTCACAAAATCGAGTATAAAATACATTTTCCAAAAAATTACATATAGTTAGTTTCAGTGAAGAAATGATTCTGATTAATCCTTTGAAGGCACCGCTAATTGAACTTAAGCAAGCCAAAATTCATCACCACATTTATAGAATCAGGAAATTAATAAATTATATTTATATGACAACATTGAGCCAAATTAAATCATCATATAGAATGGAGTTTTGAAACTACAGTTAAATCTCGTAAGTATTTCATTTCATTCCATATATTTGAATTCAATGCCTTTAATTGACCTTAATATTTCTTTAAATTATTAATTGTCATTTTATAAATATATATTAATGAATTTTTGTATATATGATTCGTGCATTTTTCATAAAAAGAAATAGGTTTTTTTTAACTAAACCCCGACATGTAAGTGACATTGAAAAAATACATTGCAGCCAAGATTGATATAAGTACTATTAACCTTGATTGCAACCACTAACTTAAACATATTATCTAACTCAAATATCAACTAAATGTGAAGTACTTTAAATTCATAAGAAAAATTACAGCCGAAACTAAAAATAAAGACCGTGAGATTGTGTTTCATAGAGTACAAGATATATTAAATTATTATTGTGTAAAAGGGGCATAAATAATTGTTATGTACTTTTTAGAGAGGTTAATTCACGTTTTCATGAATATTAATAACAGGGGTGTCTGCAGGGGGGAGGCTTTAGGCCCCTCCCCAATTTCAAAAATTGCCCCTGAATTTGCATAGTCGTATTTCTAGCATACTTATCCCGTCGACAACTACACCCTTCCGTAATTACTGTTACTTATTGAAAGTCATTTTTAGCATTTAGCTAAAAAAAATATATTTTCTGTTCATTGAAAACACGTTCCATTGAACGCCATTCAATTTTGCGTTCCGTTCTCTGGCTTGAATTATAATTATTAATAGTATAAGAATAAATATAAAAATTTAGGCCCCAATGGGCAATTATTGTTAGAGGTGGGAACTTGGAGTCGGGACTTGACTTGGACTCAATAGTTTAATTACATAATTTTTTTACATTAATTAACATCATCATCTTTGAACTCGAATAATCAAAATTAGTTGGTTAACAAAGTACTATTTGACAACAATCTTCTCAAGCTAAGCTAAGTCCGTCTTCCGGACCTTTGATCAGCATCTTCTGATAAGTAAAATATATTAGATAACTCGGCAATTATATATATCTCAAAAAAATTACTAAACAGTAATTCTAGCGGAAAAAAGTTTATTTGCAACAATACATTTTTTATGTAATGATCAAGTAGTCCTCGTTTCGATACTTAGTTTAAAGCTTTAGTGCTTACTAAAGAGACTAAAAAGGAAAGGAGAAACAAGATGGTTGAAATAAAAAGGAAACCAAAAGTATGAATATTAATTATTTTCAAAATTCACGTACCTACGATAAAAAAATATAAAATATAGATACAGTTCGTAGATGAAAATTAACTATAATAATATTTTAGAGGACAATTATGATTCAGAAACTAAGAGCACTGGTTTGTATTAAAAGCTTATGTTTTTGTTTATTCTGAAGAAAAATACATAATCCTATCCAAAACGTTGACTTGTTTTAGATTAAATTAGTTGAATATTTGTCAAAAGACGTGATAACAATTAACTGCGCAAGAGATGAAAATAGCGCGTATATTAAATTATAGACGAATCAGAATTAAAAATAACAGAACATATTCTTATTTGATATATATGATCCCTCTTTTTCCTTAGAGTCTCTTTAGTGCGGAAAGGCCATTAAATCTCTCTCCAAGCCGAATATTTCATTTCTTTTTCCCCCATTTGCATTATTCTTTGCCATCGAAATATAAACTAGGTACCCTTCTTTTTCAATGATAACAATCAGATCCTCCATTGTGTCTCAATATCGATCAGACCAAGGCCGCCTGGACACTTGGAGTGAATAGTCTGCTCGACTTTTTTTAGGCAAACGAATAAGTTCCCGCCTTTTTACCTCTTTAATTCAGTAAGTGTTTCGTAATAGGCCGTGCTTCTCAGAATATGGTTCGCCTATAGAATGATTACCATGTTTCAACATTTAATTCGCGCAAAAATTGTGATTCCATGTCCTCTTATTTCTTGAATTGAACGATCTATACTTTCATTAACTATTTCTATTTTTTTTTTTATTGTGGACGAATTTGTAAAAAATTGAGACTTAGATATATTTATTTTTTGGCCTGACTTTCTTTGAAAGTTATCAAGTATACTGTGAATCTTTGAAACATTCTCTCTGAAGTTTTTTCCGCCAAGAATAAATGTAGAGGAATATACATATAAATTGGGCATGTTTTGGGACAGAGGTCGGTAAATACCCACCTGAAGTTGACTTTCTACAAATGCTCGAAGTGGCACATCTTAAAATCGAAGATGAAGGATGTCCGGTTGACCAGGATCTGCAAATTATCGAAACCTTCTCATGGATAAGCGTCGTCCTGTAACTTTTTCAACGACGAGAAGAAGTGGACTGTAAAGACGGCATAGTACAGCAAAAACGACTGTTTCTTATCTGACAAGAAGAAAAAGGTCTTTTTTGATCAACACATCCGGTCTCGATTATGACATAGGGGGGTCGTTGGGTCCAACGAGACAGTGATTCCACTGATCTTCTTCAACGAAAAAGAGTGGGTCGGCACTAACAAGTACTGTAGGGAGTTGAAGGACAAAGTCATCAAGTTGATGAAAGTCAACGACAGGGGCAACGGGTTCTCCTTCCAACAGGACTAACCCCTCAATCACAAGGCCAAGAAGACCTTCGACTTGCTCAAAGATGAAAACGTCGACTTCTTGTGCTTGTAGACTTGGTACTCTTACTCTCCCAAATGGTGTCCTTAGACTACTTCTTTTTGTTGGAGTTAGAGAAGTTAATGAACTTTATTCATTTACAAAATTTACAAACAAAAAATATTTATAAATATACATTCTAGTTTAAAATTAATATTCTAAGCCAAAGTCAAATATGTTGAAAACTGGCTATTTAAAATGTTAGTTATCAATCCATTTTCAACAAAACGTTCCTTCTAAAAAATTCGATAATAAAAAAATTAACAAACAAAGCCACAAAATAGCTAAATTTGTAGCAGTAGGTACATAATATTTTTATTTTAATTTAAAACAGTATAATCAAAAATTATTTTGTAGATCAATATTCAATGTGATAAAATCTCTTAAAATTTGGAATACCGGGCAACTCACGAACGCATGTATAACTGTGTTGAACACTTTGCCACCGTCCTTTCAGGGAATTTAAAAAATAAACAACCTAAATACATAAAATACGAAAATGGGAGTACATCGCATTGCATACATTCTATCCACTTTTTCTAAGGAATTCCGTAACTCTTGAAGAAGAAAATAATCAAAAATTTGTGCAATACTTCTTCCTCTTATGGGCTCCAAAGATATGCCTCTGTAAATGTAATAAAATAATTTAAAAAATTGATTTCCTTCAGTATACAATGATTATACCATCAAATTCAAGTTTTTCAAACCGAAAAACATATAACTTGATACCAAAATTATACTCCTATAAAGTATATAAGTATAACCTATAAAACTGTGATTAAAGTTTTTAAATATGTAAGCTCTACCTAATATATCAGATTTTTAAAATGCCCATATCTTGCTAACCGGTTGGCCGATTTTAAAATTACTTTTTAGGTTAGCATATTTAATGATACAATATACAACAAAGTAGTAAAAAATCAATTTTCATTGTTGTGGGTATACAATTATTTGAAAGTTGATGAAATGTTATGGTTTAAAAAATACCCTGAAATTAGGGATATATTTACTATAAGCTACATTAGGTATTATCCGTATGCAGCCAGCAACTTCCCGATTCTTCCCTGAATGTGGCAGATTCCTCTTCACTTCTCCGTCTCCCACACATCCTTCTTCAGCGTGCTCGTACGTACGTTCGTATTGATTGTACAAGAGAGCGTATTAACAATAAACCCACAGTTAGCTTAGCAGCCTGAAAGCATTACTAATAGTTGATAATATTGTAGAGAAAAACGCGTGCGAGGAGACAGGGGGAGAAGGACATATGGTATCATTGTTTAAAATACTGATGTGATTCTCACTGATAATCACATCAGTATTTATCAGTTGCCTGCTTTATTATGATTTTTGAGGGTGTAACGAAAGTATTTATTAGCAAAAATTTTAATAAAGATATACTACGTATAATTGACTTAGACGGTTTTTATCTGTTACAGTAGATTTGGAAACGTCACACGATATGAAATAGTAATTTATTGTGAACCATATTCTCAGAAAAATAACTAATAAAACGACAAAATAGGAGTATTTCGAAATATATTTGCAGTTCCAAATTTAAAATAGAAGACTTAAATTAAATATAATCTACATACTAATAAATAAACCATCATACACTTAAGTTAAATATACAAAATTAAACAATTAGAATCACATAACTAATAATAACAATAAATTATAAATACAGAATATTGAAATAATAAATTGATCCAAATAATATTTTCTTGTTCTAACATCGGAATTCAGTTCAATATGTCATAACTTGAGGTTGCAAAATACAAGCCAGACGTGGAGTTTAATCAAAAAGAGCATCACCCTTTTTTCCTCATGTGCAAGTTGCATATACAATTGTGCACAGGATAGATATATTTCTACCGATGATATCTTAATAATTATTAATAAGAAAATAAATCATAAAATAATGTTAGATTTCAATCCATATCTTCTTGCAATGTTAGTAAGACCAGCTTTTATAATCCCACTTTCATTTATTTTATGTTTATCCAAAAAAAAGAAAAATTAATCCATGCAGTAAAATTTTAAACCTTAATTACTTATGGGAAATATAAAAATAAGACTCCTTCACAACTGATAAGACAATTTAGGCAACTATTCTTGACTTAATGTAGTTTTCTAACATGACATCGTAAAGATTTAGAGCAAAAGCTAATTATGTTGTAATGTCCAGCGATATTACTCCTTATTAAAAGCATCAAAAAAGATTTTTTCTCCACTATTTATGCTTATATAACAACATATATACACAATTGCTAATTATAATGCTACACCCAATGCAACTACCCCCGTTGTTGTGACCCTTTAAGCAGTTGTTTTTGCCTTTTATGAGTTTTCTGAACACCATTTCTTGGAGCCTATCAATCATAGCTAAGCCTTAAGCGATAAAAAAGTAATATGTATTGACTATGTAATATTGGAAAACCTAATGATCATCCCCAAGTCTTTAAGTGAAAAATTAGTTGCAGACAAACTAGTTGCAAGCCATCCAAAGCTACTACCCCCGTAGTTGTGACAATTTAAGCAGTTGTTTTTGCCATTTAATGAGTTGTGTATCATAATTCTTGATATGTTTAGCTAAAGAATCATATTTTATGGTTATAATTTAAAAAAAATGAATACTTACTGTTAGATAGTACAAAATTCTGAGTTTCATTTCATAATTTGGTGTGGATGCCTCTAAAAAGGCTGAAAATTATCTTACCTTCACAATTTACAATGAGGGTATTTCTATAAATGACATAATTACCAACATCCTCCATTAATTAATGATAGTTCCTCGGGAAGGGAAGAATTTGCCCTTGTATTTCTCCATAAACTTTTTGAACGTAGAATGATTAGCAGTGGATAAGGTGCAATAAGCATCTTTTTGAGATCAAAGTTAAAGTCTGACTTGATGTATTCATCGTTAACTTGATTTTATAGATGAATATCCATACTCTTGATATGAGATGTGGATAATGATTGGCGCTTAATTCTAGACAGGAGACTAAAGGCACATTTATATCAATAAGTCCGACAAATCATCTGTTTCTCATCCGGTAAGTATTTACCAAATTCCTGGGTCTCCATTTTCAGAAATCCATTCAGAAGGCGACGTTATTTTAGGGATTTTATTCAGTTCTCTATCGACTATCAGCATCTAATATTATTTTAATATTGAATAATAAAGGCGGGAATGATAACGTTCTTGATTGATAGGAGAATATGTATATTATTTAATCAATGATGCCATGCGTATTTCTTCTCTTCTCCTCCCAAGCTTTTCCATTCTTACCAAAATTATCACCCTTAAGCATTATATTTTCATAACTAATGTTGATAATTTAGTAGAGAAATACGCGTGCAAGGAGAAGAGGGGAGAATGACTCATTGTTTAAAATACTGATGTGATTATCAGCTGCCTACTTTATTATGATTTTTGAGGGTATAACGAAAGCATTTATTAGCAAAATGTTTAATGAAGATATACTACGTATAATTGACTTAGGCGTTTTTTATCCGTTACAGTAGATTTGAAAACGTCACACTCAATGAAATTGTAATTTATTATGAACCATATTCTCAGAATAATAACTAATGAAATGACATAGTAGAGTATTTCAAAATATATTTGAAGTTCCAAGTTTAAAAAGAAGGCTTAAATTAAATAAAGGGTGATTGAAAACGAGTGGTTTTTTCCATGAGGGACTTTTTGACAGGCGTGCGCAAGTTCTGTCAAATTCATACGTCATTTTTACTGAGTATTGTTTTACAATTCTTCATGGAAAGATATACACCACAACAACGCGTACAAATTGTTCAATTGTAAAATGAAAATCAACGTTTTGTGAAAGAATTTTTTCGCAAATTACGCCAAACTTATGGTCCACATAATCGACCTTAAGAATCCACAATTCGCAGAATAATAAAAAAAACTAAACTGTGAATCTTTGAAACTTTGTTTTCATGGTCTTCTTCAACGAAAAAGAGTGGGTCGGAACAAACAAGTACTGCAGGGAGTTGAAGGACAAAGTCATCAAGTTGATGAAAGTCAACGATAGGGGCAACAGGTTCTCCTTCCAGAAGAGATAACCCCTCAATCACAAGGCCAAGAAGACCTTCGACTTGCTCAAAGATGAAAACGTCGACTTCTGGTGCATGTAGACTTGGTATTCTAACTCTCCCAAATGGTGTCAACTTAATCATCAAGGTTGGTGTAAGATTGGGGAATGTCAACAAATGCTGTTTTGCCGGCCTATGTAGCGGAAATTGAAATTTTCCATGTATTATAACAGATGTTTCTGTTATGCCGTTTATAAGAAATTAATTAATTATAGCTTTCAAATCCAGTATTGCACGGTTTTCATTCCGTTCAAAGAAAGCTTTCTTCCAAATATTTTGCTTTATCGAGCTTACAGTGAAGCTCAAGTCAAACGTTGAAGATATTCGCCATATTATTATTTGAGAAGCTTGCTCAAGAAGGATAGAATGCACATAATGTTGGGTACAATCATAATGTATTGATACACTGTGCAATATGAGATTACTTATTATTATTCCTTTTTGGATTGAAAGACAGATCAATAATAAACTTCTTGTACATTTGCAGTATAAAACCCGTAATTGAAGAAGGCCTCCACTTAGTGGACTCCTTGGCCTCTTGAATGCTGTAAAATATTTACAATGAAATGAAACCCAGAGCCATTCTTTCTTTTGCCACAATGCCCACAACGCCACTCCTGGTGATGCAGTCGCAACATATTATACAAAGTGAAATAAACGGATATTGAATGGATCTATACGCGTCTGTAAACATAATTTCGCCTTATAAAGTTTCAGTTTGGATTTCAAATTTCCTTCTACCGACAATGTGATATCGTCTGCATAAATTTCTAGCAGGTGTCAGAAGTCAGAGCAAAAACTACTCCAAAGCCAGATAATTTCAGCAAAAGACCTTTGTTGTCGAATTTGATATTGTGCAACCTCGGTGGTGTTGTGTTTCAGTACAGCAAAATTATTTTTTTGTAGAATATTCTTGGCCAATTGTTTATATGCAAAAATAAATTGTAATTTTATGGTTAATACATCTACTGCAATAAGTAAATAAAATAATGTGATGTATCTAGTTTATGACAACAGCAAAGAGTAATAGTGCTCCCACCTTAAAGTAAAAGTATATTTCCCTTCTCGAGTATATTGATATAATATACAATCCTTATCATTTCCTGTAAATAAGTCTCTGTTAATAAAATAATAATGAATACATTGAGGTCTAACCTTGAATAAACGATATGTGGTCATTTGACTCGACAAACATATACAAACAAGAAAATTTACAGTTGTCGAATTGGAATAAATTTGATATTTTGTATCACTCATTACACTATGTAACAAAATACAGGTGTTGCAACGCCCGCCGGCCAGACACCCAAAAACTAAAAACTAATTTTCTCCAATTTAATATTTTATATATATTTAATTACTCCCTTGAACTACAAATACTATAAATGTGTAAACATTATCTTTATTAGTTCTTTTGTCTCAAAGAAAAGAGTATTTACTTAAGACTGTCAGAATGTATTAAAAGGACTAAAAAACTATTATTGATAGGTTTTTATAATGATGTAATGGCGAAGCAATTTTTTGAAATGATTTGTTCTTCAATTGACTTCAAGATAAGGACTAAAATTCCTGTTTCTTCTTAAAAAATGGCATTTACATTTTCTGACACCTTCATACTCGTAAATGACTATTTGTACTATAAATGAGAAAAAAAAAATTGGCGAATTATTTTTCTAAGATATTATTTCACACTAAGACACATAAGTCAAACCATGTGTAAATGTGCACTAAATAATGTGTGTTTCATCATGAATCATTTCTACAACTCTTTTCTAGACATGTTCTAAATTAAGTAGGATTTTTATAGTGACACTTTTTTTTAATACTTTATATATACCAATACTTTAAAATTACTTCTTTTTGCTCTCAATGTATATATTATTCAGATTAAACTGATAAGATTGCAGTCGTTTAAGTTCTGTTTGAACAATTGATGATAAACTAAATAATCTTTAACAGTTAAAAAAAAAGAAAAATACAGAAGTCGAGCAATCATTTAAAAAAATCCCGTTTGACAGTAGAGATTGAGAGTGAAAAAAAATATAGTCAAATTCCTGATACGAAATACTTGAGAACTATTTGTTTTAGCTCTGACGGATGGCCAATGTTTATGTGTAAAGAAAAAATTTACAAGTTTAAATGAAGATAAATAATTTCATCCTCTTTCCTTCCATTCACACTAACTTCCACTTAATAGAAAGGCCTACCATTCTTGATTGTCATCCAAACTGGTCAGAAAGGTTCTTCTTGTTTTTTTCCTGTAGGAATATAGTTTATTTGTATTTGACAAAATTATTATAATGTTATGTTATTTTTTTTTTTTTTTTAAACTTACATTATCGAGTATTTCTAATTTTTCTAAATTTTTTTAATAAAGGTGCCCCTGGAATATTTTTGATTTAAGCCTATTATCATTATTTTTTATTAGGGATGGGAACTACAAATTGTCTATATTTTTAGTTACATGTTAAGTTCTTTTGAATTAGTTGTCTTCTACAGACTCACACGTACACATGTTTCTTATATAATAAAACTTCATATCGACTCCTCATTTTAATCCATTTCATTAACCACAGAATAGTTTATGGCGCAGTCGACAATAAAGTGGGTCTGGTTAGATCTTTGATGGATTTGATGTAACTAATTGGAGTCACAAGGATTCTTTGTGTAAAATATTTTATTATTTTTAACGCAACATTTAGTAAAATAGCTTTCACACAACCTATTTTCAACAATTCTCATATCTTTGGTTTTTTACTCATACTCTGAAACTAAAGGTAATGCCTACTGATCCGAGCAAATCGATAAATATGTTCAGGTGTCATTTCGAAAACAAGCTCGGCGATGTTGTCAAGTTTATGGCTTACTTTAAACTATTTTCAATGACTCAAAAAGAAGAAGTACAATTCAATGAAAAGAAGAAAGAAGATTTCAGGCTTAAATCGAAGGGGTTGAATACTTCTTGGATGGAGATTCTTCAGAGGTCGTTCCCTTTCGAAGAATTTAATTCGTAGACAAAGATATTATTATAATCAGCTTCTCATTATATTTATAATAAGTCTTTCTGGATAGAATCCGGTAGTGAAGCAACAACTTTTTAACAATTTGATCCAGCCTAATTTTTATTAGTGATCTTCAAACAAGAGATGATATCCCGGATGAATAATCAATTTTATAAAGTGGTGGATGCTTAGATAAGGTTTGAGAAATATTTCTGAAAGATGGTTCCTATTTTTGTTCTTATTATAATTTATAACGCTACACACATGACCTTGGACAAAAAAATTATGGGTGGTGGGCTGTAGAGTTATCAAAAGACAGAGAATGTGAAGATAAAATCACTTGGGTAAAAATTATTTTACTAGAATTGATTCGAGGCGTGGAAGACGATAATCTCAGAGCTGAATTTTTAGAACAAAAGGAACTATACGACCTTGTTGTTATTGCGAAAAGATGGCAAACTGCTGCATCGGTTTCGAAATATAGGGGATTAGATTCAGTCAGAATAGCCAAGATTGCGGGTTTTCCTACAAAACAGGAAGAATAAATGATTGGAAAGCCAAGAATAATGAACAAGAAAGTGCTAAGGATATGGTAGTAATGGGATCTGTCAAAGGAGAATGTACCCTGCATTTGAAAAGAAATTTACAAAGTGTAGACGATTTGATCATTTGGGCAAAGTTTGTGACATATTGCCAAAGAGAAAAGTGCTTGTTCAAATAGTAGGAATCGCCAATCACCGAACTATCGCCACCAGGACACCACAAATGAACTTCTAATGATCAACAAAATGCCTTCTGATTTGCAAAATATTACAAGCTATTTTAATTCAATGACCTGTGAGAGTGAACCAATGCCATTAATGTGTGTATTCATTCAACCTAAGAATGGAACGCCATTCATATTTACTGCTTTGCTTATACTGGAGTAGAATAATCGATTATTGCCATGAATGGTGTTAATACTTATGAGATGTTCATCAATGTCGATGATAAATACGAACTTTTGCAGCAAATAACGGCTTTATAAATTGTTTTGGGAGTACAACATTTGAAATTAAGTTGAAGGGACACCAACTCTACTACTTACTCTAGTCTCGACGTGTCTATCTGATGAGATACTACTCAGATTGAAGATATTCGGAGTTTCAGGTTTATTCCAAAGAGTATTCTGTGCATCCCAAAGGTTTGTGTTTAAGCTACTGGAGTTTATATAGCTGCTATATCCTCTACATTGCCGTACTTGAGTATTGAGCTTTCTCCTCTACAGTGGACCCACCCGTTCACCAATCCCATATGTAAATAAAAATAAATTAGGTCATAATTAATTATTTTAATCATCAAATTTTTGTAGGACGTCCACCCAAAAGGAAGCTAGGATAATTTTTCTTAGAACTGAACGTGAAATACATTTTCCAACAAATTATAGTTCATTTCAATAAGCAAATGATTCTGATTAATCCTTTGGAGGTACCGCAAATTGTACTTAAAGTTGCCAAAATTCACCGCAACATTTATAGAATTAGGAAATTAATAAATTATATATGTAAGAGAATATTATAGCCAAATTAAGTCAAATAGATAAAACAGAGGTTTTAAACTATAGTTAATACTCCCGGGTATCTCAATTCACCCCAGAAATTTGAGTTTAAACCCTTTAGTTGACATAACATATCTTTGAAATTTTGAACCTTTGAATATATGAATATACGATTCGTGTATTTTTCATAAATCTAAATCGTTTTTTTTTTTTAACTAAACCCCTTACATATAGGCGACAATGACAAAATTACAATACAGCCAAGATTAATAGAAATACTTTTAACATTGATTGCAGACAGTAACGTTAAACATAATATCTAACTCAAATATTCACTCAATTTGAAGTACTTTAAATCTATACAAAAAATGTTGTGTATGTCTAACATTTTGTAATTGGCTGTAAATTACTTTTGAAATAAATAAGAGTGTGAGAATGTGTTTCATTGAATACAAAATAAATTCAATTATGACTACTTAAAAGGACGTAGATAATATTTGTGTACTTTTTAGAGTGGGTTGTTGCAGCAAATAGTAATTGAAAAAGTAATTTATTATCAGAAATGTATCACGGAAAGTGGAAAACGCATTTCAACAGAGAGTCGGTTATTTGTTCTATCTCTCAGAAGGAAATTCAGAAGGCCATATTTAATTATCACAATGTTAAACTCCACAAGAATGACTCCAGCTGCAAGTATCAAGTAAAAATGGATCATAAGAAGCAGAAAACATTGAACTTTCCTGTTAAGAAAACTTCCTCTGCAACATCCTCATCTTCAGTCACTACTTCCTCCTGTCCAGATGACAATGCTTCAGTTGAGGCATCACTACCTGAATCAAAATCTGAACAGTCCGTTTCTTCTGAAGAAAAAGTTGCTGCATATCCCTAATTTCGATAATGGCCCATTTTCTCTCCAGAGCAGCTCTCTATAGTCAACAACAACTAATATTCCATCTGCAGATGACTCTGAGACTAACAACCAGGGAGGTGGAAAGAGCAAGACTGAGGAGACATAATTTGTGGACGGTGACCAGGAGTACCCTGACATCTTCACGAGCCAGCTGGGGTAGCCACAGTGGAAGGATATCCAGACTAGAACCAGAGTGGACACTGAACGGGAAACTGTCCCAAAAGTCGAGAGAGATCATTTTCTACAGCCAAGCTACAAACATACAGTCCTTAGATAGATGACAAAGACTCGGGAGACTTTCAATATGATTGGTTCCGTAATTTCCCATAGCTAGAATTTGACAAGGTTGAAAAGTCAGCCAACCATTTCACATGTTCCAAACTTTCCATTTTCATCTTTGAGAAGTTTAAGATCAAAATATGAAAAAACAGTTCCTCGTTGAAACTGTTGATGGAAAAGTCGATCAATTTCCTTACATCAAAGAGAAAGAATAACTTGGTTCTCGGCCAGGTTCGGTTTCAACATCTGAGGAATTGGAGAACTTTTTGAGGTATCTTTTCTAAACTGTTGGGTTCCTCGCAAGCAGAGATCCCTAAAGAGAGAAAGGTTGAAGGAATCTAATGAAAACAATCGGAGAAATATCTTGAAGCTTTGTTCCCTGCGGTCACAAAACGATCGGATTTTCAAAGATAAACTGGAGGCCGGGGTCAAAAAATTTGGTTCAGCTGGAGCAGGTTTTGCTAGGTGGACTTCAGCGGACATCCAAAATGAGTGGTAGAGAATGTATTTGAAGATGTCAAGACTTTTGGCGGCGATTATGACTATTGGTTCTCTATTATTGTTCATGAGGCATCAGATAAGTCAAACACACAGCAGTTCAGTCTGTCTCAGGAATATCTATGAGTAAAGGCATCAAGAAAGAGAGCTTCCTCAAGTTTGTAAAAGTTAGCTAGATTGACGGAAAATATTTATTTGAGAAGCTTCAGGGACTGTCAAGGATCTCGGCCTTACCCCCACCAGCACTATCTCCCGTGCCGTGGACGGTGCCTCCAACATATCCTGAATCAAGCAGGGCCTTTCTGCCAGGGGAAAGAGGTGGCTCCTTGTGTCTCTACATGCAATGCTACGCCCATGTCCTCACCTTGTATTCAATAATGAGAAAAGATAAAAATACGTTGTCGAGTTCAACAGCAACTTTTCTGCTCAACAGCATCTTTAGTTACGAATTTTCTTTCGGCATTGAACTATTGAAGACATTTCTCCAACACACATCTAGCTTATCAGATGAACTTCAAGCCAGAAAGTTTGACCTAACAAAGGCCCGGAAATACGTCGACCTAGTAATTAGGACTCTTGAAGATCTTAAGAATGAGAAAAGCCTTGAATCAATCTGGAAACTTACTGAGTTGAAGTCGTATGAGCTGAAATCAGTAGCTGACCAGGAAGACTCAATTGATTTGGGCTTCAAGGAGGCGAAGATTTCACGGAGAATAAAGTGAAAACGAGCAAATGAATCCTACTTCTGTGAAACACATTTCGATGTTTCAAAACAATAAGATTGTATCAGAGCTTGAGAGCAGATTTGCCACCAACGATTATACATCACAATGGATCTCATAGCAATCGTCAATTACTGTGTAATGAAGCATTTTGACAAGCACTACAGACTTGATCTTGAGCTGCTCCAGTCATATCATATAATCTACCAGCAATTCCAGGTTAACATATAGTGGCACATTTTGCATCTATATTTATAATTTATATTTCTCTTTAACACAATGACATGGTTTCGTGACAAATTGATGCGTAGATCATAAGCTCGGAAGTGTTCAGCCGGATGACAAAGCTATACCAGGTGATCGTCGTGATCCTGCCTCTATTGATCCTTGGCGGTCCACATGTGGTTCTTGTGCCTCACAACTACTGATGGACAGAGCCGTCATTCTCCAGTCTCAGAAGGGTCAAGAACCACAAGAGGACCGCCAAGGATGAGGAGAGGCCCTCCTCCCTCAGCCTCTTGAACATGGATAGGGTAAAGGGTAGACAAGGTGCTCCATAAAGATTTGGATAGTTTGATTGACACCCTTGCGTAAAGGAAAAGAGGTGAAAGTACTTCTTATAAGTCAAGATAAAGAACACATGAATTGTTTTCTTCATTTATTTCAAATACATCACCACGTATACAAGCAGATAAAGAAAATCAATACTTGAGATCATAAACTGCTATATTTTTTGTCGATGTAACCATTTCATGGTCTATTATAATCTCGTTCATTAACTTCATCTGGTATTCTTTTCCGAATATTTAAGAAAGTTTAAATTGTTTTACTTAATTTTTTTTTCGCTTTCATTCTCACCCCGTACATATTATTCTCTATTTTCTCCTTCCTTTCTAAATAGGTCGGCATTTACTGTCCGTTTAGAGTTTTTCCTTTTGATTTTATTTTTCTTAATGTTATAATAGTCAAACAGTTCATTGGACGATATTCTCGCAAGATCGAATCTGTGCTGTAGCATTTGTCATATTTAAATATCCCACGTTCACGACTGAAAATCAACTGTTCGCCCTTGTAAAGCGGACTAAAAAATTCCTGACATACGGTACTGATCCTCTACAAAATAACTCCCACCTAGAGAGAGAATCTGGAAAGCCATTGATGCTTTTAAAATTGTGTTTGAACATGAAACTAATGAACAACTTAAGGTTATGAAGGTTGTTCGAATGAAAATTCAGGGAAGCCGGGTCCAATTAAATCATTATACATTTACCAAGCTTGCAAAACTCCATATGCATTTCAACATTTCAAGAAGGTGCAAAGAGAAAGCTTGAAGGAGATGAAGCTCTTGGAGTTATTGAGAAAGGCAATGAGGTCTCAGAATCTTGTTCTTCGATATACTTCGTTCCAAAAAATAACGTCAAGATAAGGAAAGTGATAGACCTTTTTGAGGTTAACAAATATGTAGTTTGTTCTACACATCCCTTCCCTACTTGCAAGGACATAATTGCATCTATTAATTCTAATACAAAGTGTTTTTCTGTATTTGACTATTTATATGAATAGGGGGAAATTCCCCTGGATGCAGAATTCAAATATTTAACTACTTTTATAAGAGAATTTGGCAGTTATTGTTATAATCGAGCTTCTATGGGCCTCGCCAGTAGTGGTGATGAATTCAGTGGCAGAACTTATAAGGCACTATCAGACATTGCAGGAGTTCAAAAATTAGTTGATGACATTCTCATATGATGAACTTCTTTCAAGGGTGTGTAATACTTTTGCTCGATGTGAAATTTGGGCCATGAAACTATCAAAAAATAAGTTTCAACTTGGTGAAACTGAGAAATTTTCTGGATATACTCTTTCGCCTGTGAGTACAAGACATGATCCAACTAAAGTTAATGCTATCAAGAAGAACCAAAAAAATTTACTGATTTGAGTTCTTTTATGGACATGGTAAATCAGTTTTCAGATTTTGCAGCTGATAATTAACATGCTATAGTTTCTCTTCAATGTCTTTTATCTCAAAAAAGAATGCTTTTTTGTGGACTGATGAACAAGATCGAGCAAGCAATGGATCAAGCCCATAATATTTTTACTAATCCTAATGGGACTGATCAAAGTCATTTTAATCCAAGTGAACACGTTCAACTATTGACTGATGCATCTCACACTGACATTGGTTAAATAATTCTTCAGCAATTTATATAAAAACAAGAAACTTAATCGAATAATTACGTATGGTCCACGTTTTTTAAGTCCTGCTGAACAGAATTGTGCAGTTTTCGAACTGGAGGGATTTGATATTCAATGGGCAGTCTTCAGGAATCACCTATACCTCACTTGTAAGCATATTGACATTATCTCTAATCATAAACCTCTCGTTGGTGTCATGAATGGGAAAAATATAGATGCGATCGGTAGTACAAAGATTCAGATAATGCTTTCAAAGTTGTTGGGAATTACATTTACAGTTAAATGGGTCCTTCGTAAAATACATACTATAGCAGACACTCTTTCTAATGTTCCTGTTTTTTAACCAGAAGATAAATCTGATATACTTATACGGTTTGTGAAATTACAAACAGAACAACTGGATCCTGGTCTCAAATCAATAACTGATTCTGCTAACTCTGATTCCGAATATCAAAATGTTATTCAAGTGTTGAAGGACTGTAAAGACTTGAATAGCTTGCTGACGAATAATATTTTTCTAAATTACCGTTACACATGTAACACAGGGGAATATAAAAAACGCTGCATTAAGCTTAAATGGAATTTTTAAAAAATTAAACATTAAATTTAGGGTGGGGAAAGTTAATATTTGTAAATAAAAAATGGAATAATTTTTTTTTACCGAAAATTTAATTTTTGAGTTTTTTATTTTGCAAAAATTATAATGTTACGAATTAGTCACATACTGGCGTAAAGGGTTAATAAAGCACGACAACTTTACTTCTGGTCGAAGATGAAAAATGATGTTAGTAGAACGGTTTTATTTTATCTTGAATGTTTAAGACTATTGCCTTCACAAACACTTGAGCTGCGAATTCTGACAATTACTCCTCTCCATTTTGAATATGTGTCTGTTGACCTAGGGAAACAGGATGGGGCTAATCATCTATTTTTTGCGGATCACTACTCTGGATGGTCACTATTTAAACCTTCACGTCGTTTGAATACTAATAAGGGTTTTCTCTGGAAAATTAATTTTTATATTATAGGAAGCCTCTTAATATAAGATATGATGGTGGTCCTCAATTTCGTTTTTACTCCTTTGAAATGGAAAAACACTCCTCGTTTTGAAAGGCTTTCACCAGCTTAACGGTTTTTTTGGACGTTATATTTATTAGATATTATTTTTATTCGACAATTATAGTTTAATATTTTAGAAGACAGAATATGTAAGAACGAAAAAAGGAGGTGTGAAACAGATTTATATAGTTACATGGATCCTGAATACTATTTCAAATGTACAAGAACTTGTGGATGCCAATTTAAATTTATTCAAAAGTAAAATATTTCAATAGTAAATAATGAATTTGATAATAACAAGTTGTACAAATCAATCTATTAAATGCATCAATGAACCAAATAAATGTCTGGATCCACGTGATCATCATGTCAGCGTGCTTGTGGCAATTGTTATGGTGGGTTTAAAAATGATAATAATTTCATATAATGATAAATAATTTGAATATTTGTTACATTATTTAAAAGATTGTGAAGACTTAATTGAGCATTTTATGTCTAACGGGTTAAAAAATTATTATCATAATGAAAATGTTCGTTATTCTTGTCCTGCTACATGCCGTTTGTTTGAAAGTAAGTTATAAATACTTATATGAATTACTTTTTATCATCAATTAATGTATTTATCTTTCTTTTGTAGAGGGCTGCAGAGATAATTTACCCTTTGTCATGGTGAGTCATCAATACAAAAAGTTATTGTGACAGAAAAAATAATTATAACAGGTTCATGCAAAGTGCCTGTCAAAAAACGTGCAATTTTTGCGAGTAACCTTATTCACGGGTCTAAAATTATTTGTAAATAATTTTATACTATTAAAATAAAACAAAATTATATATGGATTATGTCTATTATCATTTAAAATTTGGGATTCCTTTTTCATTAGTAATTATCTTTTAATTCACAACACAATAATCAATGAGTTCATAAAAGCGTGTTTAAACAAAATAATTATACTTTGTAAAATGTTATAAAATTAAGTATTGAGTGAGTAGGTTCGTGTGAGTGTTGTCCTCCTTAGTATTTATAATAACATCGACTATTGCTTCGTTCAATCTAAAAGTATGTTTTATTAAGGAAATGAGGGCATTTCGGTATGTGAAAAAATCATTTTTTAAATGTTAGATCTACTCACAGTAATGTGAGCTTCGTAAAATGAAAAAATTTAGATGACTTTTTTTTTTGTATTCCTATAAATTTATGCCAAAGTCAAAGTAAAAAGTTGTTAATACTCATAATTAATTGTGTTCTAAAAAAACTACTGGTTACTGTTTTGGAGAGGAAAAATAAGTAAATATCACTATAATGCTTTAGTATCCAAAGTTATAAAGTATTTTTCCAGGTAATTTGAATAGTTCATTTATTTTCTTATTCGTAATTAACTTCAAATTTCTCCTAGCTTTTAGAATGATACATTACTTGTTTCATAAAATTAGATTTTTGGTTAAAATGATGTTTTAATAATTTCAATCTTCATTCTTTTCTTCAATCTTTTTTGGGCAAGAGAGATCTACATTTTTAAAGGTATGAGCCTACTTTTTCGATGTGGACTCATAATAATAACAGTTTTTGCTCTTTTGCTAGCCCACCGCTTCTCACAAGTCGTACACAGTATGTTCACGAAGATCCAAGTACGATGAATTCGGAGTAATAGAGAAATAAAACAATTATATTGAACTTGATATTTTTTATTTGTCTGATTTTTAATCCATTTTCTTATTGTTATACTGTTTTAAGAAAAAAGATACAAGAATGTACATTAGATCAAATGTGTTGTCACGTTTATTAAAACATTAAAGACAGAAAATTGGTCAGTTCATGCGCCTGTTGAATGGCCTTTTTGGGATTTTGAAACTTTGTGAACTCTAGCTTTGAGGGATAAAAGTTCAAATTATACTAAAAAGTTATTGTTAAAAATATTAAAGTACTTTTGGTTTCAGGTGTTTTGTTCTTTAATAATACTGTACAGCTTGTTTTGTTACTTTGACGTCTAATACTCATAAGTGGGTATATTTATGAAGCCGGGATTTAGTTTTAAACTTGAGTTAGGGAAGTTGATTAATGTTAATAACTTTAAAAAAAGTTTTGCACATCTATTTAATTATAAATTTAAAAAGGGTTAACTTATCAAATTTTTGGCTCCAAGCTCATCTGACTCCAACTCCATGGACTGTTTTTTGTAAGCGCAGTTGAGCAATACACCAACAGATCCTCCTATAACACAAAATTTGAGCTGATGTCTAGGATACAGGAAGAATTCCAGAATCTGCTAAGGAGATTATCATAAAATCCTGTTCCAATTATATTGATTAAAAATAATTTAAAAAATATCAACTTTTCATTTAGTATTGGTTTTATTCAAATCGGATAATAAGTTTAGATTAAAATCTATTTTTTGTATAAATTGTATTAGTTATGTAATAAAAGTAGCATTTCATATATAAAAATTTGCGGCGGTGAAGATTTTTTTTTTTTTAAAGGAAAATCATTGTTTACATTTTTCTTGGCCTCACAATTGATTATACAAAAAAATATGTACTCTAACAAAGGAAGCTATAAAATTATTGAACTTTTTCTAAAAAGTTAAAAAAAAAAAAATAATGTCAAGTTATTTTTTTAAACTATCTTAAAATTACCTTAAAACTACGCCCAACTCCATAATGTGAATATATTAGACTTGAAACTTATCTTATAGATGGATATATCAACGACTTTTCCCTTTCACTTGTTGCAACACTTAGGGTACCTTGGAAAGCTAATCCCACTTACGATTGTGGAACTGCCGTCGATATCATTCATAAGAATCATGGAAAGAAACCCTTTTTTAAGAATTGACGGGGCAATGTGTCTCTGGAATGGGAGGCATTCACAAAAAAAGTCAGCTAACAATACATGATATTGCTGTCATGTTTTTTTTTATTTTAGCGGGAAATTACTTTTCCTCTAATTAGACATACCAAGCTAAACAATGGCATTTGAAAATTAGAATTTATCATTCAGAAGAGGACTCTACGTTGTAAAGATTTGATAAATGGATTAGGGAATTAAATCTATCTAGTAATTGGATGCACAGGATTATGTCTTTGACTTACCAAATAGCTGATGGAAGAACATTTACAACTCAATTTCAAATAGCCACAAGAATATTGTTTTTCAGCACTCTATGTACAGATTGTGGTAAATTATTCAACACTATTAGACACACTTTCTTAGAATGTCAAAAATTAAATATTCTGAGATCATTTATTAGTTCAACCCTGAGGGGTCTGGAGGATAATAACATTAATATAATTACGGCGAGAATTCTATGTGGCATGTCATCAAAAAATTAAGAAAGTACTCCTAAAGATAGGTCGATAGGGAATGTTTTATTAAATGTTAAGAGCTACCTTGTTTTTAATATAACTGTAAGTGAACCTGGTGTTGTAGAGGATATTCGTGCTATTTTAATTTTTTTGGTGGTGGCAAAATATGTTGCGTTCGAATTGAAGATTCCTAGGACGATTGAAGGTGCTCTGGGACTTGGCTTCAGATATCATTCGATATCGTTCTTCGATTACATTTTTGTAAATGCATCTTCATCAGAAAATTTTAGATAATTCTAATTTTTTTTAAATCATTTGCTGTCTAAATAGATGTTAAAAAAGGGTCTGGCATATTTATCTTTGAGTTAGATACCTCTCACGCTACAACCGAGACTGATTAAGATCCAAGCAACAAAAGAAATGCCCTTTAAAAAGAATATTTTATCATCAATTCACAAATTGATACACATGCTTCACTTCAATATAAAGTGAATTAATTTGTATTTTATAATTTCTCCCAGTTATATAATGAATACTGTGTTTTTTTGTTTTTTCTTGTCGGCTTTTTTTTATTTTTTTTTTAATAGTAATTTATTTTAATCAAATATCAATGGAATAAATTAATACAAAAATATAACAAAACTACATACAATTAATCGTTAAATATAATTAAAAAATTTATTTGCAAAAGTTTGTGGCTTATAGACTCTGAAACTAGCAGATTAGTACATAAAATTTACCTTTTAATAAATAATAAAAAAAAAAACAATGAACATTAAAAGCAGATACATTTAAAAGAATCGAGGCTGCGTTAGTTTTTAAAATTGTTCCGAAAGATTAAAATTAACATTATGTAAATATTATGTCGTGAGTGTTATTTAATGAAAAAACATTTATAACATTAACAATCCATTTTCCTTGATCCTTTGTCATCAAATCTTCTCAATAAAGTTATAGTCCGTTGAATAAAAGTTTCGATGCCTATAGGAAGGCACTCTCCTTTACATCGAATAGCATACACTATGCTCAAAACACGTGTGATTAAAAAGCCAATTTAAAAAAAAAAAATGTATGTTGACTTGAGGTAGTGATCATCCAGTCCTGAATGGTCACATCTGCCCCTTATTCATCTTTAATTTTTTCTTCTAGAATAGTTTGGACTTCCAGGATCCCCGTGCAGTTGTAGAAGAGATGTCGGCTCGTTTCTTGTCCTTTCTTAAAGAGAGGGACAACTATGTTTATCCTTTTGTGGATTTGACTTATTCGTGAAGAAGCTCGAAGTTGCCATCCTATAGAGAACATATTTTGGTTTTGCGTGTGAAAAAGGGTTCTGCATGACAGTCCGGGGATTAATAACGCATGTTAATGCTAAAAAATATTTAAAAATTTGCCAGAAAATAATTAGGATTTTTATTTTTATAACCTATAATTTGTAAGATTTTTGATCGACAGTTAGCAGTTTTTTAAATCTTAAGCATAAAAAGTATGCAATTTGAGTGATGCTCTTTGGTAGTGTATTTTCATCAAAACTTACGTTGGGGTAGGAGTTTTGCTCATAAAGAAACGTGTATTGGCTTTTTATTTTCTCTTTTTTTAACCTTTATTTAGGCAGCAAAAAAATATATATAAATTAGAATCATCTGAAATTTTCCAGTGAAGATGCATTTATAAAAATATAATTAAACATTATAGTGTAATTATATCTTCACTAGATTAAAGCTTACGAACAAAAAATATTGATATATCTAATCTAATAACATCAAAAATCATTAAAATATAAGCATATAGCATTAAGAAAAAATTTGATTTTTAAATAACAACTGGCTAGTTTTTATTTTGCTCCTTCTAAAAAGTTTGAATGTTTACTGCAAAGTCCGAAAACATATAAAACTCAGTTAGGAACTAGAGACAGTTCAAGACCATTTGATCTCTTGTGGGCCGAACCAGTAAAATAATAAAAAATAGCTATTTGTTAGCGATGCAAGTATTTTTTTTAGCAGTGATTCAGAGTTGAAATTAGATTTGAAGCCGAAGGGCGAAGAAATTCTCTGACATGAGCTAACTCAAAATTAATTAGCTCCAGAGCCCGGAGAGTAATTACCCTTTTAAAATTTGAATTTAAATTTATTAACAACTAATTATAATTGATAAATTTACGTGTTTTTATCCTATCCGTAATTAGTAAAAAGTTAAAAATTAAAAAAAGTAAACAATTTTGTTATTCGTTTATGACATTTCTTTATACATAATAAGAAATCGTTATCAGAATCGTCCATAAAAATAGTATCGTAATTGAAAAGCAGTATGGGCTGAAAATTTTGTACCAATACATCCCTAATTCAATCAGATTAAAAACAGATTATTTATAGTTTTTTTTGTTTTTTTATGATGTCATGACGTAGCAATTTTATGGAACTGGTCTGTTCTTTAATCAACCTTTATGTAACAGATTTGAGTCTCGTTGCTTTCTTTGATTGTCTTTTGCATCTTATGATACCCTTATAATTGTAAATAATTATTTGTACTGTAAATAAATACATAAAACTATTTGAGATTTTTTGGCATTGAAGGGATATGTTTAATTAGCCTTAACTTGTTCAATGGTCTTTATCCATTTTTCTCCCTCATTTAGACTTGATAGAATTTGTTTTATTCTTAAAATTTATTTTTTTGATCTGATATAGAAATCTAGAAGATGTTGTTTATATAGAAGCATAGAATTTTCATAGTTATATTCGAGTCAATCATATAGAAAGGAATACAAACATAGAGGTAATAAGAATTTCAAATGATTGAGCAACGATATGAGATGAATTTAAGGTACATACATAAGTCAACCCACTTTTGATACATGTGTGCATATTAATGTACGTTTTCTCAAGAGTCACTTCCACTGCTCCTAGCTCGACATGCTCCAGATTATGTATGATTTGTTATTAGATTCTTAATACTTAATTGATATATACTAATATTTGATAATGATTCAATAATGACCTATTTTCACTCTCATACTATATATTTTTAAGATTGTTCTCTAAATAACAATGTTGGATTGGTTTTAATCAGTACCATTTCAGTCTTTTCTATAATGAGTCTGGTCTTTTGCAACATTCATAGGTCCTAGGTCTGATTAGTAGCTCTAAGGTCGTAGTTATCTTTTTATTTTCTTCAAACCTAGAATTGAAAGAGTAATAACCAGAAAATACTAAATGAACGTTAGAACTTAGCTCAAGCCACATATCTTGTAATTTAAATTTAAGATATCTTGTTTATTTAAAAGAGGTTGTAAAAAAAACTTCAACTCTTAAAATGATAGGATTGCAGTATTTTTAGTTCTTTTTGACCGATCCAAAAATACTAAATAATTATGGACAGTTGGCAATAAGAAAAATACAGAAATCTAGCTACCATATCTATTTTTTTTAAATTTTATATTTTCATTTTGACAGTAAATGTAGAGTGTACAACAACCGTAGTCGTTTTTCTGATATGCAATAATGTAGGACTGTTTCTTTTAACTCTTAAGGGGATGGCCAATTTTTATACGTATAGACAAAAATTACATGTTTAAATGAAGTTAAATAATTTCATCCCTCATTCTTTCTGTATAAGGACATTTCGTCATATTTAATTTAATTTACGCAAAGCTACAATCAATAAAAGGGTATTATTCTAAGATTCTTTTCTAAACTGCACACAAATGTTGGTTTCTTTCCCTGTAGAAATATAGTTCATTAGTATTTAAAACAATAATAATATTCTTATGTTATATTTTCGGGAAAAAACTTACTTTAAGAAATGTTTGGATTATTTTCTAAATTTTTGTAGTGAATGGAATTGATTCAAATTAAACCAAAACATCAAATCATCATTACCTCAAAAAAATATGCAATAGAATCAATATTTCTACAGTTAAAATAGGGTTTCTATAACATAATACTTTTAAAAATAAAGATAAAATAAATAAATAAAAAGGTCCGAGCGTTTTATTATTTTTATATCTTAATACTGGGTCATTCAACAAAATGTTTTATTTTAAACTTCATACAATATAATTTTCCTTGAAATTGACTTATTTTCAAGTGTTCATATTTTCTAGATTTCTAAAGTAGAACAAGAATTTGACTTTATGTGCGTTTATTGGAAATTGTTCTAATAATTTATTGCACATCAATTTCAGAAAACATTTGTACAGCGGAAGGGCAAAAGTATAAACAATAGCAGGAGTCAAAACATATTAAGATTGGAGTCAAATCTAACAACATAAAGATTCCCTTATTTACAATTATACGATTCTTCTTAGTCGTAGTCAATGGCCAAGACATTCCAAATTAATACAATAACAACGTGAAAAAATGTAAATAAATTGCAGATGTGAAAAAGTTGAATTTTCAACACGCTTTTCAGAATCATGAAATTGCTTTGGTCTACAAAAATGTATTTTTTGAATTTCATTGATCTTTCAAATTAAATATACAAATAATTTTAGTTATAATGCTTGTTAATTTTTATTTTGTTTATTTGATTGATTTCGTCGAATTAGATGTTATTATTTGGCAACTATCCATTAAAAGAATTAATTATTTATTGCCATACCCAAATTAAAAGACTTTTAAATAATCTGTACATATATGAAATATATTTTGTGTGTGTCTTTTATGGGTGCCCACACCCTTGAGCAAAGGTGGCTGAAACTTTGATTGGTGCCTCGTCTTTTGAACCTGGTCTTCTTAGAGAGGGGATTTTTTTTTTTTTTTTTTTTTTGGGGGTATTTTAGGGGCTTAGTCTGACCCAAGACACAAAAATTGTTTTTTCGAGGTCAATGAGACTAGATAGGGGGTTGATTTATAAGTCAAAAAGTAATTTGCATTTCAAAAATAAACAAATACATGGATGAGGACGTTTTTTAAATTTATTTAATATCAAAAAAGAAATCGGTGAGTATTGCAGTTTCGTTTTATTTCAGTAACTAAAAAATGAATTTCAGAATATTAAATTTATAAAATATTTTCTGGAGATTCATTGGCATATAAATTTAAAATATACAAATTTAATTTTAATAGAAGTATATGTCATTTTCGGAATAATTTTTCGATTTTTTTTCTTTTTATTCATGGAACGTCAATTTTCAATTTTTAAGAAGAAATGCCACAAAACTATACATTTTGGACTTAATATTATAAACCTTAACATTTTAAAGATTGTATTTTCCATTTCCGGAATATTTTGTTGCATATTTTTGCAAAATGAGCCAGTTATAGAATGCTATTTTTTCGACTTCATATTTTATTTTGAGTCGCAAATAAGAAAAAATCTTGTCAGGTTTGTGTTCCTCTTTACAATTACAATAAAAGCTAATTACTAATTTTTGCAAAATTAGTGCAAAACAGTTTGTTGTAACTATCTTTGTAAATTTTTATTTGACAATTTTTCAACTAAAATAAAAGATGGAATATCATCTAGATAGTTTTTTTGTTTTTTTTTTCAATTATTAATGTTGGTATTTTAATTGAAATTTATAACACAACTTATTTCTTAAATTCATAATTATACATTTTATGAAAAATACACGTGCCATGTTAAAATCCCTTTTAGAATACCCAAACGCTTGCTGAGTAATGTTGGATAACTTTTTGGTGCTAAATATATAAATATTTATATTGATATTATTTACCAATTACATTTTGTTCTATGCAAAAAACATCTCCACCCGGTAGTTGAACAAACTAGTGTTTAATTCTACATAAGGCTAAATCACTTTAAGTATCTAAATTTTAATATTTTATCCATTTATTTTATGTTTTTTCACGAAACCCCCAAGTAAGTAATAAAGTTTTTTAATATGATTATATATTTTTTTTTCAAATTGTTAATACGTTCTTGCTAATCCTCTTTATAGTTCCCTTTTTATTTCGTATTTATTATATGTACGTTCTCCTTTTTTCTTATTTGGATTCTGAATTTTTTTTTGTCGGTTCATTTTCGAATCTACAACCCATGCTTTTAAAAAATTTAAGACACGGGGAATCGATATTATTGTATGAAAAAAATCAGCTTATTAATGGAAAGATAAACTTGCCTTCCAGAGCCTAGGGATCTGGTTGGATCAGAACTAAGCATAGCCTTAAATACGTAACTCAAAATTATAAACAACTTTTATTCCATGTCTAAAGTCTTTATATGTCTCAGTTTGTGAAATAAATACACAGGTTGTGCAATTTTATTAACGGACATACAAACATACACGTACTATAATACGATATCTTATGAGATATATTTCTTTTTAATAATGACATATTGATGTATTCATGGTGACCAGAGATTTTCCCAGGAATTTTTGCCCTGAGAAGTTTCGCCGTCATATATTTACTATACTATAAATGTGTCTTTGCACTTATTTTTTGGCCTAAAAATATGTCTTCTTCACTTAAAGTTATTTATAATTCCTTTTCTTACGTGGAATAACTTGAAATTTGGCCATTTTAATTCTATAAATATAATAAATAATTTAATTAAATCCGCTCACTTTATGCTAATGAATGCAAAACTGTATTAGAAATGACTTCAAGTTGTGGGTGACGCATTTTAAACTTTACACTATATGTAAAGGGATATAATTTTGGAATAATATCTAAATGAGGGCAAAAGTTCAAAGGCCTAAACAACTTGAACCGTTGTTTATAAAGTAACATTTATCCAACTTAAGACCCATCAAACGTAACTTTTCTTACGTTACTTCGACTTCTCTATTGAGGATATGATCACTCCCCTCTCTCAATACGAAGTACTGTTAATATAAAACATTATTGTAGATTCAAAAGTCCTTCATCAAATTAGGTACGCACCATTTTCTCGGTCGAACTTATGATGGAGTATATAAGATTAAGAATGATCTGGTTTGGAAGCTTTTGAGTGTGTACATAGCCAGAGATAGAGTTAATACTCCCACAAACAATTGGAGATTTGGATCTCTAGAAATTAAGTCTATGTGGCAAACATTAAACTTGTCCTGGATCAAAAGACTCCTCGATTGTGAAGACTTTTGAACTAAAATAATTAAGTAAAAGTTATAAAATACCACTTCTTGGACACAGTATATAGATGGGGACAACGGAACTCCTTTCAGTGATCAAATAATGCAGACCGTATTGGTGAGACATGGCATCATCATGTGGCAGTATTTTCATATCCCTGCTTCCCATTCTTGGCCGTAATGAGCCATTTAATTTTAATCCAAGACTAAGAAGTAGAAACAAATTTGCCGAAGAGGAAGACCTAACTTTAGCTAGTCAATTACTCTGTCAGGCGGAAGTAGGTTTAAAAAACTTCATACTTAATTTTCTGAAATCCTTTTTACAATGCAAAAAAAAAAAAAAAAAAAAATACTTACATATCGATTGGCAACTTCTTGGATCGATACCAAAAAGAACTGATATACCCCTGAGCACTAGATATGTTATTTTTTTTTTAACAAACTTCAAGACTTCCTTACACCTCTTTTATTTTGCCCTCGTATTGTCACTATGGTAAGAGTAGTTGAGGCTGAGATCTGGAGGCATTATCAGGAAAGATTGAGTCCCTCAGACTAGCTAGTCTCGACATCAGAAAATATGGAGTAGTCTTTCGAGATAGTGTTAATCATAACCAAAGTTAAGAGTATACCATTTGTGGCAAAAGTTAACGCTCAACCCATGAAGGTAGGGATTGGAAAATTAGTAAACAGAGTGGTAAAAGGGCTTGACTCTTTTAAAAATGATGGATTCAATGTTGACAAACAATAGGGTCTATTGATAGTTTATTGTATATAGGAAAGTAGGAGTAAAGATCTTTGCCTTTCTCGATATTAATTTCTTTTATGTGTAATTTTATTATCTGTTATTATAATTTTTATAATATTCTCCTCGTCTTCTACGAGGGTGTGAAAGAATGATGAATTTGATAATTTTCATTGATCATATTATACAAGACTAGAGCTGGGAGTACTGGAGTGCGCATTATATTTTCACTCCCTAATATTCGAGAAGTTGTGTTACCATTTTTTATTAAGTGTATTGACTATGTAATTTGTGTTTTTATTGGTTAATAATGGGTCAAATTCATTAACAATAATAAATTTACAGTGTAGAAAAATGAGTATTTCGTATCTTACCGATTTTTAAGCTTGCTCTCTTATAAATTTTTATATTAGATTGAGGTCCAGAGACTGAATAGGTGACTCTATGGCCTTAATGTGCTTCTTCTTGAGTCAATTTTTTGTTGTCATGACCTTAAGTTTTGGGTTATTGCCGTGTTAGAATATCCATTGAAAGATCCATTTTTAGGCCCCTGCCCTGAGGAAGGAGGTTGTCGCCACAGATTTTCTTCTTGGACATGAACTCCTATAAGCTCATTCTCCTCATCCTTTGTCAATATATTCTTTACGTACCAAAGTTATTTCCTTATTATTAAAAGGCTGCGAGAATTGAATTTTAACTATCCTCTGTCGGTGTCTCCAATTTTGGGATAAAACGAGAAATTATGAAGTGATCCATTTCTTAAAAGATTGGATTGAATTTAAAAAATTGCAAGCGAATTTAAGAGATGTTATTATTCATCATGAAGTTTAAATAAAATAAGGCCAATTTTTCCTAACTAGCAATTTTCCTTCAGGGCAATGTTCCACAGGCAATTTTCCCCAATGTAGTTTTCCTATTACCCTTTAAACAATTATAATATTTTTTTTTTTTCGAATATACCATCATAAAAAATAGAAAAATCTAGCATACTAAATATACGTTGCCCGTGAAATTTGAAAGTCACCTTAATGTTTCAATATACCTCGTCCTTCATGGAGACTGTATACAATGAACCAATTGAATCGTTTAATTTTTAAATTCAGACAGACAAAAAAAAACTTTGCTTCATTATAGAAATATAAAATTGTTATATAAATTTGAAACACAATTTTATTTTTTTGACTTTGAAAAGAAAGGACTATTGCAACCTTCCCGTGTTGCAACATGCTCGGTTTGCCCTACACATATGGGATATGATATCCAATTAAGACAGGAGATTATTGAAAGGTACATATATTCTTATATATAAAGTATAAACACATTAAATGATTATATTTCTAATCTGTCAGCATCAATCTTCTTACGACCTCCTTCGATACTTGTCATATTATACGTTTATATATATATAAATATATATGTATATATATTTGATGAATATTCCATATCTACATACATCCATTTCCTAAAGATGCAATAATTCTTGAACTATTTTCAGCTGTTAATGGATAGGAAACTTCTTGGTTAAATCTACATATTGAGAGAGAGAGAAATAATTAGTGTTGTGTTAGTCGTTATTTAGGACCGAGAACTGCGATCCAGTCCAGTCCGACTTCTCCATTCGTAAAGAAGATTGAATTGATCCCTCGAGACGTCATTGAAGTTGTATTTCTTCTTTTAATTATATCGTTATATACCACAATAAATTATATCAGTAAGTAATAATATAATGTGTATCTTTGATATTGCATGATAATGAAAAAAATAATATTTTTTGCCAAGAAATGTAGAATAATCTTAATATATATCCCATATATCTTATTCGAATTTTGTATAAAAAATTCCAAAGGCTGGTCCCAAAGACTGAAAGTCCTAAAGACCATTCCCAATGACTGACTGTGCTAAGGACCGGTCCCTAGGACTTATGGCCTTAAGCACAGACGTACTTCAGCTCTAACATTAGGGACTTTACAGCCTATTTTATCCCAACGCCCAATGAAGCTGGCAATGCATATACCGGGTGATAAAAAACAAGTTTTTAATCCCCCGTTATATTTGTGTGAGTGTATGTTTTCAAATTACAAAAAGAAGGGCTTAGTTAAATATTAATCAGTTTTATTGCTGATAAAATTTTAAAAAATGTTATTATCTTTTACACATTTTTTATGCAACAATAAATTATGCAACCAACAGACATAAATGATCATCAATTATTATTATAGGGTTTATCACATACTTCTTTATTGATATATCTTTCCATTTTTCATAATGATTTCCCTTGACTTCCATTCCCTCCAAAATGGGTTTAAAAACTCCGCAGCAATTTTTGATGAAGGCTTGGGACATGACCTCCCACCTTTGCTTGACGGGAGCCTTGAGGTCATTCTAATTTAGGTGAGGGGTAGCACAAGATCTTTTCTTAGCTGTACTCTAAAAGGAATAGTAGAGAGAGAAACAGTCTGTGACTAGATGGGAACTTTTGACTCTTAATACCTTAACAAAGTCAATATTTTCTTACCTCTTTTGGCCCGCTTGGTCTTGGTTACTCTTGAAAGCAGTTGCCGATGTCTTCGTACAAAAAAAAACATCCCCTTAATCCTTCACATATCTTCTCACTGACATTGAGAGCCTTGACATGCTGACTCATTGACTAGGACGGACTTCTGGTGATTGCGGTGTCCACGTCATCCATCATCCCGATTTTCTGGCGTTTATCACTACCAGGGGACCTCTCAAGGCTGTAACTTGAAGCCAGTATGCTTTTAATCTTTTTTATAGAATCGTTGGCCCCCTTACGAACTTTATGATTTCCTCGACAATCCCTTGGGCGTGGAGCAAATCAGACACGCTTTGTAAACAATGTGGATTAGAATACCATCTCCTGATGAAGAAATGGAATTCTGAATGTTTAGGAAGAAAGGTGATTATGCCAAATTATTCCGGTGCAAGAATATAAGTACAGTATTATTCGTCAGTTCAGTTCGTGGATGTTAACTGAATAGAATTCCAATTGATATTCCGAAGGTAAGTGGAGAATAGATTAGGAATAAAATTTATACATATGTTACATGTGCACCAGCAATAACTTCTATTGCAGCCTTAAGAGTTTAAAAAGATTTAGATTTGCCATGAAATAGACAATGACATCCATCTGCTATTCCTTAGATTGTGGGAGTGAACGGCTCAAGATTGGAAATTATTTATAGTGTAAAACTAATATTTAAGTTTTAATATTTAATTTAGTATTATCGGGAGGATGAAACAGGTGAAAGATTGGCTAAGAGACAGAGGAGAGCAATGAATCATGAAGTCATGAGAAAAGTTGAAACTAAAGTCAAAGAATATTCCATTTTTTAGTATCGTTGTTATTTAAGATCCGTCTTATAATCTATGAATATAGTGTGATACGCGTGTACTCTCATAGAAGTCTCACATGATTATTCCAAGATTATATCTAAAATAGAATTGGATGACACAATAAGGAAATCTAGTTTATCAAATATTCACCCTTAAGTAATCCAAATTGATTTAAAGTCAATGCCATAATTTTACGTCGCACTCTGGAGATTTATTCGAACCCGGAAAACATTTGTTTTATGACTATTTTTTTTTTTTTTTTGCATACAAAAAGATACCATAAGGATAAAATAGTTATCAAAAAATCAAAACTAAATATTTGTTGGTTGCACATTCAGTGGCAAAACTTTTTTCGGGCTCTTTAAACTAAACGGTTATTTTAGAATTTAATGAATTAAGAACATGTTGTTCATTTATCTTGTTCTAGTCTTTGTGATTCAATATTTTACTTGATCGAGAAGGAAAACTCGAGAGAGACAAATTTATTTGAATAAAAAATAATATAGTTACAAAGTACGGATTCATCAATATTAACCCGGTTTCGTAATGTTAGCAAGATGACTGTTTAACAAAAAGAAGTTAACTTTTATGGAAAAAAATAGAAAGGCTTTGTTAATGAATAAATTTTATCTTGGATTTCTTTCCTAATGTAATGACCAGGGAGGAAAGCATTGCGCTGCACTCTTTTTCATTTTCCATAAGGGATTCATTTGAATTTGAGTAATCTCTGCATAAACTATACAGTGTATAGCATTGTCAAACGGTTGCAAGGTGGTAGGGACAGAAACCGGACTCCGTGCAGTCCTGACAAGGTCAAAAAGCGTACCCCCAAAACTGGCCCCCTGCGCGTCCTCGCCTGCACTTCGCAATTAAAGCTAATGGCGGCCATATCTAGTAGAAAGTATCCAGAAGTGGTCCCTGCAAATTGATATTGTTAAAAAACCTCTGCTCAATTATGAAAAAAAATACATATAACTATTATCTATGATACCAATACGTAGCAGATATTGTATATTAAGTCCAATATATCAGGTTTCCGATTGAGATGCGGTATATCAAACCACGTCTATTACATATTAGGATTTCTCGTTTCCTGGGAAATTGGAGTTGAGCAGGATCGAGGGAAATAAGAGACTTCCCGATCCCGTTAGAAAATAAAATATATCCGTATAATTTTTCAAAATGTTACTTTAATTGGTCAGTTGAGTTGCACTAATTAAGTATAAGTAGAGTCGACATGTTTTGTATTGGAAAAACTACCTTTAAAGGTTAGAAAAATAAAAACAGTTCCGGCTTCTGCTTTTTCTTCCTTTTAGTTCGTTATTTAATAGGTCGTCGCGGTGATAACTTCTCCTTCTGAATTAAGCATTCTTATTAAGACCTTTCTGTATATTGTTTTAAAATCCATATTATAATAAGCATATATAAATTTGAGTATACTTAAAATATTTTCCCTACAATAATATTATTTTAAATGTAGATGATTCGTCTTCTTTTACGAGCAATTAATTTGTCAGCCTATTTTTTAGAGCCCAGAGCTTCAGCTTTTTGAATTTTCGTACCTCGGTCCGACCAACAGAAATAAATTGATAAATTAAAAGATGAACGAGTTATCTATTGGTTGAGTTGGGGTTCGTATTTATAATTGTGAAGTACACATCGCGACCTGTAAGCTAAAAGTCTACTGGATATGCATATAGGTATAAATAAATAAAAAAATATATTATGAAATGATTAAAAAGTACCCAGCATTGGAGAGGGAGTTATTAGTTGTCGACAAGAGTCAAACTTTTCTTTATGAATAAGAAAAGAAAATGTACTAGTACTCCCATTTTTTCTCTATAACTATGACGCTGAGCTTAATGCCACATCCATTTCGTTACTCCTCTCACTATTTTTTCCCATAGCTTAATACTACTTACAGTTGATGTAAATCATATATATCTTGTAGCTGGCCGGTTTTTTTGTAATACGCAAACTGAAGAATGAATTTCGATTTACTTAGCTGTTGTCATTATTGTTTAAATCCTGAATAGTAAGTTTCTTTTCCTAATAGAATCAAATATATTCAATGCCTGATTGAACATTCAGAAGTGCATTCAGGTCATTGCCTTACCAGGTTCCAGTCCTCACTGACAAAAAATCTTGAACAGGATACAAACTTATAAAATCAGCAAGGGATCAAATATTTTGTCATAGAATGTTAAATTTGTTTGATCCTCTTTGTCCAAGAGGATCTTATTTTGGTATAATGTCATCCACTTCATTATTTATATGAGGGTCTTGGATATTATGGAGCGAATAAATGCCCCGGAGGATAATCATTCATACTTAATCTCTAGATGTACTTTATAAGTATAAACATATGTAATATCTTATTTATAATTCTTTTGAGTTGACAATGACCCATTCTCATTAATCATTTATATCTCCTTCTTCTTTATATTCTGCTCTTTTAAAATGTCTAACAGTTGTAGCAGAGATCCCTTTTGATGAAAGATATATTATATTTTCTTTGCAGTACATCGAATGTAAATGAATTTTGAAGAATCTATCAACAATGCTTAGGAAGAGTGTATCAAAATGACATACATTAAAAAACTTAAAGTACAATAACAGTTAACAAATTATTTAAAAAAATACAGTTTGTTCTTTTTTGTTGATCCTTTAACCCTTTATACCCGAGTGCGACGAATTACTCACATAAAAAATAAAATACTTTCTTGCGAGTAATTACAACTGTGTAGACTAGATAACGAGTCTGACTATAGGGTTATTTGCGTTAAGAACGGGTTCAGCCCCACAATGCGCGTCTCAACAGTCAGTTCACACAAAACTTTTTCATGCTTTGCTTTTAGCTCCATGAAAAGGGATATATTTCCCAGTTTGGATGAAATACCAATATTTTTCTAGTGTTAAAATCTCTTTCTCTCTCTGAATGATGAATTTCTGCTTGCTTATGGTGCTTATCATACCTTTTAGTCATAAATTTCTGCTCGAAGTTCAGAGCTGGAATTCCTTACAGTTGTCTAAATCTGGTAAAAAGAATTTACCCACAGATTTTTACTCTGGAGTAAATTTAATAAAATGAAGTTTTGTCGACAGGAAATAGTGGCGAAAAGAAAAAGAAATGGAAAATATTCAACAGAAATACCCATTGCCTTAATGGTTAAAAATACACAAATAAAACATGCTAGGTTACGTGAGAGGAAACTATCCAAGGCCTATCGTACCTACAGAAAAGGTCAATAAATTGATATAAATAGGTCATAATCAATCTCTCAGAGGAATTAAAAACTCAATTAGGAATATTAAAGGTGGAATATTGGTGGAAATCTATTAATTCAGATATAAATATTTTTATTTAATGATGTGAAAAAATTATTAAATTCTTTAAAGGGAGCAATTCGTTGCAAAATAATAGAATTAAGTGTTAATTCAAATTAATAGGAAAATTATAAAAAAAGAAACATTTTGTTTTAGAAATCAATGGGAAACCAAAGTCAATATCAGTCTATTAAGTACAAAAACTAAATTTAATATATGCAGTAAAGTATGCGGTGCTTCTAATTTTTACTCACTATTATTACTTATTTCATTATTTTCTAGAATTTACTTGTTATATATATAAGTCTGTTTCTTGTCCTTTTTTATTAATTATTTATACATGTACTATATAAAATAAAAACGTTTTTTGTCTTAAAAGAGAAAAAAAGTTATTTTAACATGATATTCCAAAATCGAAATATTGATAGAGTGTCTCGGAGACACTACATGCATTGCTAATATTCAGATTGTTGTTCACCAAAATTATAACAAGAGCTCACCTGTCTTCCGTCTTTGAAAATGTATTAGGCTTTAAATCTTCTGATGATGGCATGTATATTTTTTTATAAAATTTAATAGGAATTGGATTTAGCAGATTTATATGAATAAGGGCACATTTTTTACCCTTTTTGATTTCTCAGCCGAATGATGGATTTAGATTATGATTTTTCGTATAGCTGGAGCTATACTTTTTTTTTTTTTCTAGGACTTTATTAACATATCCAATGCTCTTATTCGTAGCTCTATTGATTCAAGAAATATGAATGGCGCCCCTTGTAGTGTTCATGGTGGTATTCTGGCTACTTAGTGAAACGTTTGTATATATATTTCGCCACAAAAAAAAAAAAAAAAAAAACACAACGCTATTTAATTATCATATATTCCGAAAAATCCAGAACTCTGAAGCGTCAAATTTCGTGGTTACACTTTTTATATGTAAAATTTTACAATATTTTCAAAGCACTAACACTATTTTGAATGTTAAATTTTGTTCTCTGTATACTGTCCTTTTATCTCAACAATGCATTTGATTTTAATTATATTTTACAGGAGAGCCAAAAGCGTTGAAATAAGATTGATAATTTATCCTTTATTTTCAATGGGTTGAAGGTCAAATTTTATTTATTCTTACATATATCATAGGGATTGAGATTTGGCTCAGATAATCTACTATAAAGTTGTTCTAACAATTTCTGTTTTTACACTAAAAATATTAAGTGAGAGATCAAGACTAGTCATATACCACAATAAGGATGGTACGGTAAGGAGTTGTACCGCGGTTTGGTTCGGTACGACCTTTACGGTTTGATAAGTTTTTACCTTCGTTGTGGTACAACGGTACGTATATATACAAATTAAATATTTTAATGTTATAAGATTTTGTTTTTTTTTAAATCATAGGTGTAGATAGTGGGGTAAGATTTATTATCCACCCCATCATATCAGAAATCATTCATATATTTGAATATCAAAAAAAGAGATAATAGCTTACAAATTGATAAAAACATCCCAGTTGACGAAAACCCAGTAGTATGGAGGAGGGATAATATCAATAAATTTTCCAATGTTACCAAGTTACATAGTCTATACCTCGCGACTACATGTACATCATTATTAAGTGACAGCTGGCGATATTGTAACTGATAATCGGCCTTGTTTATTAGCAGAAAATGTAGACAGGTTCATTTTTTTTTGCAAACAAAAATTTAAATTTTTGAAAAATAGCATTATATAACCCGTGCATAGTTGATATCAAGCTTTATTTTTTCAACGAATTTAGGTTTATTTGTACAGAAAAGAAATTATAAATGAATAAAATATTGAAAAAAACATGAGAAATACAGTAATTCAATTTAAAAAAAAAGAAACATACTACATAATATTGTACCGAGCTGTGTACCGTACTAAACCCTTGGTTTAGCATATCGTCCCAGCCTTAATATTCAATCACTTTCTTTTTCAAAATAATGCCGATACATTGTTTTTCCAGATATGGGCAGTAAGGCACTAACACTTTTTTGTTCCTCCTAAATGATAAAAAAGGCAGTTGATATTGTTAAGAGCCTTCATTCAGTATACCATAAGTTTTGCTCTATCTTCTTGCACTCTACGATATGCCCATCCCTATTTATATCTCAGATAGGTCAAATGGGAAGGGAGTTTTTTATGTGGAGGCAATAAACAGTAGAATAATAAATGCCAGATTTACTATAGGAACAGCAATTTGTTTTTCTGAAGAAATATGTTATAAACATTTAAAAACGGTTGGACTATCATAAACTGAGATATGTAGTCTTCTTAATGTGCAAAATTATTCGCTCTTTATCTTTTAAAGCACAATAGTTTGACTAGATCGAGGTTATCGAGATGGTCAGTTATAATGCCCTCAGATAAATTTTTACTCACGACATTTTGATTAACATCAAAGTCAAAATGCAATATCCTAAGATAGCTTGATGCATCATTATTCACATTCTTAGCATACAAAGTCCAAAGATCTTGTGAAAAAATCTAATTTGATTTATTTCATGTTAACTCATTCTATCGAGTAAAGCTGCAAATTTGGATTGGATATGCTTTGAAGCAGCTCTTGTGTATTGAATATTGGCTTCTAAATTCTTTACCTTCCTGTCTTATCGACTCTGATCACCCTCAGAAGCGAAGAGTGTATTATTGGAGTAGGAGAGAGATCTCATCTTTTCCAAGATATTCAGACAATGAACAATTTGAAGTATCTTGAAAGTAGATGGAATGTCTTATTATGTGGAGGAGGTTGTGAGTTTGTCTTTTATGAAGTATCAGGGAAGAAAACAGGGATAAGGCCAGAGGGGATCATTATGTAAGGCACTTTAACTTTATCTTGTTTCTACAAAGATCATTACAGTATTATTTTCCAGAATACTTTGTACGGTAGATGTAATAAGGCAGGAGGGAGATAAAGAAATAAACACGGATATTGGCAATTATATTCTGAGTCCAACGAGCACTTCCAATAATAACTCTGCAGCAAATCCTCAAGTTTACTCCAAGTCTTTTGAGAACACAGATGAATGTTCAATCAGGTTTTGAATATAATTCAATAAGTAGAAAAAAAAAACCGCAATCTGAATCTTGTTCATGAGGTAAGTAGGAAAGGCAAAAGCGAACATGGGTCCATATGTCCCTTTCTGTATTGTTGATGAACAAAATCCAATTTTTCTGAAAAAATTATATAGCTTAACCCCCTTCTTTTGACGTAAGGGAATGAAAGGAAACAAAGGATATGGGTTTATTTACATCACTTACTAACGAAAGAATATAAACTGATCAAAGGAACAGGAAGTAATTTATAGATAACAAGAAGGAATGTCAGAGCAAGGGGTCAAATAAAGTTACTGGCTGACCAGCAACAACAAAAGGATCAAGATGCGACTGATCAGGAGAGAGATGGAGAAGACCCATAGTGTTAACCCGATGGTCCTCTTAGTCCCCAAACGTATCCAGAATCTTGGTTGGTCTAACCCAGAAATTGAAAATTTAGGATGGAAATCCGTCTTAACGAATCTATTCACCAACTCCAAGGAAAAATAGATGAGATATTCTCTTGCAAATCAAAAGAAAATGAAGCTGATGAACTCTGCTCCTTCTGTAAGTAGGATATTGAATCCTTCTTCCATTTGTTCTAAGAATGAAATAGAATTGAACCTTCGAGGAAAATTGGTGAAGCAAAAATAGAAAATGAGTATGGAATGGAAAAGAAGAAGGAAGATTGGCTCGACCACGACGATGTCGCAACTAAACTTTTATGCAAAATATATTTCAACCAAACAACAGGGAATGTTTTATGAACTTCTGGCCTCGATAATTTTATAACTAGAGAATTTAAAATATCACAATCATTGTATGTTGTACATTTTTTACTATTTTGGCGCGAAGGGCTGAACGAGCTGGATTTTAATAATTATTTACTGCTCGTTCATATTATTTCCTTTTATTATTAACAAGTATTCGAGAGCGATGGAGAGAAGTAGGGATATTATTTTATAGCAAACTACTCATTAGTCTTGTTCTATTGTAATTTATACAAAAAAACATGTAATTTAATAAAATATTGATTAATATTAATTGTATTAATTGATTATTTAGACGAGTAAATAAAGGAGGGAAAACAAAGTTTACAGGAATTAAATAATAATGACAACTGCTAAGGAAAAAAAAATTATTCTTCAGATTATTAAAAAGCTGCAATAATTGAATTTCAAATTTCCATTGGTGGACTCCAATTTTGAGATATAAAGAGAAAGTCTGTGGTGCGGGCAAACTTATACAATGTACTCTGAAATATTTTATTTTTGTCATTTTTCACTTATGTTGTTTTAAATAATTGTATTTAAATTGTTTTATTTGTTTAGTTGTTTGTTTTAGGAGTTAATTCCATTACTGTTTTTTTATGTGTTTACACTGAGTGGTAAGGTGTAGTTACGATCTTGCTCATAAACATATGTTATATCTTTAACAATATATCTTAAATGTGAATGTTAGTTTCAAGGTGGATACGTACTAAATTGTCGCATTTTTTTTTTTTTTTTAGATGTTCTTTTTTCTTTTTGTATTTATTAGATACAATTGTAGCGTAAAGGATGGTAGTTACTTTAATTCTGACTTTATTGTAGAGACAAGTGTTCTTTATAAACTAGCTACACATTTTTATATTATCTAGCCTAAACTTGTGTATACATATAGGAGAAAAAGTTATAAGAAATTCTAGACATCATGTAATGTTTGACTTCATGGATAACATCTTCCCCTTTTTTATATGAAACAAAGTCTGAAAAAAAAATATTATTAATACCGAGTGGCCCATTAAAATCTGAAGACTTCGAATATTAAACTTCAACATATACATATATTATTAAGTAAAAGCAGAATTTCAAAAAAATTAATATTATAAATAGATGTGTGTCTGAGCTGTCTTAATCATAAATGTAAACGACCTTAGCGGCAATGAAGGTATCAAGGCGGAGAAGAAAGGCACCCGCTGTGAATGTAGTTCTCTGTCATAGTGGATTGGTGCGGGCTGAGCCCTTTTTCCTCTCCAACTTTTTGGACTTCCTGACAGCAGTCCTGGAGAAGTCCAACTGCTTGGAGTATCATTTTCTTGACCTGTATGTAAGATAGAGAGCTCAGACTTTTTTAACTAATTGCTTATGCTTTAATACATCAAAATATATATTAATTTCAGTCGCTCAACCTTCATTGATTATTGAATTATTTCTCTAAGAAAGTTATTTGATTATTATTAAAAGTTTGGTCTCTAATGGATAATTCGGGAGGGGAATAAGAGAAAGACTTAGAGTCGATTCGTGGACAGAAGGATAAGTTCAAGACACAAAAAGCAGTCGTTGTGCCTTACATAATGCAGTGTGACCTTCTCCTGCCTCATCCTTCAGTCCACAGATCCACTCCAAGACCCCTACTCTTGAAATAATTCATAAGTGACAACCCCAAAAACTTCCTCCACATAATGAGATATTCCATTTACTTTCATTATTCTCAAAGTTTTTCCGAATATATTGAAAAAGTCGAGATACCTTAAGTCTTACTCCAATAATATTTACTTCGCTTTGGAAAGTTATTTGTTTGTAATAAAAATGTTGTGATATTGAATTACAACTTACTGCTCTCGTTTTCTCCAATTTTGAGATGAAAAAGAAATTATGACATGCAGGAAACTAATAAAATGTACCCTTTTATTGTAATATTCTAATTATGTCGGATATGGAATGCCTACGTTTCTTTCAAATGAAATTACCGTATATTGAGCTAATACAATTAATTCAATATTGCCTCTTTTATAAACCATTTATTTAGCTTTATATGGATAGGGATTTTCACAATAAATGTAGAAAAATATAAGGGTATAATTATCATCCATCGATACTGCGCATCGCCTCCTTCGAGATATCTAATTTCAACATAGTCTCTTGAGGAAAGGATACATCCTTCATTGTTGGGATGAGAAACTCCTTGTATGATTAGAGGCAACTAATATATGTATATATATAAATCAATTTTCGAAATGGGAAAATATTTTATATTATATATAAATTTAGACAGGGTGAATGATTAAGAATTCATTTACATTACACATAAGTGAAGTCAAATTGATTTTCCCATTTAAGTTCCATTAAAATTCAGGAATTCTATGGATATCCCCATAACTCTTCTAGGGTTCCACACACCCCTCCTGAAAGTTTTTATCACTCCGTAAGTGGTATTTTGTAACATATTCTTTCACTCCTTATTTATCTTCTTAATGCCTGGTTTAGGTACTTTCACTCGGAATCAATTTATTTTCAGATTTTTAACAAAAAAGACAGAGACACAAACGAAATGAAACATTCAAATGTAATAATAAACTATCTCCTATGTAGTAATGATATCCAAATGAAAAAATACCAAGTATTATAAATATTTTAAAAAACTCCTGTACACTGTACAGCATTACAATGCTTAAAATTCCTCCAGTGTATTTATCTTTCCTTGACCTTAGGGCGTACAAAATATGTTGTACTTCTGTAAGGATAGCATTTGAAAAAAGTCATCACTCTGGAGGTTGCACCCAAAAATAGTTATCTAAAATCGAAGGAACGTCTCTATATTTTATATTTAAAATAGAACATTCCCACAAGAGATGATTAATAGTCTCCATTAAACAGCCATAAATGCATTCTCCAAGTTTGTATTTATAAAATTTAATGACAACCTCCAGAGTAGCATTTTTCTGCCAAAGTCAGAAGTTTACTACTAAAGCCTCTGATAACTTCGTGTATGTATCTTAGAATTTTTCTTTGTTTCAAATATTCAATAAAAGGATTTAGTGTATGGGATTGAGTACACTTTCTCAATAATCATAACAAAATCGTAGCTAACCTCAATCTGATGGGCATAATTGGTCTTAGGTATTTAACTTTCTTGTGAAATATATAATATTAGTGTTTTTGAAGCTATTTTGTTTACAAAAGATCGACATAAAGCAGCGTCAGCAACAATACACATATCATGCGTCCTAACTTCTATTATATATAAATATTCCTTCACTGGTATGTCCCATTCCAAAAATAGTTCATAACCCTTGATAATTTCTATTGAGCCTTTGTAGAATCTCTCTTCTTTTGTACAGTAAGATTTATTCGTATTTTGAGCAATTGCTTAATTGAGTTTTAGTAAATTTAATTAACTACTTTATATTAAACGAGAACATCACTGTTTTCCTCTTTGTTAAAGCCTGTGTTTAATATGATTGATGTTTGTATTGATTAGATGGTTTAGTTATGTTGAAATATAATTTTACTGTTGCATAAAAAAACAGCATTGTATTAAAGTCGTTCCTTTGTTTTCTGTTATGATTTCTAGGATTCATCTTCTTCTTTTTTTTTTTCAATGTGAGGAAATGTAAACGTTACTTCATCAAAACTGATGAATACTAACTTGATTCTTAACATTCACATTAACTAGTGAATATTTCATAGAAATATTCATTATAAAAAACATAAATATAATGTTTTTACTATAACAACAACAAATTATTTCTTGTTGAAGCCTCAAAATAATGTGATTAAGATGATTATTTTAAAATATGGATTTTTTTGCATTTTAATTGTTATTTACGTGTGTAAAATGGATGGGTAAGTGAATATAAAATTATTAAAAAATTGAAAATACGTAATTCATCACCGGATAACTATTTTTGATGTAATTAAATACGTTATATTTTTGGGGTTTCTTTTTTTCGGAGTTTACTAACTGAGTTATAAAAAAGATGTTCACTGACGTGGGCGTTAACCCTGTGTAAGTAAACATCCTTTTTTTCTTTTTTTTATTGACATACTGAATTAATTTGAGTTAAACGTGAACTCAAATATTCAACGAATTGTATTTCTTGATACAGAGTTGATATAGAATCTAAATTAAGCTAATTAATCCTAACAATATTAGATTTAGCATCAACAAAATATAATTTGTGATGATTATACTTTAAACATTATAACTTTATTAAATAATTTTATTAACTATTAATTACTTTTATTGAATTTTTTTTACTAAAAATGACCTCATTTACTTTGATGAAATTAAAAATAAATCATAAATTGAAAAAAAGTAAATAAACAAAGCAAAAGAACGACTTAAAAGGTAACAAATTAATAAAATTCACCAAACCTTGATTAAAAATTGCAAATAGTTCTAAGAAAATACAGTTTTGCCACAAAAACATGTTGTATTTATTCTGAAATATGTTTCCAGTATTGAAAACTATTTTAAACAGATTTAAAGGAATTTTATCAAATTTGGGGTACAGAAAATTCCAATTCACTAACAAAGGGTTGAAAATTTCAGATCTATGAAAAAATATTACTTTCTATTTTTTATTGTCTTGTATATAAATTCAATCTTTCATTTCAGAAAATATTATATTAAGGTGTTTATTCCTTAATTTATTTATGTTTAATTTTTAATAACAAAACGATAACCTAGTAAACAATATGTTCAAAGTTAGTAGCCTACAAAAAAACTGTTTTCCTTGCCAGATGTTGAAGTCATAGAGAAATATTCATACATGCCGCGCTCTCTTAGGCAAACACAGTCACATAGGCGGGTGATTTTTTTTTTTTTTGATAACTTGTTCAATTCTGCACCAATTGAAAAAAGTGGAATTAAATGATAAAAATCGTTGTCCCAAATATTTGGAAAAGGAACAGAGTTCTCCTTCATATCTATCGGCACTAGAAGCATCATTATAACAATTACACGAATTCCGAGACTCATGTGTTTGCAAAGTTATGAAATAATTTGAGGTCTCTAATGGTTATTTTTAGGCAACAGCAACGTCACACTTCGAAAACAAGACTTTAAAATGGCTACAAGACCAATTTGACGAGTTTATCGTGCTGGAATTTTGGCCTCCAAACTCGTCAGATCTGAATTCAATGAATTTTTTTGTGTAGGGAGCAATCGAACAACACACCAACCGAACACACTGCAACACCAAAGACGAAATTATCAGTCGTACCAAGAATAAATTCAAGGATTTTCCAAGAAACCAAGTGGCGAAGACGCGTTTTCGGTCTCTTATAGAGACAGTAATTGAGGCCGGATGTGACTTTATTGAAAAAATAAACCAAAATCCATTAATCTGTCATAATCTGGTTTTACTTCTTAATCTGGTAACTGGTTAGAGAGAAAATTGTGTATGATTTTTTTCCCCCCCTGAGACAGATTGCTTGCACACCCTGTAGAGGCAACAATCTGGGAATAAGCTTGATCTAAGTTGCAGCTGTTAACAAACAGGGATGTAGTTTATAATATGAGAAAGAGAAGAATTGGGAAAGAGAAATCATAACAGGGAGTTAAATTTTATCTACTTTTCTGATTATTGTTTTGGGCAATATCAACTGACATCCCTTTCTCTATGCCTAAGGTCTACAAATTACGTCAAATTTGACATATGCAACTTTTTCTTCCCTTTGCAGAATTCACCATGTGAACTCAACTAAAAAGGTGAATTAAATGAGATTGCGTAGAGAGTTATGGAGTAATGGTATGATAATTTCAACATGCCTAGCTGTCAAAAAAGTTTTGTTATGAACAAATATGAACAAAAAATAATCAGATTGTCAATTATTCGCCCCTTGGCTTAGACTTGGTCTATTTTCGCTTATACTGACTATTTTTAAGTAAAAATTGATTTTTTTATCAACAAATTCTTGTCTTTTATGTTTTCTTATTGTTTATCAACCCCAACGACGAAATTAAGCGCACTGAAAAGAAAGTCACTAAAATTGATATCACTAACATGACCAGCAATGTCAATTGGTAACATTTTGGCATGTTAAAAAAGGAAAAATGAACTGGGCAACCCTGATAATTTGAAAAATGTCTTAGAGGAGAGAAGCATAGCTCACATGACATTGCATAAAGATCAGCTACAAGCAGCTGTGGCAAGGAGGAGGGAAGAAGGAAATATACAAGGACATTGGGGAAAATAACTCCAATGTCGATCCTCAATTCTTCTCTGCGTCGAACAAGCACTTACAGATATACCTCCGCAACAAATCCACAAAGGTTACTCTCCGTCTTTATGAGAACACACAGATGTTCAATCAGGTTTTGACAATAATTTAATGTATAAGCAAAAGAAGTTCTGTTACGAGAAGGGAGGAAGAAGGAAATAAACAAGAACCTAGTCAAGAATTACTGTGATGTCTACCCTCCATTTTACTCTGAGTCTAACAAGAGCTTACAATTATAATTCCCCAACAAATCCTCAGGTTAAATTCCCGTCTTTGAAGATCACATACAAATATTCAATATAGTTTTGTATATATCAATTAGAGTTTTTATGTTGTAGGAAAGGAAGTTCACTATTCATAAATTTTATAATAATGATGGCAGCTTAAGATGAAAAAATTGACTCTTCAAGTTCACAACTCAAAAAACAAAAAAACGGCAAGTCGAAAAATGCTACCAATGAGCATCAATGAATATAACCTCGCTCAAATGAATACTCACCCGAATCAAGTTATTTCCTTAGAAACTTTGACACTATTAAATTAAAAAATTTTGTGATACTAGAATAAAACATTTTTACAATTAAAGGTAGAAAGCAATTTCTTAAACGGGTAATTCTAAATAAGCTCACACTCAATTTTTCGATACGTATTTATAAACTTAATTACAAAAAGTTGTCCCTTAAAGGAATAAGTTATATGAAAAAAAAAGTTTATACTTTTAAGACATAGTTAATGTTAGTAAATGAAGTAAAAAAAATGCAAAAAAGTTTTTGAAAAATTATACTTTTCATAAGACATAAAACAAACTAATCAAAAGAAATGATTTCTTTCATATTCCTAACATTAATGAAATAACTTTTCATTAATTATAACCTCAAATTATTAATTAAAGAATTACCTCCAAATTCATACTTATATATACCAAACGCAAAAGTACCCAGGATTTTTGAGTTATTTGTTATGCTATAACACTGATGGGATCTCCCTATTATATTATTGTTTTATTCACACGTTAAGATCGAATGAATCAGTTGTCTTCTTTATACACATGCTTATGTAATAACACTTCATATCGACTCGTAACTTCAATCCATCACATTAACCTAGAATAATTTAAACACAGAGTTTTTAACGCCTTTGTTCCCAAGACTCATTGTAGAGTCAGTTGGAAAAATTTCCCTTATTTAAAGTCTATAAATTATTACACGCATATTTAAATATAAAAATTAAAATTCTGACATAAAATGGAAAATAATTATTTTAAAATTGCAAATATAGAAGTAAAATACTTTAATTAAAACAATATGCTTTCTTCGGGTACCATTTTGAAAAATTACTTAAAAATTGTCAGTGTCGTCATCATCAATCAATATCCCCCAATCTTGGACTTTTTTTTTTTTAAATAATAGGTATTTACTTCTATTCAACCTAAATTTAGAATAATTGCGAGTTATTCAAATAAATAAAAGTTTTTTTAAATTGGGAAATATTTAAATATTTGAGAGCTTTCTATAAATAAAAAAGTGGCATTTGACAAAATAAGCTTTTATAACTGTTTAATATTCTATTTAAGTATACATATATATATATATTAAACAGAGAATAAGGGGTCTTCAATCTACAAGCTTTCTGTCCATTTTTGATAGCCTAAACGAAAAAATTGAATAACGGACAATATCTTCGAACAGCGTTCAATCAGTTTTTTATTTCTTAAATGCTTTATATTGTTCTTCAAAACAGTTATTCCATTATCTTGAAGCCTTATCATGGCGGGAAAAGGTTGAGTACGACCTCAACACTCTTATTTTTTACAACTCTACTTAGAAGAATCTTGGCTTACCAAAATGAAATAAAAAGTTGGGAAATTCTAATTTAATTCACAATATATTGATATTATTTTACTCTTATTGAGTAATCGTATAGGAATAATTAATATAAATTGAATTAACGTATAAATAAATAAATTCATTCCTGACTAATAACTTTTATGTAGATATTCCTTTACCTACAATAGGACGGTTTGTTTTTTCACTTATTTCGAATTTCAATTATGGCTAATGAGAAAAAGTTGGGTAATTTTTCCGAAATATTTATAACAAACAAAAAAGAAGCCATAACCTTTTTCAACTTCGTTTTCCATTTAAAGTTTAGTATACGACCTAAACATGATGACATCCTAGAACGAGGATGTCCAATCTTTTAATATAATGGGCCGTATTGCCACTTAAATACGTTAATGGCCCACATAACCTATTAGGTTAAATTTAATAAAAAGTGGATTTATAAAACAAAACTATTAAATACATATTTATTTCAAATTTACGTCAAATTTAATTTTTCAATGCCATACCGCTTTAAAAAAAATACCAGTCTGTCAACCCTGTTCAAGAGCGTCCGCTGGAATTTCTAAGTTGTTTTCTGATCGCGTGACGACATTTCAACACTACCCATTATCCAAATTCGAAAATTGATGACCAAAACACCTACCTAACCCTTACATAACATTTATTACAACTCCTTAAACAAAATGAACAAAGCCACAAAAGAAATAGATGGCATTAATATAACGGAAAACTATAAATAGAAGAAAATATAGAAGATGTTCAAAGTTACTTAATTACCTAAATTAAACTTACGGCTCTATTTAAATTATCTAAGTAGAATCGGGAGCACTAACGCATTCTTCTTCTAGAAAAGGAAAACTCTAATAGAAATCTTTTTTAAACATGTGTCTCAGAGTTGATATTGTATAAACTTATAGGATCACCAATTTGGAGTTCTTTGAAAAGAGTACTCAATAAAGATTCAAAGCAAACTCCTTAAAGACTCATTTTAATTAGAAAACATTTTTTGGCTTGTCTATTTTGATTTACGTATTAGAAAGCATTATTACTTAAATTTCAACAATAACACTATACAATAAAATTCAGGTGCTACAATGCCCACTGGATAAAAACCCACGTTTTTTATTGTTAATTAAGTCATGGAAATTAAAAAGATTTGCAATAATTTCATAATTAATCAAGATTTTTGAGTATAATTTTAAAATTACATAACTATATAGATAGAAATTTAAGGTAATAACAATTGGTAAAATACATTCAAGGATTCAAACTATTAAATATTTTTTATATGAAATGTTATTTTGAATACTGTTTCTAAAAAATGGGTCTAATAACTTTTTTAAATAAAGTAAATGAAGAATCTTATTTGGTCGCAAATATTTTTTTTTAATTGCTCTATATTATAGCTTAAACTGAAGAATAAACATTACAACTTCAAAAGGTTTTTCATCAAAAAAAAAGTTTGATTTTTATTGTTTTTTCTCCTTCAATTTTTAATCTTCTTATTAAGTATTTTATAAATATGTCATGTAATGATGTATGAAAATGCTTGGCAATTACGTATACTTCATAATTATTTGACTAGTTGTAAAAATTAATGAATATTTTAGAGGCAATAAAACTTCAGAAATTTAATATAAATAAGTCGATTGGATTACTTACAAATACTCAATATGTAGCATTCAATTATGGGATTTGTAAACAGAATAGAGGAAATGTGACTCGAATTTCTGAGAAAGGGAGGTAAAGATATATGGATAACCTAGAAAGAATTACTTGTCCGAGAAAGTATGGAGGAATGGGACTTATTTGGATCAAATACTATTAGAAATCGTTGCTTTTTTCGTATTAGAAATGGACGGCTTGACAGGAGCACCTTTTGGAAAAAGCTAATAGAACATAACAATTTGGAAAAAGTGTATGCGAAATTGATTTAATGAGTAGAAAAGGTCCTGATTAAATTATTGAAACGCTGAAGAAGATAAATCCGTTCTGGGCTAGAGTTCCAATCATAAGCAAAAACATATCTTCAAAAGTCCTCCCACTTATGAATTGTCAAGAACCTGATAGAGTAATCGAAGAAATGACAGGTAGGCTAGAGTATGTTTGTGAGATCTTAAATAATAAAATCAATCTATCTGAAACTCAAAAAATGGAAAGGCAAAGAAGGATTTTCTATACGTATGGAGTTATTTTACATAGAAGACACTTTTTTTCTTATTTACTTGGGTCTCCTTCAAGATGAAATTAATGTTTTTATTACAAAAGTTTTCATCATTTTGCATGAACTTAAAAGTACTCGAATTCGAATACCATATAATTTTCATAAATATATAGGAGCAATTATGACTCACACGAAAACAAACAAAATTGATGATTAGTTTAAGGATGTTTTAATGTTTAGTTTTAATTTTATGAGTATGGGCTTTATTTTTTTGCAGTTTAATACTGTATTATGTTGTAGTTTTATTTTTTCTTTGAAATCGTTTAAGAATGACTTGCTTGCCGGGAAAATAGATTGTAAAAAAAAATTGTACGTTTGTACAAAAAAAAGTATTATCAAATACATTGGATAAGAAACATATTTAAATTGGGCTTCATTAATTTTCCTGTTTCTAAAACACTAATAATTGATTAAAGTTAGTCAATTAATCGACTTAATCATATGTAATTTCGAAACACTTTCATTTAATCTTAATATGCAAATTTATTAAACATTATATAAAAATGTTAAAAATTCAATTGCAAAAATCAATCAAAATTGTACTCAATAACCGTGATTTCCAAAATAAAAAAAAAGGCTTAAACCTACTACGATTGAAAGTTTTAATGTTCCTTTTCGTAATCTATTGGTTAAATAAAAATAATAAATATGAGTTTCAGCCGGCAGGCAAAAAAACTGTTACACGGAGTTGTTAAAGCAGGTTTTGTCGTATGATTTCCCTGGTACTAAATTGCATATATTCATGAATTCATGATTGTATAGTTACCATCAATACTCCACACGGAACAAAAAAGTATTATCATAAATTTGGACACAAAAGAATCGTGGGCTCTTTGTTTAACCACTTGGTTTTATAGTTTAAGTGATAAGTGAACCGAGGGAGATTTCACAGTTTAAGTAGACAGGACACGGTTAAGAAACACTACCGAAAACCTTATTGCTGAAAGCCACTTTGCCGAATACCTACAAAATGACGGTCTTGGAACGCCTGCAGACTGAACCCCATATTTATTAATCTTATTTAAGCCGTAAAACACGAATATGACCATTAAAACTTGCAATCCATGAAGGTTTGCCCTTTAAAGTTGGTTTTTTTTAAATCAAGTTTTTAGGGCATAACTAAGATTCAGTGCTATATTTCGACATGAAAAAACGATATATATGAAAATCCAAGTTATTAATAAATTGATAAAAACATTTCAGCATTTAAAAAATGAATTATTTATTACGTTATCTTGATTACATTAAATAAAAAATGTATAGAACCACCAAAAAATCGAGTAAAATGAGAGATTTTACTTAGATGCTAATATCTTTTTTATTTTTTCTTCAAATGCATTATATGATAGCTGAACTTTTAGAATAGACCTTATATTTCAATTTTTTTTAAATTGCCTTTAAAAAAGGTCAATTTTAAGTGATTTATGATCAATTAAGTATATATAATTTATTAAAAAAATTTCGATATAATAAGCTGGTTAGGTTGCATGATTATATATAACAATAATATTCTTGTACCGCCTACGTTTTGCTCTTACAATTTCCTCTCAGAGTCAGAGTTAACAAAATGAATCTGCTTTATTTTTACACATTTGATCTCCCATGCTTCACTAATATATAATTATTCAATATAAGTAAATATTTATCTATTAATTTGAATTTTGAAGCATCTATTAAGTTGTTTTAATTCCCTTACATATAAATTATGTAATTATATGGACTCATAAGTAATTATTTTTTATCGTCTAAATATCATTGTAATCTGAAAATCTGAAAGACATCTGAGAAGACTCTCTGAAACAGAAACCCCAAGAAACTCTCTTTGTACCCTAAGAAAAAAGAATATATTGCCAGCTAAATTTAGATCAGGATCTAACTCAAAGAGAGCCTTATCTAGTTCACGATCGTCTCCGTGTGTATCTGTCTCAAAACAAAATGACTATATCAATCCTTTCCTTGAATGTAAACTCTTTACAAAGTTTGAAACGTAAATATGACGTACCTAGATTTATAAAATATGCAAAATTACACGACATTGTCATACTTTGTGATACAAGATGCAATTTGGAGAATCATTACTCTTTTCCAATAGGTTACCTCCTTTTTCGTCCTTCAATAGTATGAATCACGACTATCTCAAGATTATTCTATTTATTTTTTGGTAATCAGAAAATAGACCGAGACTGAATATTTTCACCAAAAAAAACTAATTTTTAGTTAGCTTTAAACATATGAATTTACTTTAACTAAACCTATGCAACTTTTCAAATTGTCTGAAATCAACAAAGTTTTGTCTACAGGGTAATATAGTTTTTTAAAAGTGTATTTGTTTAATTTAATTTTATCATTAAAAACCGTAGTTTTAAATCTTTAAGTTAAAATTAAGGGTGTACTGATACATCGGAATTGATATTAGGACCGGCAAGAACAGTTTTTTTAAGTATAACTTATCGGAATCGGCTCAATAATACCGATTCAACCGATAGTTATACATAATATTTTATATGGATAATATGACTTATTTGAACTTATTTTTGTAGAGAAAATTACGCTTATAAATCCATAAAATAGATAAACTAGACGACGTCATTCAGAAAAACTAAAAAAAAAAAGGGAGTTGGGAAAGAACATAAAAATATTTTTGAGTCATCAGTATCATCTGGGTCTTTTAAAACAGACACGATTCCGGACTCGAGCACTGATTTATATATTTTTCAATTCCTAGGGCAAGTATATAAAACTCAATTCGATACTATAAGAGTAGAACTTCTTTGTTCAAAATAGCATTAGGGCAGGGAAAATATTGTAATTAAATTTATTTTAAATCAATTTATACCAAAGTTATACAAGAATTCTTCTGTTAGAGGACGATTTAACTCACTCAAGACCTATTAAATTAAAAAGAAAATAGAAGAAATAGTGCACACATAAACTAATCGCTATTCACATTTTTTCTCTTTTCTCAAATCAATCCTTAATTATAGCATATATGCATGTTTGCATTTATTTTTTTCGGACTTAAAATGTGTTTTTCTTCAATTGAAGGCATTTGTTATTACTTTTTTTAAATGAAATAACTTGGAATGAGATTATTTTAATTCAACTTGGATCTATAGGATTCATATTAAATTAAAGTTGTTTCTTATTATGAGATATGAGAACCGATTTTTTACCGCTATGCTTTAGAGAAAAGAGGGAAAAAGAACACAAATAAATGAATTTGAATAAACACGGTGGTGCTGCTATTTCAACTTTAATATTCAGCTACTTGTCGGTTCAAACTGCTTATAAAAAGATACACACCATTTATAAAAGATATTTTCTTTTTTAAATATATTAAAATTGAATTAAATGCGCTCGCTTTAGGTTACTAAAAATTACTTCAAGTAGAACGTAACGCATTTTAAACCTTAAATTAAATTTAAGAAGTTATATTTTTCTCGTTATATATATGGTATATGAGGCAAGAGTTTCAATGGCAAAACCTCTGCAGGCCATAAATTCCACAAGTGAAAATTTCGGGACGAAACATCCTAAAAACCATTTGTAGGGCTTTACCACTCTTTCAATTTTTGTAAAATTGTACATTTTCACTGATTTAAGCCGTGTGTCTAAAATATAATTTTGAAAGTGATTTTATTATTAAAATCGATGGTACCAAAGCTAAAAAAGTTTATAATCCAAGACAAAAACTTAGAATTTAAGCCTAAAGTTTTACAAAATAGTTATTTTTATTGTAATATATTACTCTTCTTAATCTCTATTCGTAAATCGAAACAATAATGTTATTTGATATTTTTAAGTGTAAGAATACACGACGTATTGATATGTATTCCACAACCCTTTACTAGAGACTTCGAAACTACTTGTGCTATATTGGGATGATACAAATAACTTGATGATCGACTGCAAAAATATATAATGGACGCCATTAAAGTCGAGAACGACTTAAAATTAATGTGTAATTGAAGGTATCCGTCCAATTAAGATATATATGCGATTATTTATGAAGAGATATTTAGACTAAATTTTCGATTCCAAATCTAACGAAGGAAAATACTAAACTAATAACACTATTTTTTTTTAAAAAGAACCTCAATTTGAAAAGATATCTCCAAAGCAAACGAAATGACGTTTTTCGAAACAAACTAAAGTATTTTTTAAAGTAAATCAAGAAGATTGCAAATGAATTTAATATGAGTCATGTTCGTGTATAAAATCTAAGAAAGCTACGATCTATAGGATAAGTTTTTTGTCTGGATCAAGGAAATTAGAAGAAATTGGTTGTACCATAGACGGTGCCGATTAAAAAGAAACGGTTATATTAATATAACTACGTCAAATGCAATATGAAGAATAAATAAGAGAAGAAAAATAACTTTTTGTAAAAATAATGAATTGAATTTTGACTCAACAAGTTGACATAATAATTCTATACGGGATTTTTCTCGGAAACTTGTCGAATAATAGAAGCTTCGCCGACAGATACCTATACCATTGACTTCAACGGCAAAACGAAATACATTATTGTTACCAAGGTTACCAGGGCAAGTTATATGATAGATGTGATCTGCTGAAAATGTTTCTACTGTAGTTTAAGTTGACGTCGGCTTAGTTTCCATCCAAAAATCAGCTCTGGTCATTAATAAAAATAAGATTCAAAGAGCTGTATTTCCAGCTAGTAATGAAGCTGGTTTTTAGGATGTACCTAAATATAGTTTTGAAATTATGTTCATAAATATATTTCAAGACTTCTCTTTCAGGTTGGTAAAGTGAGAGGTTTACACATGCCTTACACTCAAGCTATTAAATCCCAGTTGGAGGCAAGGATGAATCTCCACAAATTTGATGTGAATTCTGGTGTTGGATTAAAAAAGTCCTAGACAGAAATTGACTATGTTTTAAGCTCGCCTTTTCCTGGATGGAATAATCACAAGGATTTAGTTCAAGTGAGCTGGGGGGCCCTTATTTTTGTACACATTCAAAAGAAGATGGCTCTAGACATCCTTTAATCCTTTGTGACTGTAGTAATCCTCCTTGAGCTAGATTCACATTCATTTTCTTGTCCAAAATGCAAATCGTGCTTTGTTAATTTCTAGCAAGTAAGTTGTTGATAATTATGGCCTTTGCTCCAACTGTTCGTTTCATACCATGTCCAGACATTCTGGCTACTGTTCCTTCAGTTAAAATTCTGAGGTCATTGGCAATTTCGATTAAGGTATTCTGGCGTGCGAGGATTTCTAGCAAAATAATTATTTTTGCTTCAATTTTGTCGTCTTTGAAGATACAGCAAATATATACTAATAAAATAAAAAAGTAAATGGTTATTAGAATATAACACAACCTCACTTTTGTAAAAAAACAAAAACTTATCAAAACTTTAATTTCTTTAAGTGTAAACTTTAATATGAGGCATGGGATAGATGTTTAATTTGGAGCTATTTCTATGAAGAAATTAGAAAAAATGATTTCTCTAAAAATTAAACATAAATTATAAAAGTAATTAAGATCTATTTCGTCACATCAGCTTGTATCGGATCTAATGAAACCTCCTGATAGCTAATCTACTTTCTTCTAAGCATTCTGCAAATTGTCAGAGTTAAGTAGTCATTTTTGTTTTTTTAGTATATTATCAGTTCATATTAGAGGTGGATTCGGTTAAGGGCCGATACCAAAAAGCCCGACGTCCGAACTTCATTTTGTAAAGCCCGAAAAGCCTGTTGTCTGAAACTTTCAGGCCGATATTGATTTATAATCTAAAATAATGCATTTACAGCTAATCAATGATGTTTTCCATAACCAAGAGTGAGTGAAGCAAGAGCTATCATACAATTGTAGCAGTGGCAATCTTGTGATGCAAAACCTTCCATCTGGCCTCTAGTAATAGGTAAAGTTGATAATATTGTAGAGAAAAACGCGTGCAAGGAGAAGGGAAAAAAATACTTATGGTATCATTGTTTAAAATACTGATGTGATTATCATCTGCCTGCTTTTTTATGATTTTTAGGGTATAACGAAAGTATTTATAAGTAAAATGTTTAATGAAGATATACTACGTATAGTTGACTTAGACGTTTTTTATCCGTTACAGTAAATTTTATAACGTCACACTCCATGAAATTGTAATTCATTATGACCCTTATTTTCAGAATAATAGCTAATGAAACGGCAAAGTAGAGTATTTCGAAATATATTTGAAGTTCCAAGTTAAAAAAAGAAGGCGTTAATTAAATATAATCTACATAATAAAAAATATACCAAAATACATTTATGTTAAATATACAAAATTAAACAATTGGAATCATATAACTAATAACAATAAATTATATATACAGAATTTTGAAATAATAGATTGATCCAAATCATATTTTCTTGTTCTGACAGCGGAATCCAGTTAAATATGTCATAACTTTAGGTTGCAAAACACAAGCAAGACGTGGAGTTTAATCAAAAAAGATAATCACCCCTCTTCTTCATGTGGAAGTTGATATATACAATTATGCACAGGATAGATATATCTCTACCGATGAGATCTAACTAATTATTAATAATAATGTAAATATCAAAATCATAAAATTACGCAATAAATATACTAATTAAAAAAAAAGTTAGAAATAAATCCACCTTAAAGATTTAGAGCAAAAACTATTTATGTAGTAATGTCCGGCGATATTACTCCCTATTAAGAGCATCAAAAAAGATATTTTCCCCGTTATTTATGCTTATATAACAACATACCATTCTAATGAAGGATATACACAATTGCTAGTTATAATGCTACACCTAATGTAACTACTCCTGTTGTTGTGACCATTTAAGCAGTTGTTTTTGCCTTTGATGAGTTTTCTGAACACCATTTGTTGGAGCCTATCAACCATAGCTAAGCCTTAAGTGATAAAAAAGTAATATTTATTGATTATGTAATATTGGAAAACCTAATTATCATACCCAAGTCTTTAAGTGAAGAAACTAGTCTCAGACAAACTAGTTACGAACCATCCAAAGCTACTACTCCCGTTGTTGTAACCATTTAAGCACTTTTTTGCCATTGAATGTGTTGTGTATGATAATTCTTGATAATTTTGGCTAAAATAGAATCATATTTTAGGGTTAGATTTAAAAAAAATTGAATACTGACTGTTAGATAGTACAAAATTCAGAGTTCCATTTCGAAATTAGTAAATATTTTATACCTTTACTGATAACTTGATCGTCATTTTGTGTGGATTACTCAAAATATTTTTATATGTATTTCTATCAATGACATCAGTGCCAACATCCTCCATTAATTTAATGATGGTTCCTCGGGAAGGGATAGGTTTACCCGTGTATTCCTCCATAAATTTTTTGAACGTAGATTATTAGCAATGTATAAGGTTATATTACATGCAATAAGCATCTTTATGAGATCAGAGTTACAGTCTGACATGATGTATTCATCATTAACTTAATTTTTTAGATGAATATCCATGCTTTTGATATGAGATGAGGATAATGAGTGGCGTAGAATTCTAGACAGGGGACTAAAGGCACATTTATATCGACAAATCCGACAAGCCATCTGCTCCTCATCCGGTAAGTATTTTCCAAATTCCTGGGCCTCCATTTTCATAAATCCAGACAGAAGGCGACGTTATTTTAGGCATTTTATTCAGTTCTCTATCGACTATCACCATCTAATATTATATTAATATTAAATAATAAATGCGGGAATGATAATGGTCTTGATTGATAGAAGAAGATGTATATTATTTAATCAATGATGCCATAAGTATTTCTTCTCTTCTCCTCGCACGCTTTTCCATTCTTACCAAAATTATCACCCTTAGTAATAAGACCACTAATGTATGATTACCATTTACCCGAGGGAGCAATAGTACTTGAGAGGTACTTGCAATTAAAGCAAATAGATATTGATAATCAAAGATCACTGAAATCCAAACAGTTCCTTCAACAGATGTTATTGATAAGAATCTTAAAATCTAAAGCATTTTGAAATTACCCAGTTGAGTCTGAGTATCGCACAAAAGAGTAAAAAAAGAAAAATTAATTATTATTATAATAAAAGTTTGTGCTTTCACGAATTTCATTTTAATATAAAGATAGTAGAACAAGTAAATAATGCGCTGTTAATACATGACATCCAAGGTTAATTGTTTGACTTCCATGACGCTTTTAATATTGACGACATAGTAGATGAGCGGTTGCGTGTTTTGTCAAAATCTGTTTTTCTTTCCAGGCAGTCTGTACGATACATTAGATCATTCTAGCAATAGTGACGTCATAGACTATGATTGGTTGCGTGTTTTGTCAAAATCCGCCTGTCTTACCCAGCAGTCGGCACAATACATCAGATTGAAAATTCTAGCAAGGCCAATTACATGATGGTCTAACCTTGTATTTCTATTAACCATGTATCTCCGAAAGGCTCGAGTCTTTTTTTTCTAATCATTCAAAAACTATTTCTAGAGGCTCTCAAGATGTCAAAACAGTTGAGAAACTACTTGGGATGTCAACTTAAACTATATTTTGGATTTTTCAGTTCTAGATCAACTCTGTTATACAATTTGTTTGTGTAGTATTTGACTTCATGAATTAGTTAATACATGAGATGTTCTGAATATATTTAGCTCTCATAAGTATATATTTGATTACCTTGATTATCATATTTTTCCCAAGGCTGGCCTAAAATCTGACACCTTGTAGCCCGACTAAGCCCGATCCACCTCTAGTTCATATTTTCTACAACTCAAATGAAAACAATTTTGAAAACTAAAAAACACTGACACTACAAACCTAAAATATCGTCACGATATCATGCTTAGAACTTACAAGACTATCTACGCACTTAAGTTAAAACGTTTTCATTTAATATAAATGAATAAGTTATATACGAGTACATAAATAATTTCAAGAATATTGATATCTACATATATTAAGTACATAATATTAATTACAATTGTAAGTAAATATATACTTTTTTCTCTTGAAAAATGATAAAACTAATGCACTTATTTAAAACCTAATAAATGACTTTTTGGAATACTTAGTTGATAAGGTATAGAAATAGTTGTTTTGTAATTAGAAAAAACATAACTCAACTTATTTTGGTTCTTTTTTTTTTAATTTAAGAGCAATTGATGATTTTATTCTCCGTTAGTGAACATCACATTTTTAAATTTTATATTTTTGGGAGTTTTCTAAAAAAAAAAAATTCAAAAAGAAAATCGTTGCTTTTAAATATTGTTATGAACAAATCTCAAATAGACAATGATATACAAAGAGGTGAAAATGTCGTTATATTGCAACTCCATGGATATTTTTATTGAGTCCAGACCAAGTTCTCAGGAAATAAATGATACTATATAACCTTTGTCAGTGAACATCCTTCTATAGGGTGGTAAAAAAGAAAATATATATATATATTTGCATAGTTACATGATAAAGAGTTGAACGATTATAATAATTATGTCATTAAAATTTGGTATCATTGTTAGAACGATTTCATTAATTTTGCAAACGTAAATATTAATTAAAATGCTAAAAATACTTGTATGTATATGCAGAATACCGAGATTTTTTTTGATTTTTTTAAAAACTTAACAACATGCATTTAATATAATGGCTTATTTTTATAATAAATACTTTAAATGTATATTTTAATATTTTTGTAAAATTTCCGATAGCCCATGATTAATCGAAAGACAAATATGAAGAAAATAAATTATAGACTGGCATTTTTTAATTATTGATTACTTTCACTGCCGAAGCATTTCCTAAAAATTATTTCTTCATTATTGACGACACTGCTTTACTCAGGGACTCCATTTACCTTACAATGGAGAAGAGAGAAGGAATGTCATTGGCAGTATAAAGTTTCCTAAATTTGGATGAATAACAATAGAGAGATAAACATTGTAGGTGACTTGTTCATATTTAACATAAAATTAGGTGCATCAAGGCTAAGAAACTTAGGCATTAATTTATACTTTTTCTTCTTCTTTATCGACAAAAAAGGAATTAAATTTATATGATGAAATTTAATGTTTTTTGACATTAAAAAATAAAATAAATATAATAGTTATAATTATTTGTTCTCGTTACTTGCATAATATTATATTTAAAACATGTTACAATTATTTATAAGAAAAATAAGTGAATTTGGAATTGCAGGTCCAATGAATCTTACAATGAATAAATACACATTAAAAAATAAATAAACTACCTATTATATTTTATACAAATGGAATTGTGTATCAATTTTATTTTAAATTAAGGAAGACAAGCTGTAAAATTAAATAAGTTTTTATTTTTGAATTGGATATCATTTTTATTTAGTCCTAAAGCAAACTTTGGTAATATCTATCAAAATTATAAATTTGAGTTGTCTTATTTTGGGTATTGATGATGACGATGGAGTTGTTCTTTGACATCCTCTATAATACTGCATACGATTCTTGACAATAACAATTTTGCAATTAAGAAGCTAATATGATTTCAATATTTAGAGGACATGGTAGTTTAATATTGTAATATCATGGATCTATATCGTGAACTCTTCCCTCGTCTTTATTGAGAGTATTAACATTTTAGAACTCAAATTTGAAGATTTGGTAAGTAATTCGACTAATTCATTGGTTGGGAAGTTATAGTTATGTTAAAATGTCCTTGTCGAACCAAGACTAGAGTTTAGGATCGACTCCGAAGTAATTCTTGGCAATATTTTTAATAATACAGAGAAGGATTTGTATTAGCCATCTGTCCAACCCTCTCAGAACTGCTCACAGCCAATCTAGTATATTTCATGATAGCTAAGCTGCTATTCTCCAAAACATTCTGCAAGGGGTACCAGGTCTATGTTCAATTTCTTTTTTCTTTAGAATATCGGTAAATATCATTATTTTCAACTCTGATACTTAACAATTGATTGTGAACCTGTTTTTACTTATTGAAGGAAAGGTTGAGATTTAAAAAAATCTTTAAGTTCCGTAAATTTATGTATAATACGTTCATTTGGGAAATATAAAAAGGAATCCGCCTCTTTTTTCTATTTCCTGGATGACTCTATCAATATTATTTTATAAGAATTTGTTATAATTGATTCATTTAATTTCGAATTGGACCTCATCAAAATTAGAAATAAATCATTGCAGAACATCAAAAACCATATTGTCTATGGTCTGCAAACAACATTAATTATTACTATTTCAGCTGTAGAACACAAAAATGACCATTAAAATCTTAAGTACCATATATGAAAAGTTTTTAGACTATAATAACGATTCAAAGCCATATTTTGAAGTTAAAAAACTATATTGATGAAAATCAATGTTAATAACTATTGATGAAAAACATGGCAGCATGTAGATGTATAATACAACATCGATTACTTTATTTTGATTAAAATTCCGAAAAATGTATATAATAATGAAAAAGTCGAGTAAATGAAGATTTTATTTAAAAGTTTATATTTTCTTCTCATTTTTTTACAGGGATTATGTACTGTAGCTAAAATCAAAGGATAAATCTAATATTATTACTTTAAAAAGGTTGATTTTTAATATTTAGTTTTTAATTTTGTCATTGCATATTTATTAAATAAGCAATATAAGGCTAATTTTAAGAATTAAATTAAGTGTAATATACGAATAAATAAGTAATTAATACTAATCAATTACTTTGAATATAAAGAACATTACTTGCTTGGAAACCATCAATTACTATTTACAATAATAATTGACTTACTTTTTATCATTGAATTTTGGAGAATATAAACCTGGCATTACTTATTTATTAAAATTTATTTCAGAAAAAAAATAAAAATCACCTTTCTCGAAGACTTTTTTAAAAAAGTCCAGTTTTAATATATGGTGGGATCAAATGGGTGTGTTATTTTTTAGGTTACTATCAATAATAAAAATCCTACGATCTATATCAGGTGGTGTGAGTGCAAGTCTTTCTTGCTCTTTGAACCCTTGGAAAATCCTACGACAATCTTTTTTATGAAATAAGATATTCATTATATGATAATACACATTTTTTTTTGTTTCGAAATTAAACGAAGTAATAAGGTTTTAAATACTGATGCTCCGTTTTCAAGGACTGGAATACAATTTCTTGTTAATGTTTTGTTGTATATATTGGCCAACTTATTATTTTTATGAATAAATGTTGTATATTATATACAAATACGAATGTAAAATTAAGTAATATTATAATACAGTATCAAATAAAATATTATTTATGATAACAACGTGTGCAGTGTAGTTTACCACTCCATATGTTTTATTTTACATTTTTTTTCTAGTCAAAATAATATGAACTTAAAAGAAGAAAACAATATTAAATATAATATTGTAATAAGTATGACTGACGCTTTACAAATCAAATAATGGAAATAAAATTTATAGTTGACAACAAGCATGAAATAGAATTACCACAACACTTGGAATCATTTCATAGTTGTTTTATTTGAATACAGACCCATGTATTCCTTGTACTAATTTGTTAATTTATAAAACAAAGTTTTTCTTTTCATACTATAGTCAAATGAAAATATTTTATTTTACTGAAGCATATATTTAAAAATCATAGTTATTTTTTAGGTAAAAAAATATATTTTAACAAAATTCCATTTTTTTTAAATTGCAAACTCAGATAGTAATGTAATTTTTTTTAAATTCCCCCAATAAAACAAATCATTTTGATTTAAAAAAGAACCCATATTTCCAGGGAGCCCAGGTGGGGTTAAGCCAAGGTGCATCGATAAGAAACTTGCAATGCAGTCTGGTTGACAGTAGCTTGCAACATTTTTGATGACGTCACTACGTACCCAAATTCAGTGTTACTCAATCCTGATAAGTGATAATGAATAATTATTGATAAATACTAGAAGCCGAAGGAGGATAAAAAAGTTGTGAACTGCGAGGAAACACATTTAATACATAGGGATTTGGATGGATCTTTCGTACGAAAGATTGGTATATATTCATCCGCTTCCACCCATCTTTTCCGTTCCTAGGAATTCATATTTTTCTATTGGAATATCCAATACATCTTATGATCCTCTCTTCAACTTCATGTTAAAGTGATCTCGTCTCTTAGCCGTTGTGCCTCACCATTTATGGAATAATTTTGTATTGGGAAAATGTGCTACACATCAAGGTCTATGATCGTGACATCTGACCTAGTGAATCATTGCCTCTATGCTCAAGAATAAAAAAAATCTTCAAGATCTTTCATGAGATCATCGTATACTTCCACATATAAGAACTATTGAGTTCCATAAAATGACAGAATAATAGACTGAAAGATCCAGTGGTAGGAACACAAATATTTATCATACTCCATCCACAGCTCCTTAATTGAAGTTCTTGAGTCCTTTTCTCGGTAAATCAACTCTGTTTCGTCTTTTACTCTAAGAAAAAAAATTTCATTGAAAGGTGTTCTTGATGCATATAATGCAGAAATGTATGATCTATATGGATAATTATATAACACTATAAGCCTGATGCCAGATTAGTGATTTCTTCAATCTTGTGAGTACCTTTTGTGATTGGAAAACAAGTTGAAGATTATTCTAGACTTTAAATATAATGCTTCTCTCTTTTCTTGATAGTTTAGTTTGCAAAGCATATTCTATTCTGCTATAGCTTATAAATAGTTATTGGGAACTATTAAGTGAGTATGTGTTAAAATATAAGTGACTTCTTAACTTCTGCAGATTTTATTGGAATATTTGAATGTCATTGCAATTTCCTAACTTATTGACACAGGAATCCTCTTATAAGCAGCTAAATTGATTGTTAGCATATTGGAATATTACTCTTTCGAAAAAAAAATAATTACTAAGTTTGTGCCATACGAGCTAATATTATTATTATTTGATTCATTCGGTTTTATTTTGGACTTGCAAATGCAATTTCGTTATTGAAATTCTTGTCAAGTGAATAGAAACTTCAAAATCATTTATATTATTAGTTAAATAATTATCAATAGTTTTTACTACTGACTATTCCATACTATACAAAAGTGGGGATGTTTTAAAACACTTAATTTCCCTAGTTTTATTAAAATATATACATAAGTATATATATATATCTATCTAGAGAGAAAAGTCACATCACAAGGCATAAAATTATTCAAGGTATCATACTCGGTTATATTAGCAAGATAATTACTTTGAACTCTATTAGATTTTCTCCAAAATAAATGACAAGTTAAGATCTTATTGTTAGTTATACATTATATACTATATTTATTTGAAAATGTACGTTCTGAACTATTTTTTTAAATTCAAAACAACTTATAATTTATTTTTTTAATAAGTTTTAGTACCGTCTGTCTGATTAGAAAATAAAATACTATTTTATCATGTATGAATTATTTCTATAAATTTGAATTTCCTCCTTAAGTGACTCCTCTGTGATGTCATCAAAATAGCTAGTACAATTGTAAACAAAAGCAAAGAACCTTGAGTTTAGGAAAATTGGGTGAAAATAAGCTAGTTACAACAATAAACGGCTAAAAAGTATCCCAAATATATTTGATAGTTTATAATTCGAGGAATTTTAATTTATTAAGGCTCCTTAAAATATCATTTTTCAAAATTTCAGAGGGACAATAGAGAATGCTCCGAAAAAAAAAATATTCCTCAAAGATATTGGAAAACACGTGATGCTCTCAAAAAAAAAATTACTTCTGAGTACTGTTATTAAAAGTGTAGAGGTAACCGTAATAATTTTTTCCCCAGTATTTAAAAATATATTTTATAGTTTGATATTCTAAAAGTAACTAAATTTGAAGATAACTTTTGTTACAGTACACAAATTGTTTTTTTTATCACTTGTGGTATTAGTATAAATATTTCTATTGTCATATATTTTTGAGGAGTTGATATTCAAATAGAAGCTTAAATCCAATACTTTAATGATGTTAAAATACACATTCCTCTTCCATTATTCCTTTCCATTGATGTATGTATATGAATTGTATCAATCATATAACCAAGAGAAAATGGACTGCAAAACATTTTTGATTGCCATATCCATGAAGCATTTAAATGGCGAACCAAAAATGAAAAATTCCGCTTCAGAAGGGGAATGAGGCTGTGATTTTATCGAGCAAGGCTCAATACATATAACCTACAATGCCTTTGTTTTTATTTGAAATAAAAAAAAATTTAATTAAGGATATTATGTTATTTTTGTAAAAACGAAGAGGGTGAACATTTCATCTACGATTCCTTAATAGTATCTTTACGGTAGCTAGACTTTTTTACTTTAAGTGTATTTTAAAATTGTTAGGTTCTGTATCTATGACGTTACTCTAATATAATTTTCTCCGAACAACTAGACCCTGAAGGCTTTTTGATTATTGATGTATAAATAAGAAAATAAAGCGTAATAATCATATACTTAGAAGAAATATATTATTTAATATTTTAAGTTTGAAAAGAAAGAGATTAAAAGAACGTAGTAGGTTAAGTTTTACGTCATCAAAATATACTAACATATATGTTTGAAATAGGCAATATTTTGTATAATACAATAAATATACAATATAAACGTCAATTTGACTTAAGAATATTTTAATAGCACAGTTTTATGTTCATGAATCCCTCACCCGGACAATAAAGTCCATCATTCATGTAAAAGTAGTTGAGTATAGCCAGCAAATGTATTACTCATAACAGTTAACATATTGTGATTTTTAAACCTCTATAACTCTCTCTGTCAAAATGAAGAGATTCTGTGATTTAATTTTTGTATTGTTTGGAGAGAGAAAAGTATATATTCGTAATCATTATCAAAAGAAGAATAAGGCCTCTGTTGAGGAACATAGCACTCTGCCTTAAATAATTGTTAAAAAAATAATTTTAAAATCAAGACTTAAGGCAACACAAATTAAGTAAATAAATATAATTAAAATTCAATTATAGTACAAAATGGTAAACTTAGGACCATACCAAAAAGTTTGAAAAGCAAAAATATATAATTAAGTATTTGAATATTTATTAATAACTGATAAAAGTTGCTATTTATTTCGAATAAAAATATCATTACTTGATAATTTATAGAATAAAAAATCAGAACTAATTGTTTTAAAGGCTAACATCAATTTGTATACTGAGTAAGCTAACGCCAATAAAAGTAAATGCTTTCCAATACTTATTTCGATTGTTATGAAACTTGACGATATCATTACTTGATAATTTATAGAATAAAAAAATCAATTTCAGAACTAATTGTTTTAAAGGCTAACATCAATTTGTATACTGAGTAAGCTAACGCCAATCAGACTGCCTTAGAAGATCCTTGTTACCTCACCTCTATGTATAGTCCCCTTGGTATTTTCCCTCCACAAACATTATACATTTTAAATCACAAAACCTATTTATTTATAGGAGTTGCTATTTTGAAAGTTATAATATACAAAGTTCTTAGAATTATATTCACTCATGACTCGTGTAATTCACCAGAGTTATCAACATTGAACGTATGAAATCTATATCAATACATTGTATATATTGTGTTTAAATAAAGATTGCTGGTAATTTTGCCGCATGACAGATTCGCCAACTTTTTTTACTTGTTATATTATGTATTCGAACTTTACTGTCTTATCTCGTGCAGTTTAATTATATAGCTAATTGAAGAATTAAAAAAAGGCAAATAGGGATAAAATAATTTAAAAAGAAGAAATTTGTACTGTTTATACTGTATAGAGTCTAAGGAATCACGGATCTGGGAGGATGAGTATAGACTATTGAACCATATTCAAGTTCTAAGTTAAGGTTTGAAGAAATGAAACAAACTTCAAATATAACTCTGAAATATTAAAATCCTCCACTCATCGTAAATCGATTTCTTCAATGTTTCAATCTTGGAAAGGAAGGAGTTCATTCTACTCCCAATGAGGCCTCTCAATAAACAAAAATGTCGTTTTTATGAGCATTCTGGGACTAAAAGTAGAATTTTACAATATATCAGTCAACTGATCTTTTTTAACAAAAGAACTGATTCCCTAAAAGAAATGAATCTTTAAAAGAACTGAGTCATCTTTGACAGATTATATGTATTTTGATATGAATGATGATGATTGCTGTAGCTTGTTGGATTCAATCCAGAGTTGAGATTGAAACCAGGGAGAGTATGTTATCCTGGAGAAGGGAGTGAGGAACCCGAGCAGTTTGCTTAGAGGTATTGTTTACGTAGATTTGAATTGTGTAAAGAGGAACTGAAGAGAAATGGGGGATTTTGAAATTGATGATTGCTGATTAGGAGAAGGAGTAGGAGCGAGTAGTAATACTAATAGACGATGAAGAAGAGGAGTAATAATGGGAGTTACTTGTATTTCCCAAGGTATAAATAATATCAACAGATTGGGATTCCATTTCTACTCACTATTAAAGATTTATCATGACGTCATTTCTGATCAATAAAAACCATAAACACCATAAATCTTTTGAATCCGACGTCCATCTATCACTAATCATCACTCATATCAAGTGCCGACTGCTCACTCCCAAGCCCCTTCTACAGCCCTACACAAAAAATACTAACTAGTGTAGAAACATGAGCTGTATTAAAGGGAGAAAAGAAGTTACACAAGCAAATGATATCACAACGTAATAATAGAAGTTCATAAAAATAAGATTGACTGTTGTTTATATTATTCAAACTTTACTATTTTAGGAGAAGGGTAAAAATTCTTATGTCGTACCATGAAGAATGATAGTGTAGTACAAGGGGCTCACGTCTAGAGAGGACAAGTGAAGATTCCAAATGTCCGGAAAGATGTCTATCAGGACTTTCTTATCCAGAAGTTCGATAAAAGTATGTGCATAGAGCCACTCCTTCCTCTCCACAAAAAAATGTGAATAGGAGACTCCATAACACCCATGGCCATAGTTCCAGCTGGACTTTTTGTTCTGAAGACATATCTCACTGAAGCCGAGACATTGTCTGGAGGTTTAGCTGTTCTGCTTATTCGCAGTGGCATAAACGGTGAAAATTTTTTCATCAAGAAAGGCAAAACTTTCCCCGATTTTTTGTTGGCCTTGAGAAAATTTAAACTTTGTGCATTTTTCCAACTGTCTCAGCTTGCCATGGTCAGAGATAAGATGTCTTGTTGTCTTCCTCTGTGATTATGCACCAATGTCAAAATAAGACCCTGTACTTTATATACTTACACTCTTAGTGCTTAATTTGTATATAGATACATTTTCTGTTTCTAATTCTCTAGAAATAAATATATGAAAGGATAATCAGTGTAAGTAATGAGCTTTTTTTATAACATTTAGCATTTTTGTCCACAAAATTGTTGACATTAAAATTGATAATTAAAAAAATATAAAGAAGACAAATCCTTGTAAAAATTTGTAATTTTGCTTTTTAAATTTGTGAAACACAATATATAAGAAACCTATTTTACTCAAATGTCAAATATCTTATCTCACACAATAGACAAGAGGGCCCCACGTATCGAGTAGGTATATATCGAGTTTGATTGAAATCTCATTTGAAATATGAGAAGATACTATTAGTATTTTTTTTTTTTTAAAGCCCACGTATTCATATTAAACTACATGTCAAGTACACCTTTCGTTTTTTTGTTGTTTTTTTTGTATGTGTGAAAAATATTTGTTACCACCTTAAAAAGCGAAATATAAAAAAAATCAAAAATGTCGAGTATACTCATTCATACAACACTTTGGCCCGTTGACACGTTTTTGTTTTAGATTGATTGCCTGCAAAAGGACTTAAAGTTTATTTAACACTTGTTAGACTATTAAATATACCCTTACATTCTATATACAATTTAGGATTATATTTTCATAGCTGAATGAGTCGTTGAGTCGAGTAGATATGGCTTTGTTCATTTTTTTAACGGTATATTTTTTAATATCTGAAGGTAACTTTTGGATTTTCAAGTTAAATTTTATCATTTATATAAATATTGTACATAAAGTTTCAGCTTCTGTAGATATCACGAATAGAAATTTTGCAAAAAGCGCAACAATATGGCCAGAAAATACTGTGAAATATAACTTTGGATATAGTTTTAAGAATGAAAATAATAAAGAACTTGTCAGAGCAGCAATGGAGCATATTTCATCTCAAACATGTATAAAATTTGAGGAACACGAACAACCAAATGAAAGAAATGGATTTCTCTTAATTACTGAAGGTGATCAATGTGCAGCAAATATCGGTTATGCAGACTACACTAATACTGGAGTATATAATTTACCGTCCGGATCCTTGATATTAAATACAACATATTGCATGGTTAGTAAATTAATTATCTTAAAAATATATTTTTGAAAACCTTCCTTTCTACATAAATTTATATAAAAAGAAATTTGGAATTGTTCTGCATGAGTTATTACACATGCTCGGAGCCTTACATGAGCATGATAGACCTGATCGAAAAACCTATATCCAAGTATTATGGAATAATATGCAAGCATGGGCTAGACCTCAATACTATCGATTTCCTTACGAAGGTAAAGCATGCGTACAATGCCCATATACGCTTAAACAAAATTTGACAAATGAAGAACTAAACAATCTTGACAACTGTTGTGATGTGTCGCACAAGGGAGATGAGTTTAGTACATACGATTACGAATCAATAATGCATTATAAAAAAGTTAAAAGGTAAGAATTCATGTACTGTTTTAGAGTAAAGTTGTTTGGAACTAACTTATGGTAAGAGTTGAAATAACTACTGAGATATAGTTGAGTTTAAGGGGGGGAAAAAGTGACAAATGATAATAGTAATTTGATAAATACACTCATTATTGTTGAATTATTTTTTTGTTTTTGTTTATGGGTTTTTTAGTTGGCAATTTAAAGATTGTATTTTATTTTCCTATGCTGTAGTCATTATTGTTAAATTTCTAAAGAGTGAACTTCATTTTCTACTACACACAAGATGTTTACGAAACCGGATTTAACATTTACATGGGCTGCACTCCTCTCATCACAGCTGCTTGTAGATGATCAAATGAAGGGTCATAACAGCTAAGCTGCTCTCCTCTAAAACTTTCTTCAAATTGTCAGAATTACCATGTAGAATGTTGGTTTTTTTAACGTGCACAAGATGCTCCCGATCAGCCTTACTGTACTCCACTATTAATAAGGAAGGGAACAATATTTTCTTTTGGCGTACGCATATTTAAAATCAAGTACTAAATAATTTTATCTTATTAACAAAGTAAATCGAAAATTTAACAGTTTATATTTTCCCTTTTGGAAAATAGATTTTAAAATTAACTGGCCTGCCAGGATATTTATTGGTAACATTACAAAGTACATAGAAATGACATTCCATTCCAAAAAACTTTATCAAAAATATTGGAACCCCTATGGAATAAATATTTATTGATAGTAATAATACCTATATTTCAAGGTTTGCAATCGAAGAGAAAAATACATTTGATACACTAAAAGATGTTCAACCTGATGTAGATATAGGACAGTTAACAGGTATGAGTGATCTCGATGTTATTAAGACAAATCATCGCTATAGCTGCCCATCCAAAAAAAGTATTCAACTAATACTCCTATAAAACACATGTATTATTATAGGATATTTTTTCAGAGAATTGTACAACAAAAACTGGAAATTGTGTATTCCCTTTCAAATATAATGGTTTCACCCACAATATCTGCACAGATGATTATTTTGATTATGAACCATGGTGTGCAACAAAGACTGGACCAGATGGTTCCTATATTAAGGGTTATTGGGATTACTGTAACAAGGACTGCTTTGGTGATTATTATAAATTTACACTTTTCAAAAACAACCATTTGAAATATTATACTTTTACCGTGGGCGCAAATAGTGGCCTTCCAGATTGTACATATTTTATATATTAACACTTTTGTATTGCCCCATTAACTTAAAATTCCTGACTGCTAATCTAATTTTTACTAATATTAAATTGTTAATCCATTTTTTACGTTTGTTTTAATTAATATAGAGTGCGGATTGTCAAATTATATGAGGGATTCATGTGGAGGAACAAATAATTCATATAGTCGAAATGTCCTAGACAATAAGGAGTTTCCATGGCAAGCTTACTTGGTTAATAAACAGGATAGAATATTTATTTGTGGTGGAGTTATTTTAAGTACTAATTTTATTCTAATGGCGGCCAGTTGCTTTAATGATATTCAAACAGACCCGTATGAGGTAACAGAATGAGTCAAATTATGTATTATTAATAAATATTTGTAGAATTTCATATTTACTTCATCTATTACCTAGGTTAAGATTAAGAATATCTTTCCGTCAGATAAAGGATATGGAATATTTCTTGAGTTAAAATCTATTGATATACATCCTAATTATACACAATCACCTCTAGCTAACGACATCGCCATTATCGAACTTGTAGAATCTCTTGCATTTTCTGACGGTATACTTCCAGTTTGCCTAACAACTCCCAAGAAGCACTTTTATGCTGACAGAGCTGCAACATGCAAGTTTAATTTCCAGTGTTTGTTTTTGAATAATAATAATAGTATTTTATATGTGATACTTTAGTTACCCACGTTAATGATAAAAATGTTCAGAGCTATTGGCAAATGCTGAGAATGAGCATCTTAAAAGTGACATCTTCAGGATGTGGTCATAATACAACTAATCAAATTTGTGCACAGAGAATGCACAACTTCACTAAAGAAGAGTTAGTCTCTGGGCCTTTGGTAATGAAAGAAAACGGGAGATGTACTGTTATAGGTATATCTTCAAAAGCAAGTGATTCATCACCTCCATCTAATCAAATCATGTTCACAAGAATCGATGCTCATTTGGGATGGATTAAAGATAAAATAAATTCCCAAAGGAGTTAGATGCTTCATTTCATTTTACTTTTTAGAAATTGAAATTTTAATCTATTGTATTTATTTATCACTGATATGTATTTGATTTTATGTATTACATAACATTATGATAGAGTTGCAGTCTTGAAATAAATTAAAAATTTACTTTATTTTTCATTTTTTTATTCGTAACTAACAGTAGTATCCATCATTTGATAAAATTATTTGACATAAAGAAACAGACAAATTTTGCTTGAACAATAGTACCTCTACAACAAATTGTGTGCCAGTTATGCATAAGCTGAAACTTTTAACTCATCTTTTTGTTTTTCATTTATTTTTTAGGGGACACAACTAAATATCAACTTTGTATGTACATTAATAACCCAGGCCTCATGCTTTTTAAATCCTTGTGCCAATGGAAAGGATCTTGTAAGACTTAGCAATAGGCTTGAAAATTTGAAAATTTAAATAATGGTTTCTGCTTTGTTTTTATATTTTGAATCGTTTGGACTTGAGAAACTTTAATTTCCACCGGAGACATTTTTGAAAATGAGTCCTTTACAAAACTTCATAATTTGTTAGAATTTGAGTTCTTGGTATTATTTGTGAAGCCATGCACTTTTTCAATTTTTCCGTTATGTGCATGTTTTTTAAGCATACCGGCAAATAATATTTTCTACAACTCTAAGCATGTATGTAGTGTTAAAATATTATATTATTGTTTAGTTGAATATTTTAGTCAGATTTGATAAAATATTACGCTTCGGGCAGGTTACAGAATTTAAAAGATGCAGACTCGCAGCCTTTAAAAAAAACCTGAAAATAAAATATCCATGCTCAAACACTTTGTTCTGTGTGATAAGTATTCCTTAGCCCCACCGACCTATTTAATAGATGGATAATCAAGTAGCTCTCTTTTTCCTTTTTATTCAATAGGTTGTACATCCAATTAATATGTAGGTAAATGGTGAGCACCTTAGAAAACGAATGTTTTGTAAAAAAAAACACACACATTAAAAATTGGGTACTAGGAAAACGGCCTTCAGAGAATGGACTGTGGAAGGTTGCCCTGGAGAAAATTGGCATGGAGGAAAATTGCCCATATTTTGTTCAAAATTCATGTATAATAATAACGTATTATAAATTCACTTAATATTATTTTTGACAACTATCTAAACGTATTTGTTTGTTCCCCCCACCAAGGGAGTACCTTCAAGTGTGAGTGATATTATTGCTATACAATTTGCTTTCAATTTTCGAATTCAATCCAATCTTCTAAAAAATGGATCGAGAGGATTGATAAGGGGGGAATAGATAGCTTAGGATCTTTTCAAATATGGTTGAATACCCTCCGCCCTCAAAATGACCCAAAGATAGTGTGGAATTGCTAAAAACCTAAACCTATACATCTAAAGAACCCCTTTAATACAAAAAAAAAAACTTTTTACCCCTCATTTTGCAAATTGAAAACCGTATTTTTTTAAATCTTTTTTCTGATGAATGATACATTAAAGTTAGAGTATTTAACTGAATTCTGTAGCAAATAATTTATATAATCTCGTAAGCAAATTATAAAATAAAACAAAATTTTATTAATTAACGTTTTATTCAAACAAATATTTATATTTTATAAATTCCTATATAAAATAATACAACAAATTTCTTATAATAATTTCCAAAGACCTAAAATAGATGCAAATTATATGTTAAATCTCTTATAAAATGTACAAAAATAATGTTAAGCGAATTTATTATGTGTTATTATTCATCATGAAATTTGAAAAAAATACGAGCAATTTTCCTCTTTGGTAGTTTTCCGCGCACTTTAAAATTGTAGTGTATGCTCAAAGAACATTGCCCCGTTGGCATGGTTTTTATTATTATTGCTTGAACAAATACTAAAGGTGGATCAAATACCTGTTAAATAATAAAATATGTCTATACATCATATTTACATTTGATATAGACTAACAAATCAAAGTTTGTATTGTGTATCTTTGTTGTAAAGTCATCTTGGAACTGTGTAAATACATGCTTTAAAAAAATAATTATGCAATCGTAATCATATTAAAAAAGAAGAAAAACATATATTTAGGATTTTAAATATTTAGCATTCTTTAGCATGGAAGATTTGCTGCTTTTGGCAACCAGAGCAATGTTTTGTTTTTTTGAAGTATTGTGTTATGCAACATCATTGTCGTACTTACTTTGAGTGACAGACAGCTTTACCTCAAGCATGATACTCTTTCAACTCAAGCACCCTCCCCATCAACCTTTTTTCCCGTCAAACACCCTTGTCTCCAACATATTTGCCGTTCTACATACCTGCCACCCAGCACTTTCACCGTCAAAACTTATAAAATAAATCTTACACAGTAAATATTCTGGCTCGTTAAGTAGATCCAAATTCACACACTAGTATGAATCTTAAAACTATACACGTGCAATAATTTGTATTTTGCTAAGCTATTTGTGGATGTCTTTTTTGCCAGTTTTTTAAGTCATCACACAAGCTACATCTCTCACAGACTTGGTAGAACCTGAGTTACATTTTCTTTTCGACAATCTCGGATTGAAAAGTGATGGGCGTATTACAAAGGTTGATATCTGGAAAAATAATGTCAACTATAGAGTAGCATGGGAGTTTGTGAAGTCAGTAACCAATGATGTTGCTGAAAGAGGCTTAAAACTCATGAGTGACTTTGCAACAGGGTTAAAACCGACCAAGAGCAGAAAAACTGTTTACGGCAAGTTATAAAATACCACAGAAATAAATATATTAGTTTCAAGAAATCTAATTTCAAACATTAATAATCAATGTATTTCTAGTATATTATATTGCATTGTTTTTTAGTATAGAGTTATTAGCTTTGTTCAATAACAAAACAACCCTTTTTTTAAATCTGGGACAAAATTTACCCATGGTCACAAATAAAGTGTTAATAACATATTTATTGGTTTTGATTTTATACCAATATCAGTGATATACGATGAGCCATTGTTAAGCTATAGTCAAAAGAATCCAAACAATCTCGATTTTTTTTATTTATTTGCTTTGTTTCAGAGCCACCAACAATAAATTTTCAAGGCCCATGTAACAAGCATAGCCGTGGTTTAAAATCAAATTGACTGGTATATTTAGTTTCTATAAGCCTTGAAAAACGGGCAATAGTCAAATTTTAATAGGATTGAAAAAAAAGTTAAAATTTGAAAAGGTATACATTGTATAATTTTTTTAGTGACCTCAATATGAACTTAAAAGAATAAGACAATATTAAATATAATATTGTATATTGTAATAAGTATGACTGACGTTTTATAATCAAGAATATATATTTATTTGACAAAAAGAATACTACACTTGGGATCATTTCATATAATATTATTTGTTTGCAGGTGGGAGTACCCAGGCATTATGTAGACTTATTTGATAGACTATCACACACAGTTTTTCAATCCCTTTCACAGTATGGTCAAATAAAAATATAATAACTTTACCGAAAGAAATTTTTTTAAATTATAATTATTTTAAGTTTATTTTAAGAAAGCAATGGAATTATTGAATTGTATTGTACTCAAGTACTCCCACTAGTACTACAAAGTAGTAATAAATAGTTGAATACCAGTAATAAATAATAATTAATACAAATCAGAATCACCAATTAAACATTATTTTCCTGATTCCATTTAATCGTCCCATCATTATATTGTAGGTTATAGTTTGACGTCATGAAAATAGACTAACATATATGTTTGAAATAGGCAATATCTTGTAAAATACAATACATATACATTATACACGTCAATTCGACTTAAGAATATTTGAATATCACATTTGTATGTATAGACATTTAGAAACCCATAACCCAGATTATCACATCTATGATATGCCTATAAGTAGTCGTGTATTACTCATAACTTTACATGGTATTGTAAGTTTTTAAACCTCAACAACCATCTCTGTCAAAATGAAAAAGTTCTGTTATTTAAAGATTGTATTGTTAGGGTAGAGAAAGTGAAATCTTTAGATAATATACGATTACAAATTCTGTTTTGAGTACGGCTTCTTGCTAAAACCTACATTTTCTATTGTTATTGAAGCCGTAGAACACGAGAAGGATATCAAAAATCTTCAATGGCTGTAGCTTTGGAGTTTAAAATCTTTTTTTGTTTTAATGTTTTAAGGTATAAATTCGGTTCAAAGCCATATTTTGAAATGAAATAACTATATAGATTACATAAATAAATATTATAGTTTAAAGTTATTCCTCCATTTAAGAACTTAACAAAATTTCTATCAAAGAGGCCAGATGAAAAATTATAACATAAAATATCCAACTTCTTGTAAGCAGTGTATTCTACTGGGGAAAGTTATATGTCATTGATTTAAAACTAAAAAAATGAAGCACATTAGCACTAAATAAAAAAACAAACATCATTAACAAAGCAAATCCATACTTCTTACCATATAAAAATAATTCTAACCAAAATCAATAATAGCAATCAGGAGTTAGACTTCGGTGGATACTTCATTTTCCTTTGAGATAATCCACAAATATAGAAGCTTTTATTTAAATTCAAAGGTCTATTTTCAACCCTTGATGTTTGCAGAATTTTGACAGCTATTTTTTATATAATTAATTAAGATAGTCAGTATGTATACATGAAATAAAATATAAACACCCTCCCAAAGAGAAGAACAATATACAAAAATGACTTGCTTTATCCTCCGGATCTCAAAATAGAAATTTCAACTCTCGTAAACTAACCTCCAGTACACTATAGTTTAAAAAAAAAAAGAAAGAAAAATGGAAACACCTTTTACATATACAAAAAGGCCAAAATACACTTTGAACTCACTAAATCTGAATTTCATATTTATACAACACACAAAAAGACGTCTGCAAAAAGTACATAATAAACGCTTTTTTTCCTGTCATTAACTTGTTGAAGGGCTCTTCCTAAATCGCCAATCCATTTTCAAGTCGTTTTTTTCTTTGTTCACTCTCTTAAACTAATTTTATGTGATCATCGTATAATTTTACTTGAAAAATATTCTAAGTCCAAAGGTGTGAACCATAAACTTTTTTCATAAATCAGTAAAACTCATGTTCTGTTGACTTGCCATCATGAACTTCATTTTATTCTTCTCTTTGTTTTCAATTATTACTCTATTTTCCTTAAATTGACTCTCCCGACACTTAAAAAATTTTCAGCAAAAAAAAAAATTACTTGAAAAATATTCCAAGTCCCAAAAACTGACACTTAATCAATTTCCAGCCAATTTTTTTTTTAAGTTGATGGATATTCTAAGTCCTAAATACACTTAACAAATTTCCAAAAATATGTTATGCTGATTTAAGTTGACTTGCCATTATCAATTTCTTGTAATTTAACATGAAACATATTCCAAGTCACAAAAACTGACACTTAGTACATTTTTAGAACCATAATTTTTTTACTTCATAGATGTTCTAAGTCTTAAAAAATACACTTAAGAAATTTTCAAAAACCAGTTTTGCTCATTCAAGTTGACTTTCCATCATCAATTTCTTATGATTTTACATAAAAAATATTCCATGTCCCAAAAACTGAAACTTGGAATATTTTACAAGTAAAAAAAAAAATTTTTGCTGACAAATTACAAAGTCCGAAAAAAGAATCTTGGAAAATTTTCTAAAATCAGTAAAACTGATGCTATCTTGACTTGCTATCATCAACTTCATTATATTTTATATTTTGGTTTCCCACACTTAAAAAAATTTCCAAAAAAAAAATTACTTGAAAAATATTCTAAGTCCCAAAAACTGTCACTTAGTAAATTACCAACAAAATAATTAACCCGTTTTTATAGGATAATAATACAAAATCTTCAAAACGGTTGTCAATTGATATTCCCTGCTTTAATTAATCAAACTCGCAAAAAAAAATCCTTATTTGATTGGATTCTAATACAAAATCCTCAATACGGGTTTTGTGTTGACTTACCCTCCTCCACTTAAATGAATTAGAAAAATAACCCTGTCTTAATTGGATTCTGATACAAAAACTTCAATATGGGTTTTACTTTGACTTGCAACGGTCAACTTATTTTGGGTCTCAAAATAAAGCCCATGCATAATGATTGGATTCTAATACAAAATCTTCAAAAGGTTTTATTTTTTCACTTTCATAAAGGTTTTCTTGCATTCATATGAAAACTCATAGGCTCAATCAAGGTTTTGTGATGTGAACCAACACATATGACAAAGCCAACACTTCTGTCTTGCATTAAGGAATATAAATCCATTTTATGTATTTTTATACGTAAAATGTCATGGACGAGGTTTAAACATTTTAATTCATTTAAATTGGAGTTAAATTTCCTATTGACATCACTGGAATCAAATCATTCCACCAAACATGCTTTCATTAAATAAGGCAAGTCAACAATAAAAATTAAAAAAGAGTAGTTTGCTTTTGTTTTTTTCAAGATGTGCCTTTTTACTTAATTTTTATTATAAATGATTTGCTACGAGCAATGATGATCCTATAAAGATACAATGCAGAATGCTTTAAGAATATTTTTTCTTTATTTCTTCCATCCTACACCCTGTTCTTTATTTTTCCTACCACACTTTTAATATTGCCGTCATAGTAGATGAGTGGTTGTGTATTCTGTCAAAATCTGTTTTTCATTCCTAGCAGTCGATACGATACGTTAAATTGAAAATTATAGCAATAGTGATGTCATTGACTATAAGCGGTTGCGTGTTTTGTTAAAATCCGCCTGTCTTAAATGTTCTACCCTTGTAATTATATTAACCTTGGCTTGGACTTCTATTAATCATAAACCTGTAAACGTGGAATAGAAAGTTTTAATCATGTGAAAATGGACCTGAAAAAAACATTTTTGATTTCCATATCGCTTAGCATTTAAATTGCGAAGCAAGAATTAAAGAAAATACTAATAGCCGTAAGAAGATCATTCTAAACTTTCAATCCAACGAGACATCCTATGAACGAAACATAAGAAGAAGGAGCATTACATTGAAAGAATCATACTGTTAAACCTTTTTTTAAAAGATCAAGAGAGTCGTTCTGATGGAACTACATTCTCATTCTTTAGATGTGATTATTTTACTCTTCTGCCGTTCAAAAATCAGTAACTTTTTGTCAATCTTTGTTATTTATGCTACAGAATCCAATTAAAATACTTTTATACATTGTGACAAAGACGAATAAAAGTTGGAGATAATTTAGAAAATAAAAAAATGGCAGATTATAAAGATAAAGTAGAAGGTTTTAATTAAAAAATACTTATGTATCTCTGTGAGGATTAAGTGTTATTTAATATTTCATAGACAATGTTAAACATAGTAAGAAATTGTTTTTGACTAATTAACCGCAATACTAAACCCTAAAAATTTTATAAGGAGTATCAACAAAAAGATAAACTCCTTAGCTATTATAATTTTATACGGATAAAATATATTTTAATGATATAAGGGTACATAATGGTCTAAAAAATAATATGATTATTTTTATTAAGTAAAATAACTAAAAATCAAATTATTCTTATAAAATCAATAAGTGGGAAGGACTTTAAACACACAATAAAGTCTAAGGTTTACATTCAGGACTGGAATTGACTATCTATTGAATCGATACGTTCTATTTTCTTTTTGTAGTTTTGTAATATTACATTTCATACTTTAAACTATCCACGTCATTAATATATAGAATATTTCTTTGCACTTAAGTCAGTGTTTGAGTTCATCATGAAGTGTTTTATCATTGTAGCACTTGTTTTGGTTGGAGTAACCCCTTCCGAGGTCTCCAAGTAAATTGAATTACTATTGAAATAAATTCTTATTAAATATAATCTCCGGACAAAACAGGCTATCTTTTTTGTTTCAAGGATCATGGCTTGAAATGGGTGAAAGACGAAATGGTGCAGTTGAGTACCTAAAACAGCTCAGCGTTAGCAAGGGCAATGCCACTGCATATAGCAAAGGTTCAATTACTATGCAATGTGTTCAATTAACTGAAGAGGGTTACAAAATTACAGGAATACGTAATGTTCCAAAATTCCTTGTTTCTATTTTATTTTAATATCGCTAATTTTTTAGAGAATAATGCTGCTTATAATACATCCATAACATGGAGAAAGGAAGCGAAATTGCCATACGTGAGTGCATCAGGACTTAGTTTAATATTTGATGAAGAGGTTTTGAAAGACAATGCTACAAATCATAATGTAATGCTTTTCAATGCTTACAAGATAACAACTTCTCTGGTTTTCTTCACTCAACGCCTTTTTACGAGTGAAGGGCACATGAATTATAGTCATACAAATGCTGCATCGAAGACAACCTTTTACACTCTCTACAAAAAACAGGAATAAATCTAAATTATTCCCTTAGTATTTAATAATGAATTTGTAAACTATAAATTTCGTTTGAATAAATACGTTTATGCATTATCAATTTCCTCGTGTATTAATTAGTAGCTGAAGCCCCCCGCATTACCAGGAGTTTCATCAGCCTCTTGAACTTTTGCTTTGTGAAACGTTATTTCTCAATTGAAAGGCATTGTTTTTAGTCTATTTTGAGAAAGCAATGGAATTATTAAATTTTATTGTCTAAAGTACTCCCGCTATAATTTTCTTTATTATTATAATAAAAAATGTAAACTCAAAGAAATTAGCAGTTGCGTCATCCAATGAGATCATAGCTCTAACTCCTATAATTGCTAAAACTCCATCTCAATCTTAATATTTTGACATTTTTATTTAATTCAATAAATGTAATAGGTTTGAATCATGAATTATGAAGATTGTAATCCTGTTGGGCACAAAAAGTATACAAGAATTTTTCCTAAATGAATATTTACATTCTTTTCGATTTTGATTATTGTAGTTCCATAATTGTAGATTAAGTTAAGTGCAATTCAAAATATCATGGTGGTTTTTCTTCCTGCAATAAGTAATGTGTATAAGTCCGTTTTCTTAATGTAACAAGATTTTTTAATCGGAAGATGTATGTGTGTGTAACATTAGAGTGAAAGAATAGTTTTTTGCGAATAGTATAATAACTTGTTCCATTCCAGCTTTTCCATTTGCAGTCTTAGTTTTGCTATCATTTCTTTCCTGAAAATAATACATATTATTGATGTTGATAGTTGAAATTATATTCACTCATGAGTCACGCAACTCACCTAAATTAATCAATATTTATCTTATGAAATGTCTAATAATACATTCTATTTAAGAAATGGTTCCATGTATTTTTGTCACATGGCATATTCACCACCTTTTTCTGCTTTTCATGTAATATGTTCGAACTTTGATATTGTATCTTGTTATGATTATAGATTAGCTAGCGAAAAAAAAAAGAAGGAAAATAGTGATGAAATAATTAAAAAAGAAGGAATTGTTACAGGGTCGTTCAAGTAAATCCGGACTACTTTTAAATGTATTCTGATCAATAAGGGAAGCAAGTACAGGTTTTTAATTTTATTTACAATTACTAATAATACAAAAATATATATATATATTGAATAAATTTGCCATTTCGCCAATAATTAGCACAATAGGAGCCTACGGGATTTGCAGGCCTTGACCACATCCACGGGGTAGACCTTGTTCCAGTACTTGATCATGGAGACCTTCAAAGAGTCGATGCTATTGTATGAATTGGCTGAAGCTTTCCTCTCTTACTCCCTTACAAGAAGTAAACCATGGGATTCAAAAAAAAAAATAATAATAATAATCACATAAATCAAAATTTTTGTTGTTAATTACCTCTCCTAAAAAAACTACCTAATCATTAATCAAGCCTGCTTTGTTTATATTAAAGGGTGCGTGGACAAAATCTGCCGCTTCAAAAAACAACAACTACAAGCTTATTTTATAATATTTATTGATAAAATAAATCCTCTCCTAAAAGAAAACCTACCTAATCATTAATCAAGTATTATAGATCCAAAATACTCATACCATCATGTTATTATATCAAGTCGAAATCGAATCACCAGAGGCACACTCTTGGATACTTTGTTTATATTAATTATCTTCGCCATGATATGGAATTTAACAATGTATTTATTGGCTAATCCGTACCTATTATTTTTTACTATTAGGCCGTACTTAATCTCAGATTCTGATAGTTTTTTCCCAATAAATGTCTCCACACTCTTCTTAAGTGAAGTGAAGTGTATTTTAATACATTTGCATTCTTCTAGAATGTGACCAATTGTTTTTGTGTTGTTTTTTTTTAATTTTTTTCCCCACATCCAGAACACTTTAATGCTCCTTGACCTTTCTTCTACACGTCGGAGGGCCGATCACAAGGAAAGTATTTTATTGTCAAGCAAGTACTTGCATTCGTCAATAACATTTTCTATTTCGTTACGAGTGGAACTATCATTGAGGAGTGATACATTTAATTTCCAATATGTTTTAAGTTTAAGCTGAGAGAGATGAAAGTTTGCCATAATTGGTGATTAATTGGAGATGTAAGGTAGAAAAGCATTGAATTCTTTGAGGAACTTTGCTAAGTTTGATGAGACAAGAATATAATCTAGTCTGCTTCCCATTAGTATGCCTGATTATTTTACTAGTAATACTTCATATTTTTTTTGTCATACTTGGAAATAACTCCCTCTAGGTTGCATTTATTTTTAAAATTTCGTGAACCATTATAATAAAACATGTTCTTCCAATTTGTCGATTTACATATAGATCTCCCAAAATTAAGATTTTTTGGTCTTTTATTCCATAGACTATTTTGAAAAGAAGGCAAACCCTTCCATATTTGGCCATATTTTGCAAACATTTTAAAGCTTTCGCCTGAAAGGTCAATGTTTACCTTTATGTAGCTTTATGAGCTTTGAAAATAGTAACTTATGTTTTGTTGTATATAATAATATTAAAAATTAAATTATTAGAAAAAACTTTATAATACAAAAACTATCAAACACAAACAACAAGAAATTTAACAATATATTTCAGTTCTTAAAAACGTGTATTATAAAAGTATAAAAAATAATTATCACTATATTATACACAAATTTCCTTTTTGGATAGGTTTTGCGGTTTAAAATCAAATAATTATTTGATTTTAATATCTATTTAGAGCAGACTATGTAAATAGTAGGTTTATAATGAAATTAATATAATAGCAACACTAAATATAGAAACACTAAATTTGAAATGTTATAATCCTCTTAATACAATACTTCAAATTAAGGACCTCACGAGTACCATGATCTCATAACCTTCAGCATTGGATTTTTTGTGTTTCCTTAAATTTTAATTCTATAATATTTGAAAAAGTTGAAATATCGAACTTATATCATTAGAAGATTATAAATTGGCTCATAAAATATATTGATATGAGGCGTATGCCGAGTCAATAATGGGATCAACAGTAAAATGAAACGATAAAAGGAGTTGCCATATGAACGTTGCGTTTTAATAGGTTTTAGAGTCATTGCCAAAGGATGAAGATAATGTTTCGAATGAATGGGATAATAAAAATGACTGAAGAAGAGTAAATGACAGGCTTATTTCATTTGTGGCATGAGAAAAAATTAGCATACATTATTAAATCTTCATGGAACTTCTAATCATATGAGGAGTCATCTGTAAGAAACAACAATTAATTACATGTAAAATATATCCGATTTCAATTTTAACAGGCGTGTATAACTTCCTTCTAAACTGTTATTCCACAGATCATTCTTCAATGACGAAACTCCTTTAAAATGACTTAGTTAGTACTAATTGATCCTGTTAAATATAGATAGAAGGTTCCTTTCAATGATCTAAGGACAATATTTACCGCAATATACAGCTACAACAGCGACAGAAGTCACTCAATGTTGGTAATAGCTCTACAGTACACATGCCTATATTTTGGAATATTTTTAACCAATCACCATTGATCCTGTTTTATACTTTATATTATATTAAAATATCCAAAAATTTGAGATTGGATCATTATAAATTATCCTATTTATACAAATGTATGCTCTAGTCTTATGACTCAACCAAACTTCTCTCTTATATATATTTGGCATTGCATGAAACATTAGAAAATAATAAGTATGTACATGACAATTCATTATAAATTTGAGTCAATGTAAATGAGCTAGAAAAGATGGACCTATTGAAATAATTTTGATTCGATCATATTTGTCCAAGTAATTTAAGATTATAAGAAATTAAAACACAAACATGTGTATTTTCAGGACAGTAGAATGGATTACACATATTTTTCTATTTATTATAAATTCTTGGAGTTCCTAAATTTTTGAGTTTAATTAACATCATACATATGTAAGAGTTTGATCTTCTATCAAAATGACCAATTCATGTTAAGAATATGATTTTTAAAGATTTCTTGATAAACAAAAATGACCATTAGGATTTCATCCTCTCTTATTAAATTAAATTTAAAAAAAAAATAAAAAGGACTTCTTGAGCCGAATCAAATTCATGAGAATTATAGCCTTCGAATGAGTATTTTCAAATTAATAGTTTTTCTCGTACAACAGGGGACGTATTGAGTTGTGAACCCCAAACACAACGGCGTGCCTTTTATAACTTTGTTGTCGAGTTGCTATTAAAAAGGTATCTCACTCTTCAGATAAAAATCCCAGAACGAAAGGGCAAAAAAAAAAAAAACTTCAGAAAATATACTAAATTAACAAAAATTCAATATGGAGCTCACTTCCTTCACTCGCTCTGTAGAGACGGGGAAGGCCCAGTAAAAATTACTTGAATTGAATTTGAGTCTATTAAGAGACCTCTCTAAAAAGAGCAACCTGAAGAAAAAGTCTTCAGAAGCACACCCTCCATTCAGAGGAAAATGATCCAAAGAGCTTGACTGCCTCTTAACAACTAACAATATTTTTTTTTTAAATGAATATTTATTATATTTTTTTAAATTTCATTTTCAACAAATTATAACTATAGTTTTATTTTTTTATAGTTATTCTAAAAATACTTAAATACATGATATTAGAGTTGATATTTAAGAAGACTTATGTGTAAGGAAATCAAATCTTTCACTCTCTATATATATGACTTAGTATGTACCCATGGGCCATTGCATATATAGGTATGTACAATATACTAACCTATATGTGTATCTCCATCCATATACTACTACTAATCCAAACACATACTCTTAATGTTTATCTATTTTAAATGAGTCCATTTCAAATAACAGACTTTAATAATGGCATGCAGTATTGAGTCTTAACTTTCTTTTTCTAGTCGAGAATCTATTATTGTGAGATAATTTCGAGTAAAATAGGGCTCCATTCCAAGTAAAGTTTCGAGTCCAAGTCCCCATCTCTGGGTGTTAGTAAAAAAAGTTTATTGTGCAACATCACTATATCCCATGCTAATTCAACAGCACCAGATCATCAAGGTGAAGTCTCATGGTTCTGTAAATGGATATTCTACCACAACAAACATAATTTTAAATGAGAAGTAAAGTTTTCAAATTAAAAAAAAAAAATAAATGCCTGAACTAAGTGCTAAAACATGTTGTAGTTCTTAAAACCGGATTTTCATTTATAGCCTGGTTTATTTTTGAAACAAGTCTGAACATTGAAGGCTAGTATGCATAGTTAATCATCGAAAGTTCAAAACAATTCAATGAAGAACCTTGCTTGTTTGTTTTTATTTTTTTTTATTTCATAGTAATATTGTAAACAACAAGAAAAAGTATTTTTAAAGTTTAAGTAAATATGTTTTTTTTACAGGAAGATATATAATTATAGGTTTTTTTTAAATATTGTTAGTTCAGATAATTTAAAATCACAAACCAGACATAAAAATGATTTAGAAATATCTAAACTCTTAAGTATTTGCTCATCAAAACTTCTTATCTCAATAAATTTCTTAGTGATCCGTGTTATATAATGTCAAAATAGTTTCATTTTAGTTTTGCAAAATGTCTTCAACAAATAAGTCTATACGTAAGTGCTCAAACAACTCATTTATAGGTCGGAGGAGTGATAAAAATTATTTAGCTCAGAATACTAACTTGGCCTATTTTAAAATACGGATGGGGAATCAAGATAAATGGTGTAATTCTTGTAAATTTATTTGAAGTCAATAGACCATGGGAAATAGAAATAAGTCTCCGTATGGTTAGAACTAATAGATAGAAAACGTAAATTTACTACTTTATGCCAAGTTCCCCTCCCACCAGCACCTATCCTCACGCGTTAGGGATCTAGGCTTAAAGCAGTGGAATACAATGCCAAGCACTTCAATTCAGTCAAACATTATATTAATGGAATGGATGAAAATAATGATGCAATAAAATAGTAAAAGATGTTTTGAAGAATGAGTCCCTCTTGTCATAAATTGTGTTTATTAAAAACAATTTGAATCCAATACAAGTAGTCATTAAAGCATTGGATTGCCGCTACTCACAAGTGTAAATATCGTTGAAAATCTATGTCAAGATATTAAGCTTGAACCTTCTTTTCAAAACTAAATTTCTGGAGGTGATAGAGAATAACAAAGGATACATCGAATTGAGAGAATTGGCACCTGAAACCATCAATCACGATAGCAATTTTTTTTATAAGCAAAAACTCTCCTATTGGTTCTAGTGACTATTTTTTTGGTATTGAAGGCTATGACAGCCTTAAAATCGCATTTTTTATCTGAAATCGAACTTGTAGACTAACAAACTACTCCTTCATATAAAGCAAAAACTAAACACCGAAAAATTCTAAAAATGAACCTCGCTGCTAGTTGTATGTTTATACACTTATTTTTAAATGAGATTATAAGTTTTAGAAAGGAAAAAAAGGAAGAGAGAATCAAACAAAAGATTTTTGACACCCATATGAAAGTTGAGCGAATGACAGTTCAACTTGAATAGTATTTCTTCCCTAAACATTATTATATTGTGGCGGCTGTTGCTCGAAATCCGCTCTTTTTGGAAAAATAATATAAATTAAACCCCTTATTTTGACGACGAAGACGTATGATAGGAAACAAAGGATTTTAGTTTATTTTGATTAATTAATAAACTGCTTAAAACTAATTCAATGTGAATCAAGAAGCTTAACTTTAACGGAATCCAGATATTCTACAGTGGAACTTGAGTGTTTGGCAGTGCAATGGGCAGTTGCTCGTTGTAAGTATTACTTATACGGTTCACCTAAATTTCTTATTCTTAGTGATCAACGTCCACTTGTTGGTTTGTTCAAAAAATCAATTATGGATATCCCTAATAAATCCCTACAACGTTTCAGGGAGAAATTACCTGATTACAACTTCGAATTGACATGGGTTCCAGGTAAATGTCATGAGATAGCGGACGCTTTGTGAAGAGCTCCGGTATTTGACCCACCTGAGGATTCGGATGAGGAATTTGAGGATAACACAGTGTTATGTAACAAAATTTGTACATATACCAGTGTGCAACAATTGATCGATGGAGTAGTAAACGACAGTGAATATCAAATGATATTACAGGCATTCAGGTCGGGAACAGAAATGAAGAAACTTCCAATCAACCACCTAGCAAAACAACTATCGTCAATCTGGGATCAATTATCTCTATTTAATGATGATGAATACACACTCTTCATTTATGACAACAATCGTATTATTGTTCCTTCGGCCGAGCGGGAAAGAATCTTACAATGATTTCATTTACCTCATGCATGCGTTGTGAATACAAGGAATACGGCGTAACAACTCTACTTTTAGACAAATATCAACAATGATATCAAAAACAAGATAGAGAAATGTGATTCCTGTCAGAAGTTTTTACCAAGTGAGCCAGATGAACCAATCATTAATTCAGAGGCCGAATATCAGTGTCACATGAGGCTTCCGATCACTTTGAGTATAGGGGTGCTCACTATCTTCTAATGGTTGATAGTTTCAGTGTTTTTCCTTTTGTAGCCAAATTAAATTCGTTGTCTACAGATGCTGTTACAAAAATTCTATTGTCATGGTTTCATTGGTTTAGATTCCTAAAATATATTCGTACTGATGGAAGACCACAGTATATAAATGAATTTGATAAATTCGGTGAAAAATATATTATTATTCAAGAAATAAGTTCATCGCATAACCCACAAGGTGGTAATGGTTTAGCAGAGCAGTCAAGTCAGTTAAATTAATCATGAAGAAAACAGATAAGACCAATATAGAAGCATAATTATTTGCTTGGAGAAATACACCCAGGGCAGATGGATTTAGTCCGGCACAAATGATGTTCAGCAGAAGACAACGTGGTCATTTGCCAACACTACCTAATGCTTATGAAAAAATCAATTCAAATGATGTTAATGAGAAACGAAAGAAAATAATAACTACCGAGAATTCAAACGGTGATCCACCAGAGTTCAAGATTGGGAACAATGTATTGGTACAAAATCCTATTTCCAAAACTTGGGACACTGAAGCCGTGATCAAAGACATCCGATATGAAGGGAGGTCATCTTCTTAGAATCAATTTTTCATGTGAATTACATGCTCCAGTTCACTACTGCCCATTGTATTCCGACATCAAATATATCATACTATTAATTCAAACGAAGACAGCATTTCAACTCCTCTTATTTCCTATAAAATACTCTTTTTCGCTAATGACTTGGAAAACGTCAATATTTATGAGCTAGCTAAACAAAAGAATTTACTAACACATTATCAGGAAATTTGAATAAATTAAGGGATGCAGCATTACTATTTCGTTTTTCTAAAAGGCAAAAAAAAAAAAGTTTGATAAATCAAAAAAGTTTTATTTTTTGTTTCTTAATCATGGTACACATTTAAAGTTTTTTTTACACAGTCTTGAAAATCATATCAGATAGATGACGTCCCCCCATTGTCCATGAACGGAATTAAGCAAACTTTGTAATTTTAATAACCAGTTTTTTTAGTTTTTTTTTAAATCTTTCAATCGTCAAGATGGCATTACCAATTGCACATTCAATAGCGAGAAACTACAAACGTCAGTACAAATTCTCTGCGAATGCAATCAAATTTATCCATTATATTACGAATTTGTGAACAAATAATAAAATACGTTATACAAGTCAGGACCTCAAAAAGAGATGGGGTAGAGGCCACGGATCCTAATCTTCATAGAAATCTTAAGGTAAAGACCATCATCATCAAAATTTAGGAGATAATTTATTCATGCAGACATAATAGGAAAGATACATTTCAATAAATTTTGAATGTTTGATCGTTAACCAACTCGACGTTTTGGCATATTTATATGACAATGGTCCCTAAATCGGACTTTTAAATATTTCAATTTCAAAAGAGAAAATAAATAAATAAAAAATAGTGACGATTTCTTTTGTTTTTTTACTCATGGTAGATATGTTTGGTGATTGTATTATATTAAGTTAAATGTTTGTTTTTGTTATCTCTCTTAAGAATAAAGATATGCCTATTACGCTTTAAAAAAAAAGTAAATTAAATCATTTTTTCATTCAGAGATTTTAGAGGATAGTAAATTTATATAAAAAGATGAAAAGTTAAATTAAAAACTGATAATCCATTTTTGATAGCTGATTATATAATTCGTTATTGTATGACATTAGATCTGATAGCACTAATTTTAGCTCTTTCGAATATGTTTTGTTTGATAATATATGATTTATCAATTTAGGAATAATCTATCCTCTACAGTTTACAAAATTTAATATTCTAATGCATTTGATATGGCTCTCAAATGACAATTTGGGACAATTGGCCGAAAAATGGCATTAAAAATGTTGATATAGGCGAGTGCACATTTTAATTCAGTATAAAATAATCGTATGATACATACTTGTGGGTATTGTTCATATGCTATTTATGTTATATAAATAAATTTATTTATTTATCATAATTATTCTTAATCTAAGAGTTAAATGGCGTTGAATGTAACGTATTTAATTGAATATAAGCAGTAAGACTAATCTGTAGCATTTTGAGTATGTTAAAAAAAGAACATGCAAAAATCAACATTGTAACATTCACCATTTGAAAAATGTTTTGCGAGGGAGCAGCTTAGCTGTCATTATGTTTCATTGAATCAGCAACACGCAGCAAATGCAAATGTACAACCTGGTTCCGTATATAAAAATGATAGCTTGTATATAGAAGAAAAGTCATCAGGTGTTAAATAAAACCGATTAGTAAAATAGTAGCTGTGGAATAAGTTGACTCATTCTCGTTGGAAAAACTTGAGACATATAGATATAAAAAAGGGAAGAAATAAATACAAAACGTATCAATGTTCCCCAGATATGTCACAACTTGTACTATTGATACAAGCATGATGAGACCAAAACATAATAACGTTACAATTAATATTACATTTAAAGTATCATTGAACATTGAAGTATAAAACGGATGGCAAAAGTTAAAATATTTTGTATTGAACATTGCAAAAAAACATATTTCAATATTACTTTTACACGCTGATTAAAAGAACAAATATTATCACTCTTTTCTATGTATATTTTTCAAGTAAAAAAAAATTAAGCTAACTGACACTAACTTCTATTATTTTCGAATAGTGATGGAAAAAAAAACCTCTAGCCTATAAAGATATTTATTTATTTTATTATAATTTTATAAGTTAATTCGTTATTTCATACCTAAGCCCTGACTTTAATTAATTAAAACCAAGAAGTATTTATTTATCTCTGAAAAATACCAATAATATGTTAATAATTACTATATAAGATATATTTTACAACTTTTGGCAGTGAAAGTGGTGGGCGGCAGCATGAAGCACGGCAAAAATATGCCAGAAGCAAACATGTATGACGGCAAAGAAGTTTGATGGCGAGTGTGCTTGAAGCAAAAGAGTGCGAGGCGAACGTGTTTGAGGGGAATTATCCAAGAACCTTTACTTTGATTTATATGACGTAAGGAATAGTTTCAGCAATCAATGTACCTTATAGCGATAGTCTTTTATATTTTTATCCCTGATAAATATATTGTTCCCTGTATGATTGCATCCCCAATGGATTCGTAGAGTTTACAAGCTCTTCTCCAGTTCCCTTATTTTCCTAATTAAGTAGTCCTCTTATAACCTTACATATTGAGTAACTAAGTGTTAGTGTGCTTATGAAAAACTGAGAGTAATACTGATGATTTGTTGAGGAGTTATTCTCTATATTAATGCAGAAAAGTTTGTAGGGGTAATTTTTAAACTCCTTTATGTCTTCGCCGTATTCTTAATCAACACATTGACCTAGGGTTACTTTTGAAGTTTTCAGAGGGTGCCAAATGCTTTGTGAAGTAGCGATGGTGATTTTTAACCACAACTTTGTGGCTCTGTAATTGCACACAACAAGTTTTGAGCCGAGGTATTCTTATTTTGTTGGTAAATGACTGGAAATTTTCCCAATGCCAATTCTCTCCCGGGCAATTTTTTTCAATGGCAAGACGGAAGAAAGAATGTTTCTATTATCAAAAAGCTTCGGATCAGGAGCTTGGAAATAGGTCATTTCACATATATGTTCCTTTTAAAATTTAAAAAATCAATAACAATCAATAAATTATTAATAAAATGATAATTAATTACTCTTTTGTCTCTCTTTTAATTTACAAAAATAAAAAAATATAATTAAATATTTTATTGACACAGGTTCTTCTTGTAGTATTTTTCCATCAAGGCTAGTATCCAATGTCGACTATCATAAAAAATCAAGTCCCATAGCTGCTTGCAGCTAATCTAATAAAACGCTATGACGCCTAAGCTACTCTCCTCACAATTACTTCTCAAATTTTCAGGCTTATCACGTTAATTTTCGGTTTCTTTTATTTTGACATAACAGTATATCATATTTTACACGACTCTAGTGATGAACAAGGGAATACTTGAATACAGGTAATAAAAATTATTTTCTCCATCTTCCCAATTAAGTAAATTATTTTCGGAAAGGACAATGTATACCTACTGGAATAATTTATTAGTACATACAGAGTTGTTCATATCCGCATTAACAAAATTTATTACAAATAACTGAAATATGAGTAAAAAACATATACTAATAGTTTTAGTTATAAAGTTAAGAAGGTACAAAGTATATAATTGATTTATTCAATGACACCATATTTCTTTTCGATTATAACTTGGAGTCTTCTTGGAAATGACTGACAGGATTTACGTAATAAGGATTCTGAAAAATGTGTTCAATTCCTGCTCATGGCTTGCTTTCAGAGATACAAAATTTCGAGGTCTGGTTTTTCTACCTTCGAATCTAGATAGTAGAGACAACTAAGCAAAATAATTGAGGGGGTTAAGATCTGATCTCTAAGGAAGACAAAACTGTTTTAGCATATTTTTGTATCAAATTGTCTGTTCAAAATTTGATAAAATGCTCCCAAGTTACATAATTCAGAAGTTGTTTTCCCTAAAAGCCCAAAAACAGCCGATCTCTGCATCACTGATTGGAATTAATCATTTGATTCAGTAACAAAGTATTAGGTATTCAATTATTTTAAATGCACAAATAAGGAAGATCGATAAAATTGAGAGAATACATATTAAACATGGATGGGGAGAGGTTGCATATATTCGGAAAAGTTCCGTTAACAAGTGTATATATTAATACAAGTATATTGTGTGGAGTGTATATCATTGTGGGACGTGATTCAAATTGATCGTTGTTGTTAGTGCATTTGACTTTGTAACGAATTAAAGATTGCAACCAAAACCAAGAACACCTATTCAAGAATGAAAGGTGTTCTCACTAGAGCTATTACAAGCCTTAGAACTCATATAACTCTGAACAAGGATAGTTCACATAATTCATTCAGTATCCAAGAATTACAGGATGCTATTCAACACTGTGATTATAGACATAAATGTATTGAGGATGGTGCTAATGCCTTGATGGATTGTAGTGGAGAAGAAAACGATAAAATTATTCAATTGGATCTCGAGGAACAATTTCAAAGGGATCACGAAGTTGTTGGCGAGGGAAGAGTTGTTCTGAAGCCATGGAAGCTATTCGTTCCGGTTCTTCTAAGTCTACTTCTCTATCTACTCCAGCCGTTGATGGGTCCAAGATTTGTTGACCAAACGATTCTCTCAAGCCAAACCCTTGCAAAAATGTAACTTAGTGGAGCAAATGAAGAATTGGTTGAGTAGATTCATGGTCATACTATTCTAGTTAGTAATATGAATATTATTCCAATTCAAGATCAACATGCCTACTTCCATAGTTGTTTCGTCTATTGATTTGGAAAAAGCTATTCCTTCAAAAATTTTGTCAGATACGCCAATATTTCGCAAAGATAACAATAGTTGTGAGCAACTAATATTTGAAGAATTTCTTGAAATATATCCATTGTTTACTAGGAGATTAAAATACTTCAGGGCAACTCAAAGAGAAGATGAAGATATGTCTGATTTCGAAAGAAGATTGTATATTTAAGAAGATAAAGGAGACGTAAAGAACATGTTTATCGAACAGTTGTATATTTTTCGATGCATTGTTGCTACGAATTGAGACTGTAGGATCTTGAATTTCGACTTTATTAACTCAATGTCTTGGGCAAAAGATGCATCCTCAAAAAGCTTATTGGATTCCTCATTGACCCTGCTCTCATCATCAGGCATTTGCTGAATAAACTACTTAACTGTGAAGAAGTTTTTGCAGTAGTAGAAGGCTGCCTCATGTCGTGTTACCTAATTTTTTAAAACTAGATCTGGAGTGTTGGGAGCATTACAAGAGGCAGCAAACTCTAACTTGCTGCACGCAAACTTAATAAAGATTTTCTTTACCTCGGCAATGAGCTTGAACTAATTTGGGAAAAAGTAACTCACCAGTTCAGCAACACGGTTGAGGCCGTGGATGAGACAGAGATATTGCATGGGGTTAAGGTACATTATCTTCATGCCTTTGCCAGCTTTGACACAGTAAGCTGCACCGTCTGTGAGAGCAAAATCACCTTATCAAATTCCAGGTCATTTCCAAGGAGCTCGATCAGAGAAGAGTTGATGCAGTGCTACACAGTACGATTACTTGTGGTCCCCAGGTTCACCATGTTAATAAAGTGCGACTATCTATCGTTTCATCAATGGACACGAACAAGATCTTGTTTTTTAGCATCTCCTTGATTTTGCAAACAATTTCCTTGGGTTTTTTTTAGTTATCTTGGTGCTATTATACTTAATATTTAATAAAACACTGTATAAAAGCCAATTGTTTTTCAGTAGAGTTACATATCAGTAATGAAAAGATAAAAGGATGTACTTCATATTTATAGAGGAAAAATGGATTCTAAAACCTCATTTGGCAGCAAAATGGATAGGATAAACGGGGGTAGAAAACCTAATAAACAGAGCTCTCTTGTATTGGAGGGGGAAACTTCGAGAGTTTGTAATCAGAGCTTTTATTATGGAATGAATGCACTAATACACATTTTCTACCTGAAAATGCAAAAAAATGTCGTAAATGCAAAAAAAAAATGTAAGTAAAAGTTGAAAAGTGCAAATAAATCTAATTTATATAATTTGAACATCACTAGTAATCAGATCTGTTATTATGGAACGATTGCACTAATACACATTTTTTACCTAAAAATGCAAATAAAGAACAAAAATGCAAAAATGGTAATTATAAGGCAAATATGCAAATAAATCTTATTTACATAATTTGGACATCTCTAGTAATAAGCATCATATGGAAATTATTTTAAAAAGTGTACATAAATAATTACAAACCAATAAATTAACATAAGTTCTCATTTTTACAATTAGAGTAAACAATTGCATTGATATTTTTATCAAACTCTGGTAAGTATTTTATATGAATATAGATTTAAATAACATAATTTAATAATAATTTTTTTTGTTCTCGACAATTACAATGGAAGTGATTTTTTTGTGCTTTTCATAATAATGAATCTGATTCTTAGGAATAACTAAGATGAAATATTATTTTGAATAATTTTACGATATAGCAATTAACGCTAACACCATTAATAATATCAACTAAATTTATTTAATAAAAACGTATCGATGACTTGGGATCTGATTGATAAACAGCAGTTTATTGATCCATAGGATCAACTCTCTCCATGTCTTTACTAAGAGCATTACCATTATAGCGCAAAACACCAATGAACCACAACCGATCGTTTTCATCTTATTTGAACATTTGACAAAATATTTATCAATGATAGACCCTAAGTAAGATAATGGGTCGATACTTAATAGTTAATACCAAAGAGCAGCCATTTCTGTCAATGCACCATTGATAGACACAGGGTTAGATTGAACATTTGTGTTTGCTTATGAAAGAAGCTAAGTTACACAGAGGATTTGTCATGGAGTTATATTTGTTAAGTTCTAGTTGGAATCCAATTTGAATTAAGGATATACTCGTAAATCAGAGTAATAATTGCTTATGTTTTTTTTTTTGAGATTATTGAGATTGGTGTTTCATTTTTTCCAAAAAATCTAAGTTTCTGTGAAAAACTGTGTTTTTGTAATTTTTCTCCAAAAAAAATGTTTTCCTTCTTTTTTTAATCTTATATTGGTAATTTAATTTTTGAAAAAATTATTTTTTTTGAGAACAGCTGTGGATTTTTGAATTTTTTTGGGAAAAATCAAAGGTTTTTGAAATTTTTATTCAAAAAATTTAATTTTTGTGAATACTTGTGAAAAAAAATACATACATCAAATTGATTTTTTTTATAATTTTAGTATTTGTAATTTTCTTCAAACAAAATTTAATTTGAAATTCAAAAATGAAGCCCCCAAAAAAAAATAATAATAATAATATATAGTAACCCTCATTGTTACTCTCCGTCTTTTATGAGTACACACATTAGTTCTTACTTTATACTTAGATATTCTGTCTACAAGAATTACATAATAATGAAACAGCTTTGGAGAATAAAAAAAGCTCTTCAAATTGCCAACTAGAAAATGCCACTCCCGCTTTCTAGGAAATAAGTATAGTTGATTATCCTTTAAATAAATGCGGGCTAGGAAAAGGGTGAGATCATTGTTTAAAATACTGATGTGATTATCAGCTGCCTGTTCTATTATGATTTTTGAGGGTATATTTTTTCCTCATCTCATATCAAGAGCATGGATATTCATCTAAAAAATCAAATTAATGATGAATACATCAAGTCAGACTTTAACTTTGATCTCACAAAGATCTGTATTGCATTTAATATACCCTTATCCATTGCTAATCATCGGACGTTCAAAAAATTTATGGAGAAATACACCGGTAACCCCGTCCCTTCCCGAGGAACCATAATTAAATTAATGGAGGATGTTGGTAACAATGTCATCTCCAAAATCAAAGAAAAAGTCGAAGAGAAGGATATTTTTGTTGCTGTCAATGAGACAAAAGATAATCAGGAGCGATCAATCACTGTTTTATTGATTGGTCCTTAGGAAGGCTATTTCTTGGGTCGTCCATATCTCATCAACGTGATAGACATTAAACGTGCTAATGCCAAGAACGTAATAAATTTTGTTGTCGAAAGTATTCAAGTTACTCTTGGAACCGACTTTAATGCTACTCGCCTGAAGGTATTTATTACGGATGGAGCTTCTTATTGCAAAAAAAGATGGCGAAGACCTAAAAAGATACTACCCTCAGTTGAAACATACTATCTGCGTGGCTCATGGGCCCCATAACGTTGCTGAACTTGCTCGTAAAAAGTTACCATCGTTGAACTGCTATGAAATGATATTAAGCTAGAGCTATTCCGATCTAAATTGACCAATTTCCTATCAGAAAATCCAACTTACAATGAATTGTGAGACCTAGCCTGTGTTGAAGATTCAATTTATAGAAATACCCTCATTGTAAATTGTGAAGTTGAGAGAATTTTCAGCATGTTTAGAGTCATCCACATCAGTTATCAGTAAAAAGTATAAAATATTTACTGATTTCGAAATGGAACTCTTAATTTTGTACCATCTAACAGTAAGTATTCATTTTTTTAAATCTAATCATAAAATATGATTATATTTTAGCTAAAAATATAAAGAATTGTGATACACAACTCATAAAAGGCAAAAACAACTGCTTAAATGGTCACAACAACGGGGGTAGTAGCTTTAGATGATTCGCAACTAGTTTGTCTGACACTAGTTTCTTCACTTAAAGACTTGGGTATGATCATTAGGTTTTCCAATATTACATAGTCAATAAATATTACTTTGATGTCACTTAAGGATTAGCTATGGTTCATAAGCTCCAATAAATAGTGTTCAGAAAACTCATAAAAAGGCAAAAACAACGGCTTAAATGGTCACAACAACGGGGGTAGTTGCATTGGGTGTAGCATTATAATTGGCAATTGTGTGTATCTTTCATGATAATAGTATGTTGCTATACAAGCATAATAACCGGTGGAAAATCTTTTTTTGATGCTCTTAATAAGGAGTTAATATCGCTGGACATTACTACATAATTAGCTTCTGCTTTAAATCTTTACTAAGTCATTTTAGAAAACTACATTAAGTCAAGAATGGTTGCCTGAATTGTCTTATCAGTTATAAAGGAGTCTTATTTTTATATCTAAGATAAGTAATTAAGGTTTAAAATTTGACTGCATGGATTAACTTTTCTTTTTTTAGATAAACATGAAATAAATGAAAGTGGGATTCTAAAAGCTGTTCGTATTAAGATTGGAAGAAGATATGGATTTAAATCTAACATTATTTTATTATTTTAACATTTATTATTTTATTATTAATAATTATTAAGATCTCATCGGTAGATATATATATATCCTGTGCACAATTGTATATGCAACTTGCACATGAGGAAAAAAGGGTGATGATCTTTTTGATTAAACTCCACGTCTGGCTTGTGTTTTGCAACCTAAAGTTAAGACATATTGAACTGAATTCTGATGTTAGAGCAAGGAAATATTATTTGGATCAATCTATTATTTCAATATTCTGTATTTATAATTTATTGTTATTATTAGTTATATGATTCCAATTGTTTAATTTTGTATATTTAACAAATGTATGATGGTATATTTTTATTATGTTGATTATATTTAATTAAAGCCTTCTTTTTTAAACTTGGAACTTCAAATATATTTCGAAATACTCTACTTTGTCGTTTCATTAGCTATTATTCTGAGAATATGGTTCATAATGTATTACAATTTCATGGAGTGTGACGTTATAAAATCTACTGTAACGGATAAAAAACGTCTAAGTCAACGTAGTATATATTCATTAAACATTTTGCTAATAAATACTTTCGTTATACCCTCAAAAATCATAATAAAGCAGGCAAATGATAAATACTGATGTGATTATAGTGAGAATGACATCAGTATTTTAAACAATGATACCATATGTCTTTCTCTCCCCCCTTCTCCTCGCAGGCGTTTTTCTCTACAATATTATCAACTATAGACATAAGACTTACACCTGTGCACCTTACTTAATATTTTATTTTCTGCTAACCACATTACCGTGCTTATATACATTTAAGTGGGTATACATTATACTCAAGAAACAACAAGAATTTTTTGTTGTAATATCAAAAAGTGAGGTAAAGCTGTATGAAGTAATCATAACATTACAGTACTGTGTGTATGCAATCAAGGCAAAAAAAAAAAAAAAAAAAAAAAAAAAAAGGAGGAAATTAGTCCATCTATTTTAAACATTCCAAGAAATTATTTAAAAAATTTAATGAAATAGGGTTTTTGTTTCTTTTATTTTTGTCGTTTAATTTTTTTAAAGAAAATTAATATTGCCATTGTATTTTTCTATGTATCTAATATTTTTTCTGTTTTATATTGTTATTAGTTGAGCACCAGAATAAATTCATATTGTTTACAAAAAAATATATATCTTTTTGTAAAGAAAATTAAAAAATCCATAGGTTTTTACAAAAAATTGATTGATTTGCTGAAAAAATGTAATTTGTTGGAAAAATATTTTAAGTATTAATTTTCTGCTCTCCTCCCTAATTTACCCAAATGACGAATTTTTTTTATTAAAAGGCAAAAAAATCCTTAACTTTGGGTGAGGTGGGGGGGGTTACAATCCCTCTAGCCCATTTTTCTGTATCTCGCTACCTTATCTCCAAAAGAAACAGAAAAAGGCTCAAAATCAGTTGATAGTTTATCCCAACTATAGAATGATTATTCAAAAATGATTCAGAATTTTCTACAGAGATTAACAAGAGTTAGTTCGAATTCCACCAACCAACATTCTGTACACTTATTATGGGACAAGAAGCTAACAATCATATATAGGAAATGTTTTTTTGACCATAATCTCTTGAAAAGCAAGATTGTCAATAATGGACTTTACTTAATGGAAATATAATGACTTTATTTATACATTTAACCTAAATTATGAATTAAAACAACCCTGTACATTGTATTTCAAAAAGGTGTGAACTCAATCAATCCCTTGCTACGATGAAATGCGAATTATTTGGATTTATATTTTGCTTAGAGTAATACTCGAATTTGATTTATTATTTAATAAGCTTGTCAATTAAACTCTTATTCATTTATAGACACTTATTTATAGAGTTAGCTGGTGAGTCATTCAATTAAGGATAAAATTTAGTAGTTACGCTTCTATATTATGGTATATAGTGACTATTAACTATAATTAAATATATCAATATGAAAATAAGACCAGTAATTTTATTATACTATTTTCAATCATTGTATCAAAGAATATAAAAATTTTCTAGACTTGAAATGGGAGAATACTTCTGTGACAGTGAATAATGATAAATTAATTATACTTAATAAGGAACAAAAGAAGTTTTGTATATAATTGAATAAACTATGTATTTCATTGATCTAGTAATAAAGTCCTCCTGGTACTGCAGATTTGGCTCTTAGTTTAGTAATTGCTTGCTCAGCTATAAAAGCTCGTTTCTCAGAGTCTTCAGCCTCTCCAATAGCTTTTTTAAATTTTGCTAAATTCAATGCTGCAATTTCCTCCGCCTCTTCAATTTGTTGTTTTAAGAGCCGGATCTTGCCATGTAAGGGTAGAATCATATCCTAGAAATAAACAAAATCAGATAATATATGTACTCTCCACAGCTCCTTATTTAAAGTTACATTGAATCTATGGCAACTTCTCTCTTTCTCTTCTAATTGAACCTCGTAATCCTTGACTTTACGCTCTGACTTTCGCTTGTCCTTAATGGCATCTATTCTAAGTCTCTCCTCTGTATCCAAATCTTTTTCAAGGGACTTTATACGTGCCTCAAGTTTCTCAATTAGTTTCTTTCCTCCTCTCAAGCTACTTGCTTCAACTTCTTCTAAATGTATGACCATTTCTTTCAATTGGACTTCGAGTCCTCTCCGTAGTGACTCCTCCTTGTTGACTCTGTCTACCATGTTTTTCAAATCTTCAGATAGTGTCATGGTATCTATTATGGCTTGGCGATACTTCATTTCACTATCTTTAATGCAATGATTACAATCAACAAGCTCAGCCTAAAACAGGGAATTACTTAATTAACAACAAAAAAAAATCGGGATCGATTATTTTTGAACATACTCTCAAGGACAATATTTCTGCTTCTAATTTTCGCTTCACTTGGGATAGACTATTGTAGCGAATGGATTCACTATGGAGTTCTCCTTTGATATCTTTCATCTCCATTTCCAATTGTTTTTGAGTCCGATCATTCTGTTCCATGAATGTTTTACATTTCTCAAGTTCATTTTGCAAGGAATTGGTACGCCTCTCGTTAACGAATAATTTTTCTCTTACTTCCTCCTTGGCGTTCTTCTCTTCCTCCAATAATTTCTGAATCTCAGAATTTTGAACCATGGTTCGTTTAAAGTTTCTGTGAAGTTCATTGTTGGTATGGTTAGAATGATCAAGAGCCATTTCTAATTCTCTAATATCAGCTTCCAGTCTTTTTTTAAGTCTTTGTAACTCGCCCTTTGTCTTTTGTTCGGCTACTAAAGAGGCCTCAAGGCTTGCAATAAGACGAAGAAAATACTTTTTACTATCCTCAAACTCATCTTCTTTATCACGGATTCTAGATTCCATATCGGACTTTAATTTTTCATTTTCTAATTTAGAACTGGAAAGCTTATTTTCTTCAGATTCCAGAGCAGACTCAGCTTCTTGAAGTGTAGCCTGGAGCTCATCACGCTCAAGAACCATTTGTCTTTTTTGATTTTGAAGTTCTCTAAATGTTCTTCCTCCATCGCCTATTTGTGAAAGGAGTTCTTTAATTTCTTCTCCTAGACGTTTTATTTCGAAATTAGCTTTTGAATTATCATTTTGGAGTTGAGAATTGTACTGCTTTACTGAAGCAAGCTCCGCGTGGTAAATCCTGAAAGTTAAAATGTAATTTTTATATTCCAATTAGATTTTCTAAATTTTTTGACCTATTCTCCTTCTCTGATTGGTTTAAACAACCCTGAAGCTCTTCAACTTTTCTTTTCCATTCTTCTACAGCTTTATCAAAATTATTTGAAGCTTTTTCCAATTGTCGACATTTCGTACTAGATACTTCATATTGGGCTTGCAAGTCCTCTAATTCCATAGTAACTCTTTGTTTAGATTTTTCTAAATTGATACAGTGTGAGTTCAAACCTGAATATAAATAAATATAAATGTACTTTTTTCTATCGGTTCTCCTCAGAGACTACTTAAATATTGTATTTCCAGCCCTCTATGACCCAAATTATGTTATAATTAGATTTTTAAATTTATTTCTAATATGTGAAGCATATTCTGGATAACAAACCCATATTTAGCATAAAATTAAAATAATTTGGTACATAAGGCACACAGACATGTATAATTATGAGGTCAAATATGTCACATTGGGCATACAAATGCAAAATGGCATAACATGTATTTATTAGTCGATAATACTTAAAATAATGATTACATGAGCACATAGCTCATAGGATTCATAGCACAAAATTGTTAGAACAGATGTGGAGCAATGAAAACACGTGCACTGAAGTACCACGCGTGTTTTTGCTCAATACACAGTGTTAGTGTTGGTCCAACCGTGTAATTAACCTGTATGATAAGTTTCTAACAGATGCAATCACAATTATTTGATTTATAAGTAGTTCTCCAAATGTGCCAAATTTGAAATATAGGATTATAAAGGGTTAATACCTTCAATAGTATCCTGTGCTTCAGCTAGTCGAAGTTGAAGCTTCATTTTAGCATTTTCCATATCTTCTATCATTGGAACTGTATGATTATCGTATTTTGATCTCCATGATTGAATTTGCTCATTTAATTGAGCTATTTGCCGTTGGAGATCTTGTTTGGCTTGTACTTCATCATCCAAATAAGATCTCATATTGTCGTGTTCTCTTTCCATTTGCTTATATTTTGACATAATGTTTGAACGCTCCTATGGAATCAAAATTGATATTCAATAAATATTTTTCTAAACGACGGAGGATCATACCTTTATGTCATACGCTGCTAATCTTTTTGCATCCTCCAGTTGATTTATAAGACTCAATCTTTGGGTATTCATTTGACCAATTTGATTCTCTGTATCCTCCAAACGTCGAAGCAAGTCATTTTTATCTTTTTCTTGACGATTTTTAATCTGTTCAAAATCAAAGGCATTTCTATTAGCTTCGTCAAGCTTCGTCTTAAACTCAATCAGCGTTGATCGATCTCTTTTCAATTCCCTTTCTAAGTTTGCCTTATCAATGCGCCCTCTCTCTGCCTGAGCCTCGGCTCCCCTCAAACTATTTTCCAAATCAATTTTATCCTTTTCCAATTTAGTCCTAGATTGAAGGTGATTATCACATTCATCCCTAAGTCCACAAAGAGCTTGGTCATATTTTTTGCGAGCCACTGCTAATGCTACCTCTTGTTTGATTTTTGCTTCTTCCAGATCTTTTCTCATGGATTGTATATCTGACTCTCGTTTTCTATTAAACTCTGCTTGTATGACACTATGATCTCCGGCCTCATCTAGCTTTAGTTTCAAATCATCAAGTTCTTGTTGAAGATTTCTTCTATGCTGCTCCGTTTGGGATCTATATTTTTTTTCTGCCTCAAGTTCTTCTTCCAAATCCTCTATTCGCATCTGTAATCAAGGAATTAACAATAAATCAAGTAGAGCCTAACAATTTCAAAAATATATTACAGCTCGTTCTCTCATCATCTTTTGATGCTTTGCACAATTTGCTTCGTTATCATCTATTTTTGCCATTAGAGCAGCCATTTCTTTCTCTTTTCTTTGGTTCAAGGCCATTAGACTCTTCTGAGCTTCTTCCTGATCTGCAATATCTGCCATATATTTTTTCAAATCCTCCTCTACTTTTCTTTTATATTTTTCTATCTGAAGTTTAGCTTCTTTTTCTTTTTGGAGGGAATTTTCCAAATCATCCATCTCCGATTCCATTTTCTTTTTCAATTTTTCTAAATGTCGATTCTGTTCCTCCGAAGTCTCCAATTCCTCTTGAATTGAATTATTTTGATTATACAAATCTTTTTTTTCTTTATTGAGTCGATTCATTTGCTCATTTTGTCGCTCAAGTTCATCTTTAAGAGCAAATAATTGCTGAGACTTTGAGTCTCTATCTTGCCCAAACTATAAATTAAGATGACTATAAGTTGAAACATTTTTTTTTTTAAATGATAGAAAAATACCTTCGCCAATGCTTCTTTCATATCATCCAATTCCTCTTTGAGTTTTCTTACTTCCATTTGAGCTCTTTTTTTAGCTTGGTCAGCCTCATACTTTGCTTCTTCTTCCTCTTCAGCTTTTCTCAATGCATCCTGTGATTTTTTTTACAAGTCAAATATAATTCAAAAAAGGACAAGTAGGTATTACCTGAATAGCTTGTTCACGTCGTCTTGCAGCTTCTTTCAGCTCTTCTTCTTTGGCTTTGATTTCATCAAGTATTCTTTGTTGCTCCTTCATTTCATCTAGGAGTTTATTTTTCTCCTTTTCAGCTTTTTCCAACTCTTCTTCAACTTCCCTGAAATGTTTAACAATATCTTTAATTGCAAAGAAAATATTTATTATAAAATATATTACGTAATTCGTATTTCCTCTTCATTCATGGCCAATCTTTGAGCCTCAAGCTTTTCCCTAAGCTCATGAATGATATCCTCAGAAACACCCATTTCTAACATTGGCCGTATGGTTTTAAATAGACGATACCACATCCAAGGACGAATTTTTATAAAATTTCTTATTGCTCTTTGCACCACAGGTAAAGCTTTTCTAAAATTATTTTCTATAAGTTTAGACTTGTAACTAATACATAAATAACACATCACTCACTTCCGTCGCATATACTCAGCAATTCGTAGTTTTCCCAGATAGCCACGACAAGCAGCCTGAAGATAAGAAATCATTTCTGATAATTTTGCATCTCTTAGTTCTTCCAAAAAACCTAGGACACCGGATCGGAAGAATACTTTTGAATGGCCCAAACGGTATTTATCATCTTCGAGAGCAATTTTTGCAAAGCACATTTTAGCAGCCATTTTCTCATCATTTCCAAATGCAAGCATGGCCTTTGATGCCAAAATTAAATACCTAAATATATTTCATTTATGTATTAATAAAGCATTTTATTCATTCATATGGACACTGAAAAAATATAAACCAAATGGTGAGATGAAAACCACATGATCAACGTTTGCCAAGTGATCCTCACAACAAATTTTCCACTTTTCTAGGGCCGTTCAGTATATTTGAATACTACTCTATCACTAATTGTTGGTTAGTTCATCCTATAATTTAATTAACAAGATGAGTTCTGCGAATGGAAATAAAAATAAATACGTCATGAGGGAAAATATCTTATCATAAAAGGCTGGTTTTAGCGGGGAATTCATGAAGAAATGGAGTCTACTAAACATAACAAACCACTTGGTCTATACTTTTAGGATACGGTACCTTTCTTTGAAATCTTTGTAAAACATTCGATTAGGAAAACCCTTGCGGCAAATTCTAATGCCTTCCAGAACACCATTACATGTCAACTGCTGCATTACCAACATCGCATCAATTTTACCTTATGAAAAAAGATTTTGATGTGACTTTCAATTGTCTAAGTAACTTTTTACCTGGATCCTTGCTTTCATTTGGTATGATGCATCTTATGAAGTGTGGAGATGTGGCTTGAAGAGTCTGCATAAGATTTTGCACTTGTTCCTAAATACAATGATATTATTAATATAAGGCTTATGATACTTTATTCTACACATGATCTTCTTTAGTTAAGAAACTTTCTCAGGACCCCCAGATTCTAATAGTTTTATAAAATAAAAATTGCTCAGTGTATACTTTTTGCAGAATCCCGGAGATATATTAATGAACCCTTGGATTCTGGGGAATCCACATTGAGAACCACTGTATTAAATAAGCCCCTTGAGTATGATAAAATAAGACAACATTATATTTACCCTATAAATAGCAGACACAGTTTGAAACGCAGATCCTCTAGTCCGCTTGGTATGTTTTTGCTCTCCAGCATGATCCTTGAATAATTCTCGGGCCCTTTGATTTTTTGCATTTCGAATTTGATCAACAACACATTCATTCAAAGGATCTTTATTTTTCTCTAACCATCCATTCACATTATAAGGAACAGTTCCAGCATAATGAATTATTGCAAAATGAGGATTTGGATCCTCATCGGAGTCATGTACTACAGATCCTCCTTTGCCATGTCCCGTTTGTTTAGGGCGTATGAAATTGGGAGTTTTTCCCATATGATTATTGATCAACTTCTCCTCAAAACTCTTATTTGTTGCCTTTGGGAACATTGACTCTTCTTCCAATATGGAAAAGATACCCAAGGGCTAAAATTTAGGGAAGAAATGTTATATTAATTTTAGACTTATGTGTTTTTCTTAAGTTAATTTAAAAGTATAACTTTGAAAATATGACTCTTTATCCTTGAAAATAATTACAATAAAAGATTAGATTCAAAATTAAATGTCAAAATAAATTATGTTTAAAAATACTACCAACAAAAATCGATATTATTTAGTTGTGTTGTTAGATGTGTCTCAATTGAAACTTAGATATCATTAGAGACTTACGAGTACTTGCAGCATGTATTTAGTAATTTTTCAAAGAAATATTAATGAAATTATAAGATATATCTTTCCAACATGATTTGCATTTATAAATATATCAAAGACATTTTTTTTTTAAAAATAACAATGTCATCTTAAAAACTCACACTAGAAAGAAAAAGTTCCTACCTTTTCAATCAAATCGATACATGCTTGAAGGTCCAATCCAAAATCTATAAATGTCCAACTAATTCCTTCCCTTTGATACTCTTCTTGCTCCAAAACAAACATATGGTGATTAAAAAATTGCTGAAGCTTCTCGTTTGTAAAGTTTATGCACAATTGCTCAAAACTATTAAACTGAAAACGGATTTTGAATATATTTAAACTCAATACATTAAGAACCTCACATCAAAGATTTCAAATCCTGCTATATCCAAAACTCCTATAAAATGATGTTTTTTGATTTGTGTTTCCATCGACGCATTACATTTAAAGACAAGCCATTTGAAGAGCCGATCAAAAATAGCCTTGCACAATGCTGACACAGAGTAGCAAACCTGTTTTTTATTTCGACCCTGAGTCACAAACTCCGTTCCAACTTTTATTTTGGGACGTAAAAGATTGTCAAAGAGTTCGTTAGAGTTCATTCCCATGAGCTTACAAACGGTATTTCCACTCTTGAAGAGGGTATAATGATTATTTGAGTCTATATTAAATTATTAGAATACATACTTGTTCCCCGTCTGCCTCAGCTTGCTCTTCTCGACCTCGTTGTTTGAACTTCATTTTACCCAAATGCATTACAGAAGCAACTATTTTGTATGTATCCATTTTCTCCTCTGCAGAAAAACCCAATATATCCATGGAGCTCTGAGTAGATAAAAGTAGAATTATAATGAAATTTTATTAATTCATGTGTGTTACATCCGTAAATTGCATTTCCTCCTTATCGTCAACGCCTTCAATAGCTGTTACACCCATGGATTGGTGAGGATAGTCCTGAAGATTCTTCGATAAGGAAATTGAGTCTAAATTTGTATGTATGAGGTTAAATTCATTGCATTTATGGAAGAAAAATTATAATTAATTTACCTAAGAGTCCTTTAATACCTCCTGACATGATTTGGTAAAATATGTGGTAGGAACGTTCGTTCGGCTGTTGAGAAACAACTCTAGCCTTTTCCAAGAGATCTTCAATGTAAGAATAAGCCATGATTTATGTAATAAGAAAGTATTTTTCGGGATACTTACAAGTTTCGATATCGGCTCCAGCAATTTTTCCTTTGATGTTGAAATGAATTCGAATGAATTTGCCAAATCTTGAGGAATTATCGTTCCGAACAGTTTTAGCATTTCCAAAAGCCTCAAGAATAGGATTGGTTTGAATAATTTGTTTTTCAAGCTTGGACTCGGTTGAAGCAGATGTGTTGATGGGAGCATTGGATCCAACCATGGAGAAGTAGTAAATTACCTTCTTTGTGTTTTCTGTTTTTCCTGCTCCGGATTCACCACTAAATCAGTAATTTATTAATTTAGAAGATATAAATTCTTTAGGTTTGCGGAGGATAAACTTACGTAATTAAAATGGATTGATTCTGATCACCTGAAACATTTGTCAAAATATAGTCTTTGAATAATAACTTTTGAGCTGTGATCCTTACTTGAGAGCATGTCCCTATATGCATTGTCAGAAATGGCAAAGATATGAGGGGGCACCTCAGTCTTCCTTTTCCCCTCAAAAAGTCGAACCACACGCTCTGTGTAGATGGGGTAACGTTTATATGGATTGATAGCAACGCAAAATAAACCAGAGTACGTCTTTTATTTGGGATCATGAAAATAAAGTTGACTTTTATTTATTTGTTGTATTATATATAAAAAGTTCCAAAAGTCCTGTTACACGTCAATATTTTGAGGAAAAAAGTGCTTTAAGAGATGCAAATTCATAAAAAAAAGAAAAACAAACTAAATAATCTTAATTATATATACGTCCATGAACATGTTGGCCAAACATAAAGCTATAAGAAAAAAAACATTGTTTGTCAAAGCTATCATGTACATTAAGTCCTATGGAGTTTACTACTTGTTCAATATTTAGTAAGCTACATAAATTTTTGAATGCCTTAACACAAGAAAGGCTGTAAAAAATTTTACCATAATTTTTTTATGTTTCAAAGGTGACACCAAGTAACTGAAATTCAAGATTTTTTTGTTGTGATTTAATTTATTTTCTAAGCTTTTAATTTAAAAAAAAGGCACTAATCAAAATCATAATAATATACATAATTAAAATTATTTTTATACATACATGCCTATCTAAAAAAAATACATACATAGTTTTAATTATAGGATTAAAAAATGGTGTTAAAAATATTATTGTCATAAAATAGATGGTTTAGTTTCGATTATAACTAAGGGAAAATTAACTTAAATAATGTGATGGTGTAAATATGACAGGTTGGTCATTTTAGGGTTGCACATCATCCCGTTAAGCATGTCCGAGAGTGAATTGGCCTTAAATTTATGAACAATTTTTTTCTCAAGTGAAGGATGCTAGAAGAAGTGGCATTACAGAGATTTCTGAAAGGGCACACTGCCCCCCCCCCCCGTAAAATGCAGAGTGAGTATATTTCTTTGAGGGTTGTTTGAAAAGTCCAAAAGATGACAATAATGGCGCTCATCGAAGTTATGTTTAGTTATTAGAATCTTTCAGCCAGATCAGTCTATTTCTTTCTGTTTGACATTCGTTTGAATCGAGGAAGTAGAATGATTTTAAAAAAATGGGAGAAAACTATTTGGTGTCTAAATAAAATTACTTTATGATAGGCAAAACGCTACAGGAGACTAAAAAGAAGCTTGATAAATATTAAAGAGACTTTGCACCGTCGATTCAAACAGTTTATTAGTGGTTGGGCACAAGTAATACTAAACGTTCTGGATACCCGGTTGAGGTTGCTACTCCAGAAATTATGGATAAAATTCATGATATGGTAATGAATGACAGAAGAGTGAAGGTATGTGAGATTGCTAGTGCTGTAAACATCGCAAGTTGGAAACCAATTTCCATTAATTTTGCGACCCCAACAACTGAGGTGTGAGCTAGTGTATTATTGTGATGGAAAGGGAATTTCTTGTGGGTCAATTATGGGCGTTTTTCTTGCAGGTCGTCTTTCAAACGTTCCAATAACAATGAATAATATACACCTGAATAGTTTTACTCTTTTCTAGATAGTCGATGAGGATTATTTCTTGCAAATCCAAAAGGCAGTCCCCATAATCTTTTCGGCCGATTCTTCAATTCAAACGAATGCATAACAGGAAGAAATTGACCGATCTGGCTGAAAGTTGGTGTGTGTTCTTCCAAGAGATACAACTAACTAAATATAACCTTGATACTCGCCATTAGTGGCATCTCTTGGAATTTGCATGGACTTTTCAAACAACCCTTGTAAGTTTGTCCAATGTCCATGGAAGATTGTTGACTGTTATTCAGACCGTAGCCTAATATTTGAATGAAATTTTGTAGAATAAGCTTATGCAGTGTGTCCCAGCAAGTCGTGAGTGAAACTATGAAAAGGTGACATTGACTTGCTAAAAAATATACCAACTTTTCCCTGTAAAATCAACTGGTAAGACAATAAAAACAACCAATTCTTTATCAGACCAAGAAAAACTAAAATGCATACCATAAAAATTTGCATGTCATAACTATATTTAATAATATCCTCATTCAGGGAGTTTTATTATTTTTTCGCAATACAGCACCACTGTCGATCATTTTATAAACAAACTAATATAAGTAAACAAAGCTCATACCCTATTTAGTTGGTGCTAATGTTAAATGAGTCATTATGAGACATAAGAAATGCAATTTGTACACAGCTTATATATAAACTAGCAACAAAGAACATTTGTATATTATGTTTTCCCAAACACCTCTTATTGACCATAAGGCCCACGATATTTAGCGGATCAGGAGTTATTTCACACTTGTGGGTATATGTACACGTGTTGAAGAATACAATATTTACATTGTTTCATACAAACAATATTAAGTCAATATATAATGACTTACGTCACTTTGTTATTTATCGAACCTTACAAGTAGGTATATGAAACTTTATAAAAAAAAAATTAATAAAATAACTGTTATATTCTTATCTTTGGACTCTATTTCCCAAAGAATGTAATAGAAAAACTAGCAGATATATCTCGGAAGTAGAATGTTTGTAGATAATGAATATTTGCAGATCATGGTAGATTGTTCCCATCCCTTGTAAAGCGTTGTACATATGTGTAATGATATCTAAGGAAACGGGTTAACAATGTACCTTGACCTAACAAACTAATCAATAATTTTTTCATGGATATATATATATACGACTATGTATATGTCTTTAACTTTTTGGAAGAAGGGAAAAGATTTTGTCCTCATCATTTATAATTTAGTTTTTATTTTACGATTTGCAACAATATTAAGTTCCAATTTTTTTTTTTTTTTTTCACTATATATTATGAATACGTCAAATGATTGTGAAATTAGTTGAGCATCTCCAAAAAAGTTAATTTTGTTAACTTTTATATACACATGGTACATATATTGAAGGCAAAATATACTTAAGTTTCTATCCTTTTAATGATAGTAATAATATTTTTTTAATTAGTTTTAAAATTGCAAAAAATGACAGACATTAAAATTAGATTTTTTTTTTAAATTATGAAAGTATAAAGTGACTATATTTTTAAAGATGATATTCAATTTATCCTAACTTTTTGAAATGCACTCGTAAATAAATCAAACCACACAAATGCTCATTTTGTGCACAATGCCAAAAAATTAATTCTGTAAATATCAAAATTTTCTTACATAAATGAGCTTTGCAAAATATCTCGACTTCAAATTATAAAGAACAGAAGCATCATTTAAATATGTCAAATCTGACATATCTTCACATTTTTCAAACTTTGGAGGGTTCACTTGGGCCACCAAATCCTTTTTGAATTGAGCCTCCTAAGTAGGGGGTGAGTAAATACTTGTTAAATATTGTTCAGTAAATTTAAAAAAAAAATATGTTGCTTCCTTACTTTATAGCCCACTTGGACCGTGACCATATCCGCTCGTGCAGACTTAATTTCCCCGATGACAAACCCTTCTTTATCATCCGGAACCCAACACGTCCGTTTGGCATCATACGGCTTACTTTGATCATATTTTCTTTGCTCAAGAGATACGCTTAAATACTCTGTCGGATCCGGATCGTTTCCGACATATTTATTTGGCATAGAACTAATCTTTCTATTCGTCATCCTTTATATGATAACTTGAACTACTTTAAATTTGAGTTGAGTGGAGTGGTGCACAACACAGAAAAACAAATTGAATTGAAGAAATATTTTCTATGGGTATTATGATGAGAAGTGTTCCTTATTTAATCTTCCCTCAAGACGACTTTACCCCTTAAATTTCAGACCTCAACTAAGGATCAACTCCTAAATCATAGTTTTTGTATACTTCATTGTTTAAAAAACTTTTACTATAAAAAAAATGGCAAAAATGAATTTGAATAATGTTTCGCTTTCTTTTTAAAAAAAATATTTATATGATTCTTTGTAATATATGTATATATATATGCATTATTATAATATATATATATATATATATATATATAATACACACCTTCCGTTATTACGTTGATATAACTACCCTGTGTGCATATCAAGAGTTAACATTTCTTCTGTTGGAGTGTCTATTTTGTACATATCATTTACACAGGGTAAAAAATTGAGGTTTTTTTTTTGTAATTATGTTTAATAAAAAAAAAATGTCTTTCTTTTGGGTAAGAAGTAGATAAAGGAGAAGGAGTGGGGTTGCTCCCTCTTTTTTAAGAGTGTGATACCTACATTACTCATTGAAGATATCTAAGCCAAAAAAAAAAATACTTTGATTTTCATTGTATTTCTATACATATGCATATATTTGAAAATGACTTTGTGTAGCATAAAATGACAATAATTTTGATTCATGATAAATATTTTTAAACGAGTTTAAATTTTAGAAATAAGAATCCTGTCTATATGTTCTCCGCTAATTAAATAATGGGTTTTTTTTTCTGGGGTGTCTCCAGTATTATATTTTGGAAGGGGCTTGTCCTATGGTTGTTGTTTTTTTCTTAAAATTCAAGAATTATTTTTTTTTCAAAAATTCATTGCTATTCACAAAAAATTGAATTTTTTAAAAACATTTCAAAACTCTATAGCTATTCAAAAAAAAATTTTTAATTTTTTAATTTCAAATATTAATTTTTTTTTTTCAAATTTCAAATATTATTATTTTTTTTTTAATTTCAAAAAATAATTTTTCTTTTTTAATTTTAAATAGTACAAACATTTATAGCTACTTACAGAAAGTTATTTTTTTTTGAAAAAAGAATAGAAAAATTTCAAAAATAAAATATTCATATATTAAATTTTTTTTGAAAAAAATTCAAAAATCTAGAGTTTTTCACAAACAATTAAATTTTTCGGAAATTTTTTTTATTAAATTTTAATTAAAAAACAAAATCAAACAATCATAGGTACTAACAAACAATTAAATTTTTTGGAAAAAAATTTCCGATATGAATTTTTTTGCTCTTTTGCATAATTTGCCCAAATGTGAACTTCTTAATTTGGGTGGTGGGGCTACAGCCCACCCCCTGAGAAAATCCTTGGTTTGCCTTTGTTTGTTTGTTACCAGGAGTATGGCAAAAAATACAAATCAATTTTATCTAGCTTTGTACAAAGATTTTATATGATCATGGTAGGAGGCCATTAAATTATAAGAGGTCAAGGTCAGTGTAGCACAAAACATTAAAAATAAATAATAAACCAGTGGTCCCGACTAGCTCCCTCGCGAGCTACAAGTAGCCTGCAGCCCCTTTCAAAGTTGCTTGTCAATGGGCTCTCGGTAGAATAACTTTATTTTTATATTTTTTGGATATGAAGTACTTTCAATAAAAATATTTAAAACTGTATCAATAAAAGTATGTTCAAAAATGGCGCACCTCACATATTGAACGTAATATAACGATATTTTCAACATTTGTTTTTGGACATACATAAATTTTGAGACTCGAAAATTCATTATTTTTTTAAGTATAATTTCGATATCAGGGAAGCATCATCATTTTTTTTTCTTATTTGGACTACAATTAAAGAGTCTCTTTAAAAAAAAAATCATGCCATATCTTTTTTCAAGTTTATACTTTATATGGAGTACTAATCAGATAATATATGTGGAAATTTTGAGACTTATAGATTTATTATTTATCTAAAAAAAGTCTCATTTTAATGGAAAGAGTTGTGCAAATTCGGAGAAATGTTAAACCTTCTGCATTAATGGGTAAAGATGGCGAACAGTGTCCAAACAAACAAGCGGACTAAAAATTACCATTTTCCCCAAAAAGTGGGGACAAATTTTTTTTCACTAACGTTAGCGACAAGTGTGTGTGTCTGATCTGTGGGGGTATCGTTTCGGTCGGTCGGCAAAAGGGGTGTAATGTGGATTGATCCACGGCAACTTTTCACTGGACTTTCATACGGGTAGCAGTCTACGAAAAGACGAGATAGCGAAGCTGAAGACAATGCTTCAGTGCCAAAAGTCTCGGCTCATCAAACCAGCGAAGAAGGTCATTTCAGCAACAGAGGCTTTATTTAAAGTACTCCACATTTTAACGAAACTGAAAAGCCACCACTGATGGTAAGATCATAAAGTAAACCACGACCACAGTGGGTGAAAAACTGTTAAGGGATCTCAAAAATAAGGACGGAATCATAACAACTATTACCAACGTACAGCTTAGTGCCAATAACATGGCAAGGAGAGTGTCTGTAATGTCTGCGGATACGGTAAACAGCTGGACTGGGACATGAATAGGTGCAAATGGTTCTCAATTTAGTGCCATGAGCCTGTGGCCCGCAGTGATACAGCCTAGCTGAACATTTTCATTATGATGGTGTTTGAAGACTTTTCCAACAAGGAGGAGTTTTTAACCTTACTTTAACAGAAAACTACAACCAGGGGAGTTGTTATTTATAACGCAGTAGAGGATTACTTCGTAGAAAAGAATATCCCCTTTCAAAAGTTGGTATCTGTATCAACAGATGAAGCACCTTCAATGAAAAATCCTTACTCTGGATTTATTGCACACTGCAAAGTGGACCCGGACTTTCCAAAAACTCTGAAATATCATTTCATCATTAGCCAACAGGGTATATGTTCAAAAGTTATGGGATTTGCTCATGTCATGCCACCTGTTATCAGGATAGTCAAATCAATTCGAGCAAAGGCAAATCAACACCCGATCTACAAGCTGTCTCTGGAGGAATGCTCTTCAGAGTATGGGATCTCCCCCTCCACAACGAGGTCGGATGGCCAAGTCGGCCAAAATACTACAGGGATTTCTTTCCTTGCTGGGTGAAATCAAGACATTCATGGAAACGAGGGACAAAGACACCAGCCTATTATCTGATAAAGAGTGGCTACTTGATTTTCATTTCCTGATCGATGTCAGTGAGAAAATCAACCACCTTTACAGCTACAAGGCAAAAGTAAAAAAATATGTAACATGATGTACATTAAGCAATTGAAAAACAAAAGATATCAGCACTTTCTTTCCATCTCAAAGACGCTGGATAGTCACACAGGTGCAACCACCGTTTTAAATGTGCCCAAGTACCTCTTATCAAGCCTTGAACAGGAGTTTCCTTACATATTCAGTAAATTTAACAAGCTTGAGCCCTGTGTGACATTTATGACCAACCATTTCATGGATGTGGACATAAGTGAGATTTCAGGGCAGATGGGTGAACTTTTCTATGTTGATCACCAGGAAATCAAAATGGAGGTTATAAACCTTCAAAATAATGTGTAGTTGAAGTCTCAGCAGCATTCACAGCTTTTCTGGAGTTAGGTAGAGCCAGACAACTATGAAAATTTTCACCAAGCAGTCCTCAAAATGGCTGCTTTGTATAGGTCTATATACCTCTGTAAGTCAGCTTTTTCTGGCATAAATATCCTGAAATAAAAGCTCAGAACGAGACTGAAAGATGAATATAAAAATGACTCCGTAAGAGTAAAAATGCAGTAGACACCTCTCTCGTTGACTCCTTGCAGTGTCAGTCATCTCAGTAGCTAAAAAGCTTAAATCAAACACACTCACGCCTTCTATACTGAACTTGTTTTTTTTTTGAAAATGCAATTATTTTCTTTATGTTTTTAGAAAATACTGATATTTTGATTATTTAAAAGGTTGTGCTGTGTAAAGTTTTTGATTCTTGAAATATGTATAAATTGTAATATATCCATGATAGCATAGTTCTGTGAAGCTTGAGCTGTGACATGGACGTATATAACATTGATAAGTGAATAAGTAAGAATGTAGTTGTATTTGTAGTAATAATAATAACAATGCTAATAATATTAATATTTTTGTGATGTTTCAATACAGAATGTGAGATGTGTATAGTAAGATATTATAAATTTGTAGGAAAAAAAAGCTAATTCGTTTTGTTTGTTTGTTACAAAACATAAGTAGGTCTCAGAGGAAAAAAGGTTGGAGACCCCTGTAATGGACCATAACTATGTAACAAAATCTAGTTATAGAGTGTTTTCATATCAAGTAAACACTGTTCTGCCTTCTGTTTGTAAAAACCTATTACCAACATATTTTTCAGCTTTTTGCCTTGCCTCCAAAGAATAAAGGATGTTTACCAGGTTCGTTTGTGCTTGGATAAATTTGTCATGAACTCTATTATTAAGAAAACAAAGTAGCTTGACTAAATCCCCACTATCTAGCTACTTAATTAATCTAAATAGCTTTTACAATCACAAAAAATGTTGGTCGTTCACATGGGAATAATATGTTTTACAAACAGAGAGCAGTGTTAATGTCGGCCATTTTGTGGTCCTAAACATTCAAATATTATTGGTAGAATAATGGCCCTATTACCATTAATACTATTTTAAATGATGAACTACCGTCCTATATTTGGATGTCAAACTAGAACTCACAAATTACTCTTTATCAAAAATTATATCTCTACCATCTAGTTTTATTATCGTGCATGGAAAACTACCTGAAGAAAATTGCCTGTGCAACATTTCCCTGGAGGAAAATTGCCAGTTAAGAAAACTGCTCGGGAAACAATTGCTCGTATTTGGTTCAAACTTCAAGATGAATAATAACACATTATAAATTACCTTCAACTGTGAGTAATATTATGGTAAAATAAAAGGAGGAGGGCGGTGGTATAGATAGCTTTGGGCCTCTTAAAATATTGTTGAATAATTTCCAACCTCGGATTGGCCAGTGTCCGGGGAGTAGTGTGGGATCGTTAAAAACCACCGGCCAAATCATCATATACATCCAAGGAACCTCCCTAAAATACCAAAAAATAGTTTTAAGTCCTCGGGGTTAGGCATGGAAGTCTTGGTAGTATTAAAATCCTAGCGTCATGGGCCGAATCGACAAGGCGCGTATCTTACATTCGCTATTTTTTTTTTTTAATATTTTAGGGTATGTTAGTTGAATGTATACTGTAATATTACTTCAGCATGCACATATTGTCGACATTTTTTTAGCCCTCCTTCATGGTATATGCAATGTAAACATAATGCAATTTTTTTTAAAGATTAAAAGTGTAGGGCCCCTTCGGTGAGTGAGGACAATATTCTATATTTTGTAAAATCCATAAGATGGCTCTAGTACTCTCAATACTTATCCTTTTACAACTATTGTTATTTTCCACAAAATCCGAGAACTTGTGTCTAGTTCGTGATAATATTTATTTCCATACAGAACTGTTTCTAACATAGACATAAATAATATCTTCAATGTACTTTTCAGTGCGATCTGAGTACTGAATTTTTTCTTTGGGTATGCAACCATATTTTAAGAGGCACTAAACTATTAATCCTCACACCCTCCTCCTCCTATATTGCAATATTAATACTCATGCTTGAAGGTACACCCTTGGGGAATGGAATAAACAGATATATTTAGATATTTGTCGTAAATAATATTAAGGAAATTTATAGTATAAAATTAATTATCATGAAGTTTGAACAAAATACGGTCAATTTTACAAACTGGCAATTTTCCTCCTTAGCAATTTTCTCCAGGGCAATTTTCCCGGGTGCAGTTTGCCTAGTACCCCTTATTATATATCAAATTCTAATAAGAAATCAAATATCCAAAGCATTAGTGAACTGTACTCAATTGAGCGCCGCTCAGAGTGAGAGCAGGAACATCATTTTAGAAGAGTGAAAAAATCGCTGTAATTTTCGCTCATTTGTAAAAGTTTTTATTTTTTTTTCTGTTTTTATCTATTACATATATATCTCAAGATAAGTTAGAACTATTTTTTCCATGCTGTTTCCATTCTCTTCTGTTTTTGGTCACTTTAAGAAGACTCAGATATTGATTCCTCCAGAGACACTGCAAGCTCCTTCCATTGTTGAGATACTTTTTCTAAGATAAATCTTTATATTTTAGTAAACAAATTTTCCTAATTGAAATACAATTTTCTTATATTTTTATGTTAAAAATTGACATAAGATCTCAATATATCACGCAAGTATAAGTTCAAAAAATTGAGAAAACTTTATACAAGCTCTATCTAATAATCAGGCTTAACTAGATGATTGCGTACAAAACATTGTAAATAAATATAGCCTAAAACAGTATTTCCCAAACTTTTTGTGCCTAACGTACATCAAAATACAAACAAAAAATTTCAATTACACCAATCATTTGCATTATTTTAAGCTATTGTTGTAACAAATCGTACGGCATACTTGAATTTGAAATATATTGAATTAAATTGCAATCATAAATAGTTGTCAAATTCAAATGCATCTATACTAGGGAAAAAATGAGCGCCTCTCCTTTTTAATTGAGCGGGACTGCACTCATTTAAAAAAAAACAAGTGGGAGCACAAGCACAAAAATAGTAAATGAGCAGGATTTCTTGAGCGGACTAATGCTCTAGAACTATGTTATTCTATGATTGTAGGCACTTTAATATTTATAAAGTGTAGATCAGAGGACGGGTAACTTTTTTTAGTGTTACCCGAAACTAGTATAGGGGCGTCCAAAGGATTATATTTTAGGGGGATGTGGTCGGCTTTCTTTTTACTTTGGTATCCCTGGTTTTAGAAAAGAGAACAATAAAGAAGTTACCATCTCTGCTATCTCTTAAATAGTCTCTATCCAGGGCTTAAAGTGAGTCGGAACACTAAAAAAATCATATGACTAAGTATACCTTCTCGTTAAAATTATTATTTAATATATTGCATCTGGCGAGAAATAGTTATGTGGGTCTTATTTAATAATAAGATAACTGATATATATACGGAGTAAGCCTACCACTTTTGCTTAGTTATTCTTCTTTTTTTTTTAAGGAAGGATCCATTTTTGAGGACAGCATAAGTAATATAATACAATACAATGTTTTATACCCTTGCCGAGATAGGGGCGTCCGCAGGGAGTGGGCTGGAAAAGTTGTAACCCCCCTCCTAAAACTAAGGAATTTTTGCTTCTTAGTATAATTTTTTTGTCATTCGGGCAAATTATACAGAAATGCAATTTCTTTTTTTTTTTTTTTTTTTTGACAAGCTTAAAATTTGAAATTTGGGTTTTCAAATTTTTTTCCAAAATATTATAATTTGTAAAAAGGTATGGATTAAAAAAAAAATCAAAAACTTTAAATTTTTGTGAATGGCTATGGAGTTTTTTAATATATTTCCGAAAAATTTAATCTTGATTTTTTTTTGTGAATAGCTATAAATTTTTGAATTTTTTTCGAAATATTTACACCAATACCTTCCCTCCCCCTCCTCCTCCTCCAGAAAAAAAAAAAGTATATATATATATATCCTATCTACAATCTTGCAAACGCCCCTGTGACATAAAAAAATTAGGGATTTCATCAAAAATGGTTTGATAATTTTTTTAAACTTTCAATATCGATAATATTATAGGCATGAAAGAATATTTAACTGCTTGCAAATGTTTTTGGGTACAATTTCATCAAAAAATCATGTTCTTACGAGCGTGTGAATGTACATACTCGTGCATACATTTAATGTTTTATAAAGGTGTCGACAAATAGTGCTTCCTTATCACCTACATATATATATATATATATATATCAGCTGAAAAGAAATGTACCATTTTTAAAAGGAAATCCATTATTTTTCAAATAGTTGGCTTTAGCAATGTGCACTTCGTGTTGTATATATGAGATCGGTTTACACTGGATGATCTTTGAAAGATAATATTTCGTAAGAACAAAGTTTTTTAAATATTTTTTGTGATTGTTTCACTCAGTATTGTTTGAGCACGCGTCAAATATGGACACCAGCAAAGAGAAAATGCACAATATTTTACAGTTTTTCTTCAATTAAGGGTAAAACGCAAGTTAGTCGTCTGAAAATGTGAATAGTGTTTATGAGTTCCAACGTCTGAAAACACTGTTTTCATTGCCAAGGAGATGAACATTAATCAAAAAAAAATCTATTTAAGATAACGGATTTCATTTTACATATTACACCTATTATTCGCCATTTTCTCCCATAATCTTTTGATATACAAGGGTAAAAATATAGTCTAGTATATATATTAAAAATACCTACATTATATATTTTTTTATTTGGTTTTTAGAATAATATAGATTATGACACAGAAATGTACAGAAGTTATTGCACAAAATGGTATGTTCAATATATCGACAACTCCTTTATGTTTTTTTGTCCCACTTATTTTTCTCTTTATTTGTGTCCTGAATGTTGATTGGTTCAACACAAATAATATCTGTTAAATTGTAAACAATTACATAATGATGAATTAAGAATAGTCCAATACCTAGATGGGAGGAACCAGTTAACTACTAAATTAATTTCGAGCCCATTTTCTTTCTAATTATTGGAGAAAAGTTTGGAGTATGAAATGAAGTGCTATGTGTGGAAATATCATATTTGAAATCTCAAAAGTTATAATTGCAATGAAAATACAATTATAGAACCTTTTTATTGGATAATTTTTTTATTTTCGGAATGTTATTTTGTTAATAAAATGTGAGGACATAATAATTAAATTTAAAGATGGGTTGCTCCATTTACCGTGTGTGTAGGCGTCTAAGTATATAAGCCCCTTCTTCCTCCTCAATTTTTGATTATATCTTATATATATATGAAGAAACTACACATTATGATTTCGAACTAAAGACTGAATATATTTCCTATTCATGAAAGTAGAAGATATAAGAATAAAAAAAACTTATATGCCGGTTTAAGTCTATCAATGGAACAATAATCAACAGGATGACCAAGATCTTATGTAAAAAAGCGAAGAGACCTGGATGTTGGTTTTTGATCGTTTGAAAAGTGATTTATTTATCAGATTTATACAAAAATTATTTTTTCTTACAAAATCCGTACCAAGAATGGCGTTGTTACAAATATGAAACTTCCAAGAGTATGTTATGTCCCCCAAAATAAAATCCACCGACGCAGTACCGATTGGTATGACTCGCTGTGCTCCAAAAGGTATAAGAGGTGGAAGATTGGAATCTGAAGAGTTGAGGACTAATTAGTTTTTTGACAGGAGTGCATTGAAAGGGCAGTTGGACACCAAAAAACTCCTTGCAGACATACCGTACATCAAGTGCTGCCTGCAAATACGTCCTGGGTTACCTTGACCCATATTACAATGGTGTTGAAGTTTTTTCTTTCGTAAAAATAGTGGAGGCTAAGTAGGGTCTTGGGAAGGAGGACAACGAGAGAAGGGCAAAGCTTGAATGAGCTCCTGTGAAGGAGGGAAATGAGGATAGGAAGGTAGTGGAGCCTGATGTAGCTCTAAGGATTGGGAGAGCGCCGATGATTGTTTAAGGCCATCACAATACTTCAAATGAATTTCCTTGCTTATTCCCGTTTGTGATCGGGCCATGGCTCAGAGTGAACTTGGGACACATCTGATTATTAGGTCTTTTGCTAGATTTTTCTTCGAGATCAGGAAAAAACTCAGGATCAAGGAGACAATCCACTGCGGCCATAATTTCCTTAGCCGATAATGATTCTTGTATAAGAATAATAAAACTTGTTCATTAGCATGAACTTATCTGAAGATACGGGTTGCTAAAAATATATTTATAAGCTTGTTTTTGTTGTTATCACAAAAGGAATCAAAAATGGGTACAAGGAAAACTGCCCTGGGAAAATATATCGTAGAAGATTGCCCTTGGAGGTACCCTTGGATCCTTATGACACTTAGTTTTTACACTACCAATACTTCTAAGCACCCAAATTGATGGGTTGAAATTATTTTTTTGGTTATTAGAGGGATTCCTTGGATGTATTGGCGGTGATTTTTAATTATCCCACACTACCCCTGGGACACTGGCCAATCTGAGAAAGGAGAATATTCCGCCATGTTTTAGGAGGCCCTAAGCTATTTATCCCCCCCCCCCCCTCTTTCTCCAAAATTGCAATAATATTATTCATACTTAAAGATACTCCCTTGGTGGATAGAACCACCAAATATGCTTAGATATTAGTCATAAATAATATTAAGCGAATTTATAATGTGTTATTAATTATCATGAAGTTTTAACAAAATACGGGCAATATTTCTAACAGAGAATTTTCCTACAGGCAATCTTCCACGGGCAGTTTCCTGCACATGTCAAAAATGGCCAACAGATCAGTCTGAAGTTTAGCAATTGAAATATACAATATTCAAGTATTATATGATATTTTTTTGGGGCCTTTGAGGTCATTCAGAGCCTGCTTTTGACCGAAATAAAAACTCATTCCCTTATTTATTTGTATATATGTTTCCTTCTCTTTGTCTCTTCCCACTCCTTTTTTTCCCTCTGTCTCTTTTACACTCCCCTGATTTACTCGTTTTTCTTCTGCCTTCATTCTTTATTGTCATTCCTCTTTGACTTTGTGCATGCATACTTTAAAGGGCATAATGTTAATCAGTGCATTAATCTATTTATTCATCTACAATGTATTGAAGCGAAATCTGAAGAAATACAATTTGAAATAACGAATCAAAAGGTCATCGAACACCTCGGACTTTTGATATTTATAAATGATTTATTTTGCAAGTCGGTCCTTGTCAGTAAATACCTAGGGATGGAATTATATTAAATATCCCATTAATCATAGAATAATTTTCAGTCAAATAAATATCAAATGATTAAATAAAAATTATATTGCATTGTAGGTTGTACCTAAATACATATTTTAAAATATTTAAGGTGTCTTATTATAATATCAGCTGCCCAAGAAGGATAATTTAATAACAATATTTTAACATTAATGCTATAATTTTAGAAAGCTATAAGTAAAATTAACAACACCAAATTCATTTCACTTTCTTCAACATATTATTCTAATAGCCCATAAATTTTCGTTTTTATCATTTTATCAGCTGATACCCCTTATCTGGGCTTTGAATGTTTAATGATTAAGCTCAAATAGTTAGATTTTATAATTGACAAACAGTTGTCAAGAGTACCAACAAATTTTGAACATTTTTTTCTTTTTGATAGAAAAGGTTGAGAGATACAATAAAGAAGTAAAATAGACTAATAGAAGTCGTTCATCAATTATATATCATCACATTTTTTTTTTCATTTTTACTCCCTTTTAGAACGACATTTTAATTCAAATCGTTTTAAAATGTATCATTTAAGTCCGAACTGGAAAGTAAAGTCACAAAAAATATGATAATACTAAGAGACATCATGTCAGCTAATATGGTGTTAATTCTTAATTAAAGATGGAAATAAAGCTTCTGCTATTATTTTGCTGTTTTTATCCTCAAGCAGTTTTTTATTTGAACATATTTGCCTACGCAAATCTAGAAGTCATTCCCATTAAAATGTGTATTTTGTAGCATTTTTTCACTGGAAAAATATAAATGTGTCTCATTTAAACTAATTCGTAATGTCAAAACATATTTATTAAATAGATGTGGCCTCTATGAGAATTAAGTAAGAATGATGAGAGCTTAATCAAAACAAACAAATAGATTTATAATTTAACTTGTCAACTAACATGACGTTGAAATTATTCACTCTCACTCAGAAAAACACTTCTTCACATCCCTAATATTAACTATTAAGTGCCTTTTCCCCCAATTTCAATAATATTTCCAACATAAGGTTTTAGATTGCCTATTACCAAATTATTGCAAACTGCACGTTTTGGCACTTTTATGCTTTATTACTGCACTAGTCTTTTTTTTTTTTTGCCTTTTTTCTTATCAAATTCAAGAGAATTAATTATTTCCATGAGGATTTTTCCTTTTTATAAGTACAAATCGTGAGCTGGCACCAACCTTTTGTTCTGTATATTTATTTTTTAACTTATTTCATATTGTTTTTCAATAAGAAAAAAAAATGGTAATATACTTCGAATGTAAGAAAAATCCAGATAAAGTAGACTTTTTATTTGGCAAAAAATTTTAATCCCCCCCCAAAAAAAAAAAAATGACAATATGTCACAGAAATTGCAAAATTTATAATTATCACCCCACAACAAATCTATTAGAATAAGAGCATGGAAGATATTTTTCCACAATTTCACTGATTCTAATTACATGGATAATTAGACTAATTATCTTTTTAACCAGGACTTCAAATTTATTGTGCATTTATCTTTTCACTCCATTAGAATCTTGTATCATTCATAAAAAGTGAATGAATAGTGAAAACATGTTTCTGCATATACATAATATATAAATATGAGATTTACAAGTGTTAATATTATATTTTTCCCGTCTGATAAATAAATACAATTTTATTGGCATTTACCCAGAATTTTCTTTTTTCTTTTTTAAGGCAAACAAAAAAATGCATTTACTTTTATTGACTGAATGTATGTAGTCTTTATTTTATTTTCCATGTTACTACTCCTATTGGAATGTGACATTATAATAGTTTTAACTGACAAATTTATGAATTGAAGATTATTAATCCGTGAAAAAAAGATATGAGATTATCACAAAAATATATTCCGACTAGTCTTTTTTTTTTTTTTATCTTATTTGAAAATGTTTTTATGTTTATTCAAACAAAATGTACAAGTTGTATACGCAAATTGTACAATTTGCTACCAAAAAGATACGAAGAATTATCCATACTTGTGGTTCAGACAATTCAATAATAGAATATTCTTTTGATAGAGGACAGTAGTGGAGTGACCGACGGGGCATGTGGCCCATGCTCCCCCCTTTGATGAATATTTTATAGTGCGTCAGATACCATTTTTTTTTAAACAAGATATAAAATCTATTTTCTAAAAAAATTAAACAATATTCGAAATATTTTCCTACAAAATCAAAAATTAGTCGCCTAAGGCTGTCAAAAAACATTATAAAGGCGGCGTGCTTTCGAAAGAAGATCTGAAATTTATTGTTTAAAAAAATAATAAATCCGAAATCCTTTAACAATTTTTTAATTTGAAATATACACTTAGGAGTGGTGAATTTTACCCAAAACCTCTCCTGTAAAATTTGTACTAATTAGCCACAAATATTGGATATATTAATAGTGTTTTTTTTGTCTATTTGAATGAAAGTCACTAGTTAATAAGTGCTATGATGTACCCTATAAAGTTCAAATGCCCCCAGTTAAAGATATAGAAATAAAGCAAGGTTATATGTCGAAGTCTCATTTTTGAGTTTGCGCTTAATATCTTAGAACTGCGTGACTACTATATCTAAGAAATAAAAATATAGCAACGAGCACGTGCACCTAAAGCTCACTAACTTATTCTAAAATAAGAAAAGTAATTATGTAGTAATAATAATCGGATGTATTTCTTTGGACATAGAAAACTATAGATTACATTTTCTTTTCCTGAGCTGTTTTCATTATTATTTAATTTCTCAGGAGTGAATTTCCTTTTCCAGTACGTCTAATGCTTGTTTAAACTTTATTTGTATTTGCTCGTAAAACACAGATCGTATCCTTGAAGATTTGTTGTGGAGTTATTATTGTAAGTCATTGTTGAACTCAGAATATGTAAGAAGTGAGGATCAACATCAGAGTAATTATTGCCAATGACCTTGTTTATTTCCTTCTCCCCCCCCCCTTTCACAGCTGCTTGTAGTTGATATAATGAAATGTCATGGCAAGTAAGCTGCTCTTCTATAAAGCATTGTTCAAATTGTCAGGGTTACCATGTTCATTTTTGGTTTCTTTTTTATTATGTCCCAAGTACACACGATTTTCATCAATATACCTATCAATAGTATCAAAACAAGATGTGTTTGTTTGTAGCTCCGAGCATTGCCCGATAATCCCTGTTGTATATAATAGATATATCATTTTAATAGATCAAAATTGAAATGAAATGATGGATAGCCTTAATAAATAGATCGTAACTAAACCGGTGAAGTAATTAAACATAAGGGTATGAGACGTGGAAATTGTTAATTAAGCATTCTACTTATATATATTCTTTAAGAACTATGCTCGTACAGATGAACTTTAACTGTTTACTCTACTCGTTACTTTTAATTAGACTGTGACCAAGACATTTACTCTAACTTACATTTATATTTTCAAAAAGACACTCCTTCACATTTCCTTCAAGTGTCATTTATATCCTGTAATTAGAGCATGTTAAACATAGGTATGATAATGTAAAATGATAACTTCAAAATCATTGTATTTTTTTTACTTTTTTAATTTAGTCTTTACCTTCTATCTTTTTTTATACCTTAATAAATTAAAGCAAAACATGAAAATATGTAAAAAAATAGGTACAAAATGTTTTGGATCTGTATATATATATATATATACAGATAAGTAAATTACAAAATGCCGCCGATTTGGTTCAAAACTGCGTACAGGCTGACGGCGGCCGACTAATTGGAGATCTTGAAGACCAAGTTACTCCTGTAGGTCCTCAAGATCTTTAAGAAGTCGGGCAAGGTGGCCTATGTATTCCAGCAGGATGGTATACACAGCCAACGTTGTGCAAGCCTGGACGGAAGAGAACATGGAGTTTTGGCCCAACAACTTTTGGCGTCCCCAGAGCCCCGATCTGAATCCTTTGGATTAATATATCCTGTGACAAATCGAATCCGAGGCCTGCAGATCACTCCACAGCAATGCCACCGACCTGAAGTCCTCCGTGGAGAAGGAGTGGAAGCTCATGAGAAGGGACTACATTACCAGAGTGTGCTTCACTTTCCGTAGCCGCTTGAAGGACGTCATTGAGAGCAATGGAGGTGAAATTCATAAATAATAGCTTTCATTGTGTGCTTAATAAATGTATTTAAGTAATATATAATGTCTGCCTTAATTCCTATACTCCTGTTGGCTCAGCTTGATTAGTAGTACATCCATTTTGCACGACCCGTTGATTCCAAAATAATAGCGACAGATGGAGAAAGGAATTACATCATAATGACCTTGATAACAAAGGATAATGATTATATCAATCTATGAATCCATCGATGAGGATCCACAATTTTTTGAATTACTCAAATATCCAAATTCATGCCAGATAAAAATATGGAAAATGAAATGGTTAGTGGTGCTGGGAGACATTCGACAGTATTTCTCATTGGAAAGTTGAATTAGATTGGATTTGGAAAAAACTAAACGAGGATAGTTGCCCTTTGTTTATGTAACATCTATAAAAAGTACTAAAATGATGTAAATAACTTTCAAATTAGATGTGATCTAATCTTAATGATCCCTTGTCTCTCACCCTATTTATCTTATTTAAAAGCAAAAAATATTGTTATTGCCCTATAGGTAAATTAATTAGTGTCCTTTTTTAAGATAATATATTTTATGAATCAATGATCATTCTATAAAACATATGTAATTATAATTAGAAAATATTATCTTAGACGAGCGTGATACCTTTGTTTAATACATCCTGAACAATGTTTTTTGAATAATAAATTTAAATCCTTGTTGGAGTCCAATTTGAATTGAGGATTGGTATTGTGGTCATTCCGGTACATGTTCTTGCAAGATATGGAAATGGTTTAGTTTTTTATTTTCTTCATCCCATAATAGCTTGAAGCTAATCTAATAACATAACATTTTTAAAATTGTTAGAATTACCATGTTAATTTTCGGTTTCTTTTTTTTTTTTAGCATACACAGGTCATATTTTTACAACCCTAGTTAGAATCAAATTTTATCCAAGTAACTTTTGCATTGTATCTCTTTGAAGTTATACAATCAGGAATAGACAAACACGAAGAAGAAAAATTACTATAATTACAGCTATTGGATCCTGATCAAGACTGTATTTAAGGCAGTTATTCCCCACTTTCTTATCACTTCAGAGCCCCTATGTCGTTATTCGTGGAATGTTTCGGTATATGTTTTTATGTCCTTTTTTAGAAAATACATTTATTGATCACCTTGATAATCTCACAGGGTATTAGACCAGGGATTCTCAACCTTTTTTAGTTATGTACCACTTGTAAAATATTTATTTAATTCAAGTTACCAGCAAATAAAAAAAATCAGCTTCAGTGACAGGGTCGTCCACAGGATCATATGCATAAATATATATTATTATTTTATTTTTTTTAAGGGGGGGGGGAACTTTTTCAAAAATCAACAGCAATTCTCAAAAAATTTCATAATCCATATCTATTCTTACAAAATTTTAAAAAAATTTCAAATATTAAATTTGTGGTGAAAAATTAAAAAATCCATAGTTTTTCACAGAAAATTAAATAAAAGATCAAATATTTAATTTTCTAGTAAAGAACCAAAATTTCTTAATTTGAAGGACTATAGCCCCTCCAACCCACCCTTAGGGCTCCCCTGAGCTATGTAATATTTGAAAATATTCTTTCAAAATCTCAAATACCCCCTGGAGTTCCTTCAAGTACCCCAAGGGGTACGTGTATCTCCATTTGAGAACCACTGTCATAGATGATGCAACGCAGAGTTTTTTTTTTTGCCATGGAGCCATTTTTTTCCCTAGAAAATGAGTTGTGTTTTATGCAATCTACTCAAAAAATTACGGGAAAAGGGTTAATAAAAATTATTAATAAAACATATTACACTACCAAAAACACTCATTAATTTAATTATATCACAAAAAATATATATTTTTCTTTAACAAACTTGTCTAACTAAGAAAATATTTTTGGCAAATTATCTGCACACGGCAGCTGTAGTGACAGCATCAAATGAAACAAGATTGATTGTTTTGTTTTTTTCATCACAGGCAACATTTAAAACAAAAAAACTTTATTTCTTCCTATTCATTAACCTGCATAATTACGTATACAGAAATATATACATAGTTAAATGTTTACATTTGTATATTGTCAGAGAGTATTATAAACATGAAAAATTTCCTCTATTTTTGTCTTTGATTAATGTACCTTAATGTATCAAGACGTAATTTTTTTATAAACTTAATTAATTACAATTCTGTGAAAGGGAAAGGAATATCTAATAAAGATAACGACTCAACTTACAGATACTCATATTGATAACAAATCATATTCTGGATGGTTCATTGATATCTGAACACTTACGAATTCAATAATTAATGAAGGTTGAATGATTGAAATTATTTTATATTTTGATTTATAAAAGCATAAATAATTAGTTACCAAACAAAACATATCTGAGCACTTAAGCTTATGTATAAGTCGAGAAAAGGATAATTGATAGTGATCGACGAATTTCCATTCGCGAACTCCAAACAGTTAGGGGACTCCAGGACCATCACCTACGCCATCAGTAAGTTCGAAACGTCGGAGAGGAAGAAGAGCTCTCTCAAAAAGTCCAAACTGGATCCGTAGGTGTTAAAGGAAACAGCAAGACTAATCACCTCAAGTCCGTGAGGGTCTGTGCAAGAGATATCGGATCACATCAGACTGTCCAGAGAGCTTTCAAAAAGGGCGCAGAAAGAGCCTGGTGAGGGTGGAGAGGCCACTTTTGACACCAATAGTAAAAGAAAATACGTCCTTTAAGTAGCATTTTTTAGCACTTCATCTATACAACCTGAAGGGCGAGGTTTATTTTGAATATAAAAAGGATTTTTTGATGCTCAGGGAAGCGGCGGTGGAAGAATTTAACCTGTCTCAGGGACTAGCAGCTTATATACACTACTTGAAGGCGGGGGTATAGTATAGCATATTATTAGGGGTTCTAGGCGCGGTGGTGGTGCATTTTAAACTACCTTGAGGTCCAATACGTCCGGGGTGTATTTTGGAATTTGAGAAGGGTTCCTTTATGCTCAGATAAGGGCGTGGCAGAGAAATTGAACTTGCCTCTGACCGAGCAGTTCGCTTGCACAACCCTTGGCCTAGGGTGTATTATAATTATATTATAAGGGTTCCTTGGTTCCTAGAAACGCAGCAGCAGTAGAGTTTAAACTGTATTTGAGCCCCGTACTACACCTGTACAACCTGAGAGCCGGAGTGTATTTTGGAATATTAGGAGGGTTCCTTGATGCTCAGGAAAGCGGCTGCAAGACTTCAAATTCGGCGTTTGAACCAGAATAAAGTCACCAATTCGTCATTGTGTGCCATGGAGACAAAAGAACAGCGAGGTGGGTGTTTGACCTAGAGGAAACACTTCCTCATTGCAAGCTATAGATACAGAGGAGCAGTGAGGTTTGCATTCTACCAAGAAAAGAGCAAGCCCTTTCTCATTGCATTCCATGGAGACAGAGGAGCAGCAAAGTCGGTGTCTGACCCAAAAATAAGCAACCACTTCCACAACATGTGCACTTCAGGATAGTAATTACAGAAGATCTTTGGACTTAAATAGAAGGACAGCTTACAGACTTAGAATGGGGAATTATTTCAAGTTGACTGTATTCATGTATGAAAGTAACAATGATTACGATTCCTGTTATAATGAAAAAGCAAAGGCGTAATTTGTACCAAAGCAAAATTGAAAAAAAGAGGATTTTTCGACATGAACATTGACTTTTCTCTTGGTTGTGTTGTCTCATATAAACATTTCATTTTAAAGGAAAAAGTTTTACTTTCTTATGAATTTCTGTTTTTATTTTACTTAAAAATAAACTCTTTAAGAAAATAAATGAAAAATGCAGTCACTCTTGATACGCTAAGACTACAAAATTATATATTTGATATTAACTTATTAAGTGCAACTAAAATGACCCAAAAACATTTTGTTGTGATATAGCTATTTGCATGTATAGAGGAGTATACTAGCTGTTATGTGGTAGTATATTTATATAACCACATGTTAGCGTTATTTAGTCAGTAATAAAAATAGCCACTAGGTGTCTCTCTTTATTTTACTTTCAAATGATATTTCGGTTTATTTATGCAGTTTCTAAGTTCGAGATCTTTCTACAAATTATATATATTACCTTCCTTCATCTATTATGCGTATACAAGGATGATATCATTGCAAAATTTATTTTGTTGAAGTATCATTTGTAAAAATACTTTCAAACTAAAGTATATGTAGATATAAATTTTTAATCTTCCGTTGATTCTTCTGGGGTATAACAACCCCAGAGACTAAAATGTTCTTTTAACTTCTAGTTTGTACCATATTTTAGCCAACTTACAATCTAAATAATTATTATTTTATTCTATATTTTCTTTATCCTATTTTTTGGGATGGTAGTTTCTGAGTTATTAGAAAACTTTGGAACAAATTATTAAGATTTCAAAGAGTCTGACCTCCAGACCCCCTTAAAAATAGCCTCCTCAAGGTTTATTTGACACCATAAGGTACAATGACAAAACTTGCACAAATTTGTTAGTACTATGTCAGGACATCATAAAAAACCAAGACTGACAAAAAAAATTCCGTTGGAAACATTTTTTTGTGAGTCTTGGTGTTTAATGATGTTCTTACAAGGTACTATACACTGATGTAAGTTTTGTCCATGAACCTTATGGGGTGAAAACAAATGTAAATTTGTACGGTTATTGGGGGTACTCTTTTTTTTTTTTTGGGGGGGAGGTTTTGTTTCCGACGGAATTTTTATGTCATTCTTGGTTATTTTGATGTCCTACCATAATAATAACACAATGGTGTCTTATAAACCGTCCACAGGCTATTTTCAGTAGGGGGTCAGGCTGACGAAAAAAAGTCAATGTTCAAGTTGATATAAGTAATTTCAGGTGATTAAACCTTCTATACTTTATAGGGTAAAATCTTACGTGGCTGGCTCTCGGACTATAAGTTTGAGATGTCTTATTCTGTATAGAACGGGTTTTGTTTGATAATAATTTATTAGTTCACAAATAATCTTTCCCCTAAAGTTTACAAAATTTAATATTTTTTCTCTAAATATTATTTTAGACAGTTCTGAGTACACAAATATAAAATCGAATATTAAAAAAAAAAATTCATTTGTTAAAAAAAGTTTATAGTATTATATTTAACAAAAACTTATAGGAATAAAGTTTTATATTGCAAAAATAAATGTTATAAATTTGAAAGAAGCGGTAAGACTTGAGGGGAAGTAACAGAGAGTTCAAGTGATGAACAAAAAAAGGGCAGCCATATATCAACGACAATAAATAAATATTCTCCTTTCTATAATCATTTTTATAATCAAAAGCTCAATTTAATATTCAAGTACCGAGTATATACAAATAAGGACACGCAATGAATAACTTGTATCATTCAATCAAATATTAGTTAATATTGGTTCTTTATATCTAATATATTTATCACGATTTCCTTCAACATCAAAAAGGAAGGGAAAAAACTATTTTTGAATTCTATGCATATAAAAAAACAAATACTAATAAGTTCCATATCTCCATTGGGTAGTCAAATCACATTCAAATCCTTTTTTATTGAGCCTTTCGTTCACTATATAAATACAACTGCCTTTCCAATATACATACTTAATTCTTTTCGGAGAGTCATCTTGGTAAGATTGAAAATCAGGTGAGTGCTCAATTTGCAAAGTTAATCTGTGTACAATTAGAAAAAAAAGGTATCTTAATTAAAGATAAGAAGCCACATATGGTCCTAAATTGTTTTTATCGCGTTTTTTTCTTCTAAAATTTGCTTACAAAATGGAATTATAATTCTTATATATTTCATTAGTAAACGCAAAAAAAAATCTTGGATTATTAGATAAAGGAAAATACATCCAATTTATTGGTGACGCCATAAGTATTTTAATATTTTATAAACATATATCTGTACAAGAAGGTTAACCATACTTTAAATACTAAATTTGATTTATGATAGTTAATTTGTTGACGATCTCTTTCAAAGAGAATTTGCCAATCCTTAATTAATTTATTGTTAGAATGAATTTTTGTTCCTTTAAGTGCATCTTGAGGCATATCCAAAAAGACCAATCATAGTAACTTATTGATAAAAACTGAATATGATTTGTCGAAGAATACGGGAGTAATCCCAATTAAATAATAGCATAATAATATTGATTACTTTACGTTTAGGATTAAAAAACGCTGAGCTAATTAAAAAACTTAAAAGCCCTGCATTGTGTTTAAACTATTTTTAGTTTTATACAATTTTATTGACAGTAGTTCACTAAGGATAAGAAAGCCCATTTTTTTAAAGTAACTTTGTAAATATTGCTTATATAAGGTAGGGGGAAAAGTAATTTCGTATTATCCGCCATTTTTTTACTAAGTATATCTTGCTCATTATTGTTCACATCGGATCATACGATAAAACGTTGTAAAGGTATGAGTGTATACTAAAAACATTTTACGGACAGTATTGTGCTTGAACAGTTCAGTCATAAGTTATCTTGCATCGAGTATGGAGGTCTCAGAGGAATAAATTCGCCATATCTTACCTTTTTACTACCTGAAAGGTCAAAACGCGTTGAAAGCGACCAAGAAAATTTGCTATGGATACGGGGTTAATACTCTTCAGTTCGTGTTGAACAAAAGTAGTTTGAGCGATTTCCTTCTGTTCTGGTGGAGGTAAATGATGCCCCACATACTGTCATCGAAAATGTCAATAAAATCATAGAAAATATTGAGATAGGTAGACCGTCTGTTAGTAGTCGAAGCACCGCTGAACATCGATAATATAACTGTTTCGAACCATTTTTGGCTGAATACAAAAAAAAAAACTCGAATAGGAAAGGAATCGTGTTTCATGAAGACAACACTAGACTGCACACATCTTTGATGACACGGCAGAAACTTTGGGAGCTCAGATAGGAAGATCTTATGCATCCACCCTACACTTTTACACTCCAGACCTGGGACCAAGTGGTTATCACCTGTTCCTGTGCATGGTCATTGGGCTTTGTGGTAAAAATTTGGCATCAATAGAGGCCTGTGAAAATTGGTTGTCCAAGTTTTTAGCAAATATGGACAAGAGGTTCTACGAATAGAGTATTATGAAGTTATATGCTCGTTGAGAACAAGTTATCAAACAGACAGGGACACATTTGGCCTAAATCAGAAGATTGTAGCACTTCTTATAAAGCTTTAAAATAAAGCGGAAAATATGAAAGTACTTTATCTCCAAACTAATATGTGACTTAAAATATAGATCATATCAATAGATTTTAAACTCATATTGACCCGATAATAAAATAAAAGGAAGGGAATTGGAGTAAAATGAAAGTTATGATTTATGGGAACTTTTTTACCTTTTTTAAAGTATGAATGCATGATTGAAATATTCACTAAATTACGTTTTTTAAGAGCAGAAGGGGAACAGAAATAACAATTAAACAAAAACTTTTAAGCAGTACGATAAATATTTTATGACTATCGCTATGTTGAGTTATATATTATCATATTTAACAAAGGATTAAGTACTTGTTGTATCTCAGTTTATTTCCTTTTAAGGAACAATTTGAAGAAAAGAAGCGTGTACAATATATAACTGGTCTGTACTGTTTAAATGTATGCAATACTTAAAATATAAGTAAATATTCTTTCAAAAAGTGAAAGTAAACATCGATAATTATTTTTTATTTTTTCTTGGCTTAAGAAAATGTGACGGATTGAATTGCAATTTTTATCAATTTATTTTCTCAGGATAAAGAATGACTTTACATCTTTTAGTTTTGAAAACAGAAATAGTTTTTCACAAATTTGCAATATAATTATTGATGAGAATCGCAATTGAGTGATTAACTATTCAATATATCGGGTTACATAGTAATGGTATTCATTTTTTACCCATGCAGCCATGTATGGGGTCTTTATGTTCGAAGTTGAGTAATGAGTCTCTTTTGTTGGAGTTCGAGTCGTAGTTTAATGATGGCTTGAGGACAATACACTCAGTAAAAGGTATTCTCTTGAACTCAGTGTGCTTAGGTTTTTAGCTCAGTCGCTCCTAAAATATTTATATTGAATTTAAATTTCAGATAAATGAATCGTTATACAAAAATAAAATCTGTTTTGTTTTTAAGAAAAGGTTGCTAGATAAAATAATAATAAAGAAGTCTTGTGCAATTTAAAGGCAAGTTGTGTCTATAGTTGTAGTTTGATTGTTCAGGTTGTTACCTTTATTCTACATGTCTAACAACCTTTTTTCTCAAAGGAAACAAAAGAAAAAGCCCCAAAATCAGTTGTCCTTGGCTTATTCTTCCAAATAGGGTGTTTCTTATTTTGTTTTTTATTGATATGTTCGAGTCCTTGGGTATAAAATTGAACAATTTTTAGAGGTAGCTCAACGACTTCAAAGTTTTGAAAATTGCCAATTTTTACAAAATTAATTACTTCTTTCCCAATTATCGTAAAAACGATTCACGATACAGCTTTTTATGCTTTATAATTTTTCTTATAACATTGAATTTACTTTAAAAACTATTTGTACTATTCCGAGATTAAAATATTTATAATGTGAATGAATATGCAAAGTAGTCCAAGATAAAAATAATACATCTAGAATGGTGTGCGTGTAATGTGTTTGATTTTCCTCCAGCAAAAAAAGAATCTTTGTTTTGGTTGTTTCGTACCTTAATTTTGGGATGTTAAATTAATACCATTTAATGGTTCTCAGAGGTGTCCCAAATTTCAAATCCCCCCTCTATGAAGCATCATTGCTCATATACACATCTGAAGTACTCTTGTTTACATTTTAAATCAATTTGGTATAAAGCTGTCCTCGTACCACCTTTATTAACTAAAATAGTTGATGAATATTTAGTAACAAATAATACTATGCAATACTCTGTAGTTTCCTTACAGGTTAATTACCACAGGTGTTAAATTGAACAAAGATATAAAGTAAAAATACTTTTAAAAAATGAAAATGTAAGTAGCATCATAGTTTATTCAATTATTCATAGAGCAAAGACAGACACCATAGAAAAGCCAACAGGATCTCAAAGAAAGTTATATCATAACAGCGTATTTATTACCAAATTGACTGCAAGTAAATTGATTTCATCAGGAATGGCTTTTTAATTTTGCGTGTATCATCATTTTGAATTTAAAAAATGTATCCAGGATTCATCAAATAGATTGCAGAATATTTCTATTTGTATCGTGAAAATATATTTGAAAACATAGACTTCTGTTCCTACAATCTCAGATGATGCATTTAATTATTTGAATTTTAAGAAATAGTTATTTCAAAATCAATGCTTTAATTTCAAAAAGGACATCTCAAAAACTAAACATTTATGATGTTTATATGAAGAGCATCTTGGTTTGACTCTATTTGATGGTCGAGTCAATTTGGCATCTAAAAAGAAAATATTCTTTGAAATCCAAAATATAAAAAAATAAATACCAAAATTCAAAGGAAAAATTTATCCATAAAAATAAGATGACAAAAATAAAAGCAATATCATTCAGATGCTGAAACCCCCAGAAAAGTTTTTAAAAGATGATCCAAAATTAAAGCCAAGTAACTGTGATTATAGAAACTCCTTGGAATAGTTGATCCTTTTAAAGTTATCAATGACCATTCATACAGAGGAGTGGCACTCATTATATAATACAGTGGATCATTAATAACTGAAGAATTGGAGCTTCAATTCCTAAATCAAGTCGCATGGAGAGCATTAAAAGATGTAGCCGGACTTGAAAAATAATATATATGTGAAAAAAGTAATAAATATAGATTATCGATAATAATTGAGTTTCATAATCTTTTTTTTATCAATTTCTAAAGCCGTTGAGCTACCTCTAAACAAAGCTCAATTTGACATACAATTTACCAATTGTATTTTTTAAGCAGAAAGAACTATTTGTCACTCTAAGAGTTTCACAATTTAACAAACAAAATAAAAATATAACATGAAATTCATGATGTTTTGTATTGAAAAATAGGGAAAATATAAAAACATTGCACGCAATACGTTATGTATGCATTAGTTTTCAATTATTGTGCATTTTAATTTTTCTATATAAATATATTTAACTTTCTCAGAGCAACATAATATTTCTTATAGTAAATTCAGTCATCTTGAAAAAATTAAGAAATAGTAAAACTGTGAACTGTTTTTAAAATAATCGAGAAAGAAGACAGTTTTTCTTTTGAAAAAATTGGTAATTTTCAAAACTTTGAGATGTTTAAACATTGTTCAGTTTTGCTCAAACTTTACCAATTGTATTTTTTATCTTAAGGAACAGAGTTAGACTTGGCGACCCGGACATTTCAACAAAATAAGAAACAGCTAATTGATATTTCATTTAATATCTGTGGGAAATGGTTCGCAGGTTAACAAGAGTTAATTTGAATTAAACGAATCAACATTAAGTAAATTTATAAGGGGAAAAGATACAAATCCGAATCACCCACTCTGTTAAATATGTCATAGAAACTAGCCAAAATCTCTAAAAATATATTGTACATACAGTTGACATTAATACTCTTAAGATCTTTGTAATATACTTTAACATTTAGAAAGAAAAAATTTGACTCTTTACATCATCAAAAAAAATTAAGTCCATCAGTACAAACATAAATTGCATTTAAATATTATCTAAACTAAACTTTTGTTGTTTATTGTATTTATCTCACTCAAGTAAAAAACAAGACAAAAATATAATCATAAGTATGTAACTCTAATGATGTAAGATACTTACATTCAACTATTTCAACCTTGGCATTTATGATGTTTACTTATTATGCTAAGTTGACGTAAATCTAGTGGTAAGACATTTTATTATTATCTTAGATCAAATTTGTTTATAAAATATATCAATTGTAAGGTTTCAATGTTATTTCCCTCTAATTAATCGAAATGGCCATCGTAACTCTGTTCGTTTTGGGTTAATTGTGTTTCTATTATGAGCAAGTTGATGAATATTCGGGTTCATGGCTTTAGCTTTTTCTGCTGAAATAAACACAGCTTTTTGATATGATAGTTAGTAATAGTAAAATAATACATTTATATTTTTTAGGCCAATGTTATCCTTAGCCTCAAATGGGTAAGAGGTAGTTTTTAGACAAAAGTACTAAAAAAATATTTAGGGTTTTTTTTTATCTATATAAATTTCTGTATTTTATAAAATGTGTTGTTAGAATTATTTATCCTCAGATATAATTAACCCGGTCAATGTAAATGTTGCACCTCAGAACCCATTTGTCTAAAAAATGAGTCCAATTTCAAAAGTTGAAGGTCCTTAAGCTACCTCTAAATATTTTTCACATTAGTGACCTACATTCTTTGAAAGTTTTAATAGTCATATTCGTGTTCTACAGCTTAAATGACAATAATAAATGTGGGGTTCAGCCTGCAGGCGCTCAATGACCTTCATTTTGTTGCATAGTGTAAAAAATAATCATGTTTGTAGAGTATAATTATACTCTACAAACATGATTATTTTTAAAAAGACTGGAAAGGCCAAAATATTGCAGTTGAAGGTTTCAATGGTCATTTTCATGTTCTACAGATTAAATAAGAATGGGGTTTATAACTGGCAGGTGTTCCAAGACCTGAACTTGTTACGTAGTGGGATGCATAGATAAAAAATATTTAAAAATATACAAAATAATGTTTCGACTGAGTATGGGAACCTCTAATATTTGGCATGTAGTTAGTGTTGGATCGGTCTAAAAAAAAATTGCAGACCTATCAGTCCGATCTTAATCAAACTTGTAAGTCCTAGGACTGGTCCTTATTGGTCTTAAAAATAACCATAAAAGCTAAAATGCCAGAGTTAATTACTATGTTCTTTCAGCTGGTAAACACAACCTCTTTCAAAGAAACAAGATACTTGTTTCTTTGAAAGGAGGAGGTGTGTAGTTATAAATTATTATTTTACATTCTAACTATCATTCATTTTTTTCTTCGTTTTCATATTATTCAATCCTATCTCGGAGGGAAGAATATAAAAGATAGCTAAGACTGTAGGACTGAAGTACCGAAAAAACACTGAAAGGGGGAGAGGATGAAGAATGATTAAGAAATTCTTAGAACACTAAATTTAATAGTATTTTTCAGTATTAAAAATTCTCCAATACTACCCGTTATTCATTTTCAAACTTTAATTTTCAACCTACTTACACTAATGTACAAATCTCTATTTATACCTAATACATATGTTGTCCGCTTAAATTCATACAAAAAGTGTCACAAAAAGATTTCATATTTATTTCAAATTATTTATTATCAGGCTTATGTCCTGAGATGTTTTGTACTTAAGAAATGTACATATTTTGGATATGAGGAATTATTTATTATTATCAATTAATTATCTTCATTTTTACACTTTTTTTAAATGTTGGCATTAAGCTATTCCCTACTGATAGATTTACGCGGTGACATAATTTATAAATTTTTATTTATTTTATCAGATTTTTTTAAATTAAATAATAATTCAAGAGGCATCATCAATTCTATAATTTCACTAAAACAAACATGCGTATTTTGTCGTCAGCTGTCGATTGTTCTTTATATTTTCACCTAATCAGTGTTCTCAGCATGGATTGATCAAATTAAATTTTGCTAGCATCAGTGCAATTCTAAACAATTATGAAGTAATAATAGCTCAGAAAAATTGACTCAGAATTGACTAACTACCAACTGATTTTGGCCTTTTGTTCGGCTTCTTTTGTGATGAAAAATTGCCATATACACGGTCCACGGAAAAATCTGTAAAATGTTTATCGAAATACTAATGATAATACTAATTACATCATTTGCATATAATTATACACCAAAAGTATTCTTACCCTTTTAATAATCGTCATATCTATATTATAAATTTTTAGCAGTTGTTTTAATTGTCTTTTCAGTAATATTTTCGATAATAATTACTATTTATCGAATAAAAATATCAACTTCTTATATAAAATATTTTTTAAGACTTAAAATTATTTTTTCCTTGTTTTAAAAGTATTCATACCCTTCCAAAAAGATAAAAAACACATTTTCTGGTTTTTTTATCAAGGTGAGGGTCTAAAAAATTAAAAGACTTCGATAAAGTAATCGATATATCAAAAATTTCCTTGAACTACCTTCTGAGTAATGAAAGTGTAATGAGCCAATTTCTTGCTTCAATCTTATTCAATACTCAACATGATCAAGAATAATGAGTACAGTGAGGACATCCGCTAGCTTGTAGTCAATTACCATAATCAAGGTGACAGCTATAAAGACATTTCCATCAAGTTAACTATCCCAAAATCCCCGGTCCAAGGCATCATCACCAAATTTAAAAGAACTGGCCACGCCACGTCAAAAATCTCCCTCGACATGGGAGGAAGACTAACATGAGTTCAACCCAAGTGAGATATGCACTCTGAGAAGTTGCCAAGAATTTAACAACAACTCTCAAATCCATCCAGCAAGGGTTGAAAGCAACAAGAACTTTGGATGGACGATCAACTGTGAAAAGGATTGTGCACAAGAATGGGTTCTTGAGTTGTTTGCCAAGAAAGACTTCATTCCTCAAGAGTAGGCACATAAAGGCCATGCTGAAGTATGATGAGCTTAACTTCTTGCGCACTATGCTGTTATCAGATGAGACAAAAGGTGGAGTTGTTTGGCCACAAGAAGCATCAGCACATTTGGTAACAGAAAGGTCAAGCCTTCAACCTCAAAAACACTATCCAACAGTGAAAAACAGTGTTGGAATCATCATGATTTGGGCTTGTTTTTCTCGTAATAGAACTTGAGAACTTCACAAAAATTGATGGCGCCATGAAGAAGGCAGTCCAAAATCCTGATCTAAAGTTATAGAGAATCTACGGACTACATTGGAAAAAAACAGTATGGAAAAACCTTCAACAAATCTCGATAACCTTTGGAGATTCTGTCAAGAAGAGTAGGCGAAAGTCGATCCCAGTATTTGCCTCAATTTGTTAAGGACTTATCCCAAACGTATTAAATATTTGAAGAAAGTTAGAGACTGTTCCAAAAAAATGTGACATAACTTTATTTCAAAATGGCCTCCCTTAGTCTTGACCAAAGCCAGAAGTCTCTCTGGAAAGGGCTTGAATACTGCATGCACCATACCCCCGGGATGGTCCCAGTCACAGGAGCTGAAGTGATAGGAGCTTCTGCACTCTTTTGAATGCATGGTCTCCCAGCTCACTTTTTTGGCCAGAATCCGGTTATGGTTATGGTAGAAAAATGGTTATAGCGTGAGCTCTTTCTCTTTTCTGTTCATTATTTAATTGGTCTTCGTGGTCTTAACTCCTCCCTCTGAAGCATGCATTATTGTCTATCTTTGAAGTATTTTTTTAGAAAAATGAATAATAAAATAAATGTACATATATGAATTTAAATATAATTTAAATCTTGAAGATAATTCATTTTCCCGCCCGAAATCATATTACAGGTAGATGATATAACAAAGGTCTTAATTCAACATATGTCTCGCTCTCACCTTTTCCAAGTGTTTTTTTTTTTTTTTTTTTTTTCATTACAAGCTACTCCACTCTATTAATAATATGGTGACAAAGAACCTATTCTGCAGGATTACACAACTTATATTAAAGATATGGGGCGACTGATTTAAGCACGGGAATAAGAGGACAAAGGGTCATTAACTCACACCCTAGTCGAATATCTAAAATAAAAAGATATTTGTAGCATAGAATATTTGGTACCATTTTTATCAAACTGTCTCTCCCTCGATTTATGAAAGGATTAGATATCCCAGGCATCTGAATAGTCGAAAATATGTGTATTTAGGACTGAATTTGTTACACTTGAAAGCCCTGTACTTAAAATAACTATTGTACTAAGTATGATACTATTATCACAGGCTTGAAGACAAATCTAAATATATCACTGATTATAACTAAACACTTATTAATGATGCCAGAATACCAATACTTCCGACTCGGTTTCGGTACCAAAATTGATATTAATATTTCAGTACTAATTGATACTTTTAAAACTAAAAGTAGAAAATAAATGTGTAGTATTTTTATTTTGGCTAGCACATACTTATAAAAGACAATTTATACTCATCTTTTTTTTATTTTTGACTGCATTGATGGGCCAGTATTTTATGACGTAATGGTACTACAAATCCCAGCCCCAATATAAATTTACTTTAGTGTTGTTTTAAATGCGTCAATGCTCCAGTGGCAGTTTAAAATTGGTATACTGAACAACACTAGTATCTATTGACAGAGTAATTTGTGTAAAAGTAATTATTCTATAGTCTTTAATTAGGTCAGATTAAAAATAATTCCATAATACTTATATATACATTTTTATTAATATTTCATTCACCAATCTATTATGTAATTTTAAAAATATGGTGATATCATTATTTTAATAAGGATTTAACTCATCTAAAAATGGATTCTATAGGAGAAATAATTGTGGTAGGGATACAAAATCCTTTCTGTATGTAGTTGTGAAATATTGAATAATACTGTAATCTTTTTTCGTATTGATAAATATCATGCGACTATCAACATTTACTTATTAATTCATTTCTTATTTATCTGTATCCTACATCAGTCAGAGGTTTCAAAAAATTATACTTTCATATAATCTGAAGAATGAATCACTCATACTGTGGTAAGCAACAATTAATTATATTATTATTCATTTACATTTGGATTCTGATAAATGTGTTTTAAAGGATACTATGGAATTTTGATATTTGGAATCTTGCTTAGTTTTGTACAAATAAGAATCATTTGTGGAGATGATCAAATCCTTGCTGCGACCAATGATAAAGATCAATTTGAAACAAATAACCAATATGTTTATGACGACAGTGAAAATCAGGAATTGGAAAATGTAAAGAGCAACAAAAATGTTTTAAATCGTTTTACAAGAGCTCAGGGATTTTCTCGAATCCTACGAGAGCCAGAAGGTTTTTCCCGCATTCTAAGAAAAGACTCAGCCTTTTCTAGAATTGCACGAGATCCTGGATATTCACGGATTGTTAAGAAATCAGATGATATGAACGGATTTGCTCGTATTCAAAGAGATCCTATGGAGTTTGCAAGGATTCTACGAGGACAAACTGGATTTTCTAGGATATTGAGAACTCCTGGCTATGTTAGGATTTTAAGAAGCCCACATGGATTTTCGAGGATTCTCCGTGGAGATGCGGAATTTTCCAGGATTATGAGAGATTTCCATCCATCTCACAATACTCCATTTCAAGATTTGTAAAATAGTGATCAATAAAACAAAGAATTAATTTACCTATCTAAATATTTTTTTGAATCCTCCAAATACTTTAAAGAATTTTTAGGGATGAAAATTTGTTTAAATATAATAAATAAACACTCTTACAAGGTATGAGTCTTATTATGAATTAAAAAAATGATTACTGGAGTTTCAACTTATAATATTGCTTAAAAAGGATTTATCTTATTCCTAAATTAGCTGCATTAATTTCAATTGCTCCCATAATAAGTACAAAAATAATCACGCAAAGGTAAAAATTGAAGAAAATAAATACAAAATAATCAGTAAGCGTTATATAAAACGGGTATGTCTTCAATCATGAAATCATTTCATGGCCTCCCTTCTGACAAACTTTTTCTGTGCTTTTGATCTGTCCAAATACTGTTATCTAGAAGCAAAATTTTAAATTTCGAGAATTTGAAAGGACCAATAATAGGGACAGGCAGGATGAGACTCACTATTTAATCTCAGAAGTGGGACACTACTCCGGAATTAAATAATAATGACAATTGCTGAGGAAAAGAAAATTCATTCTTCAGAGTACCAATTACAAAAAAACTGGGCCCGCTAAAAAATTTACATGATTTACATCGTTACGTATCATAATATAACGGTACAAGATATGTTAACTCACCCACACGTCAATTTGAGTGGATCTTTATTGCCATATCATTTTTTTAATCATTTGTTTAACTTTTGTTCGTACGTGCTTGTGAGGATAACAAATGATTAATAATGAGGAGTTTTAAATGTTCATAGATGAACAATATTTGCAACTGAATTTAAAAAAAATAAAAAAACCTTTAAAAAGATGAACAAATTAAAGATATTTAAGTAATTTATCCCCATACAAAATATTATAAAAAATTGTTTTACAGATCAATTTATTTTGCATCTACTAATAACTAATTTTTATAAAAAACTCTTCAGTGGCAAAAATAAACTCATCTTATTTCAAAGCTATGTAAATATATGATGCATTTTTTTGTGTCAATAACAAATACAATTCTGAATTCACTTGTTCATATTCTAATTATAAGTATGATTCTCACGGCACAAAACTTTCAATTGTATCAAAGATCTTGAAAAATGAGCCTGTCAAAAGGAATTGTTTTAATATTGATTTTATCATTGGAAAATGCCAGTAAGTCATATAATTAAAATAGCAAATACATTTTTCTCACTAAAGCACTATTTTTTAAGGAATAGTTAACACAGTGTTGAATAATCCTAATGAATCCAGAGCTTTGTTTCTGGATAAGAATGGTAAGATTTTCTTTCTAACTATTTTTTTATAAGCTATTTTACAAATTCCCATTAGTACTTAATTTTTATATGAAACATACCATTATTTGTTTCATAGTATTAGGACAGATTTTTTGTGTCATTCTACTTAACATAACTAAATGTCAGTTCTATTTAACTAACTTTCCAAATTTTAAATATTAATTTTTTTCACAAACTTTTAAATTTACAAATAATCCGAGGTATTTCAATTTTCTATATTGTATCCCATTGATACAATGCTCAAAATAATTTAATCATGACTTTGATTAAATATCTTTTATTTACTTAAAAGTCAATGAAGCAAACAATGATGACACCTTAACTTCTGAATATCCAATTTCTGAGGAAGAATCAACTATTACTACAAGCAAAGATTCAACAAATGAAGGAAAAACAACGATTATTAAGAGTAACAGTTCAAGTATTTCATCTCAAGAGACTACAAAGACCACTGATGAAGAACTTATAACAAATACAAAATCATCAAATGTTGGTTGTTTTAGTTCATCTACAACTGGTGCTGAAACAACATCGACCACAGAACCGGCAACAACGACCACAGAGCCAACTACAACGACTACAGAACAAACAACAACGATCACAGAACCTACAACAACCATTGCTGAAAGTACGACTACAACTACAGAATCGACACCAACGACTTATGAGGAAACACCAACAACAACAGAACAATCAACAACCATTTCTACAGCTACAACTACTTCCACTAATATAACTACAACCAAACAACAAGGTATTAAATTACGATTTGAATACCTTAGCTCAACTTTTTTAAATTTGTATTCAGTCTGTGTTGGATATATTTTTGTTATAATTACTTTTACAAAAAAAGATTTAGATTCTTGCGAGGATTTATTAGGGCCACTGTGCTTATCAATGATATATTCCTGTAATGAAAAAGCATACCAAAGTCAATGTCAAAAGACATGTGGGGGATGTGATTGTATGTTATGTTCCTATTACTATTTTCCTAGCAAATAATTATATGCATTTCTATTTTCTGAAGCATGTTCTGATAGTAGATATGATTGTGATTACATCAAAGAGTATGATTATTGTTTTATGGACAATATAGCACAAGAATGCAAAAATACTTGCGGAGTATGTGGTGAGTACTTACAAATTATAATCTTTCAAAATAAATATTTAACTTAATAATGATACTATGAAAAATAACAATACTTTCAGATGTAAAATGTCGAGATAATATGTATCCTGGTGTTTGCGAATATATGAGTAAAATAGATTTTAATTTTTGCAAAAGTGATTTTATTGCTAAAGCATGTAGCAAAACTTGTGAAAAATGTGGTAAGTTTTATATTTTTTGTTTTTTCTTCAATAAGTATATTTCAAAGGATATATTATTCATTTGAAGATTAGTATGAGTTAATAATTATTCATTTATAACAAATTGTCATTTGCTTATTAACAATTCGAATTATTAATTTGTATTTAGAATTTGAATGCTCTGATCAGGCAAGCAAGGAATTTTGCTTAGGAAAAGCTGGATATTGTGGACATCATGAATATAATGTACTAAACATTATCTGCGCTAAAACATGTAATTCATGTTAAAAAAAAGTTGTAACTAAAACATATTGTTTCTCAAACGGAAATAAACATAGTTTGTGATCTAAAATTTACGAATTGTTTATTTTATATTTGTTTAATTTTATAATTTAATTATAGTCTAGGATTGAACAAATATATTGCTTTTAATATTTCGTTTTTCTGACAAATGAACCTCAATAAGGCTGAGTGTTTCCCTAGGAACCTTTTTCTCGTCATTTATCTCAATCCCAACACAATCCGTAAAATCTGCAGTTTTAAATGCACATCTTTAATCCCTTGGTTTTATTATTAAAATTTGAATTGGTTAGATATCTAACTTTTAAGCCCAGATCTACAAAGTCCCAATACAAATTTTTAGCTATATGAAATAGATAACCAGTGATGTCAGAAGTTGGGAAAGTTTCATTGAATGCATTTAATATTGCCTTTTCGAAATCAACCATTAATGCTTGTGAACTCATGGTTTGGTGTAGACTCTTTTAGATGTGAAAAAACTTAAGATAAAATTTTTGAGATTTCCCCTGCAGTAAAACTAACAAACGTTCTACAGTAATTTAATATGTATATATGTACATGTATTCAATAAATTAGTTAATTGATGGAATTTAACACTCACAAAGTACAATTATTGGAAATGTAGTTACATCTTCAAATATTATTGTAACATATTAAAAAAATACACACAAAAATTTGTTGAAAGAGCCTATAACTTATAAGTCACTTGTTATGGTTCTCATAACTTGGCTTGAGATCCAATGGATGTATACCTTTAGAGTCCTAGATACACAACTTTGAGGATTCGAGTCCCTTGAGTGACTACGTAATGCAGTCTGTTTCGTACTTTTTATGTAGGAAAGAAGGTTCACGAAGAGATCAAGACCCGTCGTTCTCATCTTTTTAATCAGATTCCAGATTGATCAAACAGTACTGAGCTTTACATCTTTCCTCTCTTACGTCTCTCATTCCCTCGTGCTCTCCTACGACCCAACAATTGAGTGCCTCCCTAAATCCTCTCATTGGTTTGCTTCACCACATCTTACTATTGGTCTTTATAACCCCATAATGATTATTCTATTTTTCCACTAAAAAAACTCTTTCCATCTCTATGAAAGATTTATTTTTTATTGTTGGCCTTCCTGTAGTCTGCTGTAGTATCCACCTATTATAAAATAACAGTTCATCCTTGTTAGGACCGTAGTTAGCAATTATATTAGCCTCAAAACAATTTATAGATACCAATGAGATATAACACAATTACCACCATGATGAGTACTTATAAGCACCGAACATAGATATTTTTTAAATATTAAAACAATTCTTCTAGATAATGAATTTTCTTCATTCAATTATTCTATAAAAATAAAATCGTTGACACGACGAAAAACTTTTTTGAGATACTTCTTGTGTCAATTAGTGCAATTAGGCCGGAAAATTTAATCAAAGAACATTGAACATTTAATGACAAAACGCTCATAATGTTTTCTTCCGTTGTTTCCCGGGCCTCTTTTCCTGTTATGGAGATACACCAGTATTTGGTGTAATTATTTTACTAATATTACCAGCTCTCGTTGTTTTGGACATAATATTGTATTGTAGGTTTTTTAGGGGTTTAATGTGATTTTCCTCTAAATATTCATCATTTGTGCAATTCAAATTAATTTTGTACATTTCCCGAAAATTGAAAAACTCATATCATCGTTTAAAAAAGATATACTTATCAAGGCATTATCCTCACCTTTAGTTAAATTGTTCAATTAGCCTCATTCTCTTCATTTTTATCAAAGTCTAAAATGTATATACGTTTATCGACATTGTCTGCAAGATAAATTAATCTGAAGTAGGGTGGAACTTATTTTTTAAATGTTCGAAATATGAAGTTCTTAGGATCTCAAAATGTTTTTGTTTTTTTGTTCTATAAATATGATTGGCTAACTTTGAACTTTTTTGAAAAAAATTTAAAGGTAGCTTAACCCCCCTAAAATTTTCAATTATAATACTTTTTTAGGTGAAAAAGATGTGTTTTTGTTTTGATATTATCCATTTAGTAGACATAAAAGCTTATTGTGAAAAATATCAAATTTAGATAAGCAAAATTAATATCAACAACCTTTATTAAATTTTATAAGAATTTTGTGTCTATATTTTCAAAATACAAATAAGTTTAATGAAATGAATTGTAACTTTTTGTTAATCTATCTGTTCTTTAGCGTATCGCAGGCAAAAAAATTCAACTAATATATACCAAAATTGGCAAGTACGCATATTCTTTACTTAAACAAACAAAAAAGTTCAAATTTGGATAATCTTGACTTGAGTGACATTTTATTACCATTATTTAAAGAATATAACTAAATATTATTAAATAAGACAGAAAATAATGTAAAATAAAAAGTTTTACCAAATAAATTTTATAGGAGTCATATTAATATAAAAATGACATTGGAGATCGTTTGAACCCTAGGACAACGAGGGACTAAAAATAAATATACTTCAATTATGTTTGTGATCAACACTTTAAAAATTTCAAGCCATTAATTTTAACCGATCCAAAGATATAGAGTGGTAAAAATGATTATAAAGGGGCTCAAGATATTTTTGAGCAACTAAAAGCTGTTAATTATCGATTCGAGCGTGGAGTGGGTTTAATTCAAAAATATAGTGATTTATGAACATCTGAAGTATCACAGCAACAATTCCTCCTCTAACTAGCTTAAGATTTTTATGTATTTTCTATTTTTATTCGGAGAATAGATTCGGCCTCAAATTTTTGAAGATATTGAATATTTTATTTACATGTATACCTTGTGATTTCTTTTTATTGCCCGAGCAGATAATGAAAAGGTCAGCAGCATATAAAATACCCTTAAAAATCTTGCAATCATCAATTTTTGTGCCTTTAACATTTTATATTCATGGATCCGAGCCATAACGCGTTTATTGACAGGATAAACAAGCGTGGTAAAATCTCGTAAAAAATCATTATTTACAACCCCTTGAGATATCAAACTCTCCTTGTACACTATGTATGTTTAATTTTGACATGAAGTTTCTTAATGGAATTTCTATATATTATTTTTTTATTAGATCCCTGGGAGTCTTGTATCGTTGAAGTTAATTTATTAGGAAGTTGTGAGGTATGGACTCAAAGGCTTTTTTTTTAAATCAATGAGTAAGATAGCTACATCCTCTCCCTTTTGTTTGATGGTATTCATGGCGTTTTGGATAGAATGAGGAATGTCTTCGGCGTATTTTTCTATCATAAATCGTTACTGTTCAATTGGTATATTGACTTCCAACGTTTTTCTAATCGGTTATTCAGGATATCTATGATAATTTTGTAAGTCCGGTTGAGCAACGTTATAGTTTGATATGTAAGATTATCTTTTATTTTTTTTGGGAATTAAAGTTAGTAATCCCGTATTAATAAAATCTGATTATTCCATGTTATTGAAGATTCACAAAAGGAACATTTTCTTTCTTTGTAACATTTTTGACGATTATACGGACATAAGTAGAACGCTCTAATCTCTTTTGATATTACGTTTGGATCATTTGACACTATTCCATAACTTAGTCATTGAGACTGCATTCCTTTTGAGACATTTTTCCAGATACTTAACGGATATTTTAATTTTAGTTGTTGTTTTTTTCCATTTGGTCATTTTACCAACAGATCATTCTTTTTATTATTGTGTTTAGTTTTTCACTAACATTAACTCCAGCCTCACAAGTTTGATTAAGTTTTACTTTTCAATTGTTCATATTTTTTCTTATTAAGAATTCTTTCTTTAAAGGGAAACTCGATCGTTTTTCAATCTTTATAAGAGCCGTCATTGAAATTAATAAACTGTTTTTCTGTAATTTCTTTGCGTTGTCTATTATTTCTTCAATTTTATTGCAGATTGTATCGTCTTATAGTGGAAAGTTATTCAATTTCCAGAAGTACGCTAAATTTTGTTTTCTTTTTGTGAAGGAAGCAAATATGGGGGAGTTCTTACAAATATGGTGTGGCAAGGTTTTTAATTCGTCGAGCATTTCAGCCGTTCAGGAGGAGGCTGAAATGTAATCAATACTACTTTTTATTTTGATGCCTAACTTCGAAGTCCCAACAAGAGTCAACTTTGGTTCAGTGGGGTTAGTCTTGGTACCAAAATCCTCAGAAATGTATTTTGTCATCATACACTTCACCTCCACCCTATTTTTGTAATTTTGAGAATCTACATAGTTCATTGAGTCTCTTTTTAGATTCATAGTTATATTTAGTCAAGAACTTCTAGAATGAAGATAGTTCAGTCTCTCCTTTTTCCTTTTCATTTCTACTAACTCTATCCTAAATTACACTATTGTCAATTTTTTTTCTTAAATTATTATTTGAAGTTCACAACACTTAAAACAGAAATGCAAACAGTAAGTGACATAGTAAAATAACTAAACTTAAAAAACATCTCATGTAAAAAAAATATAAACGTCATAAAATAAAATTAAAATGTTGTAAAATTAAAATTGTGGTTAATATCATCAATAAAAAGAAAAATGAGTTAGATTTGTAAGATTTTCTCATTACCATAGTTCATTCTTATGAGGGTAATGACACTAGTGAGAAGGGAGACTTTATGGCATATTGCCGAATATATTGCTATCTGGACCTTTGAAATGATTGTCTCTATCTCCATTCTGTTGAGATAGTTGGCTCCCGTTAAGACCAACCAATCTCCCTTTGACAGAAAATCTCCCAAGTTTTCTGCTACGATCGCATTTACTGCAGAAATTAGCTGAGCAACGAAGGAATTCGAGAATAATAGGTACTCTAAGGTTTCTACAGCCTCCTTATACAAGGAGCATAAAACAAAGTCAGAAGCCATTTTTTTGTGAAAATGGACAATGTGGCCACCCTATATCGCAGTCATTCTTAATCCTTAGGGGTAAAATAATTCTTATGAATCACCTCCAAGCTAACCGGATTAAGTTGAGCTTCGAATTTCGAAGATCTTCTCTGAACTATTTTAGAAGCTAAGTTAGCCTTCGATGCGCTACTTGGTTTAATGCTTTACTTCTAATTTTTAATAATTGAGTGTAGAACAAAAAATGTTGCTAGGCAGAAAAAACAAAGGAGGAGGAAGATTCAAAAGTTTATTTTTGTATATATAAGCAAGGACTAATAGAAGAAAAGGACTAGAGACAGAAAAAAAATCAGCAGACAGCTGCAGTCAAATTGTCATTTTTTTTCTTGAGAAGTTATATTTTACTTATGGAATTGTGTGTGTTTTTGGACCCTGGAAACTCTTATATTGTTATTCTTATCCTAAAATGACGGACATGATTATATTTACAAAGACTGGAAAGCTTAGTGGATTCCTCTATATTAATTTCATCCTGAAATGAGGATTGGATTCTTCTTCAGAGTCCTTATACAAAGGAGGGATTCAATAAGTCCAATTTACCTTCCAAATCCCAGCCATGAAACACAATTCCTTTCATGGGTAGAGGATGTCATTCAAGAGGGAGGAACTTCTTATCTTCATACGGCGGGATTAAAGGCAAGACTCTCCATTGTGTCAAATGTATCTCTCATTTAGTCATTTATTTTGTAGAGACATCGACAGGATTCGGGATCCCCATCTAAGTTTTCATACGACTTGATTAACCACCAAAGTTGATTCACAAAACATGAATCGACCTGTTGTTTTTTTAGCAATATGTACACTGATGCCATCAGAATTATACCATCGAAGAGGAGTAGTTCTCAGTGTCTAACCACACCATTAATAAAATCACATTTATAAGGACTCGACTCCTACTCCATGCACATAATATAATAATCAGAAATATATTTTTTTCTTTTGATTATGGTGGGTATTTGTCCATTTCTGGTAATCTTAAATACACCAATATTTTTCAAAGGCCCTTAAAATATTGTTTTATGAATAAAATATATATAATCAAATTTGTGATTTCGATCGTTATTTTCTGTTCATTTATGTATGTTTAAAAAACACATAACTTTCAACTAATTTAGATCAAATATAAATCCATTGGGGAAAAAATCAAAAATGTTACTAAAAAGGATTTACATAATCATAAAAATTACATCTACCTATTTGTAAGAAAATAAATGTTGAATTGATCAATATCTAGTCATACGCCCTCCTCTAGACACTACAATTATAATAGAATAAAATGAGAGACTAAATGTCGTAGATGTAAATATAATAGAGTAAAATATGTTTAATTAGGATTATCAAAACATGAATAGGATACATTAGTTATTATCTAAATGTTAAAACATATCAAACATAATACCAGGCTTGGACATTGAACGGAAAAAAGAACGGCGTTCAATCTTTCCGTTCATTTTTTGAACGAATGAACAAAAAAAACGGGGAAAAATGAATGATGAATGTGGAAAAAATATGGGCGTTCATTTTCTTATTGTCCATAAAAGTTAGCTTTTTGACTAATTATTCAGAAGATTACTACATCTTTTTTTTCTTGATTATAGGTATAATTATAATTATTATCTTTGATAGAGGCTAAAATATGTTTATTTAGTTTTTTTTTTTTTTTTCAATCCGTTACTTCGTTTAATTGCACAATTCACTGGAAAATAAAGTCATCTCAAGATAGCATTCAAAATTAAAAATACGGTATAATTGATCAAATAAAATGTATAATGGACGTTAATGTATTTATTTATCTTGTAAAGTTTTTATCAAATCTGTTTATGAGAAGTAATTAAATTTTAACCCGACATTAAAACCTTCAATCTTTATTACTGCCTTTTGACGATTCTTCCTACTCTTACTTCTTCTATTTAAATTTCATATATATGGTATTGTGATCAACCATGCAATCGAACAGAGGCAATCCGAATCAATTTGGAGCCTTATACAAATTATTAGTTAATAATATGTATTCAATATTACACGAAGCTGAATACATTAATTGCCTTAGACATTTATTATATTCTGAGAAAATATAAATACCTCTAATAATATAATAAATAATTAAAAAATATAACATCCATAGCTAATGCAAAATAAAGAATTGAACTATGTACAAAAAGAAAACTGTAAACAAGTGTTACAAAATAAAAATATTACAACTGCGAATATATGTAAAGTGTATACCGTTTATATGCAGTATGCACTTATTAACTAGTCGGAGCTGTGCAATCAGGTTGGGTTGTAGCCGAAAATATAGACAAGTGATTCAGGACTAATTTTATCCTCTCACACGGCAAGAATATTTTACTTTTCAACTTCAATAAATGCTAATTTTTCCAGGTATAGTGACAGCTGACTTTTTAAGCTTTCGAATGAGCTATTGCTATTGACTCAGGGACTCAGGAGGAGCAAAAGATTGCTCACGTTGATTAGTGGTGCATCCATTTCGCACGACCCAGTATACAGGGATAATGATGCGATGAAAAATTCCCTAAGAAGCAAACCAAACCAAGCTAAGCTTCATACTAGAGTAGAGTAGATGCCTTCCAAGGGTAGGCATATACTTATTTATTGGCACAGGAAGTTGTCCTGGATATATCTAGAGTAAGAAAGAAATACAAAGTAAATCCAAAGAAGAAGCGTATTTTTTTTAAACATGAGACTTACAGCCTTGAGGCTATAACGTATTCTGGACCTCAATGTTCATTCTTTGCCTCCTTTCACAAAACAAATTAGTCCTCAGCTCTTCAGAACTGAGGTATCCCATTCAAACGAGTTACTCATTCACGTTTTCGACACTCACAACGATATAAATTCTTCGACGATTCGGGAGTTCAAGTGTCAGTTTTACATAAAAGGTTCGCCCTCAACAGGATAAGAAGGTGAAAATCTGAGCACTAATAGCTTTTGGAGGACAGAAAGTCGTTCCTCTGGGGATTTCATCCTTCGACATCGTTATTAAAAATAATACTTAAGCTTGGGATTTTTATGTTGTTGATTCCGCTACTCCGCTTCTGGAATATACTTTTTAAGACGTCAAACTAAAGTCTAAACAAGGGTAAAGTTAGACTTCCTCAAAAATGAAATCATCAAGCTGTTCTAGTCTGGTGGACCCTCTTCTTCCTCCTTTTTGTCAGCGGTTAATATCGCGGAGAAAGCGGTGGAGGACTTCCACCTTAGTGGAGAATTCCAACGTCTCAACTGCATGTCCAAGTTAGACCCCAATATCCTCTTCTCAGCATGAGCGACATTTTGAGCGCTTTGGGCGTTCAAAATGGTTTTCAATGCTGGATCTTCAGATTCTGTGAAATTCTGCAAACAAGTTTTTGACATGTCTCACTCCCTTTCAAATTCAGAATTAAAAACAACACTTTGAGATGTGTCTAAGTCTTTTGTGTGTCCAAATCTTAGATTGGATGGAAAAACATGGACAAAGAGCTGCAAAGCTCTTCAAAATGCAAAGCGCCTATATATCCGAGGCCTTCAGGATCAACACCTTTTCAATGTGACCCGCCCATATTCAGTATCATACATGTAGACCCTGTAGGACCTCTACCCCTCTCTAGGAGATACAGGAAAAGACACAGTGACATAGTGGTTAAAACCTTCTTCTTGGGATGGATTTCGAATTTGTGTGTTCCGCTTTCTATCCACTCGGATATGGGAGCCTAATTTACTGAAAATCTTTGAAAGCATTTAGTTCATCTTCTTGGATCCACATGTTTATTCACCCTTGTCCCATTTGTTAGGTACAGCTCCTTGACTACCGTCGTCACTAGTGGAATTCTCAAATCCTTCTGACAGCAAAAACCTCTTCCGGAGGTATAAGGACAATAAACACTCTATCCCCAGGAGCCAAGCAGAACCACCAGTTAGGGTACAATCTACGTTAGAGCGGTTAAAGGAAGCAAAATATGTTTTGTTTTTTAAATAAGCCAATAAGACCGGCTTTAACTCTGACCTATATGGGTCCGTTCAAGGTCGTGGAAAGGGGTGCAATGGTGTTCAGAATTGATTTTGGACACCGCACAGATTTTGGGTCAGTTGACCGGTTGAAACCAGCTTATGAGATAAATAGTATTAATAGCATTTAATTTTATTATTTTAAGACTGTGTTTTTTTTATATTTTTATCTGATCTATTATCTTGTAGAAATGTTTATCGAAGCTTCTCTAAGCATCCACCATTTTCTAAAATGGATAATTCATGAATGATATCATCTCTTGTTACAAGAACACTAATCAAATTAACCACGACCAAATTGTTAAAAAGTTATCACTTCACTACTGTCAGCACTCTGTCCAGAAAGATGTTTCTCATTATGATTATAATAAGCCACAAATTCGTCTGTCCTCGAATTGAATTTTTCGAGAGTGAACGTCCTCTGAAGAATCTCATTTGGTTTTAATGTATCGTCCATACGAGATACATTAACAGATTTTTGATTACTTTTATTCAGTGTTGTTTCTTCATCAGGTATTGAATAACCTGTTTTAATATGAAATTTATATATTTAGAGTAATGCATTGCGGAAATCTTTTTCAGTATTTTGATAAAGCAAATCCAACTTATCAAAGACCTTAGTTGTAATATCCTCAATCGAGACAAAATAAATCCAAGCAATATTCAAATGCTTCTATTGAAGACTGAAATCTTTTGTCTTCTCATTGAATTGTACTTCTTCTTTTCCAGTAATTGAAATAAGTTTAAAGTATCCATAAACTTAACAACATCCTCAAGCTTGCTGTCGAAGTGACGTTTGAAAATATTCATCGATTTTCTCGGATCAGTAGGCATTATGTTAAGTTTCAGAGTATGAGTGAAAAAGCAAAGATATGATAATTATGAAAAAATAGGTTCCGTGAAAGCTATTTTAAAAAGTTGCGTTAAAAAGTTGGTACATTGATCTGTAGTAAAATCTGTTTCCTCCAGGGATCCTTGTGACTCCAACTAGTGCAACGAATCCATCACAAATCTAAAGAGACCCACTTGATTATCGTACGCGCCATAAGTATTATTGTATTGAGTAAAAATTGGTATTTTAGCCGGCGCCTCATTACTCCAGGTTATATTAACTAATTACCGCTAATTACTATTATTTGGACAACTATGATGAACATAAAATCATTTGGTTTTATAAGGCCACATGATATAAATCCATTCAAAAACGAATCAATCTGTGAATGATTTTCAATTTCACCTATTGAAATGGATAAACCCTTTTGATAAGCTGAGCAACGGAATTGTAACTCCGTGGCTGAGTGTACTCCTGCTACAATCTTGTTGTCTTTTTTTGAAAATAGAACAAGAAATATATCCATCAATATAATACATAATATTTTCTACGTTTGAAACTTAATATCGTAGTCATTATTTTGTTTGAATTAGTGCCTTCTAATATTATCTTGAGAAATAATTTATCTTAAACCAATAACATCTAAATTTATTAACAGTGAAAAAGAAGGGTAAACATATGAATATAATGATGGTAGTGGACTACATATTTATGATCTGTAAACTATATGTAATTGGATCCACTTAAATTATTCGCTTTAGACTCACTTTGAAGAATCGATGTTTTTGCGGAAGTCTCCAGAAGGACGGTGGCGTTTGGTACATAATGCAATTCCTACTTTATTTGAAAATCCACTGATAAAAAACAACGATAACGACCGAAACAAAAAAAAAGTGGAGTGGAAGTATGCATGAAATTGTGCAACTCAAGTCTTGACTATTGTCCATATTTAATTATAACTAATTATACAAGTTTACTATTTCCTAAAAATATTATTTAAGTTTATAGTGTAAAATTTATTGTAAGTATTTAATATTTAAAAAGTAAATTCGATTACTTTTTAACTTTTGATTTATTAAAAAAAAATTGTCATTGAATTCTTTAATAAAGATAATAGAAAAAAAGAATTTATAAATATTTTATAAAAAAATAACCATTTTAATCATGAGAGAATATATATTATCAGAAGGTGCAATAGCACTGTAGATTTGGACCCTATTTCTATCCCTTATATTTTTGTTGTAGACTTTTTGTCTGTCCGCAGTTTTCCTTGAGTCCTTTGGAAGGAATAAGATATTTTTCTCTAATTGACCTAATTGTCCTTAATCTATCAAAAAAAAAAAATATTATATAAATCTGGCCGTTTTAGTACAAATTATTTTGATTAAATTCAAATATACGTGTTTATCATTTGCATCAAGTAGTATTCAATAGAAATTTTAAGTTTTTCTTTATCCTTGAAGCCACTTAATGAAGTTTCATCTAGATTGATTGGAAATTAGTTCATTTTATTTAGTAAAAATATCAACTTTGAGCCCCCAAAATGGCGTATTAGTTATGATGTAATGTAACACGTAAGAGAAAACGCTCTATATGTGGTATAAAATAGAGTAGCCCAGGAAAAATTGTCTTAATTTGTCGTTATGTTAATTATTGGATTTATAACCTATATTTTTTTTAAGAACCCGAAGTACTAATAATGTCTATTACATGCAAAATAGTGCAATCCTTGCATAAATATGACAAAAAAGTTCAGCAATAGTATACTTGTAACGATTGAACTCATTTAATTCTACTGAAATTATGGTAATATACACGTTCTTTAATAATTATAAATAAAAAAGTAAGTAGGTAAATGTTTTTGCGGTAAATTTGAGGCAGTTTTGGGTACAAGTTGCAACTTGTAAAAGAAAATTGTACAAGTTGCAACCATAAATTGTGATGAATAATTTTAATGATAGGATTTAAAGTACTTGAGATAAGGAATATGCGATAACATGGATATTCCACGAATGATTTATATATTAATAGCGTAATTTTTGACTTTTTGGATGAAAATTACGACAATATGAGTATTATGTGGCATATTATAAAGTTCAAATGCTCAGAGTTAGATTACTCATTATACATAATAAACAAAATATTTTAATATATCAAAATCAACCGAAAGTACCAACGTGGCCCATGTATATTTTTTATTAGAATTAACAATGTTGAAATTAAATAAGATATTTTAAGACAAAGAAATAGGAACTTCTACAAACATCGCAACTGGTACACACCATAAACTCAGAAATATATGATCTAAATTTACTTCTGTCTCCCCTATGTACTATGTAGCTCTAAAAAATAGAAGCTTCATTGGAGAAAAAAGGAGAAATATGTATGATGACGTCACATAGGCAACGTCAGATAAAAATCATAACAAACGTAGTGTCAGACAATATCTCAAGTTTTAATTTAGTCTTACTTTATCATATATGTTATCGTTATTAATAATATAATAATTCAATTACAATGTCTGGATTATTTTATTAATTAATTTTGAGAAGATCATGAGGCTTTTGTTGATTTGTAGCCTCTTTATAAGGGACGTGTTCGGAGGAAGCTATGAGATTGATGACAGCATTTTCAACATCGCATACTTGCCCAAAGTGGACGACCATCTACTTGGTGATGATCCCAATGTGATTAAAATGGTAACTAAGGAAAATGAGGTCTTTCATTGTAGACTGCCCAAAATGAAAGATGACTCTGAGGATGCATCTTCAGAGTCCAGTGAACCGCAACACGCAAGTCCCTACGAACTTATGCAGAGCTCTTTTGACAAACCTTGTATTTATAAAAGTGGAGTGTATTGGACCTATGAATATTGTCATGGAGCATACATTAGGAATGAATAAAAACGATACAATTTCCTTTGTTTTTATACCATCTCCAATTGTATTTTTATTTATTTGTAGGTTATATACTTGAATTCTGCAGCGCATTTAATTTCGAACACAAAAATTCAAAATTAATTTTAAAGTTAATTATTCGAAATTAAATACTTTTCATGTATATTATATCTCGAACTATGTCTGAATCAACATAATTGCATTTTTTCTAAAAGTTTCGAAATTTGACACATCATTCGAGTTCTGTCAAATTCGGATATGAATTAATATTAATATTGGCATTCCTCTAATTCGAATTATTTCTTTAACTTTATTTATATAAAAATAAGTTTATCTGTCAACTTTATGAAATGCACTTAAGGTGTATTCAGTGCAAAGTATCTGTATTTTTGCTTCTTTTTTTTTCTAATGAAGTCTCATGAAAAAATTATCCTAATCTCATCAAATGTAGTAATTTTGGAATTCACGTTTTCTTATGATATTGGCTGTAAAAGAAGGCAATTATATGGCAGAAAAATGTTTATGAAATTATTGTTAAATCTGTGAATTTGATTAATTCAAATGTTTAGATGTTTTTTTTTTTAGTTAATATTTGGTAACGTTAAGGCTTATTCCTAATTGGATAATTTATTATTAAATGTTTTTATTCGAAGTTGCTTATGGATTAAAGAAATGTTATTTAAAAAAAAAGTTGATCTTAATTTTTTTTTTATCGAATTTCTAATTTTATATCTTTTTTATTATTTAAATGTACATATAATATTAGTAAATCCTGATTAAAAGTAAAAATTAAGACAATTTAATAATTGATTGAAGTCCGTATTATTTTGCATAATATGAAGATATTTTTAACTTAATTTCTTCATTTTTAAGAATTTTCTCAGCTGATGAATTTAAAAAAAATCACAAATACAAGACTTAATAGTACAATAAATTAATAATGAGAGATTCGAAATAAAGCTTCAAATGATTCTAGAATCAAGTATCTAATCTCATAAGTTTTAGAAAAAGTAAAATTTTACTGACTTGATTTATAAAAATATATATATATAAGTATAGCAAGTGATCTCATCCGAAATAGATGATGGTATGAAAACATGTTTTGACTCTTTTTTACAGCCAATTTCATGCTTCAAGAATTGGAGAAACCCCTGGTGATAAGTACTATCTTGGACGTACAACCAAAAGTGAAGTAAAGGAACAATTAGCTGTCTATAAAACTACAAAACCCTCAAATCTACGTTTCAATAATGAAGATATTCCATATTTAGAAATCAACATGTACGATGGAACAAGTTGTGACTTAAATAAACTTCCACGACAATCACGTATAAGGTTCATTTGTTATGAATCTCAACTGAAATTCATATCTGTCCAGGAAACATCGACTTGTGAATATGAAGTCATCATTGGGTTTTCCTCTCTATGTCAACATCCTTACTTCAAACCCAAAGAAAATTTTCTTCCAATTCAATGTCATCCTGCTGTTCATAAAGATGATCCTAAGCCACAAGCTTTGTTGGCATTGGAAGATGAAAATAAGCAGTGGATGAATAAGAATGTCAAATTGGATTTCATTTTTGGGAAGCAATCAGGGAGTGTGGAGCTTGTCATTAAACCCGTTGAAGATGAATTCCATCCATCTCAACCTTTAGAAAAAAATCCTAGACCAGATTTGTGGAAACCCTCTCGACGCGAACCAATACGTCCATTGACGGATCCTGATATTGCTGAACGTTTCCTAATGGGCGAGTATTGTCTTTATGGAGGATCAGGATGGTGGAGATATGAATTTTGCTACGGGAAGTCTGTTACACAGTATCATGAAGAAAAAGGAGGTGCTCGTGTTGAAATTATTTTGGGCCATTTTGATAATGATAAGCATTTAAATTGGATTACAACCCATCCTGGAAAGAAACCAAGGAAAGTCGGACGAAAATTCGTGTCTCATTTTTATACTGATGGGGATTTCTGTGAGGACTCAGGTCTTGAATTTCTACTATTTTTTGCATACACAAATAATGTATTTTTTATAAAAATAGGAACTAAACGTCACGTTGAAGTAAAACTTAAGTGCAAAAAAACAGGTTCATCGTCATCTGTAACCATTTACCTATTAGAGCCAGCAACATGCGAGTAAGAAAGTTTTCATCTTTAGCATCTTTAGTTTATTCGAAATATTTTTAGATATGTCCTCGGAGTAGAAAGTCCTTTGGTGTGTGATCTATTACATTTAGCTGATGATGAAACAGGTCTTATGACTTTCAATCGAGATGATTTCCTTCATGAAAATGATAAATTTGACGAAGGTGAAATCATAACGGCAGAATCGTTAAACATCCAAACGGAGTAAGTTTTCTTTCATTGCTCTTGTACTATTTAAAAAAATCATCTGTTTGTTTAGATCCTTAGATCCAAGTCCTGATAATCTTCCATCTCCTCGCGATTCAAAAGATAGTTATGATAATATTTTTGAGAACATTCAAGATCAGTTAGAGCAAGCGGGGCAGAACTTTATGGACAAACAAAAATGGATTGATGAAAAGGATAATTTTATTCAAGATACCAATGATTTTATAAAGGAAGAACAACATGATAAGTTAAAAGTTCCTTCAACGTATGTAAAAGTGTAATTATATCTTTAAAAAGTAAGAATTTTATTTCTGTCTTTCTTTGAATTAGTCCTCCAACAAAAGCTAAAGCAAAAACCTTTAAGGAACAACAAGAAGACTATAATAGTATATTGATCAATTCAGCTCGTGACGCTAAAAATAGTTATGAAAATATTCTAAATAATATTCAAGATCAATTAGAACAAGCTGGTCAAAACTTTATGGAAAAACAGAAATGGTTGGGGGAAAAAGAAACTTTAGATTATCAAGACGAAGAGGATGAAGACGAAGAATTTGGTACTCATTCATCAAAAGATGAATTATAAATGGAAGTTCATTGATACTGTCTGTCTTTTTCAATGTCTTCAAGTTGTTTTTATACTTTTTTAGGATATGAATTAAAACTCTAACTAAATATGAATATATATATAAAAAATCGATTGAATATACATTGATTATATTCAATTGGATAAAAAGAGTATACAACTTTTGACTGAATTTTGTTGAATGTATAAAATATTATTTTAAACACTATGTAGTGTGAGAATTGTAAATTAATTAATTATGTAACTGTAAAGGCACACAAAATATTTATAAAATATCCATAAAGTAGTTGTTATATTCATCAAGATATTATTAAGTTAATTAAACAAAATGATAATTTTTGGGGATCTTTTTTGAGTGTCAGGCTTTGATTTGTTTTGAATCTGATAGTCTAATATTGTGAATACAACTGTGATATAAAAATGGTTACTTCCTTATGTTATTTTGAGATGAACTTATACAAAGTTTTTCATTTCTTTAAGCTACTGTTTTGTTCTATTATTTCCAATTTATGTTATTCAATAAATTCATGTGTCCATATCCCACAAATTATATCTATTTTCTCCAAATTTTCATTTAACTTTCTTCCTATATCTTGAACATCCGTCATACTAATTATTTCCACCAATGATTTCATTTCGACTAGTAACTTTTTTTTTTTTACTCGAAAGTTCGCTGGATCATTGAGTAACGTTTATGCGTAGTAGATTGTATTTTTGTACTCTTTAATTAAACATTCAACCCCATTAATATTACGAATATGAAGTACATTCCACAAAAAAAAGTGAGCTCTTATGTCTATGTTCAAAGTTTCCATGGTTGTCACGGATAAAAATAGTGGATGGTCATGAGTTCAAGAGAGAAGTTTATGGAATGGATCATCTAATCGGCATATTAAAGTGCTCTACAATTAATGGAATTCCTAATAGACTAATTTCGAGTAATTGACCTAAATTTAGGAGTGAAGGGTTTACTATGTTTTGTAAAATATATCATAATTCACCATTTCCCCATCCGATGAAAAGGTTGCGGACAAAATCATGATGTACATTATCATTGCGAGACAAAATTGTTGTGGGGAGTATCATTGTGAGTAATTTCATTGCAAGACAATATTATCATATACCCTGCTGGACCTCGGAACTGGTTAAAATTCTCTGGAGCCGGTTTGGTGGAGTTTAAACTGCGGCTTAGTTTTTTAACTGTACCCCCTGAGGGCCAGGGTGTATTTATGGATAATAAAAGGGGTCCATGATGCTCAAGGAAGTAGCTGCGGTTGATTATTTTTTAAATCCCTCATTCAATAGTTGGATAGCCCGAATATTATATAATTGTAATGAAATTCTTCATGAAAATATTGTCTTGCAATGAAATTACTACAATCATATTGCTATAAAGGATGTTGCTTCACGATGACATTACCCACAGCAATTTTGTCTCAAAATGATATTGTACATCACAATTTTATCAAGCAACGATATTACCCCGTAAAATTTTATCGGCAGCCTTTTTACCACAATCATTTTACAGCCATCATGTGGCTGATATATAAGTATACCAAATGATATTGAAACAAGAAATGACAAAAGCCTAGAGTTACTACACTTATGCGGAAGCTGAAGTGAGGTAAATCAAATTAATTGTAAAGATAATTCGAAAGGAAACTAATTCACATGAATTTATAAATCCATTGATTTTATTGACTTCGCTGTTACCTCCTTTAACCATTAGTCAACTAAATATAATTCATGCTTGATAGCTTGAGAGGTTTAATTTATATGGATTCTTAATATATCATTTTCTGCTGGAAAGTTATGAGTGACCTAGAAAAAAATCCATATTTGTTCAACAATATTAGAAAATCAGTGAGCCTGTCTACAAAGGGAAAAAATACCACTAAACCTCTATACTTGAAAGTGCAAGGTCGTCTGCAGGCTCAAAAACTTTTTTGAGTTAAATTTTCTGGAAGAGACAAAACTTGAACAAATAACCTTTTTTAGAATAGAAAAATTGAATTTTTTAACAAAAAAAGAGTTGTATATGATAATGAAAAAAAAATCTTAATTTGAGGAGGGGGGCTACAGTATAGTTAAAGTTGATCATTCTGTAGAGAAAAACGCGTGCAAGGAGAAGGGGGGGGGGGAGAAAGACTTATGGTATCATTGTTTAAAATACTGGTGTGATTATCAGCTGCCTACTTTATTATGATTTTTGAGGGTATAACGTAAGTATTTATTAGCAAAATGTTTAATAAAGATATACTACGTATAATTGACTTAGACGTTTTTTATCCGTTACAGTAGATTTGATTACAATGACACTCCATGAAATTTTTATTCATTATGAACCATATTCTCAGAATAATAATTAATGAAACGACATAGTAGAGTATTTCGAAATATATTTGAAGTTCCAAATTTAAAAAGAAGGCTTAAATTAAATATAATCTACATGTTAAATATACAAGATTAAACAAAGGTAATCATATAACTAATAATAACAATAAATTATAAATACAGAATATTGAACTAATAGATTGATTCAAATAATATTTTCTTGTTCTGACATGAATTCAGTTAAATATGTCATAACTTTAAGTTGCTAAACACAAGCCCGACGTGAAGTTTAATAAAAAAGATCATCACCCTTTTTCTTCATATGGAAATACAATTGTGCACAGGATAGATATCGATGAGATCTAAATAATTATTAATAATAAAGTAAATATCAAAATCATAAAGTTAGATAATAAATATACTAATAAAAAAATATTAGAATTAAATCTATCGTTAAGATTTAGTGCAAAAGCTAATTATGTAGTAATGTCCGGCGATATAACTCCTTATTAAAGGCATCAAAAAGAGCTTATCAATCATAGCCAATCCTTAAGTGATAAAAAAGTAATATTTATTGACTATGTAATATTGGAAAACCAAAGTATATATGTGAAGAAACTAATGCCAGCCAAACTAGTTACAAACCATCCAAAGCTACTACCCCGTTGTTGTGGCCATTTATGCACTTGCTTTTGCCATTTAATGAGTTGTGTATCATAATTCTTGATAATTTTAGATAAAATAGAATCATATTTTATGATTAGATTTTTTTTTTTAAATGAATACTTACTGTTAGATGGTACAAAATTCAAAGTTCCATTTCGTAATTTGGTGTGGATGACTCTAAACATTCTGAAAACTATCTTAACGTCACAATTTACAATGGGGGTATTTCTATAAATGGCATCATTACCAACATCCTCCATTAATTTAATGATGGTTCCTCGGGAAGGGAAGAATTTACCCGTGTATTTCTCCATAAATTTTTTATCGTAGGAGGATTAGCAATGGATGAGGTTAAGTTATATGGAATAAGCATCTTTGTGAGATCAAAGTTAAAGTCTGACTTGATGTATTCATCGTTAATTTGATTTTAAAGATGAATATCCATACTCTTGATATGAGATGAGGATAATTAGTGGCTTGTAATTCTAGACTGGGGACTAAAGACACATTTATATCGACAAATCCAACAAGCCATATGTTTCTGATCCGCTAAGTATTTTCCAAATTCCTGGACCTCCATTTTCAGAAATCCAGACAGAAGGCGACGTTATTTTAGGGATTTTATTCAGTTCTCCATCGACTATCAGCATCTAATATTATATTAATATTGAATAATAAAGGCGGGAATGATAACGTTACGATAGAAGAAGATGTATGTTATTTAATCAATGATGCCATAAGTATTTTTTCCCTTCTCCTCGCCCGCTTTTGTATTATTACCAAAATTATCAACCTTCAGTATAGTCCATACATGTAAAAAAACTCATTAGACTTATTTAAAGTTGTTCCACCCCTGGGTGTATAGTGATTTATTAGATTGAAACTTTTAATTAGAATGTAATCAATTTTATGTCAAAGCATGGCTATAAATTTGTAATTCTGTTCTACCCTAGCTATTTCAGAAACAAACACTCAAACCTTACAATAAGAATCTGGTCACCCTGAATCGCATTACCTCTACGGCATGCATGTTGGTATCTTTATTGTATAACGCAACCTTTCATCCAAAAAGAAACCGAAAAAAGGCCCGAAATCATCTTTTAGTTAGCCAAATAAGTCAATCATACCAACTGCTGTATATCTCGTATGTATTCCTAGTCTATCACCGTCATGTATTACTTCTTAATCATTTTTAGAATATATTTTGCAATATTTAAATCTACATTGTATTTTATTCGTTAGATTATTATATTATAGCCAAAATTTATTCATATAAATAATAAGATGGCCAATGTATATATATAATATAAACGACGAGGGATCAACAAGAAATTGTATTCCTGTTCTTTTGGAAACGGAGCATCAGTCTAGAATAGCTTATTACTTTGTATATTTATTAAAAAGAATAAATTATGAAATAGACATGACGGATCGAGCAAGAGGCAATCGGCAGCTGACAACAAAACACATAGGGTATTTTTGTGTTTGCGAGATAACGCTGTACATGTGCTCCTTTCTCCTCTTTCTGTATCTACCCTTTAAGAGTCAAAACGTATAAATATTTCAATTAAAATTAATAAACATGATTGAAACATCCGTAGAAATAACGACGCAGGACAAGCAATCGTCCTTCTATGCATGCTGCATTTCCGACTCCCTATCATCTTCAGTAAAGACGTTTACCACTCAAAATTCAAATTCCTTTATGGATGAATTTTATAAATAACGAAGTCTGTAGATTAACAACTGGCTATTCCGATGGCAAATCCGTAAATTAAGCACCTGAAGGTAGTGCCAAAATTATCGACTTTTACTGACATACACAAGAATTTCAGATTATCTTGTAGACCCATTATGGGGGTGTATGAGTAGATAAGTGGCATTTCTAGAAAGTTAACTGCGATTTCTATCTCTGCCAATCTTTTGGATGAAGGAGCAAGCAAAAAAGGAAACCAAGATATTTTGGAAGCCATGGCCATACCATAAAATTAAATTAAAGGAATTTAGGTCACAACTTAAGATAAGTTGTAGCATCTATTTAGATGACCTAATTTTGCAGGTCACTGCTGTTGTATATGCCTCACTCTCCTCGTGTTTAGCATTGATGTTATACACAACCCTTGTGGTTAAGGTCGATTTGAATAAGAGTTCTTGAATTCCAAGAACGCAACTTATTCATCTAGGGTTTTTATGGGACTATTTGTCCATAACTATTACCTTTTCTGAGGAGAAAGTGCTAAAGATCCAAGATCTTACTCTAAATTCCGCCATAGGAGAAGGTTATCGGTCTGTGACCTTCAACAAATAATTTCACAAAAGATCTGACCACTTGTCGATAAATTATGGCAAAGGTGAGGGTTGTCAGTCTGAGACATTCAACTGATGACTGTACACATTGACAATTGAGTACGCCCCACTCTTTTTAACCTTCAGTTAGATTTAGGAAAGGAAAATTTTGTTGACCTTTTCAATCCAGAAATACAAATCTTTTCCGAGAGTGAGAAAGATATATTATAATGGCCTGTACACCAGTGAGAAGAAATTTAATCCTACGTTAGAAGATTTTACGGATACTTCCTTACCAGGTTATTTCATTTCATTATCATACAGGTCTTTTGATCAGAGTAGGTGACAGGGAATGATCAAGATCTTCCTATTAACGAACTCGGAATGTGAGCTCTAAAGAGGGTGTTATTTCAGTTTCATATCACTCAAAGATCATGTGGATAATAAAACTACGTTTTTTAAAGATGGGTGTATCAAGGTAAAATGTTTAATAAAAAGAGGAATTTGGGCAATTTATGTCTAGATTCTTTTCAAAAGAGAACACGCAAGCGAACTTTTTATCTAGGGGGTATCTTCTTACTTCGGAGTTGGGGCTGCAGGAAAAAGTATTCAACCAAATAACCTCCCGTTTGTTCCAACCTGAGGTGGATTTCTCCGAGTGGAAGAATTTTTCACGCGAACTCAAATTACGTATCTTAAATGAGAGACGATCAAGCGGATCTTCTTCCTCCAGTTCGACTGCTTCCGAGAGTTACAAGCCAAAGGAAAAAAAATGCTTCCAAGAAATTCTGATAACTCCCGAGTGAACAGGGGCAAAATGATTCCTACAGTTGCAAGAGATAACGAAGGAGTCACTAAGATTGGAGGAATCGAGGACACTTCTCTCGTACCTAGACTCTAAGAATCTGGAAGAATTAGGGATTCTGATAGCATGGTTGATTTAGAGGGGCCTTTATTAAATCAAGGCTTCGATGTCTAAGCCAATTATATATTTTTTTTCTGATATTCGTTCCTCAACTAAGAAGACTTACAAATTGGGATTCAAACATTTTTATAAGTTTTATTTAAGAGGGGGTTTATCTTCCTTTAACGTATTAGGGAATGTGGCAATGAATTATTTAGCATCACATCCCACGTCTTCCTATAGTAACCTTACAATAACAAAAGCGGCTTTAGTATAAAATCAATTAAGGCCAGAGGTGTAATCATCAGATAAGTTGTTGACCAGATTCTTGTAAGGCTCATTCAATTTAAATCCTCCGTTACTTAAATATCAAGATACATGGAATGTTAAAATGCTCTTTCATAAATATAAAGATTCAAGGTGCTTAGATAGTTTTATAATTTGTAATACTGGCAAAAAGACCCTTACTTTAATAGCTTTGGCGAGTGTAGCTAGAGCTAAACTTTAAACTTTATTAAGCTTTAGCTATAGAATGGATAGCAATTTTCTATATTTCTTCCCTTTTTGGGTGTAGAAAAATTCCAGTTTAGGCTATATTAGAAGTTTAGTAAGTTTTCTCAAACAAGAAACAGGATCCAATTATACATTTAATTGAATATGCAAATAAGACTAGACTCAAATGATAGATTGTTTGTGACATTGAGAGGGAATTGTCGCCCTATTGCAACTCAGACTGCAAGTAGATTGTTAAGAGATCATGCAAATGACAGGGATTAATTTTGAAGCTTTTTAAAGCTCATAGCTTAAGAGCGGCTGTTGTAGCTTTAAAAAGAGCTAATGACAGTTTAGTTCAAGAAGTTATTAAGCAAGGTTTTTGATTTATGGAATCACGAGTTTTTCATCGGTTTTATAATGTTCCGATAAATAAAGATAAAATATTATTTCATTCTTTACAGGCCAGTACATGCTTTGAATCAATCTGGAAACTTGCTGAGTTGAAGTCGTATGAGCTGAAATCAGTAGCTGACCAGGAAGCCTCAATTGATTTGAACTTCAAGGAGGCGACGATTTCAGGGAGAGTAAAGTGAAAAGGAACAGCATAAATCCTACTTCTGTGAAACACATTTCGATGTTGCAAAACAATAAGATTGTATCAGAGCTTGAGAGCAGATTTGCCACCACATATAGACATCACAATGGATCTCATAGCAATCGTCAATGACAGTGAGGTAGAGACCTGTGTCATAGAGCATTTTGCCAAGCCTACAGACTTGATCTTGAGCAGCTCCAGTCAGAACATTCAATCTTCCAGCAATTCCAGGTTAATATTATAGTGGTTCATTTTGGAGCATATATTTAAAATTTATATTTGTCTAGGCAGATATTTACACGATGACAAGGTTTTGTCACAAATTGATGCGGAATTGATAAGCTCGGAAGTGTTCAGGTGGATGCCAAAGCTATACAAGGTGATCGTGATCCTGGCCTCAATGTCCATCAGTAGCTGTGAGGCAGAGCCGTCATTCTCCAGTTTCAGAAGACTCAAGAACCACATGAGGACCACTAAGGGCCAGGAAAGGATATCATCCCTAATCCTCTTGAACATGGCCAGGGTAATAGTGGACAAGGTGCCCCATGAAGATATGGATAGTTTGATTGGTACCTTTGCGTCATGGAAAGAGAGGGGGCAGAAAGACTTATGGTCCATAAGTCTTTCTGCCCCCCTTCTCATTGCACGCGTTTTTCTCTATAGGATTATCAAATTTAGGAATAACTAACTTCTTTATGTATTTATGAAAAAAAAAAATTATGAAATAGCGATGACGTATCAAGGGAAGAGGGAATCGATAGATCACAACAAAATACATATAGTGCATTTTTGTGTTAGTGAGGTAACGCCATGATAAATGTATAATTGAAAACTCCAGCCTCTTCTCTTTGGTGGGAAATTCAAAAAAGGAAAAATCAAAGAAAAAAATAATTTCTTCTTTCCCACAGTAATTTTAGAATATGAATCATACTGTATGAGCTACACGTGCTTCACGAATCACTCTCTTTAATATTACATCCCAGCCAACGTCAGTAGTCAGAAAAATGATAAAGTGCCGTCATATATAAGCAACATCTTCCGAAAAAGTATTAAAACGCTGCACCATTGTATCTCCTCAGTCTAACGGTCGCGTTTCGCTACTTGGTTCAAAGCTTTGCGTAGAGGTAGTGAGATTCAGGGTAACCAGAGTCTTATTGTAAAGTTTTGGTGTCTGTTTCTAAAATTGCTAGGGTAGAACGTACTTACAAATGTACAGCGACGCTTTTAATCAAATATGAAATTGATACAGTAGACTTAGATAATGTATTTTATTTACACTCCCAAAATCGAATTTTTCATTTACATTTCTGACATTACTAAAAATCGGGCAACAATGGCCCAAATTATTGCAATGATCAACTAAGTTTTCCAGTTATCAGGTAGAAAATATTTGTTTCACCAATACTAGTTTATAAAAATCAGCTAGTCTTGTAACACTGCTTAAAAGTATGAGCTGAAATAATTCAAGATGAGCCAAATCCAACGAAAGTTGTTCGTGGAAGAAGCACTACGAAGCAAATGGTCGCCTTTTTCTTCGGCAAAACTGGTCATGTGGCAACTGTTCCACTTGAGCATCGTATGATGGTCAATTCTGAGTGGTACATCACAATTTGTTTGCTTGAAGTCTTTAGAGAAATTCGAATAACGTACAATGGAAGACGAATCATTGGTCACCATGACAATACGAGCTCTCACACATCGGCTCAAACCAGCGCCTCTTTGACCGGCCAAAACGTCGAATTGATGGAGCATCCGCCGTACAGTCCTGACTCGGCACCAAATGACTACTTTTTATCCCCTCACATCAAGAAAAAAATACGTGGTCAACGATTTTTGTCGCCAGAAGATGCTGTTGAAGCGTTTAAAAACCAGGTTTTGGAGGTATCTCAATCGGAGTGGATAAAGAGCTTCAACAATTGGCTTGAGCGCATGCAAAAGTGTATAAATCATGCAGGAGAATACTTTGAAAAACAATAAAATTATTTTTGATGATAAATATTCGCATTTTCATTATTAAGCCAGAAATATATATAGCAGTGTGATGAAAAAAATACATTTATTTTTTCCTTTCCTTGATTTGTGTTCAAGACTGTGTCTATGTTTAGCCACTAAAAATGTTCTACCCTTTCTTTTTTAATATGAAGCGCTGAGATTTAGCTACAAACGTTCGTCTAAGTATGTCTCCCATAATCACAGAGACTGAAAATATTTGCTTGATTTTGACATAAATAGTATTAAAGATAGAACTCTTGGTATACTTTTTCTTATTATGTTCCACGAACGCTACGTAAAAGACGGAAGTAACAGACCGGAGGCAAAGCTTATTAAGAAGACGATTAGATTGGGGGCAGAATCATAAACTGAACTATATTTATAAGGTATTAGTTAAGTAAAAGAATTTACACAGATTACTTATAAAACACATATATACGAGTTTGACTCTTTTGATAAAAGGTACAAGCATAGGTTATTGTAAAAAAATTAATCCCTCTGTAGTTACTACTAAAAGTAAATAAAAATGGAAGAATACATAACACTGATGATAGGAAACTGAACTCTAATCTAACATTGAATACTTATTTAATACACGGTCATTCCATATTCCAGTTATTTGCAATTGGGTTGTTGTGAGACATTGCAAAGAAACTTATCAATTTACTCAATAATTGATCATAGTTCACAAAAAAATCACTTCCATATTTTTATTTAAATAAATTTAATTTATTTTAGGAATACTCAAAGATAATAATAATTTTATCCATAACCAAGAAAAAAAGATTATGATAATCTTAGGGAATAACAAATGAACGCCCCTATTTTTTTTTTTTTTTTTTTTTTTTTTTTTTTCGTTCATTAGTTCAAAAATAAACAGAAAGTGTGAACCCCATTCATTTTTCCGTTCAATTTCCAAGCATGTCCTTTGGTCATCTTGTTCATCTCAGTTTTATTGGAAAGATGCAGATTATTGATCCTCTTTCTTCTCATTTTCCGACTAAACTTAGTCCTTGAGATCCCAAATAGCTCATCAGATTTAACAAAGTAAAAAAAGTTGCATAATATCTTATGTTCAACTTTTAACTTTTGCTGCTTATCCATTTCAACAACCACGTCTGGAAATTTCAAATTAGCAAGAAACTACTTAATGAGTAAGGTTGATAATTTTGGTAAGAATACAAAAGCGTGCGAGGAGAAGGGAAGAAATACTAATGGTATTATTAATTAAATAATATAAATCTTCTTCTATCAAGAACGTTATCATTCGCGCCTTTATTATTCAATATTAATATAGTATTAGATGCTGATAGTCGATATATAACTGAATAAAACCCCTAAAATAACGTCGCCTTCTTTCTGGATTTCTGAAAATGGAGGTCCAGGAATTTGGAAATACTTAGCGGATCAGAAATAGATGGCTTGTCGGATTTGTCGATATAAATGTGTCTTTAGTCTCCAGTCTAGAATTACAAGCTACTAATTATCCTCATCTCATATCAAGAGCATAGATATTCATCTAAAAAATCAAGTTAATAATGAACACATCTGATTAACTCTGATCTCACAAAGATGCTTATTGCATATAATATACCCTTACTCATTGCTAATCATCCTACGTTCAAAAAATTTCCGTACAAATACACAGGTAAACCTGTCCCTTCCCGAGAAACCATAATTAAATTAAGCTTTTGCTCTAAATCTTTACGATGCCATGTTAGAAAACTACATTAGGTCAAGAATGGTTACCTGAATTGTCTTATCAGTTATAAAGGAGATTATATTTAATTTAAGCCTTCTTTTTTAAACTTGGATCTTCAAATATATTTAAAGCTACTCAACTTTGTCGTTTCATCTCGACATCTGAATAAATTTGATCATTTGTAATTATAAAAAAGTGCCCCTATTTGTTTAGGTCAGGGATGATCAACTTTTAGAATTAAAGAGTCATTTGGACTCATTTATCACGAAAAAGAAAACACTGAAAGCTGCAAATACTTTTTCAAATCTTAAATTAAGCTAAGACAATATATAACTGTTTTGATTATTTTTGTTATTTTAACTTTAAGATAGTTTCTTAAACTCTTAAAAAACTATGTTATTAAAAACGCCAAGTTAAATATGAATTAAATAGTTGGACTTTAATTCTAGTTATACGCGGTAGCAAACAAAATAGGATGTAAGCTGTCATCTTTTGGACGTTTTGAGACGATTATCGGAGCCTTGAACTGAATTAAAAAAACAATAATGCATTATACTGAAATGTTAATGTTTATTAAACCCCACCCCAGAGCTGCATGTGTGTTCGGAGCCGCGTGTTGCCAATCCCTAGTTTAATTATAAAATGAATTCTTCCACCGAGTACTTTAAAATATGCAACAAGCTCAAAATTGAATTTAAGTCTCATATTTTATTTCTTTTCAATTCATAAAATTATCATTGTAATACTGTCCAACATATTTACATTACAACAAACAAAAAAAGCTATTTTTATTACAAAATTTATGGAGTTTAAATCAAAAAAAAATTATTACCATTACAAATATTTTTTTTTTTTTTTTAAATTTAAGTACCTATTTAACTTAAATAAACACAATTTGATCTCAACAAGGACTGGATATGCTTCAAGTGTCGAATTGTGGAAACTCTATATTCTTAAAGATACTTAATCAAGGATAATTACAGTTTTACAAATAACTAGAGCATTAAAGACCATTGGTGCCTCTTAATTTCTTTCGAAATCTTGATGATAAGAATGATATTTAACCAACAGGTAAGTAAATAAATACCCTTTTGGGTACAAAGAAACGGTCACCGATTTGCTTTATGTTTTATGCTTTATCAGTATATTTCGGTGTTTATTAACTGGTGTTCCGTGATAAAAAAAAAAGTGTACAAATCAATAATATACAAATGTAAAAAAAAAAAAAATTCTTGTATTCTGCAGATTTTTTTTTAAATCACTGATATATATTAGTTATATAATTACGAATGATCTCATAAATTGAAATTTGTTGATTACTTATTTTCATAATACTAGTTAAAATAAACCATATCTTTTGAATGCTCAAAATTATTTTAGCATATTCAATTGGTTTTTAGTACAACGAACCCTGTAAGAAATTTAATTTCCGGTTGAAGAAACTTTTATTGAGACTTGGAAAGTCATTCAATCATTTAGCACTTTTCTTACTACTTTATCCTCTTCATTTCTTTCTTAGCTTTTTACTGAATGATTCTTGCATGACGGGATTAGATATCAATGGGAAAAAAATGTAAAAACATATTTTTTAGCTCCCAAAAAAACAACAAGGAAATCATTATTTTTTTGTAATTTTCATATTTAATCTCAGTTGTCTTACGATCCTTTTGTCAGATACACGATGGGAGCAAGTAATAGTAATCAAAAAGAGTTGGAGCATCTTCTGGACAAAAAATGCCCTGCAGGTATTCCTGCTAACTTGGCTCTTTTATCAATTGGTGCAGCTGCTGCGGCAGGGTTTGCAGTGATTCTTAATGAGCTCATGATGATGAGACGAAAGAAAAGGAGTCTTTCCATTCGGAGGAAATCTGATGATCTGACTCTGAATCATATAGTTCAAGGTATGAAATATCTTTGTTATCGCACAGTGATATACTTAAACACATCAAAAGCTCTTATATATTTTTGCAAATTGTCAATTTTCTACTAATTTTTCTCATTATTACTATTATTAACGTTAACTGTTTCATTCTGAATAAGCTACTTTTAAGCTGTGAACAATTTTCTTCTAATAACCCGACGTTATCAGCTCGCCCATATGAAAATTTACAATGTAGCTGGCTGTCAATAGTAGTTTCGTGTATTTGTTTTTATCATATCAGTGATTTGAACGATGGATTCGAATTAACTCTTTTAAGTTTTATAATTTTTTTTGCTACAAACTCTAAAGGAATGGCTGAAACGTACTAAATTTGTGTTAATAGAAAAATTATATATTGAAAAAAGTAGACAATCAACTATTAATCAGTATAAAATTTACAATTCTCAATTTATATAAAGCAAAGTTTGTCTGCCATAAAGTATTCTGTCACCAGGTACTTTTGCAATGTAAAATGTCCTGGGGCAAAATAGTTTAAGGTAAAAGTACCGTTTACGAAAAGTTTCGCTCCCGCCTTTTCCTTGTGTCTTTCATTTATCACATATATATTTATTGTTATTAGGGGCCAGAAAAATATGTTAAGCTTTTTAGAAAAATATATTGTGAATATGTGAAGAAAAATGCCAAAATATGTGGGAAAAAAAATGCCAAAAAATGTTCTTTGTACTGTATTTTCCATATTCAATTTTAAATTTCTAAGCCTCGACAGCAAAGGATTTTTCCTTTCCTTTTTAGAAATTAATCTTGTGAATTCAATTAAAAGTGTACATCCATGGATATTGAATAGTTTTTGAGAGAGTGGTTGATTATACCCTCAGCACTTATAGCGAACCAAGAAGTGTTATCGTAATTTTTTTACAAAAATTGATTGTGTGGTTTTTATTTTATAGCTTAGGTAAAGAATAAAAGAAGGTGATCTACATGGGCTTAGTAGATTTGTCATGCAAAGCTGGGATATTGCTGCTACAAAATTTATTTTACAAATTCAATATTTAAAAATGTATAATGAAGGACAAAATCCAACAATTTTTCTCTAAAAAATGTAAAATATCCTATATTTTTCCACTACTTAATTATTATTAATCTTCACTTGATTTTAAACTTTGTTACATTACTTACAAAAATATTTATAAAAAGGAAATAAATTATGCGAGCGAAATGTGAGTACTTTAGAATTGCGTGACTATGAGATCTAAGACATACCAATACATCAACGATTATGTACACTAAAGCTTAACATATTATTTAAAAGAAAATGGAAGTACATTGTAGATATGTAGTCAGTCAACATAATAACAATTTCGAACAAAATCAAAAAAATAGAAAATCACTTTTTTTTAAATTCATATATACATAGGTGCATACTAATATTTCATACACATATTTGAGTCAATAATTCAAATTTTCAGGATGCGCTTAGATACACAAGGATGTTAGCTCTAGTTTATAAACTTTATTTGATTAGAGATACTTTTTTTTATAAAGATAAAATCTATCATTTTCTCATTCTATTATTACGACGATCAATTTTGGCCACTTTCAGTGCAATTTGCAGAGCCTTTAAACGCTTAAAATGTTAATCTACGTCTTAGATGCACTAGTGATTATTTTATACTTTGATGTTTTCTCTTCGAGAATAAAATAATAATGATAACACCTTGGAAAATAAAATAAAAACTTTTCAAGTTGCAACTACAAAAAGGTTTGCACTGGTCCAATATCATATTTTTTTACAACTATTGTGATGAAACTCCGAGCAATGTAGAGTACAGTCGTTAGTTGAATGATAATTCCATAGTTGGTGGGAAATTGGCTAACTACCATTTTCTTGTTTTTCATGCAGGAAAGATCACAAAATACAATAAAAGATAAGATATGTTAAACGAAGAATTATTTGCAAGAATTTGCTAACCACCCTATAACTTGAGGCCTTTTTTTATTTCTACTTTTTGGAGGAACTGTTGAGAGATGCAACAAAAATGTTATGTATTTGTTCAAATATCCCCAAATAGTGCTGTCACTTATTATTAGTTCATTTCATTTACTTTTCATTGCCTATAATAAATATTAAGAGAAACATATTCGTAAGGACAATAAAATCTATGTAAAAAAAAAAAACATTTCCCATTATATATAAATTAGTACAAGTTAATTGATAATTTGAACATCTTAATATAACTAAATATTGACGAAAAAATTTATAATATCTTATACTATTCCAGGACTCGAAGAATTTGAAGAGAGAATAGAAAAGCTTTTTCCTAATGACAACTCTGGAAATTATTGAGTTGTACTTCAATTAGCATCCCAAAGATTCAATTAATAATAATTATCAAAATACATTTAGAATCATTTAATTAACGCCATCAAGTTATATTTTGTTATGAATATTGTGTTTTATAATATATGTATATGTGAACATCAGGCAGTGGCTTAATGCATATGTTAAGTAAATATGCATGCTAAAATTACCAAATAGTTTAATTTCCATGTATTTGAAAATTATGTACTGAATACTTATATTTCAAATAAACATTTTTGCAAGTTATTTTTCATGTATTCGATAATTTTTTGTATCAAAAATAATTCAAATTTATTTGATAAATGATCTTTAAAATCCTTTTACCATATGGCATGGTTTGAAATTTACCCCAGGTTTCACTGACAAAATTGGGAAAATATCAAGTTTCTAAATCTTGTAATTAGTACATGTTTTCTAAACGAAAACTTCATGTAAAATTTTAATATGAAGTAAGAAATACAAAATATACAATGGTTTTTTTTTAGATATACTCATTTTCGTAAAGGTATGCCTAATCTCACGGAAATAAAAATATCTCTTCAGCATTTTGAAGTTCTACAAATTAATCAATTAGTAAAACACTTGTGGTTTCGACAACTTTTAGTTGTTTTGTGACAAATAGGACCTTCAATTATTCAATATCAAGTAGTTGCTTGTCAAGACAGGCATTTATCAAAAAGTGTGACTTTGTGATTCCTGTTCGTCACTTGAGAGTTGAGATATTTTTTTTAAACAGTCATTGCACAAAATTTTTGGAAGAAACAACTGAACAGACAGCTTTTTTTATGTCCTGGCCAATATTGATTATTTTAACACAAATTATGGTCTCTTAAATGTACATTGTAGATTATATAGGTATACAGAGCTGGGATTTCAAATATTTGATCACGCAAAAATAGTCATTTTTGAGCAAAATTGATCATAAATTCAAATTTCTTGGCTAAACTACAAAAAATAAGGATTGAAACTAAAATAAATCATAAACTACGGACATTTTTAACCTAGAAATTACTTATTTAACAATTCTAAATCTTTTTTTTTTTTTAACACTTTTGGCAGTAAAACCGGGGTCAAATCTCCTACCATGTCATATACATTCCTTTGAACATCTAAAGAAATACATCATTGTTTCTAATATTTTATCTCACAACCATCCCTCCGAAAGAAACAATAGAAAGACTCCAAATCAATTGGAAGTTAGTGAATTATTTTAGATGCCTATGCTATAAAAATAGAGTAGTTAGGGATGCCTTTGGTATAAGGTATCAACTTGGACGTTTCACCGTTATCCACAATCATTGTTTTTTACATCAACTGATTTAATACAATTGATTAAATGATTTGGCAAAACTAAAGGACTCTAGGGAACGTGCAGTCAAGGGAAAAATAAACAATTCAATCAAAAAACAAGAAAGACTATGTTCCTGACGTAGTCGCCCTTATTCTTCACTTTTGACTAGGGGGAGACTCACTCCTTCATAATATAACAATATCTAAATAATAAATAATCTACTACCTATGGGGATTACTAACTCTTAAATACTGTGACTGTATCCTCTTTCTCCGTACCAGACCTTACTTCCGACTAATTGAATATAAATGGTGCTATGTTTAACTTTGGAAAAATGATCCTATTTAGCGTCTTTGTGAGGCTTCACTCCAACTCACCATGTTGTGGAATTATGAACTCTTGGTTACTTCTATCCTCAACTACTTCCCCCAGAATCTTATTTTTCGACTTTCATTTTATATATCAACTAAATTACTTTCATCTGAATTTTATTTACCAACGGGATATATTAAATATTTTATATTCATATTATAATTTTCGTCCTCTTTTTTGTGTTTATATTTTTTAAATAAATTTTTATTTATAGAAATTCAAACCATTTGCATTATCATTATCTATTTGATATAAATTTATAATTCTCAATGCATAGATTTAGATGAATACTATAGTTTTTTGTCAAAATACACCAGGAGTTGAGACGATAAGGATATTCTTCTTGACTTACTACACATAAATCCTTAGACGACCAAAGCAGGTTCCATCTTATGTTGTTGTCTAGTCCACGTTTTCCGAACTTATGTTCTCTAAAGGATTGCTAGACTACTTAAAGTATCCATGTCCGTGTCCTCATACTAAGATAAAATGATTTGAGTTGCTCAGGTCTGGTAGTTTCTACCTTCATAGAAATACATGGAGACGATATCTATCACATTGAACACAAAAATACATCACATCATTCTTCCCATAGCTGTCGCACATAAATCCTTAAATGGTCATAGCACAAACTTTTTTCTGAGTCCGAATCATGATGCCTATGGGCCAAGTTGTCACCGAATACGAATTAAGTCGAAGTTATCATACTCCGAGACAAGTCCATTGAAAGATGAATAAAGAGATACTTCGAGACGCTATCGCCATTATGTTACTGAATAATGAATCGCAAATACTTCCCTTCACTTACAAGAGTGGTCTGAAAAGATTCCAGCCTCCACGTGAAGATGGCAGCACTCGTAAAAAGCTAGTCACATCTATCTAAGATCTGTTGACAGTTACTCACCAAAGCTTTAGCCAGACCAGTTATTAGGTAACAGTCATTTGAGTGAGTTGATATGAGTGTTTCTGCTGGGAATGTGATGGCGACTGTTTTTTTTTTTTGGATAGTCATGGATTATTATAATTGGTTATAAAGGAAAACCCATTATAGGGGTATAGCATGGATAATTACTTGACAAGTTAAAGGCAGATTTTGTCAAAGAGGCAACCTCTTTAGTGTACAATTATTTTGCAATAAAAAACGGCAAGTACTTTTTGGACGGGTTACAGAGATGGAACTATCGCTGGTATAAGTGTATGAAGTTACAAGGAGACTATGTTGAAAATTAAATATTAAAAATACAGAAAAAATATCTTGTACCTTTATCCTAGTATCCTTGTAACTCTAAACACTTCTCCTAGCAAAGTTATAGACGGACGCGTTACAGAGATGGAAGTATCACTGAGAAATGTATATAGAGATACAAGGAGACTATGTCGAAAAATAAAAATTCAAACATATTTTGCTTTTAAAAAGATGAAAGGCCAGTTGGAATAATACTTTAGAAGATTAAATTTTTGACATGATGGTAGGCTTTTACAAATCTTGTGTAGTTAATATAAAATATCTTTAAAGGCGTAAGATCCGAAAGATTTTTCCAGAGAATTTTGAATAACTTGGAAATTGAATAAATTTAATTTTCTTTATACATATTCTTATCAATTTGTCTATCATTATTCATTTTAAAATTTACTTATATTATAAGTATTCAGATAATAATTAAACGGAGAAGAAATAAAAGCTATCATACACAAAGATCATCTGTCAAAAGTAATTTGATAAAAAATATTTTTTTTTAACAGTCATTGTTTTTAGAACTTATATCAGCTTTTTTTCTTTAATATTTTTTTTTCATCATGGGAATCTTTTTATGTTTTTTTGATTTTCTTAAAACTGTTATAGTGTCTTCGGAGGTGTTTATCCCTTCAGTCGATTTTTGATTATTTACTCAAGATGCGTGTTAAAAACATGCCGAAAATATAATAAAATTGGATGTAACTTTGGATAAACAATAGATGATGTTATACATCAAAGGGATGGTGTACTTGCTATAAAATTTAAAAAATTCAATTTCGGTTTTTTAATCAAACATACAACATTTATTCTTTACATTTTTAAAATAAAAGTACACTATAAAATGAAAGATTTTTTTTTTTTGTATTTTTACTCAAATCATTTTGATACAGTGATTCAATCATAACTAAAATACACAGACAGTTTATTTAGTGAATTTATAGTCTAGTAATTGATTCTGCAGATATACTGGAGAGTTCCAAACTGTTAGTGCTAACAACCAAATTTGTTCACGACTTATTTTCAATAGCTCGAATCAAAGCTTTTTACTTTGAGTCCCAATTTGTAATTCGATAAAAGTCCAGTCCAAGTACTAAGTAAGAATATCCATGCGTTCATGACCCATTTTTTAATTGCCCGAGTCAAGTTTCGAGTCTTTGAGTTCTAGTCTATATCTAGTTTAAATCTTTTATCTTCGATTTCTGTCAAAGTCATAAGTTTTTAGCTTATTGAGATCAAAGTCTCATTGAATTTTGAAATGGTTTACAACATAACAATTGTTATTTCTTGATCAACAATCAAAGCTCATAAACTTATAAAGGCAATAGTAGTAGAAAATCGTCAGTTGACACAAGATAAATAGAAGTAGTTGATGTTTTATTTATTGTAGATACCATTGAGACGGAATTCATAATTAAAATTTCTAATTTTTGTGAGTAATTTTGGTCTATGGTAAAGTGTCTTACCAATTTTAAACAGTTATCACAGTGGATAAATGACGCATACTTAAGTAATTGCATTCTTAATTAGTAATAGATTTATAATTCTTTTAAATTAATGTCACTATTTCCTGCTACTTGTATATATGGATAAATAATATAAGGGTGTAGGCTTAATTTTATGTAAAATACAGGCCCAGTTTTAGAGCGGGAGATATCAATTTTACATAATAACATAAATTAATTTTATTCATTCTTTTTTTGTCAAAGTTTTAAAATAATTTTCCGTTATAAAACTTAATATATTATCCATTTCATATAATGTTTCCATTAATTTAGTCCAATTACTCCGTCTGATCTGTCACCTATCTTGTAAGTCCATATATATTAAGTTCATTTATTTTTTCAGGAATGGCCGAGTATCAAATCTACGTACATTGAGAGTAAGAGAATAATTTATTCCAAACACTTTGTTCATTGGCCTACGTCGTTCCATAAAATAATATTTATTGAATTAGTTAAATAGTCTTAATTGTTGAACATAGATTTTTTGAATTAAATCAAATAATCTTACTTCGAACTCAACTTGATTCAATATTCAATTACTTGAATTCGACCGAACTCGATAGTTATAACTCGAATCCAACACTACTTATTCCTATAAATATAAAAGTTTTAATTTCCCATTGCTTTACCATTGGGAATAATTGTATTCTTTACTTATCTACTAATCATTTGAATATATATATATATATTCGCTAAATAATTATTACCATGATGCTATCTTTACTTTCATTTATAACAACTGCATATGAAAAACATTATCACAACAGGGCCCTTTTTAATAGGAACTTGTTCAATAGAAAAAAATAACGATTTTTTTATGCAAAAAACACGTGGTATTTTGATTCCATTTATTTTCCATTGCGATGTAATATCTATGGTAGAGAGTATAATAGTTATTGATTTGGTATAAGTCTCAAGGCGTCGGGTTGGCTAATTGACGTTCACAATGAGAGGAGAAAACGACTTCTAAGTGGAGGCTACAATATCAAAGTCTCTGATGATAGTGTATGCCTGCAGATCAAAAAGGACTGCTCTTGCTGTGGGTATGAACAAAATAATCGTGGAATGCATAGACTCAATGGATTTTTAGACTATAGTACATTCTATATTTTTAGTATATAAAAGGCAACTTCCAGCCATCTTTTAACAATTTTGTTTAATGGTTTATACGATTTATAATAACTTATGAAAACTCCATTCTTTTATTTAACTTACTTAGCGTAATTTAAAATAGTTTGTACATTTCTATCAATTTAACCCGCCTTCATAAGAGTTAATATACATATGTAAACATGGATATGTGTACACACAAGATAGAAGGGGTAACAGCCATAAATGTCGAAATGATTGGAAATCTATAAGATGATTACGAATCAAATAATACATATTCTTAGTTCAATTAGATTTTGTTGTCATTAAGCCGATAATCGCTAATATGGCGGGTTACCACATCTATCGTGCGTGTACACGTCTAAGTGTATTTATAATCTATTTATTAATGATATCACTTATATACATATATAACTTTATATGCACTTAGACATGTACAAGCACATTTGATGTGATAACCCATCCTTTATTCTATATTATTATGTATCGATGATAAGTACTATAACATCAGTTAGTATCAATTTACCCCATCATTATTGCCAACATTATAATAGATATTACTGATAAAATATCCTTAACAAATGTATCTAAAATTGTATATTATTTTGAACATTGCAAAAAAATATTATGTATGAATATCACTACTTTAAGCCGTGTAATATGTTATAAAGTGAATTTAGTTGTCGAACCTCAAAAAAAAAAATAGGTCAATTATGTACTTGAAGTGTTTTATGGTTATTACTTATTAGAGATCGTTAATATTTAAAATCCTACGATATCTTATGTAGACATATTTGATGTTAGCCTTTTGAGTTTTCATAACATAAGATTCAAAATAAGCAATGCAAAAATCCTTAATTTTTTCGTTAAAAAAGCACAGTTGATTAAATACCCACAAATCTAGCATTCTAATCGAATTGAAAGACGATTTCTTTATTATATAAATACATATTTGTTTTTCCTAAATGATTCATGTGTGGGAAAACGCAATGATATTCGTTGGTGACTTTTATATTTACTTCTACTAATATGTAATTTAATGCTTATTCATGCTATAAGAAAACTTAGTACATTACTAAAATAATCAATATCATATCTTAAATGAAAACAAATCTGTTACAGTCAATCACAAGAAGATTTCCTATTACATGTTCCTACTAAGATGATCAACTTTTTTTATTATTTCCCAGGATTGTCTTCTCATCTTTACTATTTATTTTAAGTCATTTTTTACTGCTCTTATTTTTGTTATATTAGCTGCAATATAAATGTCTATAAAAGTTTCACTTTTCATCAGGGAAAAATGAAGTCTGAAAAATTGTATAGGATCTTATGCTAGCAATTGAGAGTCATGTTTTAATATATTTTTTATTACTTTTCAATTTAAGCCATTAAAGATAAATAAATCTTGCACAAATTAAAGTCCCTTGCATTTGTCATGCAATATAACTAAGATGATTAAAATAGAATTTTAAACACTTATTTGTACAGCAAAATGAAATCATCTTTATTTTTTTCTTTTAAAAATAATATAGGCCCATATTCATTATGTTTGAGTGAAAACTCAACGTCATAGGCTTAAAATATGCATTTGGGTAAAAATAGATGAATGACAAATTCTATATCTCGCCTCTTTGCTGTTTTCATTACTTTTTTAGAATGGGCTTTATCTTCTACGCCTATATATCCGCGACGTCCTTTCTCTCTCTGTGCCAAAAAAAAATTCTATATCTTCTGGATTCTTGATGAGAATGAGTGCACTTTTATGTGCAATGTCAAACAAATCTTCTATTTTACTTTCCAAGGTAATACGATTGGTGAGTTTTAGATGTACGATTTTTATCCGTTTTAAGCTTCTGCCACTCAAAATGAAGCTTTTTGAGTTGTATAATAGCATGAGGCTTAGGACGAACAGGAATTCCAGCTTTTTCCTAAAAAATATAACATCCAATATCACTTTTGAAGCACTATCATGAATGATTTTTTTCAATGTTAGATGGTGATACAAAAAAACAAGCAAAACCTACCTTGTTAAAGGTAACTTTGCACCAGTTATTTGGGCCTCTTCGTGTCCAAGTAACCAGAAATTTTTGGTTTGACTTCTTGTCGATTCTGCCATTACTTTAGTATTCTTTGTTTAAATTGAACTGCTATTGATATTTTAAATCGTAATGTGACACATAAAAAAAAATAGTTGTGTGATTAACAGGATAATATGTAAAAGTACTCTTACAGCCAATGACATAGTTATTTATTAATAATTATGCAAATTTTAATGAAGGTTCAAAGTCCCTCTGATAATATTGTTCATTTTTAACAGTAAAGATTCGACAATATTGCCGTTTAATCAAAAAAAAAAAAAGATCAATAATGCGCGCAGTGAGTAATAGGTTAAAAAAAGTCCTTCACTACTATTCCGTTTAAAATCCAAAAAACTAGTTTAAGAGCAAAATAGTATAAATATTTTATAAAGGTTATTTCATTATGTAAATCAAATTATTAAAAAAATTAATCATATCTACTAATGGTTGAAAGATAATAAAAGAAGAAGACAAAATTTTCGAAAAAAACATTAATTTTCAAAACTTTAAGTTTGTTGTGCGACCTCTAAAACTTCTTTTAAATTATACAAAATTTATCACTCATCTATTTTTACCCAAATGCATATTTTAAGCCTATGATGTCTCAACATTTCCAAAAAAAAGTGCAAATTGGACCAGTCTACAGTTTTTGCATATAAATTGTATTTTCTATTATTAAATTCTGACGGTTTGAACATAAATAAATTTAAGAGTTAGTTTGAATTGAATATGTATACACTGCAAATAAATTAACTTGAGTAAAGATTTACTCATCTTGAGCTGTGGTTGTATTATTTTATACTTGAATCATGAATCAATAAGAACCTTTGGAGTCTTTTAAGTTGAATTGGTGTTACTTTTACTTTTTGAGTAGTTGTTGCTAATGTTGGGTTGGTCCATTATTGTTTCCAAAAAAATGAAACAATAATAAAACTCTTGGCACATGACTAGGTCCTGCATAGGTCTACGGACTGAAGACGTAGACCACAAAAGAAAGAAGCTTTTAAAGTTATACAACCGGCCAGCGGAGACAAAGGAATGCCCTATTTGGAAATAGCAACGATATGAATTATGTCAATTCATATATACTATTTTTAAAAAGGTGAGTGACGTCACATTTTTTCTTTTTCTAATTTATATCGGACCAGACCGCGGTCCATCGACTCACTCAATTTAGACCGATGGATAGTCGGTCCGGTTCATTCAGTCCAGACTGACACAACACTAGTTGTTGTAACACTTCTTTCCACATTTTGTGAATGACAAGGGACAACAGGTAGATCCAAATTTTCTTCCTCTATATAAAGCATTAAACCAAGTACCGCATAGAAGACTAACGCCATTATTAGCGAAAAAATTTCTCTTGGTCAAAATATATTTTTTTTGTCCTGTAGAGGAATTATTATTTCAAGTATTTACGATAATAATTTCCTATTCTCTCGTGAATGAGTCAAGTACTGTACTACTTCTACTTTTATTTACTTAATTGTTTCATTGTTCATATACTTTTTGTTTGAACAATTATGGAAAAGGAATTATGATTCAAAATTATTTTCACATACAGAATGGTCAAAGGGTTTCCAATTAGGAAGATATTTAAGATTTGATATCCTTTTTTTTCTTCTAGCGACTTCTTTTGGATTTTTGGGAATGGGAAATTTATAAAAGGGAACGTTTTCATGAAGCTTTTGAAAATTTGACTAAGTTCTATTTTTGCATCCTGGGACACTACAATGACTCATTATTTTGGAATAATTTGTTTCAAATTTGCTTGATAATATGAAAATATAAAATAATTATGACTAGAATAAATTATATACGTATTATTACTTATTCAAATTTGTTAGTACTACTTAGTACGTACAATAAATAAATGAGTGACGTCATAGAAAAGCGACATTTTGCAAAAATATTATGACAAATACTGACCATACTATTTCCACAGACTAATGGTGCTCGATGTGCTACTTGGTTTAATTCTTTACTTCTACATTGTTAAGAATTTCTTCTTTCTTTGTGTCAAAGGTAAACGGAAGTTGTGTTAGAAAACTTTTTGGAATCGTAAAAGAGTGTAATAATTCCAAATAATATCTTTATTTAAGTTCAAGTGATCCTTGATATCCATGAAAACACAAAAAGGAAAAATAAGTTTATGTCACGTTCTTCTTAAAAAAAATTAGTATATCAGACATAAAGTATATAATTTTACGGACGTACTCGTATTATATATTTTATTAATTCTCTAAATAACTCCAGAATTTAGTCTAACTTCTCGATAAACAACATAGTAATTGAAATTATGTTCCTCCTTCAACCCAAGGTTTATATAATCAGTAAGGCTTGCCACTTTTGGTAAAATAAATTACTGTTTGAAATTAGAAAAGGAAAACGGTGGTTCTTTCTTATTTTGTATTCACTATTTATTAACAATTGTTGTGATAATATTTCCCTCTAATAAAGATCATAGTTTGCCGCTTACCTAAGTGCAATATTGAATACAATTCATTTTATTAGTCAAATTCCTCAAAAAAGTTCCCCCTCCACCTGGATTGCCATCAATTGGATTTGCATCTATCCATTTTCCGTAGGAGCTCATATTTTTCCATTTGGATATCCTAGGCATACGCATTTTGATCCTCTCTCCATGTTCTGTTCAAGAGATCTCGTCAATATGTGCCTCACTCGGTGTATTTCATCTTCTTTAATTGAAGGATCGTTCATTGTGTAGATGTCCCTTCCCATCAAGGTCTGTGATAGTGACTTCTGACCTCGTAAATCATTGCCTCTATTTTTAAATCTTTTCAAGTGTGCCCACCAGAAATCCGCCCCGGGACGGATTCTTACGTCATTGGATTTAAAATATCAATTATAGTATAGTTCTAGTAAGTTAACTTTTTGCAAGAATAATGTGATATAAGGATTTATATATCCATCTGTAGATGCGTAATCAATTAATAACTATCATAATTTACGATAGTGGCGACAAGGGTTTATATACCTTTAACCACAGTTAATAACGTTTCAGACCGTTGCTCAGCAGGAGTAGTAATTTCTTCATCGAAAGATTATTGTGACTTCTGAAGATCTCCAAGCCTCGACTATCAAAGTTTATATCGAGAATTGCCCAATTTATGAGTTTTTATCTCCTTAATATTAATTAAGTATTCATTTGTATGTTTTGTAAGTCTTCCTTTGGATAAAGCTGAAATCCATTGTGTCATATCTGAATCACACAAAGGGTCATCTCTAGTCTTAAAGCCGATTTCAGGATATATGAAAACTTCTTGGCCATGTATTCAGTGATATAACCCAATCCTTGAACTCTATAGTCATAGGCTGGGAAGGTAAAATTTGATGATGCTTCGAATTCCAGATCCGGATTTAAAACCAACTCGTCAGCTAAAAGTCAACTATCTTTATATAATTTCTAATCTATTTCCGTTTCTTTAGATTCCAGTTCTATCTCCTTAGTCAAACGACCAAGAAATTTATCCTTTGATGAGGTTTCTACCTCTTTTATTCTAACTGATGTTGAACCAATATGAATTCGGTCGACTTTGCCAAGAGCAACTAGTCTTACTCTATTTATGCAATCAACACTAATTAGATAGTCGTTGGATACTCTGAAGGCCCTGAAGCGTGAGAAAAAGTATTCACGGTAAAAATTCAAAACAAATATATAACTAAGAAGAAGTAGTATTCCCTCTATTATTATTCAAGGCAAAAAAAAAAACTCAAGTCGAAAATGTCGCAAGGCAAAAACTTCCACGGCAAAAACGCCTCAAGACGAAAGCGTCCTAAGGTAAAAATGTTCAAGGCGAATCCTCCTGACACACCAAAAACAAAAATTCAAATAAATTAAATATTTATGGATATATTACATTTTTAAATTGGTATAAATAGCCAAGTAAAAAAATCTACACTTAGGTCTTTATGAACTATTAGAGTAGATTTGCCAAGCGTTGCCCAGGACATTACTAAATAACAATCTTCTGCTTAATATAAAACAAACAATAAAAACCGTAAATTTTTAAGAATGATTTTCGTGAACTATAACATAGGCGCCATAAGTAGGGATCTACCAATCCCTTGTTTTTGTGTTCATTTCGGTGAATAAGTATGAGCTTCTTCCCATCGTAATGAATTCATATCCCTTTCATTACGAAATACCAATAACTTAAGCCAATTTTTATTACTTCGGGTATTCTGTTTATTCGACTTGTGATGTCTGCAAATGATCACTTCAGCCAAATCCAAGCCTCTCCATCTAACTTGGACAATAACAATGGTTCTTCTGTAACAATTGGTTAATATTAATATTTTTCCCGTTCATTCGTTCAAAAAATGAGGTGAAAACGTGAGCGCATGTCGTTTTTCCGTTCAATGTACAAGCCTGCACCTTGCTAGGATTGAAGAATATAATAACTAAGGAAATAATGAATGGCTAGAACATATAGTAATTAAGGCTGTCAAAAAGTATTGATATAATAATATATTGCAATACTTATCAATACATATACTAGTTATTGATATTGTTTGAGAATATCGATACAGATTAAGACCGGTTATTTCAAGGAGTTAGTGAAAAAAGTGACCACATAGACATTTTGATGTGACGTCATTATTTATGGGCCAACTAACTCTGATGATGCTAATTACTAATTAGTAATATTAATATAACAATAAATGAAAATAAACTCCGATTATTTTCATCATGGAAAATCTAAATCTTAATTATTTACGTAAATAACATAATAGATGAGTTTAGTGCTTATAAATCATAGGACTATGGAAATCGTAGTTCCCAAAAAGATTAATTCATATTTAGGGTATTCTGTATAGGTTGGCCCGTACGTCATACTTTCTCTTTCTATCTCGAAATTGGAGACAGCGACAGAAGATAGTTGAAATGCAACTCTTGCAACCTTTCAATAATAGGGAAATAAATTTAATAAGCGAAGTCAAGGGAAGAATATCTGAGAAAGAGAAGACGCGAAGTGGAACGGAAGGATCTCGACTTTTCCGAGTTGTTCGGTTAATTAGCACTTCGAAGGTTATGGAAACAGATGGAAAGTCTCATTGTGTGGAAGGGCACACATAAATAAAGAGAAGAATGTATACTATAATAAATTAAAAAGATTGAGTATATTAAAAAAACTTAGAATATATTAATAAATTAAAAACAGAATATATTAATAAATATATAAACATTTAATAACTAACAAATTTAACAGTTAACAAAAATATCGGAGTAACAAAAAATTATACACAAATGAATCAACATGTCACAAAATAGAGCAATCACACGAATATAAAACAAATAACACTAAAATTTATAGAAAACAACAGATAAAATCATATATAAGCAGTCCAAATTTTCAATTTGTTTAATTAGCAATCCTTCCGAAAATAAATGTTTTTGTTTTGATCCAAAGCTATCGAACAAGTCCAATTGGGTAATAATATTTCAGATATACTTCTTCTCCTTCTTGGATGAAAGTAATGGGTATCATTGTACGGAACATATATGCCATCTAATCCACTAAGTCATGAAACAGAAAAAAAAATGGAGCATAAATGAATTTTAAAAAAATAATTGAAAAATATGAAAGAACTTCATATCGAATATTGGCTCATAATGTCTCAAGGATTCTATAAAAATGACTAATATCCTTGAGACGCTTCCTCCACATAAACTCGTTGAGATATGCCTGGAAAAGCTCTCTAGAGGTATTCATTACTACTAATCGTCCAAACATACCCTTGACATGACTCTACAAAGACTCTATCGTCTGAGTATGAGCTCTAGTTAATGGATGAACAAAGTTATACTTATGCACTACAGTATAGTGTGCAAAAGTGTAAATTATCACAAAATCAAATTATATTTAATGTAATATAATATTAAGGCTTATTATTAGGCAACAAATAATTAAGTTTCAATAAGGACAATGATTATTTATTAATAAATAATTCAATTATGTATTGAATTCACACTTATCCGGGTTCATCGATATCCAAGAAGAAAAAGCCAGAACGAATTTGCGCACTACACAATGAGACCTTCCATCTATAATTAACAGAACAACTCGGAAAAGTTGAGATCCCTCCACTTCACTTCGCGTCTCTTCGCGTCTTCTCTTTCTCAGCCAATAACCCTTGACTTCGCGTACTAAATTTATTTCGTTATTATTGAAAGGTTACGATAGTTGCATTTCAACTATCCTCTGCCGCTGTTTCCAATTTCGAGATAGAAAGAGAAAGTATGACTTATACAGGATACCCCCAATATTTATGAAATAATCCAAGAAGAATTCAGTATAATAAGGGATCATCGAATAATCTATTTCTATTGGAATATTAACTATTGTAAGTTCCATGGGCTAATTTTGTAAAGTGTTCGGATTTCTCAGCTCATTCAAAAACAAGAGGGTGTATTTTTTATTAATTTATGGTCTATAACTTATAATGCATTTATTATTTGTTTAATCAATACTGAAAAGAACGTATTATTATTATTTTGTTACATTTTCACTATTTTCTGAAATAAAACCACTTGTATTAATAAACTCTTATAGAATACATTTATTTATTATCTGTAATTAATTAATTTGTGTAGAGATACTACATCTTCATAAGTGTAATATTATAATCTGGGGTCAAGCAATTTAGTTATTTTGAAGATACACTCAACTCAATAAGTTTTAGAATTTCAATGATATTCAGATACTCCTGTAGAAGTGTACAGAAGTTAATAAGTCAATTTTTTATCATCTAATCATTTAACAGTTCCCAAGAACTATTTATGCACATAATAGTGGAACAGAATATGAATTGCAGACAAATATATCGAGAAAGAGTCTTAAGATAGCCTTCCCCCTTGCTTTTCACCTAAGAAAAACTTACAAGTATGATGAAATCAGGAGTGAGAATGGGAGTATTCAAAATGTATAATTGTTCACTTAGACACTACAGCACGAATTCGCTCATATATAAATCATAAATGAAATTGAAATGAGTGTTATAGAGACTAGTGATTCATGCCGCATGCGTTATATACTTCATGGACAAGGAAGGACACTATTCAATGAAATATTTATCCTGGAGTAGGAGATAAAGCAGAGTTGACTTAAGGAGTGATCGAATCAAGAATTTTAATGAAGGAGCTGCGGATGGAAATGAGAACTCTTTTCCCTCCTTATTGGGCTTTTGATCGGATTATGTCGCTTTATCAAAATCTTGTCGAAGTATGTGATGATTCCATAGGAGATTTGGAGTAGTAATGGATGTATTCCTGAGCATAAAGACGATGATTAGCGAGGTGAGAAGTAACTATGGTATACTTTGAATTTGATAGTACGGGACATCTGCATCATGAACAATCTCTGCATTCAAGGAGATTGTTGCGTCTTGACGAGGGAGAGACGCAAGCTTATTTATAATAGGAGAGATCCAGGATGACCGGGAGAGATGAGAGGAAGAAGGACGTGGAGGAATGAAACTACACACTGTTTATACGCTCATGTGTATTCTAATTATACTCTTAAATATATTTACATAAGACGACACTATTTATAATACATAAAACTCAGTACTTAAATACATAAACGAATATACAGGAAGATAAAAACCAGAAAGGACATATTAAATACATAACAGAGATGAGATCCAGTGAGAGAGGTACAAAGAGAGGAGATCCCTTGACTGAGTGAAACCTGAAGTTGAAGAGAACATCTGAGATGAGAAGGCGTGTTCCAACTTGCACGGATATCACACTGGGAAAATATGAATTCAATGGAAGACGAATGTTGAGTGGATGCGGATCCATATATCCCAATGCTCCCTTGAAGAGATCTATTCAAATCCTCATGAATTAAATGTCTTGGCACAAGGTCCAAAATATTTCCTTTCCACTCCTTCCCATTAATCCCAATAATTTGAATCAATACTTATCCAGCTAATTATGACGTCACAGTCAATTATATTTGTTAAATAACAATCTACAGTTGTTAATATAATCTTTACTATCAAGTAGACTGATAATACCAAATTTCTTGACCGGCGATATTACTCCTATTAAGAGCCCATCAAATTAGGAGCGGACTAGCTAAGAAAATATACTAACTATACTTATGCCTTGAACAGGAAGAAAATATCCCCCGTCGTTTATATAACATATTAATAATATATAAGGTTAATAACCTTTAGTGATAAAAAAGTAATATTTTCATTTTGATCAATCCATTGACTATGTAATATTGGAAAACCTAATATATCATTACCCAAGTATCTTAAAGCTAAATAAGTAGTATCATGACAATACTAGTTGCAAACCATCCAAAGCTACTGACCCCAAAGTAGAGTTGTTGTGACCATTTAAGCAGTTGTTTTTGCCCTTTACTGAGTTGTGTATCATAATTCTTCATATGTTTAGCTAAAATAGAATCATATTTTATGGTTAGATTTAAAAAAAAAATTGAATACTTACTGTGAGATAGTACAAAATTTAGCAGAGTTCCATTTCGATATTCGTAAATACTTTTACTGATAACTTGATCATCATTTGGTGTGGATGACTCAAAACATTTTTATATGTATTTCTATATATGACATCAGTACCAACATCCTCCATTAATTTAATGATGGTTCCTCGGGAAGGGATAGGTTTACCCGTGTATTTCTCGATAAATTTTTTGAACGTAGATGATTAGCAATGGATAAGGTTATATTACATGAAATAAACATCGTTGTGAGATCAGAGTTAAAGTCTGACTTGATGTATTCATCGTCAAATTGATTTTATAGATGAATATCCATACTCTTGTTATGAGATGAGGATAATGAGTGGCGTGTAATTCTAGACAGGGACTAAAGGCACATTTATATCGACAAATCCGACAAACCATCTGTTTCTCATCCGGTAAGTATTTTCCAAATTCCTGGGCCTCCATTTTCATAAATCCAGACAGAAGGCTACGTCATTTGGGGATTTTATTCAGTTCTCTATCGACTATCACCATCTCATATTATATTAATATTGAATAATAAAGGCGGGAATGATAACGTTCATGATTGATAGAAGAAGATGTATATTATTTAATCAATGATGCCATAAGTAATTCTTCTTTTCTCCTCGCACGCTTTTCCATTCTTACCAAAATTATCACCCTTAGTTATACCTAATGTTGATATATTGTAGAGAAAAACGCGTGCAAGGAGAAGGGTTAAAAAATACATATGGTATCAATGTTTAAAATACTTATGTGATTATCATCTGCCTGCTTTATCATGATTTTTGAGGGTATAACGAAAGAATTTATTAGCAAAATGTTTAATGAACATATACCACGAATAATTGACTTCGACGTTTTTTATCCGTTACAGTAGATTTTATAACATCACACTCCATGAAATTGTAATTCATTATGCCCCTTATTCTCAGAATAATAGCTAATAAAACGACAAAGTAGAGTATTTCGAAATACATTTGAAGTCCCAAGTTTAAAAAAGAAGGCTTTAATTAAATATAATCTACATAATAAAAAATATACCATCATACATTTATGTTAAATATACAAAATCAAACAATTGGAATCATATAACTAATAACAATAAATTATATATACAAAATATTGAAATAATAGATTGATCCAAATAATATTTCTTGTTCTGACACCGGAATCCAGTTAAATATGTCATAACTTTAGGTTGCAAAACACAAACGAGACGTGGAGTTTAATCAAAAAGATAATCACTCCTCTTCTTCATGTGGAAGTTGCTATATACAATTGTGCACATGATAGATATATCTCTACCGAGGAAATCTTACTAACTATTAATAATAAAGTAAATGTCAAAATCATAAAATTAGACAATAAATATACTAATAAAAAAAATGTTACAAATAAATCCATCTTAAAGATTTAGAGCAAAAGCTAACTATGTAGTAATGTCCGGCGATATTACTCCTTATTAACAGCATCAAAAAAGATATTTTCCCAGTTATTTATGCTTATATAGCAACATACTATTATCATGAAAGATATACACAATTGCTAATTATAATGCTACACCCAATGTAACTACCCCCCTTGTTGTGACCATTTAAGCAGTTGTTTTTGCTATTTAATGAGTTGTGTATCATAATTCTTGATATGTTTAGCTAAAATAGAATCGTATTTTATGGTTAGATTTAAAAAAAATTGAAAACTTACTGTTAGGTAATACAACATTCAGAGATCCATATCGAAATTAGTAAATACTTTTTACTGATAACTTGATCGTCATTTGGTGTGGATGACTCAAAACATTTTTATATGTATTTCTATAAATGACATCAGTACCAACATCCTCCATTACTTTAAAGATGGTTCCTCGGGAAGGGATATGTTTAACCGTGTATTTCTCCATAAATTTTTTGAACGCAGATGATTACCAATGGATAAGGTTATATTACATGCAATAAGCATCTTTGTGAGATCAAAGTTAAAGTCTGACTTGATGTATTCATCGCTAACTTGATTTTTTAGATGAATATCCATGGTCTTGATATGAGATGAGGATAATGAGTGGCGTGTAATTCTAGACAGGGGACTAAAGGCACATTTATATCGACAAATCCGACAAACCATCTGTTTCTCATCCGGTAAGTATTTTCCAAATTCCTGGGCCTCCATTTTCAGAATCCAGACAGAAGGCGACGTTATTTTAGGCATTTTATTCAGTTCTCTATAGACTATAACCATCTAATATTATATTAATATTGAATAATAAAGGCGGGAATGATAACATTCTAGATTGATAGAAGAAGATGTATATTATTTAATCAATGATGCCATAAGTATTTCTTCTCTTCTCCTCGCACCCTTTTCTATTCTTACCAAAATTATCACCCTTAGTTATACCTATAGTTGATAATATTGTAGAGAAAAACGCGTGCGAGGAGACAGGGGGGAGAAAGACACATGGTATCATTGTTTAAAATACTGATGTGATTATCACTGATAATCACATCAGTATTTATCAATTGCCTACTTTATTATGATTTTTGAGGGATTAACGAAAGTATTTATTAGCAAAATGTGTAATAAAGATATAATACATTTAATTGACTTAGACGATTTTTATCCGTTACAGTAGATTTGGAAATGTCACACTCCATGAAATAGTAATTTATTGTGAACCATATTCTCAGAAAAATAACTAATAAAACGACAAAATAAGAGTATTTCGAAATATATTTGAAGTTCCAAATTTAAAATAGAAGGCTTAAATTAAATATAATCTACATACTAAAAAATAAACCATCATACATTTAAGTTAAATATACAAAATTAAACAATTAGAATCATATAACTAATAATAACAATAAATTATAAATACAGAATATTGAAATAATAGATTGATCCAAATAATATCTTCTTGTTCTAACATCGGAATTCAGTTCAATATGTCATAACTTGAGGTTGCAAAATACAAGCCAGACGTGGAGTTTAATCAAAAAGATCATCACCTTTTTTCCTTATGTGCAAGTTGCATATACAATTGTGCACAGGATAGATATATTTCTACCGATGAGATTTTAATAATTATTAATAATAAAGTAAATCATAAAATAATGTTAGATTTCAATCCATATCTTCTTCCAATCTTAGTAAGAACAGCTTTTAGAATCCCACTTTCATTTATTTCATATTTATCTAAAAAAAAAAAAAGTTAATCCATGCAGTCAAATTTAACTGATAAGACAATTCAGGCAACCATTCTTGACTTATTGTAGTTTTCTAACATGACATCGTAAAGATTTAGAGCAAAAGCTAATTATGTAGTAATGTCCGGCGATATTACTCCTTATTAAGAGCATCAAAAAAGATTTTTTTCTCCGCTATTTATGCTTATATAACAACATATATACACAATTGGTAATTATAATGCTACACCCAATGCAACTACCCCCGTTGTTGTGACCATTTAAGCAGTTGTTTTTGCCTTTTATGAGTTTTCTGAACACCATTTCTTGGAGCCTATCAACCATAGCTAAGCCTTAAGTGATAAAGAAGTAATATTTATTGACTATGTAATATTGGAAAACCTAATGATCATACCCAAGTCTTTAAGTGAAGAAACTAGTCTCAGACAAACTAGTTGCGAACCATCCAAAGCTACTACCCCCGTTGTTGTGACCATTTAAGCAGTTGTTTTTACTATTTAATGAGTTGTGTATCATAATTCTTGATATGTTTAGCTAAAATAGAATCATATTTTAGAGTTAGATTTAAAAAAAGATTGAATACTTACTGTTAGATAGTACAAAATTCAGAGTTTCATTTCGAAATTAGTAAATATTTTATACTTTTTACTGATAACTTGATCGTCATTTGGTGTGGACGACTCAAAACATTTTTATATGTATTTCTATAAATGACATCAGTACCAACATCCTCCATTAATTTAATGATGGCTCCTCGGGAAGGGATAGGTTTACTCGTGTATTTCTCCATAAATTTTTTGAACATAGATGATTAGCAATTGATAAGGTTATATTACATGCAATAAGCATCTTTGTGAGATCAGAGTTAAAGTCTGACTTGATGTATTCATCATTAACTTGATTTTTTAGATGAATATCCATTCTCTTGATATGAGATGAGAATAATGAGTGGCGTGTAATTCTAGATAGGAGACCAAAGGCACATTTATTTCGACAAATCCGACAAACCATCTGTTTCTCATCTGGTAAGTAATTCCCAAATTCCTGGGCCTCCATTTTCAGAAATCCAGACAGAAGGTGACGTTATTTTAGGCATTTTATTCAGTTCTCTATCGACTATCACCATCTAATATTATATTAATATTGAATAATAAAGGCGGGAATGATGACGTTCTTGATTGATAGAAGAAGATGTATATTATTTAATCAATGATGCCATAAGTATTTCTTCTCTTCTGCTCGCACGCTTTTCTATTCTTACTTATTTCTATGAAGGCATTTTGGCTATTTCTTCATAGAAATAGTATAATAATTACTCTTACTTAAAGGACTTAAGGGTTTAATAAAATTTTACTAAACAATATTATAATACAGTATCGAATAAAGTACTATGTAGATTTTAATATGTATAAATGCAAGTTGGTATGATTGACTTATTTGGCTAACTACCAGATGATTTTGGCCCTTTTTTTCTGTTTCTTTTTTAAGGAAAGGTTGCTTGGTGCAATAAAGGTGATAACGTGCCACCTCTTAGATCTGTTCACAGCTAATCAAATAAAATGTCATGACAGCTAAGCTGTTCTTCCCTAAAAACATTCTTCAAATTATCAGGGTTAGTACTTTAATTTTTGGTTTTTTAAACTTATATTTGGTTTAGAGCATGGAGAAAGAAATATATAGAGACAAGTCCGGAAATATCTTGAAATAAATTTCAGATGTGCACAAACAGGTGTATAGAACAAGGTCAACTGCTGATTAATATACTATTTATTCATTATTTTTATTTAATATTTTAGTTTTTACTGTTTACTTTTAAAAATATCTGGATCCTTGTATTTTTCTCACTGTTTTATCACTCATATGATGGATCCATAATGTGGAGTGAATTGTTGTCTCTACATGTCACAGCGGTGGATAATACGGATTCATAAAAACTTCACATAAATATTCGTTATCTGTGCAATTAACTGCAATCTTTTATAACTATACGACTGTATGTTTTGTTGAAGAGGGTCGGAAAAATAGATATATTACTGAAATTTAATGTATCATCGTGAGATAAGGATTATCTATTCCATCTTATGTATATAAAGCGTCATTAAATTCATGTCAATAATAGTAAGAACTTCAATTTACATTTTTTTATTTATGTATGTTCGAAAATGGGCGTCTGTAATTGTGAAATATTTTTTCACACAGAAATATTCAACAGCACATTGTCCCAGATGGAACAATAAGACCTTTGTCAAGACTATCTAAACAATGTGAAACAATCCTAATTTACATAAACTACACTATATCATTTTTTGAAAATCGATCACGTATAATGGGGCTTCAACTAATAGTAGGAAGGATATTGAAATTTTTACTCGTCTGACAAGAATTTCAATAACGAAATAACATTTGCATGTCCGAAATAAATCAATAAGATAAAAAAATAAAATAATGGAGAACTCATATATAGGACATTTAAACAATCGAATTATATTTTGATACATTTCAACTATTGTCTTCAATCAAACAACTTATTATGAGCTCGTATGGCACACATATAGTATTTATTTATTTTTGTAAAGATCTCAGATTTTCGAGAAAGTAATATTCCTATTTACTAACAAGCAATTTAGCTACTTAGAAGAGGATTCTCGTGTCAATAAGTTTGGAAATTTGGACATTCAAATATCCCAATAAAATATAAAAATGTTAAGAAGTCACTTTTATTTTTAACACATAATCACTTAATAGTTCCGAATAACTATTTATAAGCAATAGGATAATAGAAAATGCTTTGCAGATAAAACTATTAAGAAATCAGAGACACATTATCTTTAAAGTCTTGAATAATCTTCCACTTGTTTTCCAATCACAAAAAGGACTCACAAGTAATAAAGAAATCACTTATCAGGGGTAATGCTGAAAGTGTCCAGGTTATATAATTATCCATATAGATCGTACATTTCTGCATTATAAATATATGCATCAAGAACACTTATCGATGACGAAGCAAAGTTGACTTAAGGAGAAAAGGAATTAAGAAATTTAATTAAAAAGCAGTGGATGGAGGATGAGAGCTATTCATGTTCCTTATTGGATCTTTCAGTAGATTATTCTGTCGTTTTATGAAACTCGATAGTTCATATATGTAGAAGTATACAATGATTCCTTATATGATCTGGAGGAATTTATGTATTCTTTAGCATAAAGGCTACGATAAGCGAGGTCAGAAGTAATTGATGTGAAGCGCATTTGAACTATCCAATGTCATTATAGGATTCTTCAATTAAAGGAGATGAGATCCACCGAGTGAGGCCCAAAGAGGCAAGATACTTTCAACATAAAGTTGAAGGGAGGATCAGAAGACGTATTGGATATCCAAAATTCAATATGAATGCCTAGAAATGCAAAGCATGCATATATTCGAATGCTTCGTACGAAAAATCTATCCAAATCACTATGATTTATGAATTAAATGTATGAATTGTATCAGTATTTCCACGCAGTCCACAACATTTTTTTGTAAAACAGTCACAGTATTAACGAGTTAACCGCCGACATATTGAGTTATTTTTTTTTATTCCTTTTGGGATATTGTTTTGGCCAATCATATAATCGATTTAATTTACTCAGCTGATGTAAAAAAAAACAATGAGTAGGGTTAACTTTGAATAGTCCGAATTTGTTCTTCAATCCAATAACACCCCTACCCATTACATTTTTATAGCAGCTGAACTCTCTTCTAGCGAGCTGTATATTCAAAAAGATGGCTGCCACACAATGCCAAACTACCATCAAAATATCTTGTCGCCTCTAAATATTTATTTCTCTATGATTTAAAGGTAGGTTTCATTGAGAAGAAAAGGGAAAAGAGAGAGGGAGAAGAAAAATGATAAAAGGAAGAATCTGAACAAACATACAAACAACAGCTATTTTTTTTCCTCTTTCGTTGTTATGTTAACCTGTTTTTTAAATAACATAAATAGTTCCTAACAGATAGGGAATTTTTGAAGATTTTTTTAGTGTTTACCTCCCTCTTTCTCTTGTTCTGGGATCCAAGGAAAATAAAACAAAAAAAATATGAAATAAAAAAAAGAGGCTAAGCAGCCAGTAAGAGTCGAGGAACTCTGGCTTTAGAAGAGCAAGATGGCAGTGAGAGGAATGCGAATGCTATGCATGTTTTTGTGGGCATGATCGAAAAGGATGAGATTGTCTGACTATTATATATTTTGCTGACATATGTCCATCAGGAATGCTACAAAGTGATTCAAAGATAACAGGATAACATAACATTTAAAGAGGTTTTCTCTTCACTCTGCACATACTTCCTTTTTTTTTGTTATCGAAGTACAAAACATAGAAATAAATAATAACTATAAATTCATTGACAGTAAAGAATCCTGTTTTGAACAAGCGCGCCCGCAAATACAACTATTTTGGTCATAAACATTTATTCATCATACGGTATGATTCATACCATACTTGATGGGCGATGGGTAATTTCGAACACACTTTTGAGACATCTCTATTATATTTTTTTAAACATTACAAATTATCTGAAAATTTACTACACATAGAAGCTTACTATCACCAAAGTATAACTCTAACTTGGTACAATTCAATCAAAATAATATTATCAAGAAAATGTCTTAATGTTAATTGTAATTTATTTTATAATGCAAATAGTATTAACTGTCACAACATAAAAATTAGGTTGAGAATATCAACATACAAGGTGGATATAACAAATTGTAAGTAGCATGTGAGTAAATTAAATTCAAACTATAATAAGTTTCCCATGATACTGTAGATGTTCACTCCTAATATGGGGACGTCAAACCATTTAGATAAAGACTTACCTGTCACGACAATATTAGTGGATAAATTATATTAAATTTGGTGTTCGCCTTAATATTCGAAATACACTTGTAATTCGCAATGAAGAAGTTGAATATCATATTGATGGTAGTGTGTTATCTCTTAGAATAAAGATCATCCTAAGGGAAGTATCCTCATTATTTCTTAGTGACTACTAAGGATAAATGGATAACTTTAGCACGAAATCTAAAGAATAGAAATGAAGCCATAAAGTAATAAATTATCTAAACAATTTCGTTAATATTTACGTGTTAACAATTAAATGCTTACAAAACATTCATTAAATTTGGTGATGAATATTTCCTTCAATTTCTTAGCACAGAGTTTGGACCTCATTTTCGTATTTATCATATTCTCCATACTAAATAATTATTAAAGTATTATTGTGCACAAGGTTTTACTTATTCTGAGTTCATTTATTTTCGTGTAGCCAGGGTTCTTTTGAAGCACTTATTTTACCAAAATTGCCGTCTTTGACATTCCTTGATGATCTCTTGTCTCATCTAATGCATTGGTATCTTTACTCTTTTCTTTAATTATATTTAACAGAGCCCTATAATAAGAGTTGCGACAATAGACTTGAGCGTCACCGTGCGACAACCTTCTGTAACTACAATAGAGGTCTTAAACAACTTAAATTTATTACATTGAAAGTAGATAAAACCTAATAAAATCATTATTAAAAGATAACATTAAATTTTTTAAAACATAATACGTTCCTTTTAGTATAAAGAACTCATTCAAATCGAAGGAAGTACGACATAAAATATTTGCTTGTAATTGTAAATGACCAAAAATATAAATTAAATAAAGATATTATGGCAATAAGGAATTACCTTTTTCATTTAATATTTATTCTTATGGACTTGCAACATTCAACTATATTCGACAATTACTTTTTACCATATTTTTAAATTTCTGTTGCTTTATAAACTTTTTGTTCTAAACTTAATTTTAATTAATATTTTTTTTCTGTCAATGGAGCAACTGGAATTTATATTATATTCTAGTCTTAAATTTTCATTAATTTTCAGAGGAAGTTATAGAGAAAATGAAGCAATTGCTTGTAGTTAAAGAAATGACAACACATACCAATATTTTCAATCTGTAATTAATTGAATAATGCTTTAGCTTTAAGAACCCCAAAAAAACTTAATTTTATAAACTTATAATATCAAAAAAATCGATTATATAAGGAAAGAGTTTATCCATTTGAAGGCGTATAATTTCGTAAGGATATCAGACTGGTCCAATCACTTGTCGACTTTTCTTCATCAATATAGAATAACTTGCATTCAATACAATGAGAATGACTCTGAAATGTTTTACGTAAACAATAGCCAAACAAATAAGCGAAGGAATTCATTTCAGCTAAGTCGAGAGAGTTTGCAAAAATGAATTCAAGATCGTCAATCTTTTCTTCATTGTGAAATTCGTAGTATCCATTCCTTTGATATACTCTTATCCTTTGGAAAAGAAAAAGCGTGGCATCTTTGTCTCCAAATTTGCTCGAGCACTTAACAGCGCTAAACAAAGGCATTTCTATCCTAATTTTGGGATTTCAGGTCGATTTATTGGAAAAATTACTTTGTCTTCACAGTTGATAAGATTTGAATAAGGGCAAAAATTTATTTCAGCTGATTGCCAGCTGACGTGAGGTAGTTTGGTTGGTGTCGTAACTCATCTTATAGGGCTCTGATATTTAGTATTTACTATTTAGAATCAGTAATTACTCATTAGAAAGTATTTACGGAATATGATGTGGATCTAGATTGAATTACAAAATAATTGATAGGATTTATGAATATAGGTGTATACGAGTATAATAATATATCTTAATATTTTGTTTTTATATTGGTTGTACTCTCTAGGTTTTATTGATAATAACTTCGACGATAATGTTTAGGGCCTCATTCATCAGTACACATATAAGTTGTGCGTACAAATTTCCCTATAAGAGAGGTGTTTCTATGCCATGAATGGATAAATTTATCGCTGTTGATTTATTGATTGCCTCATTGTTTTCATCCATACCATTGAACTCTATATCATTAACTCTTCCCATGATTTTATTGAGACCAAAGCCATTTTAGAATAAAAGTGAGCCAGGACTTGATCATTTTTTTTCAAATTTGAATAATTGGTAAGCTATTCAGCCTTGAAAAACTGAGTAAGATAATAGATTAATATTATAACATTCTTCGCTACACAACATTGGTTGGAAAGTTATGATAAAAAGTATTTGTTGGACCAAGACTAGAGTTTTAGATCGACTTCGAAGTAATGCCTGCCAATGTTTTTACTAAAAAGTAAGATTTGTGTTTAATTATTTTCCAACCCTCTCAGGGCTGCTCACAGCTAATCTAATAAAACGTTATGACAGTTGAGCTGCTCTGCTCCAAAACATTCTTTTTTTTTGGCATACCGGTGGATAGCATTTTGAATATCTTTGCTATAACTTATAATTTATAGTTTTCTTATATTGTCTGCACTAAAGCATTAAACCAAGTAGCGAAATGAGCACGGATACAATAAACAGGTAAAAAATGTTTTGGTCATAGTCAAAAAGATGATACGATTAATATATGGAAGCCATTGAGGAGGATTAATGGAGTTTTTTTTCCAACAAAATCCAAAATTCACAGCTCCATTTTTAAATCCTTCATGACATAATTTTTTGAAGTCTATCTCCAGGTGGAGAAATTGATGGAAATTCATTAGGCTAAATTGGAAGTTGGGATAGCTAAATACTGGTCTGCATAAGGAATGCTCGTTTTTTTTTAGACAGAAAGGAGGGCAAACGGGCCGTGGACCATAGGTAACAGATATTGATGGAACCTTCAAAAGAAGTTTACAGAAGAAGCCGTTACTGAATTCGGAATTTATTAAGTTTTTTGCATGTACCTCTGATAAAAGGTACATGTATATTCCATGATAAATTAAAAGAAACAAATTATGCATGAATTTGTGTTCCTTTTTTTCAACTTGTTCGCTGTAAAGCTTTTATTTGCTCTTTAGTTTTAGATTCATTTATGGGAAGATACTCACTTTACACATGTATCGCCATCGGAGAGTATCTTCTCATGAAGAATCCGCCCACTAGATTTAAAACTAATTAGTCTCCAATGGTAATATAAAATAATTGAAACAATATATCGCCAATAAGCAATTTTAATTTATTTCTTAAGTGGTTTGCTATTCAGGGTTTTCTTTTAGTTTTTATTAACTTTGATATCTCGTTCGTGAATATTTAGAGAATTTATTAGTAATTTGAATTTATATTAAAACATTTTAAAGTCAAACAATCTAACGCAAGATCCTGGTGTAAGAGCACATTCAAGGTAAATTTTTCCCTTGAAAAATTATTTATATATATTCTGTAAGAGGATCTTCATGTACAATCACTTATCAAATTCCATTGGAAAATTGGTTACCGAAAGCATAGATCCAGTAGATGTATTGGCAGACAATGGGAGCGACTGGATCACTTTTAGGAAATACAGAGGTAAAAAATCCCTTATCTAAGGAGATACGAAAGAATTAGGGCCTTAATAATATGAATGATATTATTGAAATTACTCCCCACACAATAGTGATGCTGGAACAGTGTCTTCAGCTCTCCTGATTAATCTCAGTGGGTATACAATTGTAATCTTCAAAGATGTTACTGACAAATTTGAGCAAAATTTATGCCTTTAGGCATATCCATGTGTAATTTTATCTCCTCTAAAGACTATTTTCCTTGTTCGACCTCCCATCCGAAAAAGAGATGCCAAACCCAGAAGTTGATGCATCAGTTTTAATTTCTAAATATGGATTAGGATATGCGATAAGAGAGCACGACTCTAAGACGATAATTTGATTGATGGTTTAGAGAGGCCATTGTTTTTGTTCCATTCAAAATGAGTCATCCAATCATCAAAAAGTTCGTCTGCTTCCATGAAGAACAGGTTGCAGAGCTTAAATACTAAAGCATTATCCGAAGATGCCGATATATTATTGTTATCATCTGACATACTTAATTTATAATTAAAAAGTAAAATAATTAACTCTGTATAATTTTATAAAGAATAGAATATCAATATGAATATAGATTAACATAAAGCACGTATTGTCGTCTTCAGTATAAATAAATGAGTGACTTCATAGGAAAAACGACATCTTTCGATAAAATATGAAATACTAACCACACTATTTCCTCAGGCTAACGATCGCGTTTCACTACTTGGTTTAAAGGTTTAATCTGGACTACACCTAAAAAGTAAAGAAAAAAAAAAGATTAAGCGAGCGTTTGTCTTTCCCAAGAATACATTATAAGAATTGTGTCACAAGAAAAATTAGAAGATTGATTTATTTTTAAACTTTCAGATAAGTAATAAATTAGACTAAATTAATTTTAACAAATCAAACAAATATACCAGCTTATTGATACATTGTTTGTTTGAAGATATTTGATCGATTGATCTTACCTTTGATAATTGATAATTTTGAAAACATAATACAGATCGTAAGCGATCTTTTTTTCTTCCTCATTTTGTACAGAAATATAGTATTTAGATCCTCTTATTAATCAATAACTACACTACACCATGAACTAGGATTGTTGATTTTTATAGTAGGTGAATGATCGATTCTTGGAGACTCAAACTTTACATATCGACATCTAGGAACTTTGTATAACTTTCTAACTATAGCTTTGAAATATCCATAATTACCGATAAAGCAAAACGAGCTCTAAGCTTATTAAATTTTTGTTTTTTCAAGTAATGAAAGAGTCGTAGATCTGTATCAAGTACGAATCTCTCAGTCATAGTTCTCTTAGGAATAATTATAGGATTAGTAATGTCAAGAGTAATCGTGGAAGACACGTGTAATCGGCTCTAAAGCCTAATAACTTCTAACCTTTTGTCGTAAAAACAAGAAGATGTTTGAGATATAAAATTCAGGTAAGATCAACCTTAAAAATATAGAACATGCGTGTAGAAATAGGCAAAGGCCAGAGAAAAAATCAACCGGAGTTAAAATTGAGGTTCTAGATTATTTGTGTAGAAATAGACAAATGCCAAAGAAAAGATCAACCATAGTTAAACTTAAAAGATTCTATATCAAGCGTGTAGAAATAGATAAAGGCCAAAGAAAAGATCAACCGGAGTTAAACTTAAGAGTCTAGATCATACGTGTAGAAATATACATAGATCAAAATAAAGATCAACTGGAGTTAACCTTAAAAGGTTCAAGATCAATTGTGTAGAAATGGACTAGAATTTCTAGCTTGTGCAAATGATATCGTGAATCAGTATCCTTGACCCAATTCCAGGCAACGACAAAGCTGATAAATCGTTGGGAACGACAACTTATGAGAGTCGCTCCTTTGATATCACTAAACTAGAGAGTTTTATTATTAATAGGAACTGTCGGGAGAGTTCAAGAAAATAATCCTCAAACGTAGATTTTTAGATTTTTTCTCAAGAACCCGGCTCGAAAGACCATATGAACGGAAGAAGTGCACTGAATTAACTAATGAAACTAACCTCAGAGTCTATCATAATGATCACTTTAACGAAATAATGACAGTATTGATGAATTAGGACTTACTTCAGATATTAATTAATACTTAAGGGTGATAATTTTGGTAAGAATAGAAAAGCGTGCGAGGAGAAAAGAAGAAATACTTATGGCATCATTGATTAAATAATATACATCTTCTTCTATCAATCATGAACGTTATCATTCCCGCCTTTATTATTCAATATTAATATAATAATATTAGATGGGGATAGTCGATAGAGAACTGAATAAAATGCCTAAAATAACGTCGCCTTCTGTCTGGATTTCTGAAAATGGAGGCCTAGGAATTTGGAAAATACTTACCGGATGAGAAACAGATGGCTTGTCGGATCTGTGGTTATAAATGTGGCTTTTGTCCCCTGTCTAGAAATTCACGCCACTCATTATTCTCATCTCATAACAAGAGTATGGATATTCATCTATAAAATCAATTTAACGATGAATACATCAAGTCAGACTTTAACTTTGATCTTACAACGATGCTTATTGCATGTAATATAACCTTATCCATTGCTAATCATCTACGTTCAAAAAATTTATGGAGAAATACAAGGGTAAACATATCCCTTCCCGAGGAACCATCATTAAATTAATGGAGGATGTTGTTACTGATCTTATTTATAGAAATACATATAAAAATGTTTTGAGTCATCCACACCAAATGACGATCAAGTTATCAGTAAAAAGTATTAAATATTTAATAATTTCGAAATGGAACTCTGAATTTTGTACTATCTCACAGTAAGTATTCAATTTTTTTTTAAATCTAACCATAAAATATGATTCTATTTTAGCTAAACATATCAAGAATTATGATACACAACTCAGTAAAGGGCAAAAACAACTGCTTAAATGGTCACAACAACGGGGGTAGTAGCTTTGGATGGTTTGCAACTAGTTTGTCTGAGACTACTTACTTCGCTTTAAGACTTGGGTATAATAATTAGGTTTTCCAATATTACATAGTCAATAAATATTACTTTTTTATCACTTAAGGCTTAGCTATGGTTGATGGGCTCCAAGAAGTGGTGTTCAGAAAACTCATAAAAGGCAAAAACAACTGTTTAAATGGTCACAAGTTAGTTACATTGGGTGTTGCATTATAATTAACAATTGTGTATATCCTTCATGATAACAGTATGTTGTTATATAAGAATACCTAAATAACGGGGAAAAATCTTTTTTTGATGCTCTTAATAGGGAGTAATATCGCCGGACATTACTACATAATTAGCTTTTGCTCTAAATCTTTACGATGAATTTATTGCTAACATTTTTTTATTAATTTATTTATTGTTATTTTATGATTTTGACATTTACTTTATTATTAATAATTAGTTAGATCTCATCGGTAGAGATATATCTATCCTGTGCCCCAATGTATATAGCAACTTCCACATGAAGAAGAGGGGTGATTATCTTTTTGATTAAACTCCACGTCTCACTTGTGTATTGCAACCTAAAGTTATGACATATTTAACTGCATTCAGATGTTAGAACAAGAAAAAATTATCTGGATCAATCTATTATGGCAATATTCTGTATTTATAATTTATTATTATTAATAGTTATATGATTTTAATTGTTTAATTTTGTATATTTAACTTAAATGTTTAATGATTTATTTTTTAGTATGTAGATTATATTTAATTAAAGCCTTCTTTTTTAAACTTTGAGCTTCAAATATATTTCAAATACTCTACTTTGTCGTTTCATTAGCTATTATTCTGAGAATAAGGTTCATAATAAATTACAATTTCATGGAGTGCGACGTTTTCAAATCTACTGTAACGGATAAAAAACGTCAAAGTCAATTATACGTAGTATATTTTCATTAAACATTTTGCTAATAAATACATTCATAATAAAGCAGGCAGATGATAATCACATCAGTATTTTAAACAATGATACCATATGTCTTTTCCCCCCCTTCTCCTTGCACGCGTTTTTCTCTACAATAATATCAACTATATTAATACTAATTTGCAACTGACGGTAGTGTAGTGTATATCTAAGGGTGATAATTTTGGTAAAAATAGAAAAGCGTGCGAGGAGAAAAGAATAAATATGCATGGCATCATTGATTAAATAATATACATCTTCTTCTATCAAGAACGTTGTCATTCCCACCTATATTATTCAATATTAATGTAATATTAATTGATAGTCGACAGAGAACTGAATAAAATGCCTAAAATGACGTCGCCTTCTGTCTGGATTTCTGAAAATGGAGGCCCATGAATTTGGAAAATACTTACCGGATGAGAAACAGATGACTTGTCGGACTTGTCGATATAAATGTGCCTTTAGTCCCGTGTCTAGAATTCCACGCCACTCATTATCCTCATCTCATATCAAAAGCATGGATATTCATCTAAAAAATCAAGTTAATGATGAATTCATCAAGTCAGACTTTAACTCTGATCTCACAAAGATTTTTATTACATGTAATATACCCTTATCCATTGCTAATCATCCTACTTTCAAAAAATTTATGGAAAAATACACGGGTAAACTCGTCCATTCCCGAGGGCCATCATTTAAATAATGGACGATGTTGGTAATGATGTCATTTAAGAAATACCCCCGTTTGTAAATTGTGAAATTGAGATAATTTTCAGCATGTCTTGAGTCATCTACACCAAATTACGATCAAATTATCAGAAAAAAGTATAAAATATTTACTAATTTCGAAATAGAACTCTTAATTTTGTACTATCTAACAATAAGTATTCAATTTTTTATAAATCTAACCATAAAATATGATTCTATTATAACTAAACATATCAAGAATTATGATACACAACTCATTAAATGGCAAAAAACAAAACCTGCTTAAATGGTCACAATAACGGAAGTAGTAGCTTCGGATGGTTCGCAACTAGTTTATCTGACATTAGTTTCTTCACTTAAGGCTAAGCTATGGTTGATAAGCTCTAAGACAACCATGTTCAGAAAACTCATAAAAGGCAAAAACAATTGCTTAACTGGTTACAACATCGGGGGTAATAGCTATGGATGGTTCGCAACTAGTTTTTCTGACACTAGTTTCTTCACTTAAATACTTGGGTATGATCATTAGGTTTTCAAATATTACATAGTCAATAAATCTTACTTTTTAGTCACTTAAGGATTAGCAATGGTTCATAAGCTCCAAGAAATTGTGTTCAGAAAACTCATAAAAGGCAAACACAACTGCTTAAATGGTCACAACAACAGGGGGTAGTTGCATTGGGTGTAGCATTATAATTGGCAATTGTGTGTATCCTTCATGATAATAGTATGTTGTTGTACAAGCATAAATAACCGGGGGGAATCTTTTTTTTTTTTGCTCTTAATAAGGAGTCATATTGCCGGACATTACTACATAATTAGCTTTTACTCTAAATCTTTACGATGTCATGTTAGAAAACTACATTAAGTCAAGAATGGTTGCCTGAATTGTCTTATCAGTTATAAAGGAGTCTTATTTTTATATCTAAAATAAATAATTAAGGTTTAAAATTTGAGTACATGGATTAAATTTTCTTTTTTTAGATAAACATAAAATAAATGATAGTGGGATTCTAAAAGCTGTTCGTACTAAAATTGGAAGATGATATAGATTTAAATCTAACATTATTTATTATTTTGACATTTACTTTATTGTTAATAATTATTAAGATCTCATCGGTAGAGATATATCTATCCTGTGCACAATTGTATATAGCAACTATGTGACATATTTAACTGAATTCTGTTGTTAGAACAAGAAAATATTATTTGGATCAATCTATTATTTCAATATTCTGTATTTATAATTTATTGTTATTATTATTTATATGATTCTAATTGTTTAATTTTGTATATTTAACTTAAATGTAGGATGGTTTATTTTTTAGTATGTAGATTATATTTAATTTAAGCCTTTTATTTTAAACTTGGAACTTGAAATATATTTCGAAATACTCTTATTTTGTCGTTTTATTAGTTATTATTCTGAGAATATGGTTCATAATGAATTACAATTTCATAGAGTGTGACGTTTTCAAATCTACTGCAACGGATACAAACCGTCTAAGTCAATTATACGTAGTATATCTTTATTAAACATTTTGTTAATAAATACTTTCGTTATACCCTCAAAAATCATAATAAAGCAGGGAACTGATAAATACTGATGGGATTATCAGTAATAATCACATCAGTATTTTCAACAATGATAACATATGTCTTTCTCCAACCCCCCTCCTCGCTTTCATTTTTCTCTACAATAATATCAACTATATGTTTATCAAAACACAAACAATAATAAACCAGCGTACGCCTTGGACCTATTACTCTGGGTACGTTGCTGAAATCCTCCAATTACTCTGTAGGCGCAGACATGCTTATGAAGAGTACTTTATACTCTTCTTGTTTTTGGCGTGAAGGACGAAAGAAATTGGAATGAACTTATAGTGTTTGCAAACATAGATTATATAGTGAATAATGCAATATCATACTAAAGTGATAGATTTGTCGGGACAGATATGGACATAGAGACATTATAGATTTAAGAGTGAATTTTAGAGGAATCAAATTATCAATGGAGAGTTCAAATACTTATCTCTTCCAACCCTTCTATCCATTTCAAAAAATTAGATGAAAATATCCTTTGAGGGCAAGTAGCAGAAGTAATGGATAAGCTCCTTTCGTCTCAAAGCCGAGAAAACTAAAATCTTGTATTCAGGGCATTCTAAAGTTTTTTATAGTTGATACATAGTTTGTAGTGGATGTCAACTCTTCTTCATCATATTTAATAAGTCCATTAGGTAGAATCATGAAAAAACTATATGCAAGTTTGACACTCATTTTTTAAGTACATTGACACTCAACTTATTAGTATATCGTAAAACCAATCCTATTTCTCTTCCATATAACTAGTTTACATGATTAAAATCCGCTGATATTGGTTTGCCTTCAAAATCGGACAAATGAACTGCTTTCTTGGGTGTAAATTATTATAAATATGTTGGAATATATGCACAAAATCAAACATTAAGAATATTTTTGAATTGGGAGAGAATGGAAAATGTTAATTTGTTGTCTGTCTTCCAACTATTTGAAAATAAACTTTTTATTACCAATATGTATTTCAGTAATTTTGGATAGAGTTATTAAACCAACATCAGTGATGGGTTTAAGATTTTGTAGTACTATTTTTTATTTGTATATGAATTGTTGAGATAGGTATCTCTGGGATTACCATAAAATCAAGTAAACAAAGTAAAATTTAATCTTTTAATATATAATTTTTATTCCTTTCAATTTCTCACTCGTGTTCTCTATATCACAAAATACAATATTATATAATACTGAGAGATGCTCTCGTACGTCAGAGCGTCGTAAAATTAGGGATAGCTCATGAGCCGAGCACTTAACGTCTATCTTCACACCCGCTTTCGAGCCCTGAATCAATCCGAAGGGGTAAATTTGTTTGGAGCGAATTTTAATGTTTTAGGCTGTCGTAGGTTCGACGGCTTGTCAGCATGACCGTTATCCTTGAGGTTACTTTTGCAGTGAGGTGTTGTAATTACGTCCTCGCGATTTCTGAGGACTCTGATGAAGCGTCATTTTTTACATAGGGTTCTCCATGGAAGGAGGAGAAGATATTCTCTATCTTATTTCTTCCGTTGAACGGTGGCTGTGCGATCCCAGATTTTGGAAGTTGAATCCTGGATCCAGACCTTGGAGCCAGTAGGGATGGGTTTGAGCTGATTTGCTGTCTTGTCTTAGTGGTTTATTGAGTACTCATGCTGTTTGTGGATGCGTCTGTCATGTTCGTTGAGGAGTTCCTGCCAATCCTCGGCAAGTGATAGGTTGTGAGGAGGGAGTCTTGATGTCATTGGTCTTCCAAAGAAAATTTGGAGTTGGGACAGTGAGCCATATTGAAGTGGTGTGTTTTTCAATTCGAGTAGCCCCTCCAAATTCAAGGTTCCCAGTTTTAAGGAGCAGAGCCTTAATTGACTAACCGGCGGGTTCTGCTAGTCCGTTAGACTGAGGGAAGTGTGGTGGTGATAGTCTATGTATGATGCCCCAGCAAGGAAATAAGTTATGTGTTTCTGCTGCTGTGAATTGAAGTCCTCATCTGAGAAAATTCTTAATGGTTCACCAAAGGTGACATTGTGGTGGAGGAGCCTGCTGATAAGGGACTTAGATGTTGGTGTTGACAGAACTTTGTGGACGAGAAGAAAGTTGGTCGACTATCACCAAATAGAGCTTGCCTCTGACTTAAAAAAATCGGTTGCTATTTCCTGGAAAACATCTCTAGGGGTAGGGTGCAATTTCAGAGGTTCCTTGGGTAGGATTGATCTACGGCTTTGCCATACTTCAGAAGCTTCGATTAGGTGGCATATATCAGCTGTAATTCCAGGCAAAAAAAAAAGTTTGCCAGACCTGTTTCAGTGTCTTCACTGTCCTTTGATGACTGGAGCGTAGTCTTGTTGGAGGATTTGGTCCCGTTTCAATCGTGGGATGATGATTCTATCACCGAAGAGGATGAAATCATCGTGAATGGTGAGATGGGGAAGAATCTTTGCAGATGGCTTTAGCATAGGATTGATATTTTGTTTATCAATTTTTTCTAAAATGTTGTCTGTTAAAAGGCAGAAGATGGGATCGTTCCAAGATGCTTGAGCAATTTCTTCCAAGATCGGATCACGTGCAATACCCTCGAGTGTGATGGGATCACACTCGATTTGAGAATTAATTGAGTTGTTAAAAGTATCTAGCAGATTTGCTTTTATTGTGTGGATTGATCCATACATATCCCGGGTGAAGTTATCGTCCCCTTTGGTTGGTTTGTCTACAGGTGAGTGAGAGAGTGCATCAGCTATACGATTGTCCTTGCCTCTTTTCAAAACTGTTTTGTAGTCGTAAGGAGTCAAATAACTCTTGAGCCTCTGAGTTCTTGTGTTGTTTAGGGCATCAAGCGTTTTTTTCTTGATGATCGTGACGAAAACCTGATGGTCTGTGACGAGCGTAAATTGCAGTAGCTCAAAAAGATAGCTATGACATTTACGGAGTGCCCAGACAGCAACGAGTAACTCTAGCTCAACCATGGCATAGTATCCCTCTGTCTCCGTGACAAAGCAGCTACCACACTCAATAAGTTTTCAGACATATTGTTGGTCTTTTTGGAGTAATATATATGCGAGGCCGTTGAACCTGCTTGTGTGCGTTTGAATAATTGTGTCCTGTTTAGTATCAAACAAAATTAGTACGAGTGGTGAAACTATGCACTTTTTGACCTCTTTGCAGGCCCTGAGAGGATCCTCTGTCCAGATGTATGGATGCTTGGTGCTGAGGAGTGGGCGAAGGGGCATGAATTTGACTGGGGCCGTGTCTGAAAATCATGCTAATTGCTTGACCAGTCCTAAGAAAAAGTGGAGATCTGAGATGTTCATAGGTGTCGGAAATTGAATGATTGCTTTTATTTTTCTGGGTCAGCTTGGATGCCTTGGCTTGCCACTCTAAAGCCAGCAAATTTGACTTCTGTTTGACCATAGTAGAAATTTTTGGGATTGAGAGTGATTCTTGTATTTCTACAGCAATCGAGGAGTTTCCTCACGTTCTTTTCGTGAAGGTGCATAGAACTATCATATAGAATCATATCATCAGCAACCTTTTCCACGTTATCTATCCCAGCGATGGCTTCATCCCTCCAGGGGTTGTATTCATCTCCTGTAGACAAGAGCCCCATGGTAGCACGGAGGTGTTTGTAGTGCCCCCAGGAGATGATGAAGGTGGTCAGATTTGGACTTGATCGATTGAGTGGGATCTGGGGATATCCAGAGGCGGCGTCAAAAGTTGTAAAAAAATTTGCGTTGGGAGGAATGTTACAAACTGTATTTTTGGGAGTAGTGAGTGGGTGCTCCAGCCTGTTAATGCTCATTTAATTAAAACAGTGAGCCTCAGTTTTTCTCCCTTGGCAACGACTGACATTGGGTGAACCCATTCAGTGGCCTTAGAAACCTTCTGGATGATGCCTCAGGATTCAACTTAATTGATCCTCTTCTTGACCTGCTCACGAAGAGGTAGAGGGATAGGTATTTGACAGGAGTGCTGTTGGGGTTGAGGTGGATGACCATGGGAGATCCATCCATGATCTGCAAATGTTTTTCTCCCTCAAAGACATCAGAATATTTTCTGAAGAGGGATTCTTTTGGGGTGAATATACTTTCTTCTCCTGCTTCAGGGTCGTTTTGATTCGTGGAAATAGGTACTCCTGAGGGATGCAAAGTGGTTGTAGTAGGGGTAGACTCGAGGAGTCGCCGTTAATGTGAAGGACTTCGAGCATGGGGTGCATTTGGACGTCCTTGACTGGTTATATTGGAAATGGAAATTCAAGTTGGGTTGATTGTAGTTTAGTGAATGTGTCGAGACTGAGGAGTGTGCCTCGGTATTCATTGGATATTTGAAAAGTCATTCGGGTCATTATATTTTATTTGGACCTTCAGGCTTTGTACCAGTGTTGATGTTGAATCCCGAGACGTTCAGCGTTTTGTGTGTTGATGGGATTAACGGCACCACTGTCTGGGAATACGTTCCTGAGGGGTCCCAGCGATATTTCATTCTTGGAGAAGAAGTGAGAATTGATGGACCTGAGCTCACAGAACTTAGTTGATCTCGACTCTGGGGACTGTTTGTCTACGTTTGCTACATACACAGAAGAAACTTTGGAGTTATGGCTCATGGAAGCATAATGCCCCTTCTTGTTGCAACTGTGACCATTTGCAGGGCAAGCTTGTGAACTAGGTCAGTGGGTTTTGCTGCAGTTTCTACGTGATTACTTGGATCCGTCCGTATTCCATGAGGAGCGGTTGACTGAGATTGAGATTTTAGATCGACCAAGTCATCTGAATCTTGGTCTTCTCTGAACATGTTGAATTAGTGTGTTGGACATCTGGTAGGAGAATCTGTTGGCCGACTCTTTGGCCCTACAAATGGCGATAACTCTATCTAGAGTCGGGAAAATAAACTCCTATTCCAGAGCAACACTTGTATTTTTGTCACGGATCCCAACTACGATTAATCTGAGGATCTGTGCATTGCGGCAATGATTGCATAGTCAGGCTTCGTCCGTCATTTCCTTTAGTGTGAACCAATATTTGTCAAACTATTCCCCAGGCCATTGTTTCCTTTTTATGAAGTTTACTTCAGCAACAACTTTGGTACTTTTTCCCCTGTAGTAGGGATGGAGATTATTGAGTAGGACGTTGACTGTGAGATCAGAGGATTCATAGTCTATCTTATACGAGTATTCCAGGATTTGTTTACTGTGCGTTCCCAGAGCGCTGAGGAAGGTCCATATTTGGTGTTTGTGAGGGAGGGAAGCAAAGTTTTGGCCTCCAAATGAAGCATTCCAGTTGTCACGCCAGTGATGGAACTATCGGATGTTTGCTGTATCCAGTAGCTTTTCGATTTTGGAGACCAGGAAGGTTTTGTTAGAGGTGATGGTAGCGACACTTTCAGTAGTCTGTGCATGGCTGCTGGTGTTTGGAGGGGTGTCTTCAGGTTGTGTAAGAGGAGGTGTGGTGGTAGCGCTAGGTGCTGATGAACACATTGGTGAGAATGCTAGTGCAGCCGGTGATACGGTCGCTGCTATTGGTTGAGAGGCCTGGGATGAAGCTTGTGTCGTAGAAGTCTGTGGGTCTGCAGTAGGGCTCTGAGATAGGAGAGTCCTCATTTCTACCAAGAGGCTGTTTATCTGCGCATTCATCTGGCCTCCAGGTCGGAAGCGTTCTTCACTAGTGCGGTTTGGAATTCATTACGAAGGTCTGTGGAAGCCTTTGTCTGCTTTACGACGAGGTCGATTACCAGAGCGTTGTGGGTCTGCTTAGCTTCTTCTCTGATATTGATGAGTTGTTCTACCATGACCTGAGGGATGGGTGAGAACAATTGTCGTCTTACTCCAGCAGGGTCCAGGTCGCTGAGAGTGTTAGTGTGAGGAGTGGATAAGGGATTGTCATCTGGAGTTGTAGGTTCTCTGAGCACCGGAGTGATGTTTGCCTTGGGGTTGGCGTTCTTCCTTGTACTTTTCCTGACCATTCTAGCAGGACGGGATTCACAAGGTATGGCTCCGTTCCGAGCTGAGGAAGAAGATGTCGTCGATCTCTGTATCCGTGGGAGGAGGGTTCATCTTGGTAAGTAGTACTATGATGTCCTCGACTAAGCCTTCAGAACTGTGCCATACGGAATTACCATATTGCAATTAAACAATATAAAATGTAATCTTTTAAGATATAATTTTTATTCTTTTCAATTTCTCACATATCTCTTTATCACATAATACAATATAATATAATACTGAGATATGCTCTCTGACGTCAGAGTGAAGTAAGATTAAGGATGAGGCGATATCTCATGAGCCGAACTATTAACGTCTATCCTCACATATAATTGCAACCGTATCTTTGTATGAGCCTCGGACAGAATTTACATAAAAACAGAGTACTGTTCGTATCAGAGTGGAGTATTCTAACCCGTAAATTTTCATATATATATATATATTCCCTTCTATGGCCATTGCGAACCTCATCGATCAAAAGTAAAAAAAAAAAAAAAAATGCATGTTAGTCCTTTTTTATAAATGGGAATAGGACAACTTCGTCAAGTCCTTTAACCCCCAAGAAAGTATTAACAATTAAGGCATTTCTAAATGTGTTTAGAGTTGTATCATCTCTTTGTTAGTCAAATATTTATTACCAGACATACATAAAATAAAATTATACAAATATAAGGCAACAAACACGACCACCCAACGGGGTATTTGTGCTACTTGTGTCTCTGCTTGAAACATAAAACCTCTTTATTCAATTAATGAAAAATGGATGCATCTGTTTTGGTGATGATCCATCCAGTACCAGTGTTTCCGTCATCGTCTTTAGACCCGTCATCATAGATGATCGCACCAGGATTGTTAATCTGGTCCTCATAGATGATCCCACCAGGATTGTTAATCTGTTAATTATTTATCCAAATCAAATTACTCTTTATGTAGTTGCTTGGTTGATCCATTCCGACTTGTAAAAGTATTTTATCAGTATGGAACGGATGCCTGCAACGTTTTGGAAGACTACTAATTTCATTTTGATTTTGTCGCTTATTATTAAATGTATGAATGGTGTTTAATATTTTCCTGTACTTTTATTTGTAGTGATTGCATGTTTCCATACTACGCACCCAAAGGAGATTATAGGTCTGATCATAGCATCGTACAACTAGAGAACCTTGTTTGAGGTCAGTCCCCATTTTTTCCTATGATTACCTTGGTCATTTCCATATCTGGGAACACTTGAAAGCTTTTTCTTTTTTTCAAATACTATGTGCGGGTGAGTCCTTGATCAAAAGTAACACATAGGTACTACATATGTGTGGCATTAGGTAGAAAATCATTTTTTATGGCTATAAGTATGTCCTATACCCTGCCTCATTGGCCTTACATTTTTTCCAAAATGCATTTTTTGAAGATTTGCGTAGTTTTTGGACAAAAGGTAAAAACTAGACACGCCATTAAATGCCAAAAAAGATATTAATCTAAAATGTAACCATTTTTGAATAATATTTTTTATATATTTTATTATTTAAGTAATAATGTTGCCCAGTAAAATAAAAGTTAAGAGAAACATTTAGGTGTGCGGACTGTTTTACTAAAATTGTTAACTCCCATCTATTATTTTTTTCTTATATTTAGCCATTTTTTGAGAAAGCGAGATCATATTTTTGAAAGATTATATAAGTACCTCAATTTCTTATTTTTAAACAATTTTTCTAATACCAATTGGAAAATCAGACCCATGTCTAAGAGTTAATTATCAAAAAATGGTAGAACTTACTATAAGTTCACTTCTCCTCTATGTACTCACTGGAAGAAACCAAGAGCAATTCATCACGCACGGCTTTGACAAAGGTTTAGCAGAGATCATCATAAAAAAGCTTCATAATCACATGTGGTATTTGACATGGGAACTTGTTCCTTTCCCTCTATTCAGTAACATTTTAGATGATGATCAAAAGATGAATATAACACTGAAATTATATTCAACTAAAAATGCCGACACATTTAGAGTTGGTAAACCTATAATTTAGATTATAACTGAAAAAACTAAATTAAATAATATTATTGGTAGAGAATTACATCTTTTTTAGCCATACTGAATATAAGGTCAGATTGGCTTCAAGAGCATGTTGCATAATCGTCAGGAAATGAAGACTACATGAAAGCAAACAATTGTATACATAATATTCGGGTATTGCAGAGAGAGGTATAAAAATGATGACTGACTATACGAACATAATAACTAAAAATCCCAAGCAGAGAGAGTATGTATGTCTTTCAATCTATAGAGAATAATAGGCAATGATTTGATTGTTTGAAAAGAAAAAAAATGTCTTCAATAATTAAATGGGAAATAAAAATATTCCCTTCTTTGTGATTTTTACATTTTTATTTATAGAGGTCTAAGAAAATATATAAAATAATATATATAATTCGGATTTTCAAATTGGTATTAATTTTTTTTTTAATTAAGAAATTGAGGTAATTGTATAAGCTTATAACTATAAAATATTAATATATTTTTCACAAAAAATGCATTATACAATTTTAGTACTTTAGTCCGTGTACCTAAATTTTCTCTTTACCTTCATTGTACTAGGCAACTTTGATACTTAAATAATAAAATGTATTATTCAAAAATGGTTTTATTTTAGTTAAATATCTTTTTTGGCATTCTATTGTGTGTTTTATCTATAATTTTTGTACAAAAACTACGCAAAATTAAATAAAAAGATATTTTGGAAAAACTTTAAGGTCGATGAGGCAGGGATATGACATACTTAGATCCCTAAAAAACCTTATCAAATCTTAAAGCATGAGGGAAAAATGGGGAAACATATAATGATTCAAAAAAGTATATTTTTGAATAGGTCTAGTGTGGTATATTCCACCACATTGGGATAAGTATTTTGATCAAATTTTATAAGCTTTCGAAAAGAATATAGCGTTTGATATTGATGGGTTAAAGGTAAGGCCATTTTCTTTTCCCAATTTAATTACAGTATTGATTGCCCTTTGCATTGCATTGACAAGGGTATGGGGATGTTTTCCACTAATTAAAAGGAGGATGTCGTCTGCGTAGCCAACGACCTTGATTGCTCATTTTTTAATATTAATTAAGCTATCCAATATCATATTCCAAACGACCCGGCAATAGAACGCTCCTTTGTGGGCTCCCCGGGTTGGATTGGCAAAAACTTTTCGCCTTTAAGCTTGGCTGTTACCGTACAGGTACTCAGTAGATTTTAGTACTAGGATCTGATACACTCTGGAATATCGAGTTTTTCTATTGCTGCATCAGCTTAATGAAATTGTATATAATCAAATGCACCTGTGCAATCAAAATGAATTTTTCTTTGGTATTTGTCACTTGTGAAAGGACCCTCTCAGTTGATGAACCCCTTGTATACTCATATTGTGAGTTGAGTGTTGGAATGACTTCTTCAGTTTCCCAGTCTAAAATTTGCCCAAGTCCTTTAAGCATAAAGTTGGGAAGAGTTATCGGTCAATAGGATTTGCCCAGGCTGTTATCATTTGTATCTGGTTTTGGTAGGAATCTTACTTTCATTTCTCTCCAGTATCTTGGTGTATAACCAGTGAGGAGGATGACTTTATAAAGTTCTGATATATATCCTACGATGTTGTTCCCAAGTTGTTGCAGTATAATTGGTTTCAGTTAATCAGTTCCTTAGCTTTTGTATGAACCAAAGGAGTTCAAGGATTCCCTGACTTTGTTGCTATCTGTAAGAATCCAATGTTTTCTTCCCAATTAGTGGCTGGGCTAACCTCTTTTCATAGTATTCACGACGAAGTTTTTATTAAAAATTCTAAGGAAAATAAAAAAAGCCCCAGCTACAACTAACAAATGATTAAAACCTAAACAAGGAACGCCGTACACCGAACAATTAATAAAATAAACAAATGCAGCCCCCTTGAAGGGTTCAATACATTATCTTTAACATACTCCCCCTCCCCCGATGACAAAGAGTATGTTTTCATCAAAAAGAGGTTTATGTGATGGAGTTTATTAGATGGACTATGTAGTGTTCTTCCATCTCACGTTCTCCCTTCAGCGCTTCTAAGTAAACCTTCCCATACCAATATTGTCTTTTGAATAGAAGAAATAGTCCAATCATGAAATGTTTTCTCATCTGAAATAAGCACGATGTCTCCAACAGACATATTTTATGATTTAATTTTCCTTTTAGATCTGCTTTGCTGGTCTAATAAGTATTCCCTCTTCCATCGATCCTTATCGATCTAGAGAACATTACCCACTTTCTCCGTCTCGAATGGGGTGCATAAGACAGCTCCACCAAATGCTTCTGGAAAATCCATCACATTAAACGCAGTCATGCTCACCGAGGGCGTGATAGCTATCTCTTGAGCTTTTGTTGATAAATGAGTTAGGGCCTATTGTTCGTAACAGCCTCAATCTGTACTAGTGCTGTCATCATTTTCTCAAAATTCAGACTTGCCAGTCTAAAATGACGATTCAAAAAAAGTCTTTGTGAATTTATAAGGGCTTCACAAGCTCGTTCTTGATTTGGAGCTCTAGGAGGTATAAACTTCCACTTCCATTTTCTGAGCCCTCGGTTTCACCTATGTTCTCTGGTCAGTTATACATTGATGAAATTTATATTGCGACAATTGGTGTCCATTAATAATCCAATACTTTCTTATTATCATGGACAAGACACACTACGGTCCGGCATGTAATAATCGAGTATGCTCAGAAGTAATAATCCTGGACGCATGCAATGATTCTTTTGGTATTACTAGAGGATGTTTTTCTTCATTTGATAAAAATACAACATTCCTCAATCTTAAATCAACTTTCAAGATAAGGGGTAAAAGCAGCAACCTTGCATTTAATATCCAACTCTTAATCTGATTACAGCTTCTTAATAATATCTCCCATATAATATATATATAACAGATCTGTTCACAACGTATCAAACATCTAGAATATAATTCGATTTCCTCAAAATACAATGCTTAATTAAAAATGCTCTTTCTTCATTTTAACCAAAAAATAAAACGTCTTATCTAAGCAATCTTTCCTTTCTGTCTAATTCAATCTTGTCATCCTGGTTTATCTCTCACAGAGAAATCTCCCATTTATGTGAAGGCAGAACTAACCACGTGGGTCTCTTCATTCAGATCTTGTATCGGACAAATTCTTTAGGTTGTACACCTCGACAGCTCGACTAAATTCTTAACTAACACTTTAAATAGCAATATCAGTTCGATTTTCTTGTCCAGAAATATATTTCCAACATTTTGGATTAATTCTTTCCCCAATATTTTGATCCCTATTGGCAATGTATATATTCCATCGATTTAACCCAATGCAAAACTGTTATTGATTCCGTCCAAGTACGAACAGGGTTTACATGTAAGGGAGTAATGGACACAAAATGAAAAATGAATTTTGAAGCCATGACAGCAGCTTCTAGTTACTTCGTGGAATACACATAATCTTTAAAGGTTTCACCCTTGTTCTACTAGTTAATAAATTTACGAATACGGACCCATCTTCTCTTAAAATACATAAATAAAGCACAGCAGCCTATCCCTTCTGAGAGGCAATAGAAGAATGTGCTAAATGTTCCAAATACTTGGCGTGTATGTCTGTATTTTTTTGAGATCTCCATTTGCTTCTTCTCTCCAAAAAATTGCAAAAGATTCCTCTGATCCACAGGAACACAAACTCTATTGACCATATTTTCATAGCTTCTTCATAACTTTCGTCAGATATTGAAAGCTTTATTATCTTGTAGGTAGCACCACATAGAACGAAACGTGTCGTTTCAAGCTGAAAACTTAACTAAATCTCCATCAAATTTAGAGAGTTCTAACTTAGTAATATAAGGTAAACTATTCTGTTTCACTGTTGTCCCATTACAATTCAATTAGTTAAATTTGACATTATTATTTTCTATTTTATATTAAGCTAATTTACATGCTTATTAATTGCACGAAATTTCCTTTGAATACTTTTTATTTCTTAAATAACTCCAAATTACCATTTCGATCCACAGACGAATAAACTGAAGCACATATATGCATCAAATTGCATCAAAATTTTAATTCAAATAAAAATCAATTTAACAAATAAATACCAAAGTTATGTGCTTTATAATTATTACTTATCTTAAAATTAAATTAAAATAAAATAAACTGATGAAGTGTGCATCATCATTAATTAATTTAAAAATAAGATTTACCCATTAATTATTTATTCGATATATTATGTGGTCCTCTTTTACCTTAAAAAGCACCGCCTACCGTTCTTTATTCAAATACATGATCCAATCACCTTCTAAATAAGGAAGAAAAGAAAATAAATTTATTTTGACAATTTTTTAAAACAAATGTCAACCAATATCCTATGCAGTGCTTTCATATACTTGAAACAAAAATGTACAAGAAATTCTGTAAAATGCAAAAGAAAAAGCCCAAGAAAAACTTTCATTTTGTAAAAGCGCAAATAATCCCATAAAAGGTGTAATATTTATATTATTATTATTATATGAATATAATTAATTATCTATAAATTAATATATGTATATCGAACTATGGTAATTAGTGAGTACAAATATTATGGAGAAATAGAGTATTGTTGATTATTTTCCATAGTCGAATATTTCGAGTTTTGATCGATGAGGATTGAGAAAGATTATTTCTTTAACCTTTTTCGAAAAAAAGGAACAATGACTCTAAATCCTCTAAATGTTGCAACAAAATATTCTTCAGAAACACTTTGTATGTCATAAAAGAAGAAAGTTTGAGTTACATAGGTAATTGTTTTATGTCCCAACGTAAAAAAAGTCAGAAAAGCACAATCACAATCTAAAAGCAAAAAAAAAAAAGTTGAGACTTTGTTGAAAAGTGTATTTTTAAAACATCTAATAACACACATCTATGGAAAAATGTCCCAAACCACCTTAGTGATTGTGCACCTCAAACCAGAATCCGATATTCAAGACTCAATTCAGTATTCTCTGATCATGTAGCTTTATGTTAAAATTATTATTTGGTTTTAGGTATGTGCTATATTATGATTAAAGATGAGATGTGTGTAAAAAAACTAAATCTATATATATAGCAATTAGAAAAGAAAAAAAGGCCTAACATGTGCTTTTCTTCTTTTTGACTCATTATTTAATCAGTTATGAGTGTGTTTACATCTCCTTCTAAAATAAGAATTCTAACCTATCTTGGGCGTAAATTGATTAAAAAATTCATTATAAAATAAATGTATATCAGTTAATATATATTTATAGGTAATTAATTCTTTTTCTTCTCCCAAAATCATAAAACCGACAGTTGATATTCATAAGGATCTTAATTCAGTAATACCATATGACTTGCTCCCGCCTTTACTTAGAGCTCTTACAAAAATCCCAAACCTAGTTATATTGTAACTTACTCTACATATATTAAAACAGTTTTTTTGTACATTTCGCGCAAATATGGAAGGAATGATATCGGTGCTCACAAAAAAAAATCTATAAAATAAAAACCCTCTTAATATTTAAAAAAAAGTTTATTAGATAAAACAATCATTACCCAAAGCTCTAAGTAGGGGTATAACTCAAAATACCTGATGAGTTGTTTTTTATTGTGTGCGTCACAATTTCCATTTTTTTTCTTTGTTATTATCTTCCCAACAAAAGAGAATAGAGAGAAAGTTGAGAGTCAGCAACATGTTGAAAAAAAGTAAGGCATTTACGAGGAACAAGTATAGCTGCTAACAAGAGCGAAGCAACAAGATTGAATTTATGTTTTATCTCTGCAAATTATTCCCTGGGTGAGTTATTACATTCTCGTCTCTAACATTAAAAAAATTACCGTCGTTAATTTTTATATGACTGCAATTAATTCTTCTTAATTAAAATATGCCCAATATTTTAAATCGAACAATTTATATTCGTAAATAATATGTACTTGGAGTTCAACTTTGTAGTTACATAATTCGTATTGAGTTCGATGAGTATATATAAAGGTAATAATTAATTAGGAAGATGTAATTATGGTTTTTTAATAAATTAAATTTTGTACTTTTTTTTAATTTCAAATATTTGAGCATTTTTTAGAGTTAGAAAAAAAATCAAAAAAGTACTTAAAAAATAGAATTATTACTTTTTAAATCTAATTTTAATTTCTAAAATTCGTTTCTATTTTATGTGCATAAGATAATTCAAATCTAAGAAAAAGTATTTTCGATTAAACTTTTTTTTTTTTATGGGTATGTTCATGGATGAATAATGTCTTGGGAATTAATTTGTTTGTAAAAATGAAATCTTTTGAAGTGTGAACAAAGCTGTAGTAAGAAATTTTAATTAGCCCAAAAAGTAAGTGACGTTGTGTTAAAATATTTAATTTAATTTTTTATGTTGTATACGCAAGACCTTGATTATGAATTAGATATTTTATTTTTATTCATAGAAAATTTTGAATGGTGGTGAATATTTTTTTATTGTTAATTTCTTAAGCATACTAGAGGGTGCGCAAGCTATCTATGCTTTACCCTTTATGTTGCTCATTTTTTTAGGTTAGATAGCTGGGTCATTCCACGTCAACCGTACACACTTTTTTTCAATTTACGGCATGATCATCACCGATTTCAATTTTTTTTAGTGAGCTGGATTTTCTATATGAAATAAGTGAGTGTATGAAATGTTAGGGGTTCTTTGACTCACCGTGAGGTCATACCATGAGGGTGTGTACACTTGACGTGGAATAACCCAGCTTGTTCAAACCTGAACAAGTAGGAAAAGAAAATGAAATAAATTGACGAGTTCGTTGAAACGACACGGAGCTTTCTTGGAATCTGCATATTGTGTAACAACATAACATAACTTTGGAACTCAGTGAAATGTTCCTTCGTAATGTTAATAGGGGATTTGAGGCATTTAAAGGTGATTTTGAGGCAACAGCAATGCAAGCTGAGGTCAAAACTCGAAGGGTTTATGTACTGACACCAGAATTCGTGGACATAATCTAGCTAATCGTCAATGAGAACCCAGGAAAGTCCATCTGGGGAATTGCTCGAGAAGTTGGCCCTTCAGAGTCGCTATTCAGGCTCTGAATGTACAAAACCTTCGTTATTACTCATAGGTACAAGATGAGGAAGGTACAATAAAACCTTTTGTCAGGATCATAAGGTCAACATTCAGAACAACAGGTAGTTGGTTTTATGCCCCAAGGATGTGCACGTCGTTATTCAGATAAAGTCCCCAGGCCATGTCGTGGTGTTTGGAATGATTAGTTCCGAAGGCCTCGTCATGCCTTCCCGTGTGTTTCCCCAAGGTTCAGCAATGATGCCTACCTGAACGTTGAAGAGACAAAGGTGAAACCTGGATTGACATGGTTGCCAATGGAGGCCTTACTTGTGGCAGAAGGACTCATCTCCCTGCCGCACCTCGAAAAAAAGTATCACATGGCTCCAGGACAATTTGTACTACTTTTCATCCATACGGAATTTTGGACTCCAAACTCACAGAATCTTAATCAATGGTTCTTTTTTTGTGTGGGACGATAAACCAACCGAAACCTGTGTAACACCTTAGGCGAACCTATCAGTTGGATCAGAAATTTTTTACCAAATGGCGTAGGCCTATTCTCGCTTTCAGCCTTGTATAAACACTTTAATTGAGGCTGGAGGTGATTTTATTGAATAAAATAAATCAAAATCTATCAAGTTTTCAGAATATGGTGTTATTTTTTTAGCTTGATAAATGGTTGGAGAGAAAAGTGTTTTCTGAAAAAAATCTTTTTCGCGGCACAGATAGCTTGCACACCATGTACTTAAAGAAATAACATTTAAAATTTCATGACCGGTTATTTTGCCACCAAAATTTCATCCCCAGTAGTTTGGCGTCTCAGCAAATACACAACATTTTTGTGTTTTCAAATATAGGTTCAAACTTTAACTTTAGTCTTTACTGTTGTATCTCAGGTATAGATCTGAAGAACAAGAAAAATGGATAGTAGTGGAGAAATAAAGAAAGAAAAGTATTTACAAATACCGTGGGGTCCCAGATCCGGGATCATGAGTCTATTTAGAAAGGACTAATTGACTCGTGGTACCTTATTCATAATCATGCTCTTATTTGAGACTTGAAGAAATGTAATAAATTTCACTGATTTAAAAAAAGGAATGTTTCAATATTAAAGACTAATGGTCAAGTACTAACCTATTATACAGGATTTTTAATTAAGAGCGCTTCAACTTTTTTTTATAAATAAAATACAATAGGTTAAAGATGTTGCCAAATTATTTTTTTTCATGACAAATTATAAGGATATACAATTTCTTTATTGTGACAACTACTAGCACATTTACAGAAGTCCAATCACTGAACCCAATTTTCCATTTCTTTTTCCTATAAATTGACTGATATTGTAACCATTTTATATTCGATATTTTCTCTGAGCTCTTTTGCTGTCGCCGACGTATTAGTGTAGACCTTGTGAATTTACATGATTTCAAATAAAATAATTTAAAGGGGTTAAATTGCACGATGGAGGGGCCAATCAACTGGTCCATTTCTCGAAATAATACGCTCAACAAATTAGCTTTCCAATAAATCGATTGTAAAGCGTGGTATGTGACAAGTGGCACCATATTGTTGAAACTACATGGTTCCCAAGTCCATGCCTTGCAATTGGGGCAAACAAAAATCAGTAATCATTTTGCAATAGCAATTTCGATTTACAGTAACGTGGCGATTATCATCACCAACGAAAAAATTCACAATGTTCCCTCCAGCATGAAGTCCACACCAAACAGTAATTTTTTCGGGATGCAATGATGTTTTGTGAAGCACTTGCAGATTACTGCCTGACCAATTACGCATATTTTTCTTATTAACAAACCCTGGAGCCAAAAATGACCTTAATCACTGAAGATGATTTTGCAGTGAAAATTAGCATCAGCATTGAATGGTTATTTTGATAATAAACTTGGATAATTGGCAGTCGTTGATGAAGTGTATATCACTCTATGATAAAATCTGAACTAATGAAGCTTCTAAAGGTCGCAGGAAGAAAAAAAAATGTGTCGTTGTTTTTTCCTAACTCTTTATGACCCAATGTGCCAAATTTGGCACATTTGGAAAATTACTTATAAATCAAATAACTGTGTATGCATCTGTTAGAAACTTATCATACAGGTTAAGTATACGTTTGGAGCAATAGTGACACTGTGTATTGCGCAAAAAAACGTATGATATTTCAGTAACATCTAAAAATCAATAGGTGTGTGCGTGTATTGATTGCTCCTCATCCGTTATAACAATTTTGTGCTATGAATCATATGAGCTATGTACTTCTGTAATCATTAGTTTGAATTTTACCGACTAATAAATACATATTATGACATTTTGCATTTGTATGCCCAATGTGACATATTTGACCATATAATTATGCATGTCCGTGTGCCTGATGTATATAATTTGGAGCATATCAATTAAATACATGTTAATATCAAAACATTTTATTTTTATGCTAAACATGGGTTAGTTATACGGAATATACTTTATAAAAACTTGAAAAAGACGGCGAATATGTCATGCAGCAAAATTTCCAAGAGGTGAAATTATCAGAGCTGGATAGGTAAGCTGCAAAATTACCAGCAGGGAAATGTTCGTGGAAAATTACCAACAACCTTGAAATTTGACAAGAATTTTATAAATTCATTTTTATAAAAAATGATTATTTAAACTGTCAAATATACCTTCTTTTTTGATCTATACTTTCCTAAGATTAGTTTCGTAAATTCTACATAAATTAGGCAAAAAATAAATGACATTTTTAAAAACTAGACTGATTTGCTCAATTTTTTACTAAAACAAAAGTAGATTTCTTTGCCAGGGAAAGGAGATATAAGAAAATTAATATATTTAGTTAAAAAATCTACTAGGATATATATAAAAAACTAAGAACTAAATAATTTAGTAATAATTTTTCCTAAAATATTAAAAAAAAAAATCAAAAAAAATTGATGATATCCTTATTCGATACAGAATATACGTCATTATAAAATGACGTATATTTAGTTTTTGGCTGGTGTACATAAAAAAATAAAAAATAATTGTATATCCCTTATGAAATTATTCATGTATAATATGTTATAAAAGTGTTTGGGGTTACTAAAACCTCTGATAATTTTACAATTTTTTTTGTTGAAGATCTATATCAAATTTCTTGTTTACCACTGTTTACTTACTTTTGCCTATTTAAAGGGGCTTTATTGATTCTTAATTTATGTCATCAAATCCTTTAAAAAGTACCAAAATTTAAGTTTTCCTTAAGATAATCTATTTAAAATACCTAATTCAATTTACCAATTAAGTTCGTTCGAGTAAAAACATAAGTATTTTCACTGTTGTACATATTTGGACAAGAAAAATGGCTGAAAATAGTTAGATGTTCTTAAGTATTGAATTTATCATATATTTATATGAACCTTGAATCACCAACAACCGAGGGGCAAAATGATCATTGTTCCTAACTTTTATTTGTAAATAATTTTTTATGTTTACTTATGTTCGGCATTCAATTATTAGCATGTATTTAGTGAGTGGTTTTTTGTTAAGGGTTTTAATAACAGCAGGTCGATTTCAATCAATTACATTTCAAAAGCTCTGCATGTTTTAGATATTTATATGCTAACAAAGAGGATTGAAATATTTGGAGGGCGAACTATGCATATTTAATATACCTAGAGACAAAAAAAATAATTTTTTAATAAAAAAAAAAAAAAGATTGAATAGTACATAATTTTAATGTGACTCAATTTTTATTAATCATCCCCTTTCTTTTTTTAATTAATTCAATATGATCAATACAACGGCTTTGATGCCTGATTTGGCAATACCAGACACGACACGAAAGCTTTGGGCCCGATAAATTGTTTTAAATTTATATTTTTTTAAATATCATAATTAGATTTATTGGTAATAACACTCCATACGTAATTGTTGATACTTTTGATTCAAGAATTCCCCCTTCTTAAATTTAGCCACTAATTGATTTTTTTTGACAATTCTGGTAAAAGGAGCAAACCATAACTAAACATGTTCAATAATAGCTCAGACATTGTGTTGAGTGAATAAAAGAAACTGTTACATTTAGTGTACCGTTCGGAATTTAAAGAAAACTGTCTTAGTATGCTTTTCACTGGGTTTTATATGATATTCCCCGTAGTATTGGTCTAGCGACCCCCTTTGGGATCAAGGCCCACAGGTTGGAAACCACTTTTATAATCATATTAATGTAAAAAAAACACAAAAAAAACACATTTATTTGGGCATATAACACTCAATCAATTAATGCATAGTCGATATTCTCTAATTAAAAACAAATAAAAGTTCTTGTATATTTAAAAAATAAAAAATGTGGTTAAAAAAATCGGTCAAAATCGAAGATTTGTGAGTTTGGTTAGAAGTTGAGAATTTTTTTTTTATTCAAGGTAACTAAATGACTGTTTTTACTCATGTTTATAAAAAATGAAGGATTTTCCCCATATAACATTTTCGACACTGTAAGGTCATAAGTAAGAAATGTATATTTTTTTCTTCTGTTTAACGATTCATTCACTAAACTAGTCAACAAAATTTTATTTTGTTTTTGTTGTTGGATTCAGATGGTGATAATTCCTTGGTGCCTTGTTTGTACGATAGAAACTACTCCATGCCAAACTCTCGGAGCTTCTGGTGCGTCTTTAAAGACGTGTGTGGCCTGGGGTTGTCTTGATGCAATACAACATCCTTTCTATTGCCTAATTCTAGCTACTTCTCTCTCGACTGCTTAAATCTATTCAGTTGTTGACAATATAAGTCTAAATTGAGTGTTTTGCCCATGGGAGCAGCTCATAGTGGATGATTCCTTTCCAATCCCACCAAACACAAAGTATAGCCTTCTTGGCCGTTAATCCAGGTTTTGGGATTGTTTGACCACCTTTACTGTGCTTTGACTACGATGTGCTTCAAAAATGGATCGATTTTGTTACGTTTCAGCAAAGAGTCGCAAACATCAATTCGATCCAAAAGATCCTTTTACGTTAATTCGTGAGGAATCCATACATCGAGGTTCTTCTTTAGACCAGGCTTATGCAAATGATTCCGAACAGTTCTCTTGTTAATCTTTAGTTCCTTGGCAATGGAATAAGTGCTATCATCTTCGACATCCATATTACCAGAGCAAAATTATTGGAATCACCGCTTTGCTATTGCATTCGATACTGTATTGGGTTGATTTATAGCACTTTTTTTCTTTGGCCACCTCCTCGGCCTTCCCATATTGATACTGAAGAAGGTATCAAATTATTTCTTTTTTTACTTCCGTTTTGGAATACTGTAACACACATGCCACCTTCACCGAACACAAAACTGTACATGAATTTTATTTGAAGTAAACATTTAACCTTTAAAAATTATTGCACCTTTTTTTATACTATGCAATATCTTGAGATATAGCTGACTAAACACATCTAGCAAAAAATGCTCAGAACTTTTTATTCAACCTATATCATGCATATATTTTCAATTGTATCCATGCTTTTTAGGGTAAGAATTGATTCAATAAAAATTTTGAGTACCATTTTTATGAATAGTAGAATAATCCACACAAAGGTTCCTAAGTGAAACCGAACTATATGTTAGGAGTACAAAAACCCATCCCTGGCAATGTCACTTAAGTAATTTCAAAACAAATGATATGTTGCGTCTCAAGCCTTGAATCTTATTCAAGTGAGAATGCTTTCACTTCGAGTCGCATTTCTTTTCATTTCGATTATCAGAAGAGTATGAAATTGTAATTTTATACCACTAAAGAATGGGTCGTGTTGGATTCTCTATCGCAAGAAATACTTATTTACTAATAACTCATTGCAAATTAATTAAGTTTCAGCATTGTTTTCACAAAATATTAATTGAGATAAAGGTAAATAGCCCCAAGCTTTTTTCTAACAAGATCAATTTATATTTTCTTAACGATAAACTCAATTAGCAAGTAGTTCAAAATCTTAGTTACGTATTGATACCTATACTCCTAAGTAATTTTTTACTACTGTTGTTTTTAATTTTGCATCCAAAATATTCATATATTTTTTAAATATTCTAATATTGATCTTGTAAGTTTAGCAAGGTTATAGTTTAAAAATAATTTATACCATACAAATATAGTGTTTGTATATGAAATCATTGTTCGTAAAAGTATGTATCTAAAGATATTTGATTGTTCTATCCTTTTAACAAGTAAGAACACCATATTAATTACTCCCCATTCTGTCAATCAATGAGTTAAATAATAGACAATAACAAAATATCTATATATAACCATATATAGTAATAGTAGAGTGGGGATAGTTCTAAGGCTTCAAGAATCCTCACTTTTTCAATGACAAATTGTATTGTAATTTACTCTATTGGAACACAAAAATAAGATGCTTTAATTTTGAATTGTTAACGTTATATCGATATTTCATAATATCCATTATATTTAAATTAAACACTTCTAATAACTACATTTGAGTTTGTTTAAAAAAGGTTTTAGGTTTGAAGTTTCCTCAGTCCGACATTCATATTCATCAGGAGAACATTGTGTCACGACATTTTTAATTTTCTATGGTTTCATCTTTTTTTTCTGTCTTGGCTACAAAATATATTTAAAATTGGTAATTTGAACCCCATCACGATAGGTTTTCTACCCCATATAGTTGTTTTTTATTATATATTTTTGAGTTAATATATGACATTTTGTGCATACAAAGGGATGTTTGTCTGCATCCTCTGAAGTAGAGTCGACCTCCAGCACTCCACATACACAGTAGAATTGACCTTTCCCCCTTCTAATAGAAGAATAATGGAATGAACTTTCCTGTGTTGTGGTGACGCCCAAGACCATGATGGAGCTGGAGTTCTTTGAGTTGTACACATAGCGGGCATTGTTCTTGGAAGTGGAGAGCCATCTGTCATTTTGATAGGTCCTTTTGTGTTCAATAGTGAATCTTTTCTCGCCTGACAAAAAGATGGTGTGACCTGCATTGGACGTCCAGAGCCTAGAAGCAGAGTCTTGCAGTGGGCCAACCTGACCTCCTTCTGTTTCTCAGTCACAAACAACTTATAGAGGGCCATACCAAGCTCCCGTACTTGCATTTTTGATGGTGCTGCGAGCCCCACCCTTGCTCCCGGCCAGTGTTGTCAGATTCAAGGATGGATCAGTGGCCTCGGTTCTCTTCAGGCCCAGTGACTTTACGATCACTTCTGGCACTGTGTGGGGATCTTTCCACTTTTTCCTCATTTTTGAAGCTGATATCATAGACAGTGCTCCTGGTGTTTCCCGTGAGCTTGATGATAGTTTCTAATCCATGACCTGCATGAGCGAGTTCGATGACAGTGGATCTTTTGGTTTGTTCCATGACTCTAAGTATTTATTTTAATAAAAAACCGGTAGAATGTTATACACTAGACTACAACCTCTTAATTGAGAAACTCTGATGTGAACTCAGTGCAAGATACCCGTGTTATTATCAATTGCATTTTGTCCTGATTTATCTAAGCAATCCTGGAACCGGATATTCGATATCAAGATCCAAATAACTTAATATCTATTTCGTTATATTTTAAAAGTAGTTATTTCAGATACATAATAATGATAAGTACTTTCTAATTGTCAGATCTTTTCATACCTTTATGTACACAAAAAAAAACTTTACTGAAAAACTTGCTTTTTGCAATCACTTTAAAATGAAATTACAGAACTTACAAAAAAAAAAAAATAATATCTATACAAATTCCATTTTCTGATTGACAAAACAAGGTTTAAAAAATTATCTTTTTTTTCTACTGCGCCAGGCAAACATGATGTAAAGAACTTAACTTTAAATTATCTTCATCCTTGCGTTTATTGTCTGACGGTGCAAGGTAGATGTAGTCCTTTCTCTTGAATTTGGAAGATTTATATTTATTACGTCACAATACTGGGCCTGCTTTTTTCATTCATTTTTTTTGGAAAAAAGTATCTCTGATATACCTGATCTCTAGGCATTCTGAATATAGTAAGCCCTAAAAACATTTCAATCCTCAACGTTAGCATATAATTAGATAAATATTCCAAACTTTTGGAGGATAATTTATAGAAATCTACGAGATACTGTTAAAACGCTGAGGAAAAATAACTATATAAGAACATGTTAGCAATTGGATGCCGAACACGAGAATACGTTTAGTTAAGTTTGTAGAGGTGACAAGGATCACTGGGTTAAAATGGAATGACCATCAAGGCGTAGGTTGGTACCTGGAGAGAAGAATTTCATTCATGTACGATAAAACTAATATTGAAAATTTGTTGTAAAAGTCCTTGTTTGGCTCACAATAGAATTAAGGATCGACATCGGAGTATTTTTTGCTGATGTCTTTATTGATTTGCATCTCCCCCTCTCCCTTGTAGCTCATTTATTGGAAGATTTCTTCAAATTTCTTCAAATTGTTAGGGTAACCATGTTGATTTTAAGTTTCTTTTTTTAATATGCTCAAAATGCTATTGATTAGTTATATAGGTTATAGATGTAGTGACGTGGGGGGAGAGATCATAGGGCAATAGTTCCATCTAAAAATTTATTTCTACAGCCTTGGGTAATAATTCTAATTTTAAACAAAAAGACCAGTTATTAAAGATTAAAAGGTATTCATTTGACTTAAAAAACAAGTGGTAAACTGTAGTGCTATTCTTTTTCAATCAAACCCATAAGAAATGCATATATTTTTAGATTTCAATTGTATTTTTGGAGTGGGGCGGTCCCCAAATAAATATAAAACATATTTTAATGCACGTAAATCACTAAAAATGTTCAAACCTATGTTCATATAATAATGGTTCAAAATAAAATTCAAAAGGCAAATTCTCGAAAAACAGATTAGATACCAAAAAACATTTACAGATTTGTAATTAGCGCGTCAGTGTGGGTAATAGAGTTAAGTATATAGTTTCATAATATTTTTGAAAACATAAATTTGGTTAACTGTTTAATTAAAAAAAAAATGGAAACTTTTTATTAATGTTAAGACACTTTGTACTAACATGCAACATCTTAAACCATTATCACCTTTTGAACTTTATGTATAGATGTAATTTCTTTTTAGTACAGTTTTGTTACAACTTATGCAAATTTATTATAAGCGATAGTGTATTATATTACTGACATTAAAATACAAACAATTTCGTAATTGTTTTTTTTTATACTTTATAAAATATACCTACAATAAAATTATCCTCTTTACTTAGTAGGCGGCTATCTCCAAAAGTGTCTACTTTAATGTATATACGAGTATCAGACTATCAAAAGGGTTCAAAGATAATGTAATATGGATATAGTTGCAAATGTTAAGCATTTTTTAAGTGCAATTTTTGTTGTTGTTGGCAATAAGAGAAGTGTATTTTGCTTCCCAAAGCTGTTGTTTTCATTTTCATTTCATTTTAGAGGATAGGACATTAACGGAAAAACCCGTTCATGTGATCATAAATGACGAAAAATAAAACTAAAGATTTCTTATGGAGTGATAAGTTGAGAGGTATATAACATATCCTGAATACCGGGAGCGGATTTTTCGAGTTGATGATATTAACTTAATTTTTTATTTTGGAAGCTGTTGTCATTATTATTTAATTCTTGAAAACTAATTATCTAAGTATAAAGAAATAACTAGTTTGAGTGCTCATAAAAGACAAATAATAATTTTAAGGAATAGTAAGGGAGTTGTTATACGTACAAGTCCTTCTGGGACTGTGAATGGAATTGAGGATCGAAATACATCAGAGTAATTCCAGACTATATACGGAGTGGGATTTGCGTTTATTTCCTTTTTCTAATGGCTGCTTGTGCTGATTTAATAACACGTCATGACAGCTAAGATGCTCTTCTCCCATACATTCCTCAAATTTCTCGGGGTGACCACGTTATTTTTCAGTTTTTATTTTTACATACTGGTGGGACATATATCATACATTATTGATTATGAGGTGTAGTCCTTCTTGGAATTTGAGTAAAATAGGTGATTGAAAACAGAGTGAGTCATTCCTGTCAATGTCTTTGCTAGGTACGTTACAGGATTAGTGATTATTGTTTTGCACGCATAGTTACTTGTAGATAGTCTAATAAAACGTAATTAAATTGAAGCTCCTCTCTTCCCAAATATTTTTCAAATTTTTGGGTTAATCATGCCATTTTTTTTGTTTCTTTTTATAAATACAGGCTGTGCTTAGAACTTACGGCTCTAAATATCGATTATTTGTAATCACATATTTTGCAAAGGATTAGATTGCTAAAATGAGCTGATATCTTTATATTAACTTTAAATTAAATGCTGTAAAAATATACATATATATTGATTTTTTTTTTTAAACAGATAAGGCTGCTTATCATAATATTATTAAATATTAGCATAAGATGTACATATAAGGATATTTAGATCAAAATACGTCCAATATAAATACAGTAAGTCCTGGAGTTCAACAGTACGCAAAATATTTGGAGTTTGGCGCAAAATGACTATCAAACATTGCTTATGAGTTGTGTATAAGCATGAGTTTATAATTTATGGATAATCGCATACCATGCAAGTTTAATTGTACATGTTATAATTTTTATAAAAATTAACCAGGAATGCATATTTAATGAGTGAAGAGATGAATTTTTTTAATTATTGAAATTTATTTATATTGTTCTTAGACCCAGTCTCATGTAGCCTTCATGTTAAATTCACCTTCTTTGCTTGCAATGTTTCAAAATTAAACAAGAAATTAATGAAACAAAATCATCTATTGAAATATTTGTTATAAAGTATGTCCCCTCAAAAACTTTTCAGTAAATGTTTAAAGGATGTGATTATGTCCTGTCCCTCGAAATATTATACACTAGTTGGAAATCCAGCCATTCTTTTTCTCATTTGTTCAACAAAGCAGGGATACATTTTTCGATTTAATGATGAATAACATAGCATCTTATAAAAAAAATGTAGGAACAAATATTAAAAAGAGGACCATAAACACCACAAAAAGAAGAATAGTCAAACTTAATGGAGTTGTTGAGTATCCTTCAAATATTCGTCGTTATCGTTAGCATTATTTCGAATTTGAAAATAAATATTAATTGATTCTCAGCACTTGAGTTTGATTCAACACTGAAAAAATAACTACATATGTAATACTAAAAGTAACATCCTACGGCTCTGCTCGGAGTTTTTTTGCTGTATACTTGTTTTTATTTTGTGGTTCTATTGATTCCTTTAGACTAAGATTATTATTTAGCTCTGACTATATTTCCCATAAATTGTTGTTAATAAAAGACAACGTTGCGATAAAAAATTTATGGTAGAGAAGGGTAAATTCGTTTTCAGTTATTTCTTCTGTAGAAAATAAATTTGAAACTCTAACAACATCGCTTCCCAGTACTTCTTCATGAACGAATTATTGTCTAGTTTTGAGGTTCTACTATCTATATAATACTTTCCTTTCTTGAGACGTCCCTCGTATTGTGGCATTGCCGATCTTTGAAGTTAAAAAACAAAGTTTTACACGTATTTATGCCCGTCAACACAAAAATAAGCAATGAGCGTTGCCTACCTTTGTATTTTTTACGACCTATCGTCTATTTCTATCAATAAATGATTCTTATTTACTGTTTGGAAGCACCTCAAATTCAACTTAAAGTAGAAAAAATTGATTTAAAATTCGTATCCGGGCCAGTATAAGTTTGTTAAATAATAATAAAAAGTTCTAACCTATAATGCTCAGTAATTTTGCCTTAAGCTATTTTACCTCTGGACATTTTGATTTAAACCATTTCGCCTCAAGGATATTACACCTTAGTATATAAATGAATAACGTTTATACGTAGTTATTGTCTAATTTTCATTAAAATTGTGTTTCCCTTTGAATATTTAAATCAAAATATGCAATCAGAAGCGTCTACAGGATTATGTACATATATATTTTTTTTAGGGTAGAGCTTACTTAGTTTTTGGAAAATTTCTGAAAAAAAAAATTAATAACTACAATTTTTTGGAAAAAAAAAATTGAAAAACTACATTTTTCTAATAAAATTTCAAAAATTAATTTTTTTGAATATTTTTTTAGAAATCAATAGCTATTCAGAGATAATAATATTTTTCAAAAGAAATTCAAAATCCAGAGCTGTTTACAATAAATGATATTTTTTGGCAAAAAATTTAATTACAAATATTAAATTTTGTGGAAAAAAAATATGAAAACCATAAATATTCTCAAAAAATTAAATTTTTAGAAAGAAACACTCTTAAATTAAATTTAAAATATAAAAAATCAATTATTAAATTATTTCCATAAATAATTCAAAAATCCAGGTTTATTCTCAAAAATTTAATTTTTGAGAAAAAAATTTAAAAAAACTAGAGTTGTTGACAAAAAATGAATTTTTTGGAAAAAAAATTTCCAAAATTCAATTGTAAATAAACAATTTTTTGGAAAAAAATTTCAAATATTAATTTTTTCGGGGAACATATCAAAAATTCATAGCTATTCACAGACATTAAAATTTTTAGAAAAAAGTTTGAAAAATTTAATTTAATTTCCAATATTATATTTTCTAGTAATGAATAAAAATTCCTTAATTTGGTGGGGGCCTACAGCCCTTCCAGCCCTCCCCCTGCGGACGTCCCTAGCAATTCCATTACCTAAAACGTATTTAATGGTAATTTCCTGTTTGAATAATGATGAAATTATGTACTTGTATCTTATTATGGACTTTTGTTATCGTTATCGTTTTAATTTTTAGTTCGACTTCCTGGCATAATAGGATTTTGTTGGTGTATGCATTGAAATTTTGGGGATTAATTTAATCCTTTTTCCGACAAAAAACACCTATTGAATGCGTTTTATAGTCATAATTTTACAAGTTTTGATTAAAAAACTTGAAGGAACATTTAATTTTAACGAAAAATAAACAACAACATTTACTTATATATTATGGCGAAAGATCCTTGTGGCGAAATAGTTTAATGCAAAAGTACTAGGCGTTTGGTCATATTGTCTATTCTCACAAATTTGAATATAAATCCTATTATAGATTTAAATATGTCTATGAAATATTGGCTTGAATATTATATATCAGGTACCAAAATAAATACATATTTAATTAGCCCTTACAGGAAACAATTAATTTGTAAAGCATACCATGAAAGTGTTTTTTTTTTAAACGTCATATGCATTTGTTATTCTATGGAGTAGACACTAGAAATATTTAAAATTAAGTATATAATTTAAAGTAATCTATAAGAAAAATATTTCCGATAAATTATGTTTGTTTGCTAAAAATTAATGAAACATCACTTAATTACAAACCTTTAGCGTAGAAACCACAGCGACCAAAAGACATTTTGACCCCCAAAAATATTTTCGATATATAATGATAATAAACTCAACAGTGGCTTGATAAACGTTAGATAATGTTTTAAAAGTACTTTCGATAATCGATTTTTAGTTAGCGTTTAAAATAAAATGCTGTCCAGAATTCCAGTAATTGAAAATGGGTGATATTTTTGAATATATGTGTATCTTTATTTCAAATTATACTATTATTCTACTATCAATTAATCAGGATCTTCAACAAAATAATTATATTTACTCTTACCTTATTTTTTTTTTTTTTGCTTCATAGATTTTATTCGAAATATTAATTGACTTTAAAGGTAGAAGAAATTTTTTTTTTTTTCTTGGGAGAATTATCACATGATTTAACTGTGTTTCAGCTATTTTACATGGTGATATGAAAATATGATATCTAAGTAGACGTTCCCCATTCAATATTTAGTAAATTGCTACGTCCTTTCAAATACGTCATTCTTTATTTGTCGATAACGTCAACAAGAGAACAAGACCTTCTAAAAATAGAAAGTAATTAAGTAATTCATCATATTTAGTCGATGCACCCAATAAGGATGAGTCGAGATTCATAGTATACTGTTTTCTTTTACACACATCAAGTTATAAATGATTGATTAATTATTACTCAATATTTAATTGATAACAAATATCAAAAATTACAATTTTGACGTAATTAGAAAATGAAACTTAATCCATAAATTTGATTAATTACGTCATTTAAAAACTCGGAGACATCAATTTTTGGTTAATTAACCCAATAGATTAAAAATATTTTCACAAATTTTATCATTGAACAATAGGTTGGGGTGTTACTATCATCTGATTTAATCCAAGTATACCCCGTTCTGTTCGATAACTTGTTTTGAACAAGAATTCAATTTGATAATGCTATTATCGTAGAAGCCCTTGTCCCTATTGGTAAAAACTCGGACAACCAATTTTCACAAGCCTCTATTGATACCAAATTTGTATTCTTTTGCGTTGGCCATAGACAGAAATAAGTAGTAGTCACTGGGTGCAAGATTCGGACTGTAGGGGGGATGCATAAGAGCTTACCATACGAGCTCCCGGAGCTTTTGGAGGGTCATCAAAGATGTGTGTACCCAGTCATTGTCTTGATGAAACATTCAGCAATACTGGCCTTTTTTTTCGATCGCTAGCTTAAAAAAGTCGAATTGATCACAGTAGAGAGCAAAGTTGTTTGGTCATAGGGGAATAGCTCATAGTAGATTATTCCCTTCCAATCCCACCAAACAACATACATACAACATCAAATTCCTGGCAGTCAATCCTGTCTTAGCCATGGTCTGAGTCGCTTCAGAGGCTTTTGACTATAATCTCTGTAGCTTGAAATTGACGTAAGTGATCCATTTTTCATCATCAGTCATACTCCGCTTCAGAAATGAATTGATTTTGTTTTAGTCCATTATATTTTCAATTATAAAGAATTTCTTCCTTTGATACCTAAATACAAATGATAATTCACAACTGAACCGACCAAGCGCAATACTGTACCAAAAAGCGTTTGTTGTATACTCTTACTCCTTTACAACGCCGTATGATTCCATCTTACTAATAATGAACAGGATATACTCAGTTAAATAAAAGGGCGGAAAGCCTGAAAGCTACCATTGCTTCTAAGGGTGGCAAATTAATTATTACGAGGGCTCAGATATAAATCTATTCATAGCCTTAATTTTGTTGAAATTCTATTAAAATTTTTAATTTAAATCTTGTTGAAGTTTAAAATTCAAAGTTTTCAGAATTTAATGGACCATTCGGTAACACATCAATTTTGTCTCATTAAATAAAATTGTACACCACTGTTTTACCACACATCGATATAAACCTAACAGTTTTGTAAGCAACCTTTTAAAACAATAATTTTAGAGAAAAACAATTTCATTATCAGTAATTTTAATTACCATCTATTAAATGATGCCATCATTTTGTGCAACTTGCACAAAATATAATCAAATGAATGAGTTAAATTCTTTTATAATGCTTCTACCAATAACTTATTCATTATGCAGAATTAATTAGAACGACTATAAATAGGTACATTCAATATGTTTACACTGACGTCACAAATTGCATAATAAACAGAAAGCAATACAATGTTACAAACAGAGTTGTTGATATTTGTAGTTATTAAAAGTCAAATGAGTTCATATGTATCACAATCGTTGTCTTCAGACCTGCAGGAAAAGGAGTCCTTTTTGATCTGCAAACATAGATTAGCATTAGAGTCTTTGCTATTATTCCCTGCACTTTAAAGTCATTTTCTCCTCTCAAGCTTATACGTCGTTTTTGTTTATTTTTGGTTGAAATGGTCGTTTCCTTTGAATTTTTATAAAATTATACAATATTTATTTTCATTAAAATCATTAAATATTTGTTTTCTATTGGAACAATGATAGAGTTATGCTCTTGCCTCATATTAGCCTTGTTCGTCAATCTATCAATATTTTATAGCATGATCGAATAATCCAGAATGTCTAATGATAATTATTAATTGAAAAGTGATTAGAATTCTTCTATTCGAATCGTTGCCGTATTTATTTGTTTCATTTTTCATATTATACAAACTTTATTAGACATTTTGACACAGGTTCAAATTCATTACATTGAATTTTTTTGTTGGTGTATGCATTGAAACTTTGGGACATGATTATATCATTTTTACGACAGAAGAAAACAATAGAATGCGTTGAATTGATTAAAAAATTATAAGGAAACATCAATTTTAACCAAAAATAACAAAAACGGTGTATCATTCTTATTTATTTATATATTAAAGTGAAATACCCTTGGGTAAAATAGTTTAAGGCAAAATTCCTTAGTGCTGTTCCAAACAATCAAATCTCTATTATCTTCTCCTGCAAACTAAGGACAGTAAAATATAACTAAATAAAGTTTCATTTTAAAATAGGAATGTTTTTCTTAAAAGTGAACGAATACTATTTATGCATGGCTGGCCCTTGCTTTTGCTTAGCCTGTGGCCTAAATCCTAATATGACTTTCTAATGATAAGAATAGTAATAATAATTTTATTGTGAGTGGGGCTCTTTTTTTTTATTTAATTTGATTTATGAAGAATATTTTCACTCTTTATTCAATAAAATGTAGGCCTTTTTATCAAATATTCTTTTTCAGCAGCCTTTTTTTTAATCATTTTTGTCCATATTTTAGTTAATGAAGTTTTATTTTAGAAAACAATATTCCTTACTAGTTTTAAAATGATCTCTCTTTAAGAAACGCATTCTCTTATTTTAAGCGTATTTCCAGAAAGTGCAAGGCCCACTCCAACTTTAATGGCCTATGAAACACCCTTTATTTATAAACTCTGAATCATTATGTACACTTAGAGTCATTAATGTCGATTCAATTGCATATTCAATAAGGTGTAAGGAGTCAATCCCAAAAGAAAAGGAAAAAATGATTTGTGAAAAGACTATAAAAAGGGTAATGTTTTTATATTATTCTACCTATCTAGGCCAATTGCTTTTATCAAAGCTCATTTCCTTTGTTTATAAAAATACCGAACGAAAACATAATAATTCATGGACATTAATTATGTAGTAATAACCTCGATCTTCCTTTCATTTAATTAGTCATTCACATATTTATGTAATAATATGCAGATCAACAACCACAAAATGAAACGGTTATCAAATATTTTGCAAAATCTTTTAGATAATCAAAATATTGAGACTCGGAAATAACCGTTCAAATTTTGTTTTTTTCCTATAGAGTAGAACTCCAGAACCATTCAACCCACAGTTCTAAACATATTCGGTGTTTGACGTACAGTGACGATAAAACTTTGTCACTGAGCTCCTTATCTAGAACACAAATTTGGAACCCGAGCCGAATCACGTTACTTTTGTTGACAAAATACAATTCGTGTTTCAGTCCCATGCCACACATTGGTGCTGTTGTTCAGCGGATTATATTACATAGAAGATGAAGTAGATGGTGTCAAAAAATATGTAGTTGACTAAATCATTCAAATTGTAGTATGAAACTATGTTAATTACATAGAACTGGGATATCTACAGAGGGTTGGCTGGACCGGCTATAACTCCCCAAAAATGGGAACTTTTGCTTTTTACTAAAAAATTTAATATTTTAATTTTTTTCAAAATATTTATTAAATTAAATCTTTTCAAAATATTTATTAAATTAAATCTTTTCAAAATATTTATTAAATTAAATCTTTTCAAAAATTTAACTTTTTGTGAATAGCTTTTGAAATATTTGAAATTTTGTTTAATTAATCTTATTTTTAGTGAACAGGTGTTAATTTTTAGAAAAAAATTTAATTTAATTTCTTCTTCAAGTATCTTTAAAATTTATTCGGAGCTCAACCTCATCGCTTTTCGACACTCCTTTCGGAACAAATTAGGGTCGACTTCTCTTGGTTTTCTGTATTTATTGACCGATGAATTGAGTAAACTCAATATATAAAAATACTCCTTTTATAATTTGCTATTCTTTTTAAATGTTTGAAATATTGGGACTTCCATAAAGATATACAAATAACTTAATCAATGGGAAAAAGATATTATTTCTGCGAAAATGAATCATAATGTTTTATAAAAGTTATCATCTATACAGGGTGAGGACTCAAAATTAGAAAATTATATATATTTTTATTTTGTACCATTTTTATGGCAAACTTGTGAAGTAAAAGTTGGTAATTCAACAGTTTTCTACACTTTTTATTCAATATGGCCGCTCTATTCTAAATTAAGTACGGGGATAAACAGAAATACAGCTGGCCTTGATTAAGTCTGAGAACAAGTTTTTCCACTCCTCCGTGACCACGACCTTCAGGGCATCGACATTTGGGTGAGAAATCTTGCTTGCCTTGGCCTCCAAGACACACCAAACAGTAAAGTCCAGGAGGTTCACGTCGGTTGAGGACAAAGTCCCGGAGTCTGCTGGCCAGAAGACACCCATTTTCTCCCTAATAAAATACTGCACCTTATGGGACGTGTGTGCCGGGTGACGTCGTGGGTAAACTCATAGTTGTCCTAGGTGAACATAATCTTCAACCATGGGAAGAGATGGAACTTGAGAACCTTGTAGTTGATATGTAATTAATTGCAGTGATTAGGTTCTTGCACTTAGGAATAATTCTTCACGTTTTCACCTATTGAGTTATATTATATACAGGATAATATATACGAAATGACTTGGCATAAAATGTAACGCAACTTAATATACATAAATAAAATTGCAACTTCTCATGCCCTCGTAAGATTTTAAAAGAATATTCATAAGGTCTTAAATGACATGAAATCTTTTTCAAAAAAACATATATAGACCTAATTTAGAAATCAATATTAAATTTAACAGTTTTCTTTCTATTCGGGTCACTCCTCCTCAACATACGTATACCCTCGAGCTTGCATTCATTTGGTTTTACACCTTCACCAGAAACGGAATAACCAGCAAAAAATAAACAAATTTTTTTATAGAAATCTTTACATTTTTCTTTCTACATTCTATTAAAGTTTGACGTGTTCTTTGAAATAGAGTTTCTTCATCAGGTGGTTGAATAAGGATTGAATAAGCTTTCCTCCTCTAATGGGATTTGGAAATAACCATGAACACAATCTATTTTAGCAAAAAAATTTAATCATGCTTGATACTCCGCATTATATCTTCACTTGTTGGAAATGGATGTATTGGACGTTTGACATATTTGTTAAGACGTTTGCAATCAACTACTAATCGGACTCCCTTGCCTCCTTCTTTGTTGACGAAACATGCAGGACTTATCCATTCAGTCGGGTTAGAAACTCATTCAATAATATCATCTTTAATTAATTTATCGATAAGTGCCTTTGCTTTATCTTGTTGATGTATGTTTATTGGACGTGTCGTCAAAGTTTTGTGCGCTTTTATATGTTGAGAGTGATCCAACTCAATTTTCATAGGTGGTCCATACATTGGTTTAGTAACAGAGAGTCACTGAATATATCTTTAAATTCTTCCATGATTTTATCCATCCCTTTATTTAAGCATTGAACTTTGTTCACTAAAACATTTGGAAACCCTTCCATGATGACTGATAATCTTTTCAAATCATCTATAACTCTGAGAAGCTCTCTTTTCATAGACGATGCAATTATAACATCAACCATAATACTTTTCCGACTTGAATGTGCAACTTCAAGTTGAGTAATTCCCTAACAGTTCATAGGATAATTACTTGCATTGAACAACCGTTGAATTGTGTTAGTGTCAGGAAACCCATTTTCTCTTATATAATCATAGGAAATTATACTCTTGCTCGGCCCTGTGTCCGGGAATGCCATAATCTTGAAATATTTCAAGCATCCTTTGAGACTAGATTGCAATTCCATCCTCTTCAAAGACATCGATCCTTTGATCTGATTAATATAAATTTTGGATGATGGATAACGTTCTGGACTGTTCATTCTTGAGATATATCGACTATTGGATTTTGTGTTGAATTTTGAATTTGGATTTGCCTTAGTAAGAAAAAAGGAAGACAAATTTCCTGGTTTTCCTCATTTGAAACATATAGCTGATTCTATACGAGGGCAACCTTTGATATGACTAGTACTTCCACACCGCTTACATACCTTTCTTACATTTTTATCCTTTTTGAAGAAGTTACTTTTCATCTTATTTGATGTATGAGATATAGGATTCATTGCCATTTGACATGATGTAGCTGCCTGGTATACACGACCTGTGCGCTTGACTTCTTCTCTGGTGGGATTTTCGAAATTTTGCAATTTTTTTCTTAATGTATTGTCTGTAGTTCAATTAACGTAACGAAAACATGGAGATTATCAACATTAATCTCAGATGTTCTTCTTTTTGTTCCAAGTATGCAACAAAATCGGCCCATGATTGTCCAGATCCTTGGGAATATTGAAAAAAATCTAATCTTCTTTGGAATGGAGGGCACAGATGAGGAAATTCATCCTCTAAAGCTTTTACACATCCATCTTCAACCTCAGAAAAAACCGGAGTAGCGCCTTGTATATTATAAGACTTATTCTCGCTCTCAGACTAGCATCAATTCTCTTGAACATCCAGTGGAAATTTATCAATTGAATTTTGAGTATAGTACACTTTTGAAACTTTTGACCCATTCAGCTAATTCATGAGGATTATAATCCTTTGTTCAATTAAAAGGTAGTGAAGAGTTGTCAATATGGATAATGCTACTAGAATGTTCGGGTGGTTTATTTAAAGTTGGTTCAGCTGGTTGCTCATTCAAAGACATAGTATCTAAAAGCTTCTCTAGTGTCTCTTGATATTTTGTATTATATTCCTCCAATTGGGTATTGTATTCATCTATTTGATTTGGATCATGTCCATCAATTCCATATAATGATCCTCCAATGATTCATAGATTTTTTTAAAGACGAATCCTTGCTTCATCTAGGAATAATTTACCTCCAGATGTTTTCCGTGCTAATAGGGACTTACACAAACTGTTTATGCTATTAACAGCTCTGGTTACTTGAGCCTTGTTACTAGGTGATTGCTTCTTCAAGTCGTCACCTCTTCCAAGCATTTTCACTTATCAATTTTTATAACTTAAAATCCACTTAATATTTTTTTAAATAAAAGTTTTTAAAGATTCTTAGCTATAATTATTAGTAATTACCGCCTGCGCCATGATATGTAATTAATTGCAGTGATTAGGTTCTCACACTAAAGGAATAATTCTTCACTTTTTCACCTATTGAGTTACTTCTTTATTATATTATATACAAGATAATATATACGAAATGACTTTGCATAAAATGTGACGCAACTTGATATAAATAAATAAACACACAACTCCTCAGTAGTTGACTTTCTCGTTGGCCTTGAAGGGAGGCATTTTACTGTAGTTGGACGCCAGTACACCAAGAAATATAACCTAAACTGAATGTTTGGTCCTCGGCCTGATTTCTTGATTCAGCCAAGAAGTTATAATTTCTCCTGTTCAGAACAGCGTCCACTGTGAAGATCTTCTTGTCGGAGATTTACTTGTGTGCGGAGGATATAACACACCCTCTGCTGTTTTGATTGTTGGTCGGACATTTTTGATTGTATAAAAACAAAACAAACATCAAATTGTAGCTTTTTGTCAGTTCTTTCGAATGGCACCAGTTACTAAAAATTTCAGAGTTTTAGAACTGAGGCTAGACAGCCTGGAAGAGGATTCTACTTTTTCAGTTTTCCCCCTTTACAATAACATACTTATTTAGAGATAGATGTATTATGTAACTATATGAGCTTTATGTTCTCTTAAAGTGTACTAACGATAGTAAGTACAATTGAAACTCTTTCATACATTAATTAATAATGTATTGTCAAGAAATTAATCAGTATTACATGTACATTACTTTTATTTACATACATAAGTACATATCTTTTTGTATAATATTAGTTATATGATTTTTTTACTTTTTTTTCTAAATTTATTTTCTGTCGTGGCTACAAATGAACTACTGTCTAAGATTAACACTTATAATCTTATTTTGATAAAAATCAAATAAACAACTACGCATAAGTTAATTTAACGGTATTCATAAAACTATAACATCTGCGTCATATTGTTGTGTCTAGTTATTCTAAAATCAATAGAGCCCTAACTCTATTTCGCCCTTAGCTCTTAGGCATGTAATGTGCAAAAAATAAAAGAAATAGAAAAAGTCCATTTTTTGAAACAAAATTTCAACTTTTTTTTAAAATTCTACAGCTACTTAAGAAAAATCAAATTTTTTGTACAAAAAATTAGAAAATTTAATTTTTTGGAATTTTTTTTCAAAAATCCAACGCTATTCGCAAAAAATTATTTTTTGTGAAAAAAGTTTCAAAAGTCCACAGCTGCTCAGTTAAAATGATATTTTTTGTATAAAAATTTAAATTATCAAATTTTCTAGTAAAAAGCAAAAATTCCTTAATTTGGGTGGGCTACAGCCCCTCAAGTATATTCCCTATAGACGCCCCTTAATGTATATATCTAAATTGTATATAGATATGTAAATTATATTGTTGCTATGCTCAGGAGTGTGTTATAGAAATGTTTCGCACTAAGTGGGTCGCGAACCAAAAGTGGATCACAAATCTCTTAAAGGTCTACATCGTAGAGAGTTGAGCAAAAATCCAAACATTATAGCTTATATTGCAAGGGATTCAATTTGTAAAATAACTTTACGGATCCTGTCTTAAAAAAGATTGCATAATGCTAAGATTAGTTTTTATTGGATGACTATATTAGGACTAATTTGGATTCTTGAAAGGTCTCAGATCTTAGTTTATATTAAAATATTATATCATTTGTATATCTAAAAATTATGTATTTAAGCTAATAATATAAAATTGAAATAATTTTATGCGGGAAGTTTTTTTTGCTAATATCTATTAATTATTAATAATTTATACATTATGCGTAATCATAATTTAAAAATAATACAGGGACATTAAGATGTAAAAAAATAGCTACCCTATTATACTGTTTATATAGACAAACAGTCTGTATGTTATTCTATAAAATACAGTAGAATCTTATCAACAAGCTGATAACAATGATTCATGCCTCACTGTAAAGGACTTGATTCTACCTATTGGCCTCTCCATCACATGTAAAGTGTTTTCTATATCAACAACAATGAAATTAAAAATGTACAACGTGAAGTGATATGTGATCAATATTACGTAAAATATATTGATATATGTGTTAAAAAACAATAAGTTATTTAATATGCTAAAAAATATATATATGAAAATCAGGAATATGTATGGGTAAGATTAATGAAATATCCGGTTCAGTAAGAATAAGTGAATTTAAATTTTAATAGTTTTCATAAATATGGGAAAGAGTGAATTAAAAATTTAATTCTATATTCAATTACTCTGGGTTTTGCTATAATAATTAAATATGCCATCTATTTTTACAGGGATGATTTTTAAAATTTTAAAGACTCGTATTGCATAAAATAACTGTCTTCGAGATTTTTTTTTCAAATGTATTTTTTTCCAAAAATGAATGAAAAACAAAATACTAAATTTTTATGACTGCCTGGAACATATAATTTTTGCAAAAGATTGAAAATCCCAGAGGGAACAATTAATAACTCTATTAAAAATGGGCACACTTTCAAGTTAATCCACATGATTGTCAAGGTCAATTGGTAAATTATTTTAAAGATAAACAATTTTGTAAAAGGCAAAAATTTATTTTACTTTTTTTTTTGGGGGGGGGGATGGACTGCAGCCCCTCCTGCCTAACTCCAGTGGACGTCTTTGATGCTCAAGGTGTTTTATCCAACGTTTATTTCATGCAATATACCCAGTTCTGATGACTTAAAAGGCAACACAAACTGTTTTGAATATTGTAGTTATAAAAAGTCATCTTGAAAAAATCAAATGAAATCCATTAGAATTAACAGACGCTAATTTTAATATTTCATCAAGAACAAATCAATTAACCAAACTGGTTTCAATGTTTTTTATTCCTTACTCAGGGAGAAAAATCATTTTTAGTGATAAAAGTTACTGTTGGAAGCCTTACAAGTTATGAATAATTATGGCGTTGTGTATGAGAGAGAGTTCCGTCAAAATTTGTAGATAGACATCATAAAAAACCAGTAATGGAGATCTGATATTATATACAGGAGGGCTCTAGAGATATATATGTTTACTCAAACATTTGATATCAATTTATAGAGTTTCTTTGAAATAAGAATCCATAGTCAATAAGTTCATAAAAATTGAACAGAGCGTGTTACTCTCTTCCTGGGCGTTAGTCTACACATAAGATTAGTGATGCAAGGTAAATTTTAGAACTGGATAAAAACATTAAATACCCAGTTAAGAAGACAAAACAAAGAAAACATATGCGGAACAATTTTTACTATTTCTATGTTGCAATAATCTAGGATCTTGAATGATAAAAATCCGATTTTTATGTATACAAGACAATGCATTATGTCATTAAATGTAAAATGCTTTGTACATAACTGATAGAGTGATCATTTCAAACTAAGGAATTCAATTGAGTATGAAAGTGTTTGTTAGGCTAGTTTTAATGCTGACATTAAAACTCCAAAAAACCATACTGGTTCCTAAGGAACATTTCAAAATAGCATTGAATATCATGATTTAAAAAGTGGCAAATGGACCTCAAGGCATCATCAATGCTTATAACAGTTAATTAGTTGCCATAGGAATAAAGTTTTATTTTCTTAAGTTACTCCTTTGTTTATTGCAGAAATACTTAATTATTTACAAATTACATAAATCACTTCTAAAACAATTTCATTCTTCTAACATTTTATTGACTCAGGACATAAAAATCAATGCATAAAAACCCTATATCCTTAGGAATTTTTTAAAATTTATACACACTGTTTTTACAGCCTTACTGGCTAATATTTTTTTCATTTATATAAACACTTGTTTAGGGATTTTTTTAATATTAAATTCGAATTTGATCTTGCATTTTTTCTGCTTGATTTAGTTTTTAAATATTTACATTTATTTTAAATTGCATCTAGTTAGATCATCCTTTTCCCCTTGAAATAGGCAAAATAAATTTAAAAATTCATTACATATTCGTTTTCTAGTGTTCAGTCATTTCAAAATGATATATTTACCTTAATTTACACTAAAAAAATGGGTGAAAACATCTAAAAAGTGAAAACTTTCCTATGAATGCTTACAACTTCTTTAGTTTTTAGTTATAGGAAAGAAATAAAAGTGTCAATATAAAATGATATTTTTTCTTTAAAGACTGATTCCATAAATATCTTCAATTAAAGGGTAACGTAACCTTTCTATAATTTTTTTTTGAATTTGATAAGGGTTTAGATACTATAAAAAGAAATATTCATTTGAAGTTCCATACCTATAAATGTATCCATATATGAAAATTTAATTATAAAATGTACTTTAAAGTATTAAAAAAAAGTATTTAAGTATATTACTTTTCTTTTAATTTTTCAATTAATCTGAAAATTTACGAAAAGTTGGCTTGATAACATTTTTTTATACATAGTAAATATTTTTTTATTTTTAACACCTAGGTTTAATCAAAATAATGCTCAGGACTAACAATTAAAAAAATGGGCTTTAAACAATAAAGAAATTGTTTATCTGCGTAAGTTGCATTAATTTTTACAACTTTACATAAATATTCTTTAAATGTTATTTTTTTTATAAATTTACCGATTGAGAAAAACTATTTATACGAATCCTTTTGATAGGTTACCATTAATAAATCTTCCTTGGTAATGAATATAATATTTTTGCTATGTTTGTCACTTCACGTTCATGCTGAGCACGAAATTAATGTGCCAAATATTTATCCAGAAAGTTCAACATACATTAGTTCTCCGGGATCAACTTGGACTATATCCTGTAAATATAGATCAACAAAAAGTGAAATTGGTTCGATTCAATGGATTACAGAGAAAGTTAGCTCCACACTTGAGAGTAGAATTACTATTGAGCATGATTATGACGAATTAAATGATTTATACCATTCTGTTTTGACCCTTCGGAGTGTTGAATACTTGGATACAGGACCTTATACTTGTTTAGCAGGGGGAAAGTCAACAACTGTCTATTTATGGGTTGATGATAAGGAAAATCTAATTGATTATGAGGGCAGTTTGCACTATGTCAATGTATATCGTTATCAAAGAGTCGTTCTTCCTTGTCGTCCAACGCATCCCGATGTTCAATTTAGGTCTGTATATTGTTTTTCAATACTTATGGCTGATGCAATGATTAACCATATTTTCGTTATAATTTATGCTCAAGTGAAAGTTTAATAAGAAATTACAAAACATACCCGTATACTAGAATTTTATCTTTATCTTTAAATAAAACGTCCAAAAAATCAATGATATATTTGACAATTACTGGAAATAACACCTTAAACTAATTTTTTTCTTTGCCTCAGGTTTTTCAAAAATGGAGTGGATATAACGGACAATCTTTTATCCCGACTTTTAACCTATCACATTGAAGAAGGACTAATTATAGCAAACGGTAGTTTAAACTATCACAACGGACAAATCAAATGCCAAGCTTCTAGGGAAGGAACTATCAAAGATCTACTCATAATCCTATTTTTTAAAGAGCTCCCAGAAGTTTTACCTCCACCAGCAATTCAACTCCGAACTCCGAGGCCCATCGAAGGAGAAAATGTAACTCTCGACTGTAGAGTTTTGTTTCAAGATTATTACTCCAGTTTAAACCTTCAATGGTTGCTACCTCATGGGGACGGAGACAATCAAAAATTCATTGTAGGAAAACAAACAACAAAAAATTTCAAGGGTTAGTAGTGTATACAATTGATGTTTCAGAATGGCAGTCATAATTCAATTTTATAAGGAGGACAGCATTTTCAACTAATGTAATTATTAATATTTATGATACTTTGATATTAACAGAGTGCAATAGTGTTACAGTTTATGACATTGTGAGACATGGAAAATACATTGCAGGGTTCTTGAACAATTCATATTACCTAATTTTGTCGACCGAATATTGAAATCAAAATTGATAAAAGTTTTTATTCAAAATAAATCATTATTAAGTTATAGAAAAACAGAATAAAGCACATACTTTTACATAAAATTAAGTTGTCAATATATGTTTAATGGCATTTTGAAGGTTTTTAAGAGATAATTAAAAATATATTCATATATCTTTGATTTGTTGACAGATTATACTATGCAACAAAATTTTCGCCCACTGGCTAAAAACCACATTTATTATTTTTATAAAAGCCTTAAAAAAAGAAAAATGGCATTTAATTTTTTTGAACCGCAGTTGTTTTGTCCTTTAAAGCCTGTTTTTTTAATCGCGTTTTGGAGTAAAATATTAATCCAGAGCCCTATTTCAAAATGAAATAACTATATAAATGAAGTTTTAAGATAATAATAATTTGCATTTTTCTCTCAACAACCCTCACAACAACATAAAACCTATACTGACAACTCAATTTTATGTAAAAGTATGTGCTTTATTCAGTTCTGCTATAAAGAAATAATGATTTCTTTTAATTAAAAAACTTTTATAGATTTTGAATTTAAAAAAAAATTACTTTATATATCAAGTATTTATGCATCACAAATGCCCATAAAATGCTAGTCAAGTACAGTTTGATGATTAATTTTATTTATAACTTATATGTTCATTTTTTGTAAAAGTAGTTGTTTAATTCATCTTTGAAAAACGATAATGTAGTTTGTGATAAAGTTTCATCTCAATTTTGAGATTTAACAATCTGGCATCAAGTATAGAAAATATGAATGGTTCAAAAAAGTTTGAATGTTGTCTTCATGTCTAACATTACCAAAATCTTTAAACTCCGAGTCCATGGGTCGTTTATGACCACGGCAAAGAAAAGCATGTAGGTTTGAACACCCGCAATCACTTCAGAAAACATTTAAGCTCCATCCAAATAATTCAAAATGGACTCCAGGCCAATGGGCTGATTAAAGCTACGGCAAAGATATCAAGCAGGTTTAAAACCTCCACCGCTACTTCATAAAGCATATCCCTTCCAAAGACTCTGAAATAAGCCCCCCGGCCCATGTTTGGATTAAGACTACAGCAGGGTTACCAAGCAGGTTACAAACCACTGCCAAGACTTCATAAAGCATTTAAGTCTCTTCTGAATACTGCAAAATAAATCCCCCCGTAAATTGTACATATTTTACTTTTTATATAGCTTATATTAGGTTGCCCAGACGTCCCGCTTTTATTGGGACCATCCTATTTAACAACACTTACTACATGAATAATTGTCTCTTTTTGATTGTTGCGTAGTTAATGTACTTTTGAACCCATAGGCTTGGTGTTCATTTTGAAGTATTCAGAGGGGCCTAATTTATGAATTGACGGCAGTTGTTTGTAACCTGCTTGGAGGCTCTGCCATAGCACCAAACAAGTTTTGGGCTTAGGTATTCAGATTTCTGGCAATTGTCTCCAGTGCAATTTTTCGTTCAGGGAAATAGACGTTTATCTAACTTAGCTTAAATTAATCCAATAGTGAGAAATGCTTATTTAGATCTAAAAATCAATTGTGACGGTATTTCTGATATCGTCTAATATATAACCGATATAACACAAAGATCAATATAGCTATTGTTTTTATATTCCAGAGCCTGGATTAGTGGATCATACAGTGATTTATCGAACATTAACCATTTTAAATGTGGATATCACCGATTCTGGAATGTATACATGTCAGCTTACCGCAGCTGAGGGAAGTGTACTCGTTTCAAGCCCTCAGACTCGATTTAATTTAAAGATTTACGAACAAGATCAATATCGATACATTTCAGACCCTATATTTCGTGGAGACTCAAAAATAATAATCAATGATAAAAAATTCTACGAGAAGGAAATCCGTTGGATATTTGACATCGAGGCCTATCCTAATCCCGAATATTCTCTTATTACCCCAAATGGAGATGAATTTTTTTTTAACTCTGATAAGGACAAATATGTATTTGAATCCAGTGATGACAACAAAAGAAAGAAGCTTGTCATCAATAATCCTTCACTTAGTGATACGGGTGCTTATCTCTTCATCATTAGAGTAAAGGATTCTGTTTTGCCCTCATTGGAGAAAAGTGTTCGTTTAACCTTTCTCTATGAAAAACTTCCTGAATTAAAAATCAAAAGTACAAATCATCAAAATACTTCTTACTTTATAACAAACAGTATGTATAATATAACATGTGATGTACTTGGATTTCCATTGGACTTTCAAACCTTTAAATGGGTGTTTAAACCATTAAATGGAGAACTTATTCAGATTGATGACTATATTTATGAAGAAAATCATCATCGCTATCAATACAAGTTTAAAGCAGAATTACATAATGTCATTGCAGAGGATGACGGATATTATGGATGCTCCATCTGCTCCCTTCCTTCAAACTTACCCCATCAAAATCAAGAACCCATATGTCGGAGTAAAATGATGGACTTCTTAAGAGCCGATAGCATCCATGGACATACCATTTTATCGAATAACACTCCTCATAATATCAAAGAAGTAAAAGTTGAGGATGAATTAATCCGTGGGGACGAAGTAAATTATTTTTTAACATGTCTAGCATCTACTAAGGAATTTCAAAACGTAAGTTGGTGGATGCAACAAAAAGTTAGTGAGCCTTGGACACAAATATATTCTAGCATTGTGACTCAAGAGACACTCAGTATTAATTCAACTATATTCTTTGATGCTGATTCCCCAGCATACTCTGGAAATTACGAGTGTCGTGCTTTTAGGAAAAATAGTGAAGATCTTTCTATACGAAAAGCTGTCATTAAAATAGTACCCTCAATATCTCCAACTAAATCTCCCCATAACACCATGAATGGCACTAAGATAAGCTTAGAAGCTTCTGGCGTGTTTGTATTAAACTGTGATGCCCAAGGTAGACCTATTCCTGAAGTAAAATGGATGAAAGATGGCACTCCTTTTGATGTTGAAAGTGATGAAACGGTTGATTTTGGATCAAGCAACTTTATTTTATTTTTCAAGTATGCTACACCTAAACAGTCAGGAAAATACTCATGTCATATATTTAATCGAGCAGGGGAGTTTAGAGCATTTAAGGAGATTTTTGTTGCAGAAACAAGATGGATAAACAGTGCTCTACCCATGATCTTAGTCGTTGTAGTTATTGTTATATTAGCATTATTTATTTTTATCATATTTCTTGCCATTTGTCTAAAGCGATATGCCGATAAGAACAAAAAGCTTAGTGCGCAACAAGTGCACGAATTAATAAAAGGCCATCCGGAAAGTATGAATCCGGATATGGATATTCAAGAGCAAGCTCATCTTCTTCCATACAATAAAGATGAATTTGAGTTCCCTAGGGACAGATTGAAAATTGGCAAGCTTTTAGGATCTGGGGAGTTTGGATATGTTAAACTAGCCCAAGCTATTGGACTTATTCCTGGTGAGTCTATTACAACTGTGGCTGTTAAATCTGTAAAGCCTAATAGTGATGATTCCTACTTTCAAATATTGGTGGGAGAGCTCAAAATAATGACTTATCTGGGTAAACATCTCAATATTGTTAATCTCCTTGGTGCTGTAACTTCAGGTATTGATCGAAAAGAAGTTTTCATTATAGTAGAATTCTGTGAATATGGAAATTTATCAAAATATTTGTCAAATAGTCATCAAAATTTCATCAATCAAATAAATACTTACACTGGCAGATATTGTCCCGATTTATTAAGCGAAAGCAAGAACAATGAATACATTTTACCTAACAATAATAACTCTGACAATGCTATAGATCCATTAATTACATGCAATGTAAGTATTAGCAATAAGAGCTCCGGAAGATCCATGGTATCTATTGGGAATGCTTTGAAGACGGAAGATCTTTTAGATTGGGCAATGCAAATTACGAACGGTATGGAATATTTATCTCAAAAACAAGTTGTTCATCGAGACTTGGCTTGTCGAAATATCCTAATTGCCAAAAATAATGTCATCAAAATATGTGATTTTGGCTTGTCAAGAAATATGTATAAAACTTATTCTTCATCCAATAAAAAAAGTTCTCCAGTCCCTGTCAAATGGCTCTCCATTGAAAGCTTAAAGTATGGTACCTTCACAAGAAGATCTGATATCTGGTCTTTCGGTGTAGTTCTGTGGGAAATGTTCACTCTAGGAAGACTACCCTATCCAAATATGGAGTATGGAAATTTACTCCCATTTCTCGAGTCAGGAAAGAGAATGGAGCAACCCATGTACTGCCCAGATTCTATTTATTATCGCATAATGCGTATATGCTGGTCTGAAAATCCAAGTGAAAGACCCTCCTGGATAGCTATGAGGGATACTTTTGAGTTCATGGTAAGCAACAAAAGAGACATGGAAGAATTGGCTACAACAGAAGAAATTAGACATCCCAACTTAGACGAGCTTCTCACAAATATAGAAACAAACGGGTTTATCGTTAATAATCCAACCTATTTACCAGATTCTTCACCACATTTTCCACCAACTTGTGGAACAAGTCATCCATTAGAGGATCTCAATGGCTATTTGGTTCCAAAAACTTTTACCTAGTCCCTTTTTTAAGTATATATTACAATGTAACCTTGATAATACTTAATTTCATTGTTTATTTATTATCCTACTAATTTTGAAGTAAATAGGATAATATTATACCAATTCATTGACTCTGTTATTTCATAAAAAGTCAAAATTTCACATTTTAAAACTTTTATGTAAACGGTTTTTCTGTATCTAAAACCAAATAAATAGAAAATTAAAGAATAGTTAATTATTGCTTTTTTCACTCTTTTAGTTCATTTTATTCATGTTTATTTGAACTGATGGAAACTTATACTTATAACAATATTAATGCAGAACAAAAACTAAAATATGGCTGAAATTACATAAGATACAAATTCATCTTTAAAATGTAAATTTTATATTCTTTGTTATTACATTTTATAAATATTATGCATTCGTGAACTTATTTGAATTAAAAACTGTGAGTGGGAACCTTTGTTTTGTTTTTCAGAAATATATTTAATTTAATAACATGAAAGTATACAATATTCATCCTTAAGAGTTGAATGATTTACATGAAATCTTGTAAATTTAAATTGTGATGATATTGTCAATTATGAAATATTTTGTACGAACTCGTAAAACAAGATTAAAATGAATGTAAGGCTCACACTACATATTTATGTATGGGAGAAAGGGATATTTTATTAATATTAAGGATAATAGTTGGAAAAAAAAGGTCACCATGACAATTTAAGGAATGTTTTGAAGGAGAGCATTTTAGCTGTCATTACATATATTGAATTAGCTGGGAGCAGTTATGAACACCAATTTCATTCTGTATCTGGAAATAATATATGCAGGAAAGACTGCAATTTTGACCCTTAATTCTACTCAGGGTCTAACAAGAAGTGATGCATATTTTAAAACAACTCTTTTTTTTCAATAAAACATGGAATATTTTTCTCTAAAACATGGAACATTTTTCTATAATATAAGCTAGGATATTCCTTATCTCTATGAAGGATGAATAAATTATAAGGGCCTAAAGAAAAGTGTCGTTTTTCATAATTTATCACCCTAAAAATAGAAGTTTGTCGAGTTCAGAAAAAGATACAGAATCAACAAAATATTTTTATTTTCATAAAAAACCCTTTTACATCAGTTTTATTCATTGTACTTCAATTTTGGTGATTTTTTTAATGGTAAAAAGTTACCTTGAACGATAACAGTCTTAAATACTATAATCTCAGACTTTTCTTAAGCCCAATGATCCAGATAAAAAATGAGATCTGTTCTGGAATCTTCACTCAAATATGAAAAATATTCTTTTATTTATTTCATTGGTAGAAATTTCGTGTTCTTTAGTGTTATTTAAGCCGCAGGAGTAAATTGATAGTCCGACTTTTTCACATCTTACCCATAAAATAGAGTCTAAATTTTTTTATAGTTTCTCATCTTGAGAGGATAATCTTTGGAGGCTATGGTTATAAAATATCTGCAAAAAAGACACCCACTATAAATCAAGTGTGGTCTCATTAGATATTTGAGTAATAAATTTGAAGACGATCTATCAAATAATAAATCCAGTAGTTATACAAGCCATGGTCTATTAAAAAGAAGCAAACTAAAAATCTATAAATCTTATACACAAAAAACAATATTTAATCTGGCAAAAGGTGCAATTTGGCATCTTTTGAAGCAATACTCAGTAAATCCTTGGAATTATTAAACGAACAAATATATGTTTTTTACTCCTCTAATGAACTCAACAGTTTGTCAAATATCCAATTAAGGTTGGGTTTAGAGCAAGAGCCTACATGGTATCCATATGAAAATCATAAAAAGCTTCCAATGTCAAAGTTTGAGCATACTGTGACGTCAAATAAAGCTAAGATTGTTTATGTAATATATTGCATCATAGGTTAATTAAAAGTTATTGTTGGGAAGAAAGATATTAATGTGGAACCAAAAGAAATGATTAAGAAAATTCTGGAATTGATTTCTTCTAATTTCTTTTATTCTAATATATTAAAATTTACAAAGTTTATTTTTCATTAAGGATAAAGGAAGACTAATATATAAATTCCGGGCCTTGTTTTTAAGAGCTATATGCGTAGCAAAATTATCCGACGATTTTTAAATTGATTGAATTAGTAGCAAAGAGAACGTTTTATTTCATAGTTAAAAGCTATGTTGCCTCCGTTAATTTGCAAAAATAAAAATAGGAAACAAAAGAGACATAGTCAGTCTTGAACAAAATAGAATAGTAAAAAGAGTTCTAATTTATCGTAAATTCATTTTTTTGTGTCTAAATATAAAAATTATTATATTTAATATTAAACTATGTCTATAATATTTTAGCAAGTAAATATATATAAATTTTTTTAAATGTGAGTCTATGTAAATAAATTATTAATTTCTATAATGTAAATAAACTATTTTCTAATTTATTGATGTCATACACTTGTTCTAAAACATAATATCCATGTATGTCAAGTTACCACATCTTGTTCCTTGCCTTGTTTCCAAATCATAGCCATAATCAAATATTTTTTTGTCACAGATTTATATATTTAAGATTTCCCTTAAGCAAAAAAGAGGTTGTGTAATTTCAATTTCCTTGCTTGAACATTCTTTATTATGTTCACAAATGTTTCTAAAATACGGAACATTTATAATTTGTTCATCGCAAAACCTTTTATCGGAACTTTGATGAGTTGATAAAATCTTTACTAATTTATTTGTTCAATTATATTCTAGATAAACCCACAATAAATATTATGAACATATGAAGTTACAATAAATTTTGTTTTAGTACGTAAAATACTTTGAGGCTTTTTCTTATATTCTTTTTCGAGCAATCTCAGGTTGTTTTCAAATGTGAAATGTTTGTTTCATTTCATATTTGACATTTTTAAGAACAATAAATATTAAATGTTTCTTTTTATTTACATAATATGTGGTTGTATAGGAAAAACAAACATATATGGCTCACAAAGCACAACTTTGAAATTCTATATATTTTTTGTAAGAGATATGATTTTTCAAATTCTATATGCTCATCATAAACAAAAAAATTGTTTAACATGTGTTAAACATAAATTTGAAAAAAAAATCCAGGATTATTGTAGTGTATTTGGAACTGAGGAACGTAATTAAGACCTATAATTATTAAAACTAGGATGACGGAGAAATCCTTTATCCTTTTCATTATATATTTTAATATATAAATGCCTATATGAATTATTTTCAATCGGTCTAAAAATTTTTAGTAGCTCAATATTCCAGCTTTATCAAGGGGAATAAACCACACTTTTTATTAGTGGCATCTAAAAGTATATACTGTTACTATCATCTTTATAATTTCTAGTATTATATGCTGTTAATATACCTTTTTTATTCTTTAGGACGTCAAAATCTGCATGTCTTGCCCAGTACAGTACAATACATTAATACTCATACACGATGGTCCAACCTTGTATTTCTATTAACCATCAGCTTTATCAACAAGGTGTCTTAAGTAGGTTTTTTTTGTGCACTAATTTGTTTACCTTAAAATTATCATACAGTCTTGGATGCCCGAAAAATCGTTTTTGGTTTGGTATACTACTATATTAGTATTAAAACTGAAAAAATTCGTTTTTTGTTCTTATAAATAGGCCAAAAATAATGTATGTAAATTCGAATTCTGAAGTGAAATAATAGTTTATGGTCTTTGAGCACTTTAAATTGGGCTCGTCTAATTTGTGGACCAAATATTCATTATTGGTGAATAATTAGTTAAACTCAAAACTCGATGTAATTTCATAACTTTTATACGAACAAAGTAGATAAATATGGTATTAAATTTTGGCTGCTTTGTGAAGTAGATACGAAATAAACTTTACAAAATTGAATTTTATTAAGGAGCCCAAGATATGGGATCCTGACAGGGTATTCCTTCTTTTTAAAGATGTTTTAATGAGACTGATGGTTCCATTTTTCGAAAAAGGATATAATATATGCATGGAAAATTTATTTACATGCCTACCTTTAGCATTGAAGCTCTTGGAAAAAAGAACAACTTAGAACAACGAGAAAAAATCAGAAGGAACTAAATATTGATATGGTGAAAGTGAATAGAATGGTATATATGCAAGTAATTTTTTTGAAGACACCAATTTTAAAGCAATTTTTGTATGATACCAATGTAAAAAAAATGTGTATCTAGTATCAACCATGCATATTGATTCACAAATATATGGACATTCTACTAAGAAGGAACCAGAAGTTATTCTAGAGTTTTATATATAAACAAATTCGCAGACATGATAACAAAAACAATTCTGGTAGTTTCCGTAGTTAATATTCTTGATATTGCTACAATAAATGCATTTTTAATTTTTAGCTCCTCGGAAGCAGAAATCCGACGAGAAAAAAATAATCATTAGGCTAGCTGAACAGCTCGTATCAATGTATGTAGAAAGAAGACAGGGGAAATTTATGTAGTTTGGAAATACCAAAAAAATGAAAAAACTCTCAATTTGTTCAGGGTTGTAAAAATATGACAATAACAATTTGTTATGATTGCTCGACACCTACTTGTGGACGCTATACCAAAGAAAATTCTAAAATGTCTTTATGATTAAATGTAAAAACTATAAAATATTTAATAATAATTTTTATATAAAATGTCCATAGAAAAACTCTTTAAATATATAACAATTGTAAAATATTTTATAATGTATTATATAGATAAAATACACTATATGAAATTAAAAAAATTACATTAAAATCTGAATTAAAAAAAAGGAGTAAAAAATCGTAAGGTAAACTTTACTCTCATCCTAGACTGTCATTTTTTCAGTCATACTAGTGACAATAAATGAAAAACCTGTGATAAACGAAATTACATCATTTCTTTTTTCCAAAAGGCAAAAAAAAAAAGTTACCAAGTACCAAGGGTGTGTCGGAAATATATACGTATTCTAAGTTTGAAGGACGATTGGACAAGCCATATAATGAATTCGACTGAAAGAATTGCCGATGGCAGAAAATTCACTACCCAATTTCAAGTGGGTATAACATTTAATTTTTATTGCAATGGCTGTAGTAAGTTGTTTCACTCTGTTGTTCCTTTTTTGCTGTTATTGAGGAAGTTTGTTTAATGAAACTAAGAAGGTCTAATAAACTCCTCACAAAACCATACCTAGGCCATAATTTTTTTTTGGGCTTCCAAAAAATAAGTTAATTCTTTTGAAGAAGGCTCCTCAAGCAGTCGGGTTCGGCTTACTTAACTGGGAGTCTTATACTACAAAAATGTTGACATGGAGGGGACCAACAGATGGCAGTGAGTTAAGAGGTAACCTTATCCCGACTGCGTCACGTTACATGACTTATGAATTGAAAATACTTAAGGACAATAAATTGACGTTCGATTTAACAATGGATATTATACGGTATTTTTCAGAAAACTCAATGAAATGCATAAAATTTTTAAATCATATTATCAAGGTATTTAATAGAAAAATCCTAGATACTTAGTTTTATATTTCTGACTCTTTTGGTATTTTATGTTTTTCTTTGCTGTTGGAATTATTTTTGTGTCAATCTTATTTTTTTATTTTTTAGATTTTTAGCGTACTTTTGTAACAAAAGAAGTCTTTGGGAACTAATTTTAAATTACAATGTTTATTTATATTTTTACTATATGTAATTTCCTAAAATGTCATGATGTATTTATTTGATATATTATAAATTGTAAAATAAACACTTAAAAAAAATTACCAACAAATTAATTTCTTTATTTTAGATAATTTGTTGATAAAATAGTTAATAATTGCCGATTTTACAAAGTTCTGAAATATTTAGATTTTTCTGGTATAAACCCTGCTCCAATGACATTATTGCAACAAACTACATTAATTTCAAATTCCTGTTTCACACCAAATCTCATGGTACTCACTCTATACATCATTTATACCATTTGATATTTTTGTGTTGAAATTATTTTGCAAATTTTTAAAATTATAACAATGAATTAAAAAAAATCGTTTTTTGTATATTAGAAATTGAGATAATTCACTAATTTTCATAAAAAGTTGCACGAATAAAAACCGAGGATCTAAATTACCATTAATTTTGTACAAAATATCATGTCAAATCATTTTTTGGAAATATTTATTTTAGATGGCGAACGCACTACTCAATACTTCAACGTATGAAAGCGACTAACTACATATATTTTGAAAAAAAAATTTAAAATCTGGTGTCTAGAATGAAACCACGCCAACCGTGCCCTCCCACACTTAAGTTGCAGTAACCTGTATTTTAGTATCATCTTCTTTATTTGAATGTGAAAAATGGCAAATGAAACGAACAATAAGGTGCATTAAACGCTCTTATATTCTTGGATTTTTGTAAATATGACTCATAGGAATATAAACGTGTATGCAAAAATTAACGATATTGATTTGTCCATATACTAAATAGCTTACTCTCAACCAATACATTAATATTAAATTTTCTATAGAAAATAACAAAAGCTGGAGTTTCTATTATTTATTTTTTTGTATTCTGTATGGAAAAAAACTTTATATCGTTTATTATATGGTATTCAATCGGCCTCATTTATACAAGAAGACACTAATTTATCTTGGAAAAAGACTGTTTTGAATTCTACCAAAAATCAACTTATTTCTTAGCTCAGCTATTCACTGTCTGAGATGTTCAGAGTGACTTGGATGTTCTCTACAGTATGATTTGGGATCCTCTTAGTTCATAACGTTATCAGAGTTATAACATCCAGTTTGCAATTCTGCTTGTTAACATTGCATAAGCTCATGTGTTCAATTTTCTTTAAAACGAAACGGCCAGCACCTAGTCATTTTTTTGTTCAATTTTAATTGGCTTTTCTAGTTAGATCTCCCTTGTGAGTCATTCTGATTAATTATGTAGCAGAGCAAAAAATATATAATTTGAAACTCAATTTTGCAAAATTATTTCCTCAAAATTTTATTTTTGAATTTTTTTTCTCAAAACATTGACTTTTCTCTGACTAGCTATGGATTTATGGGTATTTTTCAAAAGAAATTAATATTTGAAATTTAATAAAAAATTATTAATTATTAGATTTTTTTTTTCAAAAAAAAAATCATAAAACCCAGCCCTCCCTAAAATATAATCCTGCAGACACCTCTGGTTAGACAATTATTCGGAACTATGGAGTTATCATTCAATACTTCCTGGGAATAGTTGATAGCTTAACAAGAAATAATTTGAATTGAACCAATCAACATTCATAGTTGAACACAGATGTGGTGGAAAGAAACAGAAAAATCGACTGACCATGAAATGATGTGTATTTGCTTGTTTTAATTTATGAAAATGAGCAAATACAATTTTAGCCCAATTTTTCTAGTGACTACATATCTTGGTACTATTTTGGTGAAAGAAATTTGGAACCATTTTTCCTTAGTGTTAGTGAGGTAACATCGTATGGAGTAATCGATATCTCTAGAAAATACCAAGTTGTCCATTAAAATCTTAACACTTGGGATTTTAAAATTTAACGAGATATAATTTTGTTAATTAACGATATCGTTTCAACAAAATTAATGATATAAACAGATGTGTTATCATTAATTTAGACGTCCTTAGCTGTATTGATGGCTTCCAGGTGGTGGCGAAAGGCCTGGCACCCGCTGTGGATTTATTCCTTAGTCATGGCATTCCAGTGATGGCTGATAGTGCATGAACTCGGCAATTGGATTAAGGGCACTGCAGTTCTTCCCCTCTACATATGCCCAAAAGTTGTTCACTTTTTTGATAGCTCTCTGGACATTCTGGTGTGAGCCCCGAGATCTCTTTTATCGGCCCTCATGGAGGGGATTTGCCTGTCCTATTTTCTTTAAATCTTCCGGGTCCATTTTTGACTTTTTGACGGAGCTCTTCTTGCTTTCCAACGTTTCGGACTTGCTGACGGTGTAGACGGTGGTCCTGGAGACGCCCAACTGTTTGGAGTGCGTGAATGGAATTTTGTCGATCACATTAATTGGTCATTTTCACGACTTGTACATAAGTAGAGAGCTCAAGTTTATTTTGTTTTCTAAAAAATTGCTTATGCTTTAATATATCGAAATATGAATTAATTTAAATCATTAATTATTGAATTAGTAAGTTTTCGGATTTCGATGGACCACCCTGTGGTAAAAAAAGGAGCAAAGAATGGAAAGACTGAATAAAAAAACCTTTACATCAAGATATCCAGAAGAACAACAACATAATAGGCTTCTCATATATTCCAATACATCCAAAATGTCTCTGTTATGCTGACGGTCTAACATTGGTTTTAAGTGGAAACCCTTGGATAGTATAAGATCAATAAAAATGATCATGGTACTTCTAAGAGGGGTTTCATACATATCGTGATTAAATATTAATGATGGAAAGACAAGAATACTGAGTTATTATTAAGGTATTATAGGAAAAGACTGGCCAAGTTTCCAGACTTCAACTGATATTCAACTACTTGGATCTTGGGTGGGAAATTCAGGATGCCAGAAAAAGAAAAAAGGAATGGCCGGACGAATTGCAAGGGCAAGCTCCTTTTTCATTGGCATGAACCTAAATATGTGGGACCTAGATTAAAGTATAAAACATTAAAGGCAACTATAATCCACCTAATGAAGGTCATTCCATATGATGAGAGAACAACAAAAAAATTAAATGAGATAGAGCTTTCATTCCTCCAGCAAAAGGAAAATAAGAATATTTCATACCAGAGGCTACACGGACCAATAAATACGTGAGGTTCATCTGTATTGAGTATTTCAGAGATATAGAAGGTTTTAAATTTTCATTGGATAAGGAAAATGTTGGACATTGAAGAGTTTTTGTGCGAAACTCTCAAAATTTTCTTAGAGGAAAATTATTTTTATTTGTTAGAAAATCCTTGTGCCAGTTATGGGATAATATATCAAATCCTCGCTTCAGATTCTAAACGCATGATAGTTTATTTGAAAAAAAAAAGCCAACCATGTCCCCTTTTCTTGGATACCTGGAGAGGAGACAAATACAAAGAGATGCGTCTGGTAGCATTATAGCTATAAAAAACAAAACATTTGTCAGCGACTGAAAAATGGCTTTAGTATCGCCTACTTTCAGGAACAATGGAAGTGGGTTCAAAGTTTCGAATGGGAGGGTCTTTTGTCCTTTTTACAATAAGTAAGTGAAATGAAGAGTCATCTCTTTACGCAATGTGATATATTGAAGCATCTGTATGGGAGAGTTTACAATTTTGTTGGATGCATTTAAGGTCAAGACCGGGCATGATGAGTTTTTAGGTTATAGTGGAACAGAAGAATATGTTGTTTACGCCATCATAACAAAGGTACAATAAATTATATATGCGAAAAGGGCCCAAGGAGACATAAACCTCTGAGGTGTTATCCCCTCTATCGATTTATAGAGAGCAAAGTGATAAAGGGACTCAGATGACTTATTTTATTTTTCTTTTTCTTTTAAATGATGTTGTTCTACATTGGTTTAATTTGAAATATGTATTGGTATATGCTTTTATATTTGTTTTATAAATTATAAAATATGTTAGTGTATAAAAGGTGATGTAAATAAAGGTATGGCATTAGATCAAGGGAATAATAAAAAAAAATGTATCATGAAACCTTTCATAAACAATCCCAAAATCATCTAGTAGTTAGCAAAATAAATCAATCACAGCGACTACTATTTATTTTTTAATATTAAGTAATCCCAGAAAAAGATTACTTAACATAATCTAAGTAATAATTTAAGTGATCTACCTCCCAGACTATCATTGTCATATAATTTCTCAAAAACTTTTAAAATGAATTACATAAATATATATATTTCATAATATTTAAATTCTATTAAATATAAAACTAAATTATAATGTGGCTTAGTAATATTTTATTCATAGCGTAGCTAGCTGTTCATTTGTATTCTATATGATAATCAAAATATCTTCTTATAAATAATAAAATATTATTAATAACAATATTAAGATAATGTTGTCCGTTTTCTGGTATACCCCCATAAAAAATAAAATCATTAAAATCTTACAAAAATATTTGGATATTCATATCTATTTATTTTTTGAAATTAAACATAGAATATTTTTCTATAATATAAGCTATGATATTTCTTATAACTATGAAGGATATAAGTTATATGGGTTTAAAGAAGAGTGAGTGTTGTTTGTATCATTTTAAAGCTTAAAAATGGAAATACTGTTTAAATTTTAAAACAAGTTAGTAAATCAATAAAAACACTTTTATAAAAAAACAACCTTTATCATCAGTTTAATTTTTCGTATATTTAATTTGGTGATTATCTTAATTGTAAACATGACTTTAATCGATAATAGTACCGAATTACTAGTATCTTAGATTTTTTTGAACCGGACGATCCAAATAAAAACATAAATCCGTTATGGATTCTGCCATGAATGGTACATTTGATTCTTGGCTTCAATTCATCAGTTCCACAGTGTTATTCAATAATAATTCCATAGTATAGCTTAATTAAAGAAAGTCTATTATCTATTACTGCAAACTGTAGACTAAGGAAAACAATGGGTGTCATGAACAACAATATTGATTTATGTTTACTCTGTGTTTTGATATTTACTTTCAAAAGTATGTAGTAATACTAAAAATAAGTCATTCTCAACTTTTATTCGTTCATAATATCCTCTATTCTATATAATGAATAAATTAGACTTTATATAATCTATGCTATATTTAGGGCTTCAAATTGAAATAATAAAAACCCCGAAAATTATGGTGACATCCCTGAAAATTTAAGGAATGTTTAAGATTAGAGCAGTTTAGCTTTCTTGACGTTTCAATAGATTAACTGCAAGCAGCTATAACATGACGGAAATAAAAAAAGTCCTACTTTGTATCAAGCAAAACATGGGCAGGAGTTTTCTATCCCTATTTCTATTTTGAGTCCAACAGGGGCTTACCTATAAAACTCCCCAACAAATCCTCAACGTTATTCTTTGTCATTTATTATTTTATACTTTGATTTTAACCTCCTGAAGATTGAAAGAATAATAATGAAAAAAAAATGTAAAAAAAAATTATTGTCAGGTTTCCAACGACAACCAAAATGGGACACATTATAATGCTTAAGACTTGCATCCCTAGTTGTCCATATTACACCTTATGGTGTTTAAAATAGGTACTTATAGCCATGAAATTGTCCTGTAGTAGTGTTTCGAAAAAAACATCATGCAGCAATAGTTTTGCACACAGGCTAAACCCCATATTAATTTTTGCTATTAAAGCCGTAGAACACGAAAATGATCATTAAAACTTTCAACCTCTACAGGTTTGGCCTTTAAAGCCTTTTGAAAAAAATCATGTTTTTAGGGTATTGCTACGATTCAGCGCCATATTTGGGCATGAATGAGCTATATCGATGAAAATCTAAGAAAATAACAAATTGATACAAATATTCAGCATTTGAAAAATGAGTTATTTATTAACTTATCTCGATTGTAATTAATAAAAAATGTATATAACCTCTAAAAAAGGGAGTAAAATGAAGTACCTTGCTTAGAACCGAATAATTTTTTTTCTTCAAGTGCTTTATCTCCTAGCTGAAATTATAGAATAGACATTACATTTTAATTTTTAAAAAGTGCAATTAAAAAGAGGTAAATTTTGATTGATTTTTGGTCTATTTTGTTTTAATATTTATTATGGAATATTTTTAAATAAGGTATTTAGATTGAGTGCAAATATATTAAAAAATTAACCTGGGCAGAAAAATGGAATTCGTAATATATCTATCAATTAATCAATGATTTTGAATATAAAGAATCTATAATCCTGTTTTAATTCCCTTATATTTAAATTTTTAATCATATTAAACAATATTATTGTTAAAAAACGCTTTAATTTTTTTTCACGGAATAATATCGTAATCTATATTCAACACAAACTAACCATCTATATAGGTCTTTCATGTCAAATATGGCTCTGAATCATAGTTATACCCTAAGAATTTGATTTTTTTTTAAAAACCTTAACTACACTCTTTGAAAGCTTAATGGTCAAATTCGTATTCTATGACTTAAATAATACTGATAAATATGGGAATCCGCCTCTGGAGGCCCCAAAATTTTCATTTTGTTGCATACTGATATCAATCTTAATGAAAAAAGAAATATTTATTGTAAATTTTTTTTTTTTTTGACATAACCAGGTCAGAGTAGGATCCGAGGTCTTAAAGAAAAAGGATATTATCTACTATTATTGTAAGGAACCATCCTTTAAATCTTCCAGACATTTTCTTTTATGTTTATTCTCCTATAATGGAAATAAATAAAATAATAATTTGATTGACGGTATGCTTCGACAGTTTTGAAAAAATTGAAAACTATTTACTTCACTGTAATTCTTCCAGCACTTTTGTACTAGTTACCAATATTTCAATAGACTAAAGAAATTTCAGAAAGTTAAAATTAAGTTTATTAAAATATTTTTATCATAGGCCATAGCTAAGTATAGCGTGCGTTTCTGAGTATTTTCAGCTTCAAGAACAAGAAGCTTAAAAGTGATAAAATTCATAAGATATATGTTTTTGAGATGTTGATTCAGAAAATCGAATAAAAATGACGAAATTTCAGATTTTTAACAGGTTTTAGGAGATGCTATTGGAGTTATTTGAATATTTGAGAATAAGCTCAATGTTCTCTACAGCAATTTTTTTTTTCTCATATCAAAATTTGAACTCTTAACTTTCTCTGTGCAAAAAATTGACAAGCTAGACGTATCTAGAAGTTTTCTTTTTGCCGAACAACAAAGGCAAAGTTTTGGGTGCGTGTATTTGAACTATACAAACTTTGTAAGAAAATTAAAAAACATTTGTAAAATTTGTGTTGTTTTTTTTTTCCATCGAATTTGAAGTCCAAATTCGAAATCTGCAGGAAAAGTTGCATACATTATTTTTTTTTCAGGCAAAAATATGTACAAAAAAAAAAAAAAAAAAAAAAAAAAAAAAAAAAGAGATGTCTGGGTTTAGCACCATGCTCGTTGCAAAGTACAATAATTAATATGAGCTCGGGTTATTTACAAGGATTACCCACGTGATACCATCCGTCGGGATCAAAATATCATTACTGACATTTTGCACAAAAAAAAACAAAAAAAACTTAGCTATGCTTATTAAAGCTCAAAAGTGGAGCTTTCCTGGAAAATGAATGGTGCAAAACAGCGCGACCACCACTGAATTTCAATTTTTCAAATAGAGATTCTGAATCTCCACCCAAAAACAAAAAAAAAAAAAAAATAGAATCAAAAATTTTTCATAAAAAACAGCATGTTTGAAATTCCCGTGATAATTTTCTGTTTAATTAATTACATAATCACTTTCAATTTTTATTTTTATACAGAGAGAAAATAATTTACACCATCTGCAATATGAATAATAATATTATCATCTTTGTTTGTCAATTCAATTCAATATTTCAAGGCAGGCATCACTTTCTTATGATGTAAACTAACATATGTCACTTAAATACTTTGATTTATGCTTGGATTATTCACTTTTGATTAAGTTTTCCAGTGGTGTTTCTCTAGAAGAAATAGTTACATATTGTCCAATATTCTATGAAACGATAAACCAAGAGCATATATCAATAAAATAGAAAAAATATTCCATAACTTTGTACAACTTAAAAGCTGATTTTCCTTTCAAAACTTAATTTTAACCCGCATATGATAATTAAAAAAAACATTATTTAAAAGTAATGATTCAATAAAAATAAGTTAAAAGGATAACATTATGTAATGTGGAGTAGTTCATTAAAATCGGAACACTATAATTTTAAACTTCAGTAAGATATAATTTTTTAATTAACATTAGAATTTCAACAAAATTAATACCATAAATAGATTTGGACCCTGCGGACGCCCCCGGGAAGGGAGTAGTATTTGTGTTTATTACCATACTCTAATAGTTACTTGTACTTAGTCTTATGAAACGTTATGCCTTAGCTAGCTACTTTTCTCCGAAACATTCTTCATATCATCAGGGCTACCTATGTGATGATTGTTGGTTTCTTTTTTTACATATTTACATGCTCATAATTTACAATTCTAACTACATTTTTGCATAATATGTCCATATTATCACTTATTTATTATCAGACAAATGCATAGAGTTAAAAATAACATATTTTTCAAACTTTTTTGTTTGCTATATAGTTAATGGACATAAAAAAGAATTAGGAGTTAATTCTTTTCTCCATTTAAAAAAGTATTCCTTTCAAAAATTCTATAATTAATCTAAACATAATTATGAAATGATGAAATTCACTAGGGATCTCAGAAAAAAAGTACATGTTGAATTAATAAATCTTTATAAATAATACTTATATTATAATTTGAAAAGGTAGGTTTATTAACCTAAGGTGAGTCAAATAGTAATGAAATGGAGTAAAAAAAAAAGAAGAAAGATCGGAGAGCCGCGACGACTTGAAAAAAAAAGCAATACACGTTATTAAAAAAGGAAATGAAAGTTTATTTAGTATGTTTTTTGTCAGGAGTCATTGGGAACTTAGAGACGTTGTTTTTGTATTCTAAATTATAGTATGAACAAAATAAAGAATAAAGTTACAGCTGCATTGAATACACATATTTAATAAATCAACATCCATATCTATATATAAGTGCCGTTTTTACTCCATATATTAGGTAAGTAATAAAACTAAGCTATTAATCAAAAGAGAATAAAGAAAATGGTATTTAAAAAATCATTTCAATTTGAATTTATTGATTTATTCGTTAAAATGCATATTATGTGAATAAATTATTTGATAAGAAGTGCAAAAAAATATTTTTTCGAAAGTTCTCTTTTAAAATGGATTGATTAGGGTGCTTTATTGATAAGAAAAGGGTTTCTAATTGTAGTGTTGCTCTGCATACAAGTAACATAGTAATACTGGGATTTTTGCTCATTTAAAACGATGATATACACATTTGGTATTGGAACCAATACCTCTAGTACGACATAAAAATATAGGGCTGCCAATAACCCTCTAATTTCTGAACCCCTTCCAAAAAAGTGACAAAAAATTAAATAAATATATGATTGAAAATTGTTTTCGATAGAAACACTATCAAATTTTGCATATATTAAGACATAACGATCGTTTAGAACTATACTTTTAGTCGAGCAAATATCAAAATACATTCCAAATTTTGTAAAAACAGAGTTGTATAGAGAATTATTACTTTTGTGAGAATAATCGTAGATATTTGATATATTCTTAAAGTTTGAAAACATATATTTATTAGTTAAATATTTATATTTTCGAAATGCATTTATTGTTTACCTAATGTTTTTTAAAGATTTAGGACTTACTATGTTCCAAAAACAAAGCAAACTTACAATCTCATTTTGTTAATAAGGGTATTTTGTTCATTTTTAATTCAATTAAAAATATGTACATAGGTTTAAAAGTGTCGTACTTCACCCAATTTAAAAAAAAAATCTGTTTTATTGCTGATACATACACACAGTTTATTAACTATATACAAGGTCCTCCTCTTTACATAACATGCTATATACCTTATTAAAATCATTCTATTATTAGGTAACTTTCAATCTAAAAATCTCCTGGAGCCACTTTTGTTGCTTTGAAATAAAACAGTTTTCTTTGAAAAAAATAATAATTTTTATGATTCAAAATTTCTTAGTTCTTATTATAATAGCACTAATCGTATATAAGTATATTTTTAGGGCTTTATGCGTAATTATAACCTATAAATATACTCGTATGGGATATATCAACATATGGTTAGCCATGAATAAATCATGTTTTTACCCTTAAAATACCAACAGACTTAATTTGACCTATTTCATTGATTGTAATTATAATTTAACAGCCATACAATCCCCATAAGTTTGTTATTTTGTTTTTATCTCTATATATTAATTGAAAGGAAGGTTTTTTATTTCGTCAGTCTAATATTATAATTATATTCATACAAACACAAAACATAGCCTATATAATACCTATGGTACCATTAAAATAATTTACAAAAATAAAAAACCTGTTATAGAATAAATAAAGTAATCGAAACACCCTTATTTACAAATAATAAAGTTTAACTACTTCAAGTTTTTGTCCAAATAGTCTACAAAATTGAATTTCCACGTTGTTTCTCCAATATGTAATTAGTAGAGTTAATGAATTATGAAAAAAAGAGCACAAAGAGAAGGTGAAAGCAAGACATAGGTACACCTGAATTAATACTTTTGTTAATATCAAGTGCCTGTTATATGATTGGGGTGGTGGAGAAAATAAATTACTGCTATAAAGAAGAGTGTCTTCTACATTTAAAATAACATTAGTGTAGGTAAAATATCATAATTATATTTAAATTCATATTTATAAATTGTATCATTTTATTTTAATCATCTTCTAATTTTGTTCTTTCGGAAATGAATCAAGCCATACATAGATCGTACTTTGCTAAGGAAGACACCTCATCATAAAACCTATTTTCCTGAAGAAAGCAAACAAATGTACCAAAGAGTAAACAGGTCCAATTGACCCAATGGTATTGTCGTATGAAAACTCCACTGGCCATTAATTCCTACTGCAATTGTTAATGACCTATAACAATGATTTATGTTTACGTCTTTACCCAATTACTGGGTTTGAAATATGAGATCAATCAGTATAGTTACAGAATATCTTCATTATATCTCTTCACCTTCTATTTAAAGATAAAAACAACACAAAATACGGGTTTAATCGAGTTCAGGGATTGAGGTTATTTTCGACATACAACTTAAAAAGGGATTTCATAAATATTATTATGTAACTAGGAAATCAATTTAGAGGCCCTCTAAAAAAATGCAAATGATCATGTCATTGTTTACAACAAAACACTCTATTAAATCTGACTATGTGGAATATTTCAATTTTGAAAACCAGTCCGAAAACTTAGTTTAATGGTGGCAAGCAACTTTTAACTTTATAAGACAACCCTGACCATATTTCTTAAGTGGCTTTTAGTATCCTCGACTTGAATAAGTTAACAATTATTTTGATCAAAAAGTTCATGTATTAAATTCCAAATAAATAATCAAATGAATCATTAAAAAAATGCAACTTTTTTACTTATGACCTCCAAGTGTTGCAAACGTATTGCCTCATCAAAAAATCTTAGAAAAGGATATAGATTCTAATTTATATATATATATATAACTATATATAAATTGACATTGCTTTAATGTAGTGGGTATTATAGGGTTAAAAAAGATAAAAAATATTCAATTCTTTCTACTACAGGTGGTCATGAAATGTTTAGTTTTTCAATCTAGAAATGGTTTATAGTACCGTGTATTATCTATCACGTATTCCGATAATACTAAAATGAAAAAAATAAACTTACTTGCTAATGAATCATTCGTAAATCTTCTTTTTATATGGTAAAAATAGTTAAAAGTGAACACACAAGGTGATTAAACTATTTATACATTGTTTCAGTTCTATATATTATATCATCTACTTCTTATTAATGAAATAATATATATCTTTTAATCAAGCCAAATTATCCACAAGATAAATTTGGTCATTAAGTTCTAAAATTGGCATATTTTGCTTAAAAAAACCACATATTTTTCTGGAAAAAACTGAACAATATCTACTACATTGTTCCACTCTTCAAGAAAAGAAGTAAAATTTAATGATGTAATTAATGATATATATAACACTCTGTCTTATATAATTGTAAATCAATAATTACAAAAACCAGACTAATTTTAAGGCAGCACAAATTAAGTCAATAAATTAAATAAATATAATTAAAATTCCATTACAGTACACAATGGTAAACTTAAGACAATGCCAAAAAGTATAAAAAGCAAAAATATTTAACTTATATTCATATTAATATTTATTAAAGTGAATCCGTTCGAATACTTATTCCAATTGTTATTAAACTTGACGATATCCTTGTTTGATACTTTATAGAATAATAAAATCAATTTCAGTACTAATTATTTATAAAAAATAGTTAATTTACATAGAGTATATATTAATAATAATGAACTATCTGTATGTAAGCTTATATTAATATATTTTATATATATGATCTAATTTGCCATTTTATAACATAATATAAGAGTGGTGAATAAAATATTAGTAATAAGTAAAAATTATAGCATACATATTTTGTTACATACATACATGAATTATAATTATTAATCCGTAAATTGACCAGTCTATGTTGTTTCAGATTAGCACTTGCATTTTTCAGTTTGAGCTTTTTATTAAGATTATTTACTCTAATTATTGTTTTTTCTTTTACAAAGGATATGATGACTTCTTTTGGCCAGTTAAGATATAATTCAATTAGATGATAATACACCCTTTCAAATACGTTTGGGTTTTTGTCAATTCCGCCTTCATGGTTACAAAGAAAAACTTTGAAACGTTTTTCCAGATAATGACAAAATTTCAAAAATTCACACGAGGTGATCGTAAGGCCTTCTTTAGAGACCAATTCAATCCAAGGACCCTTTTCTAGGGTCTGATTACTAAATTTTATTTAAACTTATTTGAGTTTAGTAACATGCACTTGGTTTTATATCGACAAAATTCCGTTTCCGTCAAAGAAAGTTCTATTTGCATTTTTTTGCATTTGTGATGCCAAAACAAAGGCCCATTTGCTTCCTAACACTGGAATCCTTTTTTGAATTTGTAAACGTGAATCTGAGTGCTTTACATCTTGGTCAAAGGCTCTTGTTGGGACTTAGTGATTTGCTACAAATTTCCATGAGCACTTGATTATCAGTCTCTGTTTCCGAGTTATTGGCTTCCAATAGTTATTTCACAAGCTCTTTCCTTCACTAGGTTCCTTACAATTACTTCCTACTGCATCACTTTTTTATTTCTATTTGGCCTTTAAATCAAGAAGTTCAGCCTGGATATTCCGCTCAAAATCATTGGATGTAAAATGTATATTACAAATCTTGGCATTCTTAATATTATTTGGGTCTTTTCTCCTGCAGACTGAGATCTAAAGACGCTGGAATGTCAAATTTTTCTGAAGAAATACAAAATACTGGCCATACTGTGGAGTGAGATAGCAGACCATGGTACGAACACGCTTTGAACCACAAGATGATGCCATTTTTGCTAATCAGACACAAATTAGTGCTCTTCACTTCGATGAAATCATCTGAACTATTTTAGCAATGATGTTACTACGTCAGTTGAGTCAGCTAATGCCAACTAGACTGCCTTAGAAGATCCTTGTTGCCTTTCCTTTATATACCCCAACAAATTGAGAAACCAAAACTAATAGAAGTGGTGACAAATCCTACCGGAACAAAGGATGAAGAAGATCATGTTTCCCCATATACAGGGGGATTGAAGTTGACAGTCAGCAGAGGGTAGAAAAATCAAAAGGAGCTTTCTGGAGAATAAGAAGGTAGGAGAAAAAGTGACCTCATAAGGAAAATGAGATGAAAGGATCCAAAAAAAGAAGATCAAGGAGTAACTCAGATAGTGAGGAGTCGAAGCATCTAATATATAACACAAAAAATAATCAGGGAATTCAGAATATTAGAAGCAAATATGAATGGACTGTGTTCCAATCAAAAGGGGATTCCTTAGTTAAAAATCTTGAACTCATTAAATTTTCCTCAGATTATCTGTCTTTTAGACACTAAAATACGAAAAATTGACAAATGGCATTTTATAAGTTCAAAGGATAAAATTTTCTCATCAAAGGCGATTATAAAAGATTCAATGCACCCATCAAGGGGTGTAACAATTTTGGTTAGAAATGGCTTAACTGCAAACCACATTTTTAACAATGAAGAAGGATTTTTTTTTTTTTACAATTTATGAAACCTCTTGGGGCACAATAAACAAGATTTTAGATGCATAAATTCTATTTGGGAAGAAAATTTTTTTAAGACAACTTTAGCAAAGTTTCAATGTAATATCAAAAAGAGCACAAAATATCTGGTAAAGATTTACTCCATCGGAAATCTGGGAATATATAACTAAACAAAACTAAGGTAAAAAAAACCAGACTGAGTTTAAAAATTGGAGACCAATAACATTACCAGCAACTGAGTATGAAATTTGTTATGTTGTATTACTGAGAGATTAAAAACGATTTTAATTAACAAGCCTACTAAAACTCAATTCGGGCTCCGTCCTGGTTATTAAATGAAATATATAACGAGGTCATTAAAAACCATTGTTTGTGGCTCCGAGGCAAAAGGAATAGATGTAGTCTTGATTCTTTTGGAATTTGAAAAAAAACTTTCGATTCAGGTGAACATTCCTTCATTATTGATGAATTAAAAGGATATGTTTCCCTCAAGTCTTTTGTACGGCGCTAAAAAACTTAATATTAAAAAGAGTCCTAAGGCTACAGCGGGGTGTGAGACAAGGGAATCCTCTAAGTCTAATGCTTTTTGTTTTGGGCGTCGCTTGCCTACATAAAACGTTAAATGCTGAAATTACATTTGGAGGGGAAAAAGTGATGAAGATTTTTAGTGGTTCATTGAATCCTAAGTGTCTAGGCTGGGAGAAGTAGTAGACATATTTGGAGAAAGGTCTGGTTTAAGGTTGAATGCATTAAAATCTCATATGTTTACGAATATGACAACATTTCCTCGAAATCTATGTTCTTTCAATCTAGGGGAAGAAGCAACAATCCTCGGGAAATCCATCTCCACCCAAAAAAATAATTTAAAAAACCTTAAGAAGATAGATAGCATTATTGCCAAATCCATTGATGCATTTTTAAAACATAGACTCACCCTTATTGAGAGAATAGATGTTGGGATCAAGTGGTAATTCCAAGAGTAAACCTTGGGATCCCCAATCGAAGGAAATGAGCTGATTACTATTTAAGTACCTGAAAAAGTGAAGAATAATTTGGGGTTAGTCTCAGTGGAAATGTGTTAAATACATGAGTGGTTCTCATATGGTTTTGGGGAGCAAGCAAACTCGAGCGAGAAGCCTTGGAGGTTATATACAAGCTCCAGACTCTTATCTCTGCGGTCCCTTTCAAAGGTGGCTCTTGACTAGTTTCAAATAACACTAATAAAGCCAGACTTTTAATTTTTTTAATGCAAATATAATGTTGTGGTCAGGATTGTTGATATTTTTTTTTTTAACATTTTATTGTGTTTGTAGCTACTTTTATATTTATAATTTACAATATGATGTGCCAGGTGGAATTATTTCACTACGAGCAATTAACTATGCGGTGCGTTATTCCTTCTTTTCTTCCATTCACCTAAAAACTGGTAAAAAGCTTGTAGTTAGTTATGGTAAGTTCTTTAACACAGCCACCTCGTACGCCCACACATTGGCTGAATGAGGATACATGGGAGACGGAAAATGGAGAGGGAGGGTGGAGGGGGTAGGGAGAGGGAATCTCCTTCGTACGTACAAAAATGACATAAAAAAGTGTCTTGCGAACAATTATTTTGCAAAGAAAAACACCGAATACTATTAAAACTACATATATGGGATAATTACTCCGAGATGTGTGTAGATTTACAAGGAAACTATGTTCAAAAATAAATAAAAAATTCAGAAAAAATCTCCTGTACGTTTGTGAGGTCATAAACTTTTCTGACCACCCTTGTATTTCGTTTGACCGTAAGAAATAGGCTAATCGCCTATATACCGGGATGGGAGAAAGTTTTGAGAACATTTTCAATCATACTTTCTTATAATTTTAGTGAATTAGTTATCAGTCTTCATTTAGTTTATGTTCTATATATCAAAATAAAAGCTAAGGACCTAATCCTTCAACTTGTTAAAGGAACTTTTAAATTTAACTCACTAAATTTATCAAAAGTGCATGATCACAAGAAAAAACCCATCGGGGTTTCACCAATATGTATTTATAAAAAAATTGTTATTTTGACAGTAATTGTCAATTGTCGTATTATATACATTATTTGTGCTATAAAAAATACTATTTTTTACACAATACCACCACCAACGAAGTTGAACAGAGGTTAGGGTTTCTCCTCTATTTCTTTTTATATCTGTTGGTCTCCAGTATTACGGGAAAAATTATTGATACATCTTGATCTAACTTCATACAGTAAGAGGCCAATCACTTTTAAGAGGTCAAGATCAAAGTAAAGCTAGTACAAAACGTTAAAATACATAATCGACAATAGCTTAGTAACTCAAAGAGGTAAAGCCTTCAAATTTATTTCATTATTATGATTTATTAAAGATAATTTATAAAGAAAACATCCAAGGTCAAGACTAAAGGTCAAAGGATAAACCAAGTTTCAATTGTTAGTATTGGCTGTGAAGAGAATAACCCTTCATCAGTTACAAGGTGAAGGTTCGAAGGGCTTCGTATTAGCGATGTAGATCCAAACGTCATTTTGAGGAACTCACTAACTGATACGCTTCGAAAATGGCTAAGTTACATGAGAGAATTTGTTATTTTTGCCAAAAATAATTAAAGACCTCATTTCATTTATTCTACCAATGTATAAAAATTATCCCGATCCTCAGGATGGTGGAGGAAGAATTTTAGAAAAACTAGTATGAAAGATGGAATCCCTCGGATTCGCTCAATTTAATATCCTCGCTGTATAAAGATAGGCGGGAAATTGAAGGGCTAATCTCCAAAGTGCAAGGTATATAATATACGCTGTGAAGCACAAGAACCAGGAAGTCCCTTCTACGTCTATGAAACGAAATTAATTCTGGGCACTTCTCCATCGAAGGGAAATACTAATAACTAATAAGTATTACTATTACTATACTCAATATCAATATACTAATATAGAGTGTTTACAAACGTTTACTGATCAGAACTGTCTCGAGAACCTGAGTTTCTGCTCTGATTAGTTATCTTCTAGTTTTTCTTCATATTTTTAATTAAACTTATAATTTTACAAATGCTTAAATTGATTCATTTGTATTTCAATAATTATTATTTGGACATTATATGTTTTCTGTTTTGGATTATAAGCTTTTATGATTTTTGACTGACATAATATGTGTAAAGAAAAGTCATAAACGACCTTCAGTTTAAACAAATTGAGTTACAGAGCTGAAATCATCTCTTGCATCAATGCAAAATTTATTGAATTTAATAAAATTCAACATCGTACATCTTTGAATTTAACACAGCAAAGAAATGATATTTCATTTAAGAAAAATGAACATAGGCCAAGGTTTTCCCCCTTTCAAGTGCCAATTGTAGTTATACCTTTTTATATTTATCTATAACTTTTATGTTTAAATTAAGAAGAGAAAAAAGGTCGAATTTTATTCAATAGTGATATACCTATGTGGATATCTGAATGTGACAAAAAAAACACATTTATATTCATTGTAAAAAGTCAACCAATAAGAGCTTCTATTTGATTATATGACTTTACATATAATATTGTTCTTTTCATCTTCAAACTATACGCACCTAATTTGTTAAAAGTTTATATATCTTTATTTTCTCCCTCTATAGCATGTAGATATATCTAAAATCTAAGAGGAAAACTTGATAAAACAAAAATAAATGAAAATAAGTTATAATAGAATCTGTAAAAGTAATATACACAATTATATGTATGGATATAGTCAAGTTTTGAGAATTTTCTATTTGAATTTAATAGATTTTGATACTTTTTATGTTAAAATGATGTGTAGCCTCGCAAAGCTAATTTGGTGTCGGTCCCTATCAAGAAATTCGGACCATTATCGAGCCCAGTTTCATTTTTAGGTACTTGAAGAAGGTCAAATCGATGATGCGTGATGTCATTGAAGATGTTTTTACTTATTCAATTATATATTATATATAAATATTTATAAGTCTGTTTTTGGAGTTATCACACATGGAGTCCGTAATAGTTCAACAGATCAGTCGGAAGTTTAGCAAGTAGTCATATAAAATAAACAAACATTTGACTATGAAATATTTTTGGGGTTTCGGAGGAACGAAAGAAAAGCTCCTTTCCTTTCTCTTTAGCTCTCTCTTTCTATCCCTTCTTCTCTTATCCCCTGTCTCTTTTTACATCCTTCTTTCTATCTATTTTCTTCTACCTCAATTAATTGTATCTATTCCGCTTAAATTCAGCGGTCACCATCTGCTAGTGGATTACAGAGTATTTCATGGAAATTTTCCTTTTCAATAAAGTTATTTTTTGTTGTGCTATTTAAGGTTTCAAGTGATATCTCAAGCAATGTTCGGATACATGTGTTGTTTTTCTTGTACATTGTTTCAATTTGATGAAAATCAGACAAAAAATGAGTAAACAGGAATCAAAAAGAGTTTTTGGATATTGTGGAATTGGATGTTGATCCAAAAAGAATTTCAGACATTGCCGGCGTGACTGTGAGGACAGTCCGTAACATCAGAGTGGCCAAAGAGAATAGGGCAGGAGTCAAAAGAAGACAGGAAGAGGAGGATATGGTTTGATGTAAGATGAAACATTTTTCAAGTCCCTTGAGGCTAAGATCAAGGAAGATCTTACAGCATCAATGTCCTGCTTTCCTGACAAGTTCAAAGTGGACGAATTCACCATAAGGAGGGCAGTTCATGATGACCTCGCCCTTAAGGGTTGAGAGATACAAAAAAGTCCTTAATTACTCGAATAGTTATCCGTCGAACGTGAAGATCTTAAAAGTGACAGCATTATAATTTAGTATCGTTTAATAAATCGTGAGAATCCATAGAAAAGGGTTAAATGAAAAAGTAACAATGATCTCTGAATTAGGAATCGGGCATGGCTGGGCTCAGAAAAGTTATACTCAAATACAGTTTTGTGTGCAACTCCATCCTTTATACTCCTCCCAATATTCATCAAAAGAGCTTAGATGACACAAACCAATCAAGATGTGCTTTGAAGAATATAATCCAAAGACACTTAATAGTTTTAAATTGATTGAAAAAAAGAAATCGATTTTTATTTTGAGATATACGTTTAAATTTATAAGTGTTTTAATAAACAAATATTGCTCCCTTAGTTTAAAAATGAACACAATACGTCATTTTAAATGGAGAATAATTCAAGTGTAAATATGACATCACAAAGTATCAAAATTTAATCTAAAAGTCCTTATTTTCCAAGCAATGACTTAATTTCACAATCAAAAGAGCAAAATCTACCGATTTAGGTCAACTTGTATGTATGAATGCCTGGATATCTTTAAGCAACACCATTGCAATTAAATATCCAAAAAATCCTTTGGATCTTTTTTAAGGTCCGTAAAGTTTGAGTACTCCAAGTGGGTTAGGATTTTGGATATTTTTATATAATATAAGTTTGCTTATAACGTACCTGAGTTCTTTGTTTCCGGATCTAAGACCTGTGCTATCTTTATCTAGGGTTCGATAAATTTCAAACAAGATTATTAATGTTTTCATTATTCCATGTTATTAATAAAAAAATTCAATAGATTTTTCGGCATAGAAAAGTAATCAATTCCCAAGATCTTGGAAACCAAGGAAACAATTTCTATTAAACAAACATACATAGATGTAATCTAATAACGTAACCATGTAATTTTATATATCATGAAGTAATTAGTCCTATGAAGTAAAATATGTAACGTATACCGTATAAGTAATTTATTGATATGAGTCAGTCACAGGGTATTGTAAGACAGTGTTTCCCAACTTGCGAGTCTCTACCCCCAAATGCAGCAAGACGATAATGTGTATATAATATAAAGCCTGGTGAAAAACTGTACCGATTTCATAAATGAATCAACACAACGTCTAAGCCAGTATTGAACATGTTTAGTTTCTGTTTTGTTTTGGTCGTGTCACCGCTGTTGCTTCTTTTACCAACTCTGCCAAATTAGCAGATTTCCGATAATATTTAGCCAAATTTGACAGCATCTGGCAGAATATATTTTTGCTTTAGTGGTAACATTTTTTACAAGAAAAGTAAAAATACCGCCTCAATGGTAGTGAAGGCTACTGGGGGGATACCAAAAAGGTTTGATGAGAGACAGTTTTTGACTCAAAAGCATCAATAATTCCGTAGTGAAGCCTTGTCGGAGTCTTCTGTATGACCTCACACATCATGGTGATCGGTGATTTACTTCTCCAATAAAGAATTTACGGAATATATAGTTACTACACGAATAAATAATCTATAATTTATCATCGCAATATATGCAATTTCTCGTAAAAAAAAGACTGTATTTTCATATAAGATTTTTAAGAATTAGGGTTGTTTCAGATTCCTTATTCTAAAATGGAAAAAAAGGGACTCATGATTTTAAAAGAATGTCTTAAATTTTTTCCCAAATATGTAGTATATTATGTATAAATAATCAACAAATATTTTAAATCCTTTAAACCTTCAGAGAGATTGGAATTTCGTTTTCTGTGACTCCCTGCACAAGTCTGACGTTTTTCATGATTTGACGTAAAATCTTAGAACCTTCTTTCGCTGAGAGTTAGTCTTATCCAATGCAATTATAAACTTAACATTGGAAAAATGTTCTTAAGTTAAAATTTTCAACTAGATTTATTCACAAGATAAATATGTATATTTGTTCCAATAAAATCCATTTTAGGTATAAGGTAATAAATTATCGTAAAGTAGAACAAGAAATCAAACCCTCTAACTTTTGGAAGCTTCTACATTTCACACTACAATCTTACAGGTCTTGTAGAATGTCATCATATTATCAAAACCAGAGGTGGCGGGAATCATAGCTTTTTCCCATTCATATGGAATCAATATTCATTATTTAGGCCTATTTTAAATTCAAATGCTTCCCTTAGCGACCATTCTTTTTATTAGACGGTCAGTGAACTGGATAAAAAATATAACGTATTTAATGAACAGATAAGCAATTGAACGATTATTAAAATTGTGTCATTTATATTTTGTATCTTTTTTACCTATTTTATCCATTTTGCACTCATACATTTCAATTAAAGTGCTAAAAATACTTGCATTAATATAAGACATGAAAAAAAAAGATCCTTATTTAAAAAAAAAAAAAACATTAAAATATGAGTTTGGCGTTAAGAAATAATTTGTTATTCTTACATTTATTTTGAATAAAAATTTCTATAAAATATTCAATATTTTATGCAAATTTTGGAAATCAAATAAGTACCCCTATGTTTTGATGAGGTTCAGTCTAAAATATAACATAATAGGCGTAATATTACATATTTGCAGGTAGTGTTGAACCCACAAATATTTTTTCCTAGAGGAGTGTGGGAATGTGATCCCAGAAATGTTTGAAATATAAAGATTTCATTGGAATTCCATTAATTGTTTAATAAATTAAAGGTTTGCAGGTTACATCATCTAATGTCGCCTTTTCTCTTATGGAAACTATTTGGATTAAAAAAAAATTATAAACCATGAATATGCGTTCAAGTTAAACATGCATTTGAAAAAGGGGATATTTTTTAAAATTTAAACATGAATACATATTATGTAATTTCTTACTTTTTTTGCGTCTATAGGATAACTTTTTCATTTATTACAAAGAGCTTATAGTGTAAACATTCAAATTGTCATACTTTTTCATCAATCGTATAAAACAAAATGAATATACGTATATCCAATAACATTTATGAAAAAAATGAAAAGTTTCATAACAAATTAATACCACCTATAGCTACATAATATATTTTTTTAACCATAAATTTGATTAATACTTGCATAATCACATGCGTCCCTGTGTAATGAATGTAGTCTCAATGAAAAGCATAAATAATCATGAAGTGTTTTTGGAGACACTTTTCAATAATTGTTTTATTTTTTGTGTTGCAAGAGATTGTCTTTGCTTTGTCTTCACTTTCTTATCTGAATAAATTAATATGTTATTTGTCAAATAGCATAGCCTTAATTATTTATAACGTAAGATATCTTTTTTTTTCCATTATTCTTTCATTCTGGAGGAGAGAACATATAATTATAGTACTGGAAAAATGAAATTGGACAAGCGCAATACTTTTTGTAGTTAAAAAATTAGTAATGTTTTTATTTTGCAAAGCTGTTCTTGAAGTGAGAATATCGAAGCTCAAAATAATCACTAGTGCATCAAAGACAGAGAGGATTAATTACTCAAAAAAGGTTTCATGTGGCGTTAGCCCGCAAATTTGAAAATTTGGCGTTCAGGGTCATCCCAAAGTTTTGAACCAATCTTTAAAACTTAATAGCTCAGCTTATTATAAAACAATTTGATTACTTTCCAAAGAGAGCCTAGAGTATTTTCTTTTTGTTTTTGATAAGTTATAAACCTCAAACCTCCATCAAATGGTCCCCAAAAACCAAATATAGTTAAAAAGTCACCGTCTACCATGTCAAGGAGCACCTGGAAGGGCGGAGATATGAAAGAAATCCCTTAGGAGTAGTCGTCCACGAAAATTGTGTACAGAAGCGGTAGTCAAATCTTTTAACGAGCAGTCGGATTTCTCTATGACGATAATGGCGATAGACCTCAATGCATTATGGTCCACTTTGTCAAGATGCATTACAAATGCTGTAGTGTTACTCTATGAGCCCAAAAAGTACCACTTCTGTCAACACTGACGGTGAAAAAATTCCAGTGTTTTATTAACTTTTGGCCTCTCCATTCACCAAATCTGAATCACCTTGTTGTGTCAATCTCTTTAGTATTTTAAGTCATTTGATATTTATACTATATAGAGTGTACTAAGTATTAGTTGTCACCTATAAATATCCTGGCAGGTAATATGTCTATATAAATAAAGCTTTTACATGTACAACTCCCTCTTTCTAAAATCCAACTTCAATTTTGTCCTATTTTTTATACTTCAATTTTTAATCCTAATAAACTTATTGTAAGCAAGAAATAAGAGTTTCATAACCAAAAACATGGAACAACGCAGAGCTGATATTCTGGAGCTATCTATGCATGGAAAATTAACATTAGAGCCGTCTAAAAGGATGGGCTGTAACTTCTGTACTATGTACTGTTTGACTGCAAAATGTATACAAAAAGCTTCCAGATGGTCCACATCAAGGCTAAAGAAGCTAAAATAATTGGTTGATGCAATTAGAGGCAAGGTGTCCGTCAATGGCCTCGATCGTGAAATTTACAGCAGCCCAACCACCATACACAGCTTCGTGAAGCAAGACTTAAAACTAAATACTAAGAAATAACTCCTCATCAGGGGTTGTAGCCTTTAGATCGAGTAGAGCGTGTGATCCGGTGTAAAATCCTCCACAAAATGTTTGAAAAGCAAAATTATTGACCTCCCCACAGCCCCAAAGGTTCCACCCTGGACTTTGGTATTTATTGGGCACCTCAAGGGAAGCATTTGAGAGTAAAATATACAACAAATGAACAACTGAAGGCCTACATAAACACTACTTGAGCCAACTTAGAGCCGAGCTTTCTGAAAAACTGCTGTGCAATGTTCTGCACCAGACTGAAACTGGTCATTATAAAAAAATGCAGCTGTATCGATTGCGAATGTAAATAAGCTGTTCCTTGACTGTATTTATGAATTAAATTTTTTCAAATTTTTCAAAAGTAATGCATTTTAGACTGAGTAGCCTGCACCTTTATCCCTTCTCTCTATTAATAGGGGTTGGTGTCCCTTGTAATATGCTATGTTACGCCACAATACCCCTGTTTAGAGTAGCCGGTAGAAAGTTAAGTCCAAGGTCTGCACAACCCAATACCCAAATGTTGAGGACTTGAATGATTATGTTAATGAGCTATGAACTGTCGTGTCAGGGGCCTACATCAAAAGCTACTGAGGCAAATTCCACGACCACCTATAAATCGTCATTGTTTTCTAAAGTGGTCATATTTAAAATTAATTACCGCTAATATCATTATTATAAATAATATTAATGACATTTTTTGGACATTAAATGTGTTCAAAAGTCAAGTTAATTATTTAATTACTTCCTATTAGTCTCAAGCCTTTTAGACAATCTGTTATAATCTTATTGTTGAAATCACTAATCAAAAAGACCTTGGCTACAATTCTTAATGAAAAGTTCTTCCTTTACATTAATAAATTTATTGGAAACACAAAGCTATTAATGTGTAAGCATTTAAATGGTTTAAATTAAACTCTTTTCATATGATGTAATTCTACACAAATTTCGATTACTGGCGGAACTTTGTCAAATATCAAAAACAAAATAGGTAACATAAATATAATTTTTCCTCTCAATCTATTGGGTTTGTATACACGTTAATATAATTCCAAATATGACATTACTTATTTGCCAATGGAGTTAAAAGTAAATACTGTTTTGAACTTATTTTGAGAATTAATAAGAATGAGCTAATTTTTGGTTTTCCAATTTATGTTCTTTAAGGACAGTTGCTTGAGGTTCATAATATTTTTTTTGATGACAGTTTAAGTTTATAATGATTAATAATAATAATTATTATCCAGTCTTGTACTTAGAGGAAACAAATGATCTTTAACTCATATTGCCTACTTATGACGTAAGTTGTAGAGAACATAAACTTGATGGATCAATTCATGAATTTGAATAATAAAATAGTTTGATTCGTTTATTTGTCGAAATGAATGATTTTTGAAGTTTTTTAACACTTCTTAAATTAGTCAGATGGAGTTGCAAAGATTAAGTGTATATAAACATTATAGTATTAAAATTACTCCATCTGACCTAGGAAATGTATTGGAAGTCAACATACATCATGTGTGTTAAAGATGTTTTTTTGTACTATTTTGCTAAATTCGAATATGGGTAGTTAGGAAAAGTTGTTGTATGATAAGAAAATAACCTGGGAAAATTTCATTTAAATACGATGTCATCTTTAGGAAGCACATCTCACATCAAATAACGTCAAAAAAAGCTGGTTGCAAGTCTCTCTGGCACATTGAACTACCTTTGCTTACTCAGCAACAAGAAAAATTAAGATCTGATCATTGCAAAATGCTTAACATTGACCTGAGTTATCCCGGAATCCGATTTTTTTTCTTGGACGAGAAGACATTTACAGTGGATCCCGTGTACAATAGGAAAAATGATTGTTTCATATTTTATGGAGAAGTCAACTGCAACCTCCGTGAAGTGTCCACCACCAAACATCCAGCATCAGTAATAATGCTCGGCATTTTTTCATCTGAAACTCCCTAAATGAAGCCAATTTGGTTCCCCATTGGATACAGATTAACTAGTAAGGATTACGTGATGATTTTGGGAATAAATGTGCTTCCCTAAGTTCGCTAGATGACAAAACTATCAAAGGAAGTCAATTATTGCTTTCAACAGGAAAAATGAGTTTCTGCCCAAAGGACTTCTGGCCTCACCAAAAGTCCAACCTGAATCCCCTTGATTACAGCATCTGGTAGCGAATTGAAAAAAAAGTCTGTAGACAACGTCACAGCAGTATTGAATCCCTAAATCAATCGGTTGAGAAAGAGTGGCGGTCAATATCGAAGCGCTACGTTGTATATTTTATTCACTACTTACGACTATGAATAGAGCCTTCGGTCATTCAGTTTATGATAATATTTGCTCCTGAGCATGCTGTACAATGAGCTACGCTGCTCAATATTATATGTTAATTATAAGTAAACAAAATCAACATGTCGAAAATATTTTCTTGTAATGTTAAAATAGTTTTTTTGGACAAAGTTTCACAAGCGATTGTAAAAATGGTACCGTAATTTTCTAATAAGATGAAGCATACTTATGTTTCTTTTAGAAAAAAATTGTGGTACACGATTGTACCTAAATCCAATTAAGTGTGGAGTGACTTTCCTTCTTCTCTTAATAGATGAGTATTTATCTAATATGATTAGAGTATGCAACTAAGTAAATTGGATGTAATTGTCTTTAATTTGTTTTGTAACCCATGGAAAGAATATATTGTATCTTAAATTAACTTATAAAGTTCATTGAACAAGATATGAGTGTTTTAAAATTATAATATGTTACCGTTGCGTATGGAATGGATAATGAAGAATAACGAAATTATCCTGAATATTTCATAATTCCACAATGAAAAAAATATTGGATCTTGACTTCTTGTTGAGATCTGTTTGTCACATTCGAGCTGCTCTCAATCACTGTCATGTAAGGACCTCAGGTTGTTTTTATTCATTTCCTTACACGATATAAAATACTGTGGACAAAAACAGAAAATTAGTTCTTAAGCAAACACTCATCCTGGCTATGATTTACCCACACGAATCCCAATGACTTTGAGAGAAGGAAGATTCGTTTGAGTTGACATCTTTATTGAGGCGAAAATATGATAGTTTTCCACTCTTCTAAGTGGAAATTAATGACTCAATGTTGATACTATTTGAATTTGCAATTGTTATTATTTCTATGAAACCATATCATAACAGGATTTGTAATACAATCAATTTAAATCTACTCTTCTCATATTACTAGAGAAATACCAACAGACGCAAAAAATGGGAACTGGAGGTGCAACTGAAAGAATAAGTGAAAGTATCGTCTTCACTTCTTCTTCTTATGAAGTTTTTTTCATTTTTTCTACTGTCTTTCCCCTTCATTTTATATGATAAAAATTGAAAAAATGGCGTTAAATATACACAAAAATCTAGAAGGGAAACTCCGTAAATAGCAAAAAGAGAAAAGATACCAACTTATTTGCTCCCTAATATATAGTGATTCTGATTGTTCGTTTAAGGATCGAAACGTTACACTTTAGCATTTAATATCATATTTGTAGATTTTTCCTGATTTTGGAATTGGACAATTGGAACTAAATTATATTAACCTTTTGAACAATATAGACAGATAAAAACGGATTTGTACTCTACTCTTCCATTAGAGGATCATCCTCTACGTCCATCAAATAATATACTCAGTTCTGTGATTCAGTTAAAATTCTTATGATGCTAAATAAGTTATAATAAGTGATCTCTTTATTATAATGAGACAATAAATGCCCTTTTAATGGTAATAAACCAAAAAATGACCTCCTTAGGATAATGAGCTAATAGCTGACATTATTTTTTATATTCATAATTAATCATTTTATGAACTAAATATGTATAATGAGAGACACAAGTTTTATTTGTTCTTGGTCAACGGTTCTATTGGTCCCGTATTTAAATGTTTCGTTTAAGAATGTGGGGATCGGTTGAAGCTTTAATTTTCTCCGATTATGATTCTATAGAAAGTGTCAAATTTGGTATTTTAAAAAAGTTCATCAAAATATCTCCTAAAAAAAGTTATCAATGAATAAAAACGTTCCTCTGATACATATATAATTCGGTTCTAGGACACTTTGCTTATCACCTTTTTGCCGAGCGGATACATTGCCGAAAAAAATAATAAAATATATTTTGTTATGATTTTAGATTTTCCATTCACGGTACTAAAATTAAAAAAAAAAAAATATTGAATTATTTCCCACGAATTGCAATGATTAACTGTTTTTCAATTAATTATCGTCTATGACACTATAACAATGAATAAGCGTTTGTCATAGGACTAGAAACTTATACCACACAAGGAGCACAAAGCTCTTTGAAAATTCAAACATCAATAGCAGACAACAAAATTCACTGTATATTTTTTGTAAGCGAGGTTACGACATAATTTATTCGGTGATGGTAATCACTTTTTTGTATGACGGTTCTGATAGAAGTTCGAACCGACTGTTGAAGCTCGAACCTCTATTAATTAATTAATCATTAATTAATGAACACTTAATGATTGTAAATTGTGGGAAATAATTAAATATTGTATTATTTAAAATTTGATTAACTTGAATTTTAAACATATTGACATAGTATTGGATCATGAATCATCGTAAAATATAATAATCATTTGTCTTAGGAAAGTAGGCATTCAACTAGTCATTAGTTTGGAAAAATCGGTCTCGGGAAAAAGGTTTTAGAAAAGCGTTGCTTGTGACAAGGTTATACCATAATACATGTAAGACTTCCACCACGCTTTTAATATTGACGTCATAGTAAATGAGTGGTTGCGAGCTTTGTCAAAATCTGTTTTGCTTGGCCAGCAGTTAGTACGATACAATAAAATTCTGAAAATTTTGGTAAAAGTGACGTCATAGACTAAGAGTGATTGCATGTTTTGTCAAAATCTGCCTATCTTCCCCAGCAGTCTGTTACAATACATCAGACTAAAAATTATAGCAAGCCCGATTGCATGATGGTCTAACCTTGTATTCCTATTAACCTTGACCTGTGAGAAATTATTTTCCTGAATTCAAGTGCGTAGGTTCGCGCCACGTCGTTCCTAGAGAAGTATAAAGTATATGGACTTGAAAGACGATTCCTAGGTCATGTAATGTCAATGTAATACTATAATGTTTACTTAAACTTTATCAGTGAAACACCATCCAACCAATTCAAGGAACATTAAAAAAAATGAGAGGTATAATTTTATATTATAATGTTTATTTTCCCATTACGTCTTATTTTTTTATGATGTTATATATGTTTGGTATTTATTTTTGTGAAATAAACTCCCCCAAAAAAAAAAAAAATGAAATTAAAATCATGATTACATGGACTCCAAATAAGTTATTTGTTTTGACAAAGTGGTAATTTAGCTAGGTGTCCGTTTAGTAAAAACAGTTTCGTTAAAAATGTTACGTACACCAAAAAATTAAAAATCAAGTTTCCCCCCTCCCCATGTTTCCCATAACGAAAGTCCTAGTCACGGCTTTGTACAAATAAAAAGGCTGAAGACTCCTACGGAAGGGTATCATACACTCTTTCCTCCAAAAGTACATAGATAAAGTTGTCCAAAGTATCGAGAGTTGTATCTCAAGAAGGCTTGGGTCTTGGCTGTGCAGGCTAACTTCATTGATGATAAAGTAGTCCTGCAACAAGACGGCACTCTTGCTTACACTGCCTATGCTGCTTAAAGATGGGTGAGTAATAACATCAATTTCGGCCCAAATAAATATGAACCTCGTATTTAAACGAAACCAACCCTTTGATCTACGCCATCTAGTCGCCTGTAGAGATCAAGGTCTGTAGCTCTAGGTAAGAAAACATCATGGTCATGATGCCCACTGTAAAGGAACACTGGGACAATATGTCCCCAGAATAAATAAAAAAGACGTGCCAAACCTTCAGCAGGGGTCTTGAGGCCATTTTGGACACAACTGGGTCCTACATCGAAGATTAGAGGAGATTATATAGTGTTAGAGCTGGGTTCCAAATATTTTTTAGTCCATGTCTAGTGGTTACGGATTTATATATCGTTCCAGTGAAATGTATTGATTGTACAAATTTCAACGTCGCGCCTGGTATGGAATTGTGACATCAGACTCGTACAATAAAATAACTCAAAATTGTGTACATTGTAAAAATGTAAAATTATCATATTTAAAAAAATTTAATTTTAGGTACAGCTGTATATGTAGAGTATAAGCGGCTTAGGTTATTTTGAGTAATGCTTATTTCAACAAGTCAAATAATAAATAATTTCTTGTATTTAAATATGTTCATAAAAGAGATTATGTACTTAAGTTTTTAATTAATTATAATTCTTAGGCTTACAAATTATAAATTTAATTTACTTTTTCTTACGTAAATAATAAGAATATTATTTGATTATTATTATCCATAAGAAAAAAAATTACTAAATAGTATTTATGATCCTGAAAGAAGAAAAAGTTTTGAGTGAAACATGTTTGTATTTTGATTTTCCTCCTCATCATTGTTCTCCTTCTCTTATTCTACAAGAGGGCAGAAATATATTTTCTTTGTTATTTTCAAGAAGGCATGCACGTGTTCCCACTTAGCATTCAGTAACTCACTCTATAGTATAGTCCAGAACGCCATGTTTTACTAAATCCAGGAGACTAAGCAGTTTTAAAAAACAAGATTGCTGAACTAGTAAAATCGGGCCCCCTCCCAAATAGACTTCCCCAAGACCAAGGAAGCCCTTATATATAAATCAAATTGGACTTGTGTAAGGTATATTACCATATTCCGGTAGAGAGCGAGACAATCATAAAGCCACAACAATAACTCCAATAAGCCTCTTCAAATACATTGGAATGCCATTTGGCGTCAAATATGCCGCCCAATAATTCAAAAGATTCATGAACTTCATGAATCTGGAACTTTCACGGAGTCTTCGTGTATTTTGATGATATTTTGGTCAAGTACAAGTCTCTAGAAGAGTACCAGGAGATGTTATTTAAAGTCATGTCAAGACTCAAAGAGGCTGGGCTCCGTCTTTGTGAAGAAAAATGCCAGTGGATCAAGACTTTGTTAGACTTTCTGGGACACCGTATGTCTGTGACTTCCCCCACCGAAATCCCGCAAAGTTATATAATCCTTCCTGGGAATGGTGCAATATAACTCAAGGTTTATACAGAACCTTGCTAAACATACCGGTTCTCTTTATCAGTTGTTGCATGTGAATACGAAATTTGAATGGGACTCTCTACAGCAGAGAGCATTCGATGAAATACAATCCAATCTAGCCGGTTGCACTCTTTTGGTGTTTCGACAAGATAAAACAACTGAAAATTCTTTAAACGGAATGAGCTCTTCCCTGGAGCAATGGCGTGGAAAAATTTGGGTCCCGCTAGCTGTTTGGTCAAGATACCTCGTCTCAACACAGCGAAAATACTCAGCATTTGATAGAAGACTCCTTGCTGTCAAGGAAGCCTTTTTCTCACTTTCGGTGGGCATTGGAGGGAGTGCAGTTCACGGTGTTCTTGGGCCATAAACGTTGGAGCTCAGCTCTCGAATCTAAGAATCCTTTCTGGGATGTTAAAGCAGTGCAGAACGTTTTCATATAGTTCTTAATTTCATTGCAATATAGTTCATAAATCGAGAAAAGTCAAACGTTGTCACAGACACCTTTTCCTAGCACCGGTCCGAGTGGAATAATTTCCACTCTTGGATGACATCTCTTGGGACCTCATAATTTATATTCCTAAAATATTAGAGTTTAAATCAAAACACTTCGTGACGAAGAGCTTTGGATTGAGGAACTTATTGGGTTTTGGATCAGAGGATAATTTTAGAGAGATCATTTCTTCAGACGAACTAAGGAAAAAAGCTGCCCATGATATTTTACGTCCCAGTTATAAGTCAACACTGCGAGAGATATCAAAGTCTTTTGCTTGCCCTAGCTTGAGAAAGGAGGTCAAAACTGGGGTCGAGCCTTGCCTCGTATGTTAACAGAATAAGAGTGCTATTCTTCCTTGACCTTCAGGAGCAGCACCCTTCGATAAGAATCCTGGCAGATTCAGTGTGATCAACGTTGACGTGGTGAGATCACTTCCTCTCACGAAACGTTGTAAATTTCTGCTCACCGTTCTCGACAGGTCAAGGAGATGGGCAGAAGGCCTACCGATGGTGGATACGACGGCCGAAAGCATAGTCAGCACCTTCTTTTCTGGTTGGGTTTCAAGATTTGGTGTAAAAAGTTTTTTTAAAATTACTTATACTTATGTCAATAACTATGTACGTAGGTAATTAATTCCTTGTAGTAAATACTTAGCCATATTAATACTTTCAGTGAATTGAATAAACAAAATACTAAAAAAGAAAGATTTATTAATTTGTAACTATATTAATATATGAATAAAATGTTGAATAATATTTTAATATGGAATAAAATCTCATATAATATTTTAAAATCAAATATTATACTATTTAAAAAGTGCATATTTTTCCTAACTGAAAATAGCTGATAACAAAATCTATATTAATAAAGCAATATTTGGATAACTGTCTTTTGGTTTGTGGATGACTTATTTTTGAATGCACACTTAATATCTCAGAACTGTGTGACTACCTGATCTGACAAAAACAATTTAGCAGTGATCGTTTGTAGCTATATCTCTGCCCGTTATATAAAAAAGGTCGAAAAGGATAACATATCTAATCCAATATCTATTCAAACAAATTCTGTCAGTATTTTTGTTCATTCATCGTGCCTTAATAACGCTGAACAATAACGAGTACTCCCGCTAGTAATTAGTAATTCAAATTAGATTAGTTTACAGGAAAAACAATTATAAATTATTTACTCTATTACAAAAGTTATTATCCTAAAAAAAAGAAAAAGAAAAAAACCACTTTTAGCCTTCAAAATTGTATTTATCCAATATTTGAAAGAAAAATCCACATAATTTTATTTTATTTTTTTGTAATATTATAAAATTGTGATGTAATTTTTATGACCTTAGCTTTATTTTATGTTTAAGAAAAAGGCACTTTTGTAAACGTCTTGTGTTACAACTACTCCCTAAATTCATAATTTAAAATTCTTTTGGATTCGATCCATCTGGTTTTTGTTAGAGTACAATATTCATTTTAGACCCTTGAGAAAAAAAACGAAACATGAGATGATGTACAAAAATAGAGTTCTCTAATTCGTGTTCCCGAAATTCCCCCAATTTTTACATATTTTCTGATTATTAATAATAACTTAAAAAATAACTGACTTACTTAGAGTAGTATTACATTTTACTACTCTAAAGTATTAATTTTTTTTTTTTCAAAAAAATATATACAGAATTATTTTGCATTTTTATTCTGTATTTTCAAATGAAATGATATATATATAAATTATCCCTCATGGAACTTTCATTATTAAAGAAGTGAAAATGTGCACATTTTTATTTCTTTAATCATTATTGTCAATTGTAATAGTCCAACAGTTGTACATTTTTGTAAGAACCGGATCCAAATCGTGTTTACAAAGAAGATTTATATTGAAATTACCAAAATTTGTATTGGAATGGTCTTAAACTCATGAACCTCGTATAAAATTTTGATCAAAAAAACAACAAACTTAAGACCCGCAACATTCCTAATTACTAGTGATGGGACCATTTAAAAAATTCCCCAAACTGTTTCCAATGCAATTCAAAAAAAAAAAAAAAAAAAATTCGCAATGCCGATTCCGCAAAATCGTAAATAATAGTTAAAAAATACTATTTTGTTATCAAGGGCGTCCACATGATTATAAATATATATATTTATATAATATGGTGGGAGGGGGGGGGGCTTAAATAAAATTATCTAAAAATTAGAACATTTTGAAAAAAAAAATGAAAATAAAATTTTTGCAAAATTGTTTTGAATAAATGATTTGATGTTTAAAATTTTACTATCAAAAAAATTAAATTTTATGTAAAAAACTTTCAAAAACCCATGGATATTCTCAAAAACTTCCAAATTCACAGCTATTCACCAAAAAATAATAAAAATATTCAAATATAAAATTATTTGTTGAAAAAATTCAAAACTACATAGTTATTTACAGATAATTAAATTTTTTAGCAAAAAATTCAATTAAATTTCAATTATTAAATTTTTCGACAAAAAAAAATTCAATTATTAAATTTTCTAGTAAAATGGAAAAATTCCCAAATCGGGGAGGTGCTTTTTATTTCAAAACTTAAAAAAGTAAAAAATCTCAAAATAAAAACTATTTTCCCCACTCCGATTCCTGGTAAAATATCCGATTCCTAATTCCGATTAATTGTCCCATCGTAGAAAATTATGTTATCACTATTTACCAGGAATTATATACAAATATTAATCAATTTTGTTATTTCCTTCATTTTGATTATTTTTTTCTATTTTCTAGACATACGATTTTATCAAATTACCTTAATTTCATCATAATAGAAATAATGTGTACATTGTACGGTTTTGTTTTTTCAACTTTTTTCGAAATTCGATTACAGTTAGTTTGGAAAAGTTATCAATTGGTAAGGAAATATCCTTTGCAAAACTTTATTTTCCTACAATGTTAATATAGTCCATCAATTGGGAATTTGGAAATGAGACAAAATATCTTTATTTCGTCTCTTAAAATTAAAATACATATTTATATACAAGGTGAATCAACCTTATTTGTAATGGGTAGCAATCAAACTGTGGAAGAAGTAACAGAGTTGGCGTTGTTTCATTCTAAAGGAAAGATTCTGAAGTTCTTATTCAGGAATACAATCTGTTGCTATCATACGTTGGAGCAGTGAGGAATGTGAGTTTGTCGTTGAAAATAATTTTTCCTTAAAATAGTTTGTCATAATGTTTTAGCAAATCAAAATATTGCAATTTAGTTTTCCTGAGTTTTTATTGGTGCAATTTATGAAAATCCTTTAACTGTTTCAATTTCTGATTTTTTTCAATTCATTTTGGATTGTTTAAAATTTGCGAATGGAATCGCCGTAACTCATGGATAACTCGTCCTGGAGAAGTTATTCTCTTGAACTTACTGTGTGTAGGCCCAGGTGATTCCGTGAGAAAAAATATACTTTATCAAAAGATTCCTAGGTTAGATGGAGTAATTGTGTTACTATAATGTTTAGTTATACTAAATCAGTGCAACTCCATCCAACCTATTACAAAACATAAAAACCTCAAATATCTGCACAAAAAAGGCTGCCAGAGAGCTAAACATGCTGCTATTGAACTTGATATTATTCAAGAATTCAGTTTGTTCCCATCGGGTATTTAGAATCGGATTTATTCCAAAAAACCAAACATTTGTAAGCTTTTGAAAAGTTGTTGATTTTTAATTACTTAATCAAATAATTATCTGCCGCTATAAAATAGAATATGTTGCCAATTCACAAAACACAACAACAAATATGGTGAATGAATATCCTTCTATGACCCTCTAATAAAAAAAATATTTAAAGAGATACAAAAAAAAAAACAGAGGTTATTAAAATATCGCAGTTTGGTAATACACAAAGGGGAACGTTAATTCTATGATTTGATTTTTAAAACTGTGTAAAACAAAATTATAAAATATAAAATTTTTTAAGAGGAAAAAAACTTTTTAGATTTATTAAACTTGTTTTATTGTCTTTGTGAAATTATGATCACTCACTTTTTCAATGTTATTGACTTTTTAAAATTATTTAAGCTTTTACGTTCGTTTTAAAATCTTTTAATATTCTTATCTAATTCTATGTGTTACTTTTACTAAAAATAATATTATTATATTTTAATTTTACTAATTATAATTAGTTTATAAGTCGACTGTTATTGGCTTCAAAGATTGCTTTTGCTCAAATTTATAAATGATAGTAAACATATTTATATTACTATAAGGAGTAACAATTCATTGGAGATTTAATAATTAATTTGAATGAAGTTATACTATTTGTAGAAATTATATATCTAAATATGCAAGCTATTAGAATTCTTTATATATTAGATATTTTTGCATATATAAAAATAAACTATTTATATAAATCGTGAATAACTTTAAACAATAATATACATACTTCTAAGTACATATTAACAAATGAATCTATATTGGTAGTAAAATAAATATGATACAAAAGTTCAACCTCCGATTCAATATTTACTTTAACTTTTTTTGATTTATGAATCAAAATCCATATTTGAAATTTGTTAAAAAGATGTATATGAAGAATTACTGTGCAATATATATTTCAATGAGGCTTGATTGTTGTTTACTTGTATAATTTTTACAGAGTCAATACACTCTTTTTGGCTTGCAAAAATGAGCTATTTTAGCTATGGGTAGAGGTGAATACAATTTGTCTTAGCAACCAGAAGTAACTTTTTATAGTTATAACATGAACATGGTTTTATATTTTATATCATTATTATTCAACTCTTGAGAAGTTCATATCTAGGTATTAGTAATAACTGATGTGTTTTCCCATGAAGGACAATGAAGGTATTGATTGGGAGTTATAATTGTAAGTTCTTTTTTGGACTCGTAGTAGAATTGAGGATTACATTGGTGTAATTCTGCCCTTTATAAAAAATGAGATTTGTATTTACTTCCATATTATCACAGCTGCTTGCTACTGGTATACTAAAACGTCATGAGATATCAGCTGCTCTCGTCCCAAAAAATTTACAAATAAGGATTACTGCGTTTATATTCGGTTTGTTATATTTTTTAAAACCTGTACAACAAGAATAGTTCAGAATGGACATATTTAAAAAAAATCCCCGAAAATCAACATGGAAGCCCTGAAAATTTAAAGAATGTTTAGGAGGAGAGTAAGAATAATGCTCATGACGTTTCATTAGATCGGCTACAATCAGCTGGTACTAGGAAGGAAGACGAAAAGGAAATAAACAAGAACATTTGCTAGAATTTGTCAGATGTCGATATAATCGGAGTCCAACAAGGACTTAAATTATAACACTGTGACAAATCCTCTCTCTGTCTTCTATGAGCACACACGTATGTTCACTTCGTGGGTATTAAAAAACACCAGATTTACTTCATTAATGATATCACTCTTAGAGGCGCCAATAGAATTCTTTTTTTTTTTTTTTTGGAGGGGGAGCTTGGTTTTTGGAATTTTGTAGAAAAAAAATCCAAAATTAGAAACATTTTAAAAATTAAATATGAAATATTAAATTAATTGAGAAATAAATCAAAAATGACATTTTTGGAAAAAAGTTTCGAATATTAAATGTTTACAAAAAACATTTCAAAGATTAAATTTTTACAGAAATAATTTCAAAAATCCTCAACTCATCATCAAATTAAAAATTTTTAAAAATAAAATTAAAAAAAGTAAATTTCAAATATTACTTTTTTTCATTAAAAAAATCAAAAATTTACAGCTGTTAACAAAAAAGTCAACAGATTAATTTTTTTGGATGAAATTTCAAAACTCCATTGCTAATATCCCAAATTTTTTAAAATCTATAGTTATTCTCAATAAATTTCATAACTACAGAGCTATTCTCAAAAAATACTTTTTTTGGAACAATATTACGAATATACGTTTCTGTATACAAAAAAATTCCTTATAGATATAATGAATTCAAATATTTTTGAATTTTAAAAATATCCAGCAATTATCTAACAATTAAATTTTTTATAAAAATAATTCCTATATTAAATTTTTTATTTCAAATGTTTTGAAAAAAAAGTCCAATATTGAATTTTATCGAGGAAATATTCAACTGTTTATAGCTGTTCAAAATTTTTTTTTTTTGAATAAAATTAGAAAAATGTAATAATAGATGTTTTTGAAAAACATTTTTCAGTAAAAAGAAAAAAATTCATAATTGTTATTTTTTTTTTTTTTGGGGGAAGGGGGGTACAAACTATCCAGCACACACCCTGCGGACGGTCCTGACTCTTCAAGTTATCAACAACAAAGTAGTTTGCACGTTGCAAAATACTTGAAATTCACAATTCTATTTGGAGTGTGTTTCAAGAAATTATGAAACATCTAATATGGTGTCACAAATACATATAACATGCAAAAAATAGCTCACCGAAATAACTGGCCTATCTTGAAACCCTGCGATACTCTAGACATCACTACTCAATCATTTAGAATATAATAGGTACCTTTACAATTTCAACAAAAAAAAGCAGCACTTTGATCTATGCCATAGTCTAACATAATTTTGTTTCTATAAATACAACACATGAAATTTATAGGGGTTCTTTTATAACTGCAAGTTTACTCTCTATACATTATTTTCTATTTAACAGTAAAAATATATGTTAAGAATTGAAAATTCTTACACATTGTTAGTGTTTATGGTGTATATATATATGGTAATGCACATTCCAAATATAAAATTTAATAAATCGAAAGTTGAGCTAATCTTTAGCAATGAAGACATTTAGAAACATAAACATAAACTTATTATAGATAATACTAAATGTTTATTTCCATTATATTTATTTGCGTTTGGCTCATTCAATTGTTAGGTTTTTTTTTGTGTTAGTTAGCTTGAACAATAAAACATATCAATATTTATAATCAAAATGAACCAGTTTTCCATTTATAACAATTAACAAATTCACAGAGTGAACATTCCTTAAAAACTATCAAAAGTAATTGTCAACATCTAGTCTTCCAAGTTTTTTGAAATGACGTTTACTCATGGTTTTGTTGCTGCTTTGGCCCTAAAAACATCTTTCGCCATCAAAACCATCATGAATGTGTCATATAAAGATTGGAACTTAACCATAAGCGAAGTCTGGCAAATCGTTTTGAAGAAAGGAGAGAAACCGACTGCACTGATAGGTGGATCCTGTAAAAAAAGTTGGATATCATAAGTTTATCGAGTATGTAGAAATCGTAGTTTTACAGCCTTGATTTTTCGTAAAACAACTATATTAACTTGCTTTCACGAAGATTTCGATCTTTCATAATACTTACAATAATTTCACCAAAAAAGAAAATGAGAAAATAAAATGTTATAATCAAACTATTCTAACGGTGGTTGTCCGTAGTTTAGTACGTCCTTGGCTATAGCTTACTTTTTTTGTTCCTGCAGTAAAAATGAGATTGACAAAGTTTTGTTGTAGGTCACTACATAAGCTTAATCATGCCTGCGATAGGGTCTTACATTGCACAAAGTATACTACCTTTAATAGAAGTGTCCAAACATATAGTAAAATGCATGAAACAAGGTTATTGAAAGAAAATGTGGTTATTTCAAATAAATATGTTTATATTTCTGTCTTTATCTAAAGTAATAAATTAGTAATCAACTCATACGCATAATGAACTTTTTTATCTTTGTATGTTTAAAAGAGAAAAACGAGTATATTCTAATTTTTCAAGACTGTCGTAAAAAAAAAGAAAAATACAAATATTAACTATACACACCCTAATCTTCATGTTTAAATAATTTAAAAGGATAAATTTTGCTCTAAAATTTAATTCAGGATGTAAAGGATTAATATTTGTGTTCTTAATGAAACTCAATTAATCGAAAAAGTAGCATGTATTGCAAAACAAGGATATACTGTAAGTTATAGTGAAGTTCCGATTTAAAAGTATAGGGAATAAATACCTAGCATACATAGATCAGTAAGGAAAACGTTTTAAAACAAGTAAGCTTTCATAAGGAAGAAAACAAGAGAAACTAAACGCCATTACAACTCCGCTTGGTCATTCCAAATGTAAGCATCTCCAATATTGCACATCAGTTAAATGTAAGCCGGGTTTGCAGCAAATCTATCACAAAGACTGGTCTTTTTTTTCTTTTTTTTTTGCTATGAATATGTCATCGACACCATGAAGCAACCCTCAGGCTTTGAGTTTCCATTTTAATTTTTAATTATACTATTTTAAGTAATTAGTATATTATAAAATTTTACTATTACTATTTAAATTATAGTTTAAAACATTTTATTTAAAATGAAAAAATAAAGACCATGATACAATCTGTGTACCTTGTTAGCATGTATACTGCTTTCTGATGTTATTGAGGCAGGAGGAGGATGCATTAAATAAAAAGTTAGTTTTTCTATTTGTATGCTTTCATTGAACAACAAAAGATTCAATATTGGTCAATTAGGCGAAAAAGTATATTTTGTTTTAAAATTAAGTAGTGAATTTATACTTTTTTCGCAACACCTGATACAATAACTATATACTTGTAATTTTTATAGAAAAAAAAATATGTAATTTATTTTATCCCATATAATCAAATAATGAATATATATTTGTCATGAATGTAAAATGAAAATAAAAGTTTTTAACAAATTTATTAATATAATAATATGTCTTAGTAAGTTTGTCACGTAAAAATATTCCAAAAAAAGGTAACCTTTAAATTTATTAATTAATATCCATAAAGTAAACAAATGCAACTACATACCTTTATAAACTCAAAAATAAAACGTTTAATTAAATATTTATCATTATTACTACACATACATATACAAGCTTATTTAATTAAAAATATTTAGTTATCAATTCAAGAATAATTTTATAATGATGCAAAAAGGGACATTTGTACAAAATAATTTGATGATCATTTATCAATGTTTCAAAAGACCTTGATTAAACAATGCAGTTTGTAGTTTCTGCGCACATTTGTGAAGTACAAAATACTAATTTGTATGCTACACAAGATAAGTTTTTTGTCCGCTCTAAACGTTAAATTTTAAAATATTTTTTTAATCATATCTATGTGCCTCAAAAAAGAAGTTTTATGGTGAAGAAGCTCTATTGTGGCCAAGAATATCTTATGAACAACATTTCTGGAAGTGTGTGGATAGTTCTGCTATAAACACATGCCATAAATTCTGTGTTTTTACCTACAAATAGAATACATTGTACATAAAGACAACGGTTAACAAATAAATATATCTGCATAAAAAATGTAAAAAATTAAAATTATTTGCCCTTTTTTTTGACAAATAAAGGAAACATAAAATATGACATTTATAAATAAAATATGTTACCCGACTTTTTTGCAAATCCTAGTCCCTAAAAGGGGCCCTTAGTTTATTCTTTTTTGGATGCATACTATTAATTACTGGTTATTATCCGCCTTTACATCAGCTATTCTGTGTCCAAGACACTTAAAAATGAACAATCTTAAATTTAAGAGTTTACTATGTATTTAATAACATTACATTACAAAATTATAATGATTGATTCATAAGATATTGTTCATTAAACTTATAAATAATATAACCCATCTAGATTATTAAACTACGCAATCAAATTATATCTAACATTTGGTGACGTTCTGAGTATGCATCATTGTTATCTTTAAGTATTTGTAAATAATACAATGTCAAAATAATTTATTCAATGAATTATATTAAAAAAATTCTTATTTTTCTTTATAATCTTTGAATTTATATGGAAATGCGAGTACATATAATTTACTATAGAATTGTATTGATTTTTTACTCTTCGTTAGTAAGCGTCCTTTTTTTAAAACGTAGTTTTTGAGATTAAAAAGCTATCCATAAATTAAAGAGAACATTAAAATATGATAAACAGTAAACTGTAACTCAAAATTATGCTATTTTAATGTATAACACTAGTAAACTTTCATTTTTTTCATTTTGTACTCGTAAATATGAATTAAAATTATTTATATACTTTTATGTGTTCAAGGTGTTGAGAAAAAGTATAATATTTCAAATTAATTTTAATAACACTATTTTGGGGTCTCGAAAGAATACAATTTCTTATGATTATAGTGAAAATAATATAATTACATATTTGATTAAAATTGATTCGAATATTCATTACTTTAAATAAGTTTTGAGTATTAAATTGGTACATATCCCTTTAAGTGAGGTTGCTTTTATTTTATATGCAAAAATAGCTTATATTCATAGGGGGACTGAAATTTTCACCAAAGCAAACCAAACTAATATTATTTACGTATTATATATTTTTTTTTCTCAAGCACAAGGTCTTTCTTTATCAATATTTAGATTTTCATTAAAAAAAATAAACACTTAAAAGTAAATTTGCGTTTATATAAAAACATCATTTAACAATATAGTTAAAAATTAATATCCTTCTAAAATACCTAAAAACTGAAAATAATAAGAATTAATATATATGACATTTTGCATAATGACATATACATAATCAGATACTGTTACATAATGTTCTTAACAGAAAAAAACAAGAGAAAAACAACTCAAATAAAAAAAGCATAAAAATAAAAATTCAACTCAATACGTATTTTCTTTTCTATACTTCTTATATCACCGTATAATTATTCTAAGAGTACATTCATACCGAAGGGATATCGATGAAAAATATCTAATTGATTTGGTGGCATAATAACATGATGAATCTTGCAATTGGGGAATCCTCAGGCATAAAGTGGTGTATCTAGATGCACATCATATTAAAATAGTCCTTAGTTTTCTTCGGCCAATCATCCCATTTTCTGTGAGCTGTTGAGCAATAAAAGCTTAATAAATACTGACATCCACACGATTTTTTTTTCCTCATCTTAACTCTGCTTCTTATAAGAAGGAGTTCCAAATAGCACAAATGCTTCCCGATATCCTGGCTCAAAATCTAAAATGTACTTGGAATTAAGTAATATAAAATTCTTTATCATTTTCAAAAGTGGACAGGAAACAAAAGTGTGTTTGACATCGTTATATATTCTTCCACACTCTTTACAATAACGAGAAAAAACTAATCAACTTGGCAATATCTAAAATTGTGAGGGGAACTTACGACCGTCATTGATATCAGAAAACGGATAGTCCTCCTCTCCCATATTTGAGGAAGATCTAAGCTCCTTAGACATTCTTGAGTGGTGTGACACGCAACAGGAGATTTCAAAACTTCAGAATTAAATTTTAAATACACAGGAGTTAGTGGAAAATGCCACTTTGCTGATCTCTGTAGAGGGTTGTAGATTTTTCCATTATTCAGAATCGATTTGTGATCCATATAATGAAATGTAAAAACGTCATCCTTGATGTCAATCGTTTCGAGCTCTTTGTGTTGTTTTCGGAGGTTCTTAATAAATGACTAATTGTTTGAATTTGGTGGATCATATCTATTGTATTATTAGAATCAAACACAGGTAATGTACTACATATCATTTTTGTACAGCTGCCCTGTCTATGGAGTGAAACGCCACTGCATCGACGGAATATATTTCGTACCCAACATCTTATAGACGATGACTCAGTGATGAATCTTCTCTATTCCATCTGAGGTTTGGACGTGAGGCCTGTAAAATATTTATATACATTTTTAGTAAAATATTTGGGAGTAGTACACTCCCTCCTCCTAGTCGAGACACAGGTCTCTTCAGGGCAGAGACATATTTTTCATCAAATAATCTATTAAATCACCCTTCCTCTTCCTTTAAGAGCCTTTAACCTACCGATGGTAGCTTTGGCTACATATGGTAAATCATTTGAGCAATTAATTTGCATTTGTATAGGTCTACTCTCCTTTGCAAGTTAAATCCTCTCCAGGTCTGAAACCAGTTGTGGGCATGAGAGCTCAGGTTCACAAAATTAGATAAAGAAGATTAATTTTCCTCCCATACTATTCCCAAAATATTTACACTTTCAACTGCTTTACATCCTCCAATCATAATGGGAGGCCCAGCGCAACATCTACCAATAGGAAGACTGCAGGTCTTTTCTGCATTGATTTTCATCCCGGCAAATAGAAAAAATTGATCAAAATAGGAGAGTAAAATCTTAATTCTTTTTATTACTTCTATGTCCAAATTTCCTCTTACCATCAGTGTAAAGTCATCTGCATAAAGATCAATCAAAGGCCTTTTATTTCCATAGAAACACCAAAACCTCCATATTTCTGCATAAGTGTACAACTTAATTGCAGCTATAACCAGTAACGGAGATGTGGGGGATTCCTGTCAACAGCTTTTTCCTAAGACTACTGTTTGCGTCATAAGTGTTTGCACTTTTGTTTCTATATTAAAAATAAAGAGAAAAATAGCCTTAATATTAATGACACAAAAAAAATATATTAAAAAGGAGATGAAGGATATTTTAATTTATATTACTTCAAAAATTCCGCCAACTGCTGCAATACAGAGCTCCAGACAGGTTCGAAACTTACGACAGACTTTCCTAAGGGTTTCCTCCAGAACGTTGGTCCATTCCTCCTTCACTTTAGCCTTCATGACCTCCACACTGCTGTGGCAGTTTGCGTTGGCTTTCCTCTCTAATGTGCACCACTCGTAGTAGTCAATTGGGTTCAGGTTGGGGGAGATGGGTGGAATCCATTCACCCCTAATTTGATGGTCAAATGCTTTTGCATGATCTTGTAAGTTTTGGGGCTGTGCTCCATTCTTGTGTCCATACCCAGTTTCTAATGCAGAAGGTTGCATTGAGGGTAGGAAATACCTTCTTGGCAAGATAGTTTTATATTAATTGGTTCTCAAGATGCCTTTTATCCACACCGATGGAAACACCTTACTGTCTGAACCATTGACATCGAGCATCTTTGGTGATGTACCAAACTGGGTCAAATGTGAAAAAAAATTTATACAAAAAAATTAGGACTTTCCTATGGAGTTTCTTCAATTTTCGACCGTTCCAGCCTCTTTTTTCTTTGTAAAGCCGTCAAACCCTGCACTTTTGTGACATCCCTAGACTTGAGGGTCAAATACTCCTTAACGATTTGCCGACCAGCCATTTCATGAACCTAGAGGTACCTGGCCATTTGGCACAAGGGTTCGCATCCATCTTCGTCTTCACAACTCCTTATGAGTCTCTCTGTGTAGACTGATTTTGGTATTCCCAGCCTGTGTCCACACGACAAAGGATTCTATTTCGTTGTAGAGCTTCTTGGCATTGTAAACAATGTGTTTAACTAAAAAACCTTTTAAAATTTTGTATGATACATTAAGTATTTTCAAAGAACTCCAACGATTAAGTGATGCCCCATTACTTTTTTTTGGAGGGGGAGGGGGAGGTAAATTCTACCTTCAGTTAGAGCTGAGGGGAGTATACCCCTCTTTTCCATCTCAAATCCAAGCATATGTAAATAGGGAACAATATGCTCAGTACCATAGGGTACATATTTTTTCTTTTATATTGTCAGGTACAGAAGCTTTGACATCCCGTTAAAACTTATTGATATAGTCCAATATATTATCATAGGTAAAGATAGAACAAGGTGCCGTTTTTTTTGGTATTGAAAATCCAATTCTAGAGCATCCCAATATTCCTTGATAATTATCCTTTAACACTTTGAGAATTGATTTCAGATTTGTAATTACTTTATTATTTATAATATTTTTTTAAATTCGTTAAGCAAATTTTTTTATTTCCATCGATACATGTTTTAAACTCTTTTAAGGATTTCTGTCGACATTGATTTTCCTCTTCATTCCTTCTTCAATAATTTTGGGAATCCCAATTGTATTCATAGTTTCCATAGGTAGAATACAGACAAGTAAAGTTATTTTTTTCATGATTTCATCTATGCCTTCCTTTAATTGTTTAACTATTTTCTTCTTCTCACTAATAAAAGTAAGAGTCCCGAATAATTTTATTGAAGATTTTACTTTTTTACTCCTATATTATCCTTCTTTGAATAGGTAAGATCAATATTTGATTGATAACATTAATAATATTTGTGATAGATAATGTGTAATTCTATACACTTATTTTTATTCCAAATCCCTTTGACTTTCATTGTATTTTATAAAAAAAATACTTTCAGTAAATACTTACTAGTTTATTAATTAACTTTAAATTTGAAATACATTTATTAAACTTGGAGTTGTTATCGACTAATTGGATATCAATTTTTTTTAAATTTAAAATTTTTTTCAAACAGGTAAGATAATTTTTTATTTTTATTTTCAAAATTGATAAATATAGAAATCCAAAAGTATAAACAGCTTCCAAAAGTTTTGGGAAAGATTTCAACAAAAAAATCATGTTTTTACAAGACTGTTAAGTATAATATACAATTTAGTAAAATAAATTTTTGGGGTCAGAGGTTCCAATTTCTCTCACAAAAACTGCCTATGTTTCTATATCTGCTATTAATGAGAACATGCTACTCGTATATGCATGCTTTACAAGTAGTACTCATAAAATGAGATTAAAAATTTGGTATATATGCCTTGAGGATAAGGCAGTCATTCAATAGTCTTTGAGTGTTTGTTTTATCTTAATATTGCAACTATTGGCTCTTTTTGCTGAAAATGACTAATTAATCAGCATTATAAGGCACATTAGAAAAATTGAATGTTTTCACCGTTAGAATAATCACATCAAAAAATTCTGTAATACAATAAATAATAGTATTAATGAATAGTTGATAGTAAATAAAATGACTTATATAGTTATTAAATAAGGCATTCTAAGACAAAAATAAAGCAAAGTGTACAATCAACTTATACAAGTCAAAAATGACCACATATTTAATTTGATGTCCTTTGTTCAATATTGTTTTTTTTGAAAATAAATTATCCAAACAATTACAAAAGTTTTATTAATTATGAACCAATGTTTCAGGAACATACTAAAAAGTATTGGTCATACAATGTAATTTCAAAATAATTATATGTTATTTAATGAAATTGAGAGTTACGATAATTACAATCTATTAACAAGAATTTGATTTAAGACTCAAAATTGTTCTCGTCCTTGGTATTGGTTTCTCAAAAAGATATCACGGCTTAATTTTTGCTTGGACTAAAATAAAGTTTTAGCTCACTAATTGATTACACTCTTATAAACTTTAAGTATTAACTACTTCGTATTCGTATTCAGTCAGATCAAATGTACAATTATAGCTTTATATTATTCATAATTTAGGCATAATTAATGTATTTATTATTTTGATGAAAACATTGCATGTTTGTAACATAAAAATTGGCTTTTTTATTTAATTTATGGCAACTTTGTCATCACGATTTATAAATAATAATATTTTTTCAACATATCCAACTAAAAATTTATATTTTAAAATACAAAATAAATTTTCTAGAAAAAACGGAGTTTTCTCCAGTTATTTAAAAACGCATGAAAGATCTAAAAGAACCAATTCCTACAAAGAAGGGGATAGGGGCCTTGTCGTAGGAAATTATCAGCACGAGTCAAGAAAGTGCCACCTGCATGAAGAATTCAATGGGAAATATTTTTTGTGAATCTTTTCAGTTCGCCTGTTGATGTTAAGGTATATTCTTTATAGTACTGATCGACAGCTCTAAGGCGTGGCCGGGATAAAGTTCAGTGGCTCATCAGGACCTAAGGCATGATATTACCAACAATTGAACTTAAAAAAACAAAAAAAAACAACAACAACTGCTATTCTATCCCAATAATTACCCAAGTCCTTTATAACTTTAAAAGCTTAGTTCGGTCCAGAAAATAATCTGTCAGAGAATCCATATTCAGTTAATCTTTCAAACACGTATTTGATTCTTTTTGCTCAAAAGTCTTTACTTTTTATGAGTCTTTTTAGCCAACAAAGGTTCAGATTTTTTATCAATATTTTCGCTAGTTATAAAGTAAGGTAGTAATAAGGTGGTAATTGGAGAGACTGTCGTTAGTCTCTCCGAACAATGTATTTTTTAGAGCTCGAGGAGACTAGATAAGGGGTTGAATTATAAATTAAAAAGTGATGGCGTCTCAAAAAACAACTATACAAATAAACACATTTTCTAAATTTATTCAAAATCAAAAAAAGTTATGAGTAAAAAATAAAAATAAATTAGGACAAACTTGCAGTTTTGTTATTTTAACAGGTACAAAAAAATGGATTTTCAATGGAATATTGGATGAATAGAAAATATTAATTTTGTTGAAATTTTTCTGGAAATTTGTTTGCATATAAATTGAAAACATAAAAATTGAGGTTTAACAGAAATATCTGTCCTTTTTTTCTTTTTTTTTATTCATACATTTATTTTCAATTTGTAAGAAGAAATTTCACAAAAGTTCGTGATTAAAGATTAAAATTTACAAAATAAGGACTTAAAATCTGAAAAATTTAAGGATAATATATTTTACAAATGGTTTCCCAAAGTTTATTAAGTAATTCACAAATCTGTTGCTCTTACGTGTAAGGGTGCATATTTATGCCAGTGACTCAAAAAAAACCACTTACAGCATTTACTACAGCCTCTAACCTGGCCATGAACCTGGCACAGGCCTAAATGAGGAATTCCTATTACATTTTGCCCACTGCCTTGAGAATGGAAGTTCACAAGGGTCAACAGTGCTATGTGCACGTTTATTGGACTCTTTCTTTAAGACACCCCACAAACAGTAGCTCAAGGCGTTCAGATGCGGGCAGCTAGGTGGCCACATTTCCTTTGGACAACATACAGGTATTGGAAATGTTGTTTTTCCGGAATAAATCCGGTTATAATTACCCGATTTGGAGAAACAACACCATTTTAAAATTATAGAATGAATAGAATATAGGCTCTATAGTAACTTTTCAAATGTCGTTATTTGGGTCATTTGGCTTACCCCTGGTGTGGAGGCACATAATAATGGCCACACAACCTTCGTATTTGGAGGACATCTCAAAGATTTTGTATTTTTTCCTTTATGCAGCTAAATCTGATGAATACACTTTCATAAACATAATTTAACCCTGTATAAATTTATTGATAACTTATGTTTACAATTTTTGTAATTAATGTTGTTCAAATATGCAAAGATTTCGTCAATAATTATGAATACGATTATCATGTATTAAGGTTATTCCCACATAATCCAATTATAGATAAATATTACCTACTACGGTTTTTATAGGTGTATTTCATGTTTATTCCAAATTTATTTTACATGCGAACCTTAAAAGTATTTGTATATTTGGTTATAAACAATTACGAAGCTAAATTAATGTTTAGTATAAATTATGCATATTTAATTATTTATACATTATATATCCGTGAGTTGATTAAATATACTATTAAGTTTATTGAGGATAACCAGCTGAATTCATGGATTTATATCAATATTTTAATTGATGAAATACAGAATAATGAAAAAAAATTGAAATTTTTTTTATAACCCAATAACTATAAATCCCAATATGTTCCGTCACAACTCATCCAGTACGCATCTAATTTTTCAAGATTTAATCCAATAATTTAATAAAAAATATGTCTCCAAATCATATACATATTGTTACATCTAAATACTACTGATAGTGGCTCTAGATTAATCAATTAACCGGCTGCTATTATGGCCCCGGGGATCTTTTGATATTTAAAAAAAATATAATTCTCTTAATTATGTAATATGTTTGAACTTTTTCCTAGTGTTTTTTCTAACTGTTCTATTTTTGAAACTTTGAAATATTAATTCATGTTTCCAGTTATAAAAAATCAAAGAAGATCCTTTGATGTATACCTTCATAACGAATTATGCCAAATAAATGAAAGCCAAACAATCCCAAATATGAAAAATAAACAATGTTTTTACGATTGGCTATAACTAAATAAATATAAAATAAAACACAATTGATTATTTTCTTCATTTATTTAGATATTGAAATGCATTTTATAATGCAGAACCAATAAATGAATAATTTTATATCTTATGTAATAAAAAATAATTAAACTATTACACTTTTTCAATATCTATATTTTTTTTTAAGACTTTTTTATTATTAAATAAGAATTATTGATTGATAAAAAAATTAAAATGTTAACTTTAAAGAAATATTTGACAGCCCTGCAACAAAAAAATAAGAAAATAAATGAATCTATAGGTAGTGCTATTTTCTAAGTAAATACAATTTAATTTATCCTAAAAATGCTTAAATAGTATGAAAATAACATAAATATATTCCCACCAGAGACTAAAATGTCCTTCTAACATTTTGTGTGTATTATATTTTTCTTATATCTTCTAAGTATATTCTTTTTTTATAATATATGCAATATTTTTAGGATGATACTTTATTAGATTTTGAGGGATTAGCAACTTCTGGAATTAATTAGCGAAGTTTTAAAGAATTGATGTGTTCTTATTAGCTTTCCATCTAAACGGCTTATATAAAAAAGGGATGTGGAAGGATAGTGGGATATCTGTTTTATTCTGTAAAGGAAATATTGTCTTATTTGTTAATGTTTCATTGATTTAGAAATAATCTTTGATTATTTTATACATCTATTATTATTTTTAATTGTGTACAATCGTACAAAAAATAAAAATACAAAATTATTCATTTTTTTATTGATCCTTATATGCAGTGATATTTTATTCAATTGCTTTATATTATAGGAAAACCATCTTTTGGTGAAAAAATTAGCAGCGACTTTTTGCTCTGACATCATGACGTTATAACGAAAGTACAATATTACCTTTTTCGTTTATAGACATTAATGACGCCACAAATGTTCCGTTGGAAAACATTGTTAAAGACTATATCAGATTGTTACTCCGTGTTTAAAAAAAAATATTAAGCATTTAGTTTTTTATTTGGATGCTTTAATATGATTTTTTTTATCGCCTCGTATTTGTTAAGGATTATTGACTGTTCTTTATTTTATTAATGTTTTTATTTTGTTAGTTTGCTAAAGTTGTACCAAAATAAATGGTCATTAAAAAAAATATTATAGCAAAATGTAAAGCATACACCTTATATTACAACAAAAACGTATTTAAATTGGGATGAATCTTCCTGCTTCTCAAATATTAATTTTTTGTTCTAATTAGTCAAATAATAGACTTTATTATATTTTGTTACGAAATATTTCCGCACAATCTTATATAGCTTATTTATTTAATATTCTTTAAGAAAATTAAAAGTTCAACGGAAAAAAATCAATCAAAATTGATTTTTTTTACACCAAATCTTTTGAAGTTTCAATAACAAGTTTATTCTTTAGATTCAGCTATAATATTAAGCAATTGAAAAAAATATATATATTAGCTACTATGCATGATTTAATAAACAAATTATTTTTTGAATGCTGGAATGTTTTTTATCAATTTACCTTAAATTTTCATCTATTTAGTTCTTCTTCAATTGATTTTGGTGTTCTATAGTTTAAATAACAATAATAAGCGTAGGTAATATTTAATTCCTGAGAAGTGAAATTTCCTTTCTACTACGTAATAGCTATCATTGATATATACGAAACCGGATTGAAAACTTGCGTGTTTCTCCCCCTCCTTTTCGTAACAGCTTTTTGTAGCTTTAACTTGCCCAAAATGCTACCAATTAGGATCCCCTCTTCATATGTAACAACTACTAAGGACGAATTACCAATAAAATCTTAGAAAATACTTTCGTTAGGAATTGAAAGGATGCTACCGTAGGTTAAAAAGGATTTATCTGGGTTTTTATTACCTTTTAATCCTAATCATCAATATAATGCAATTAAGTTATGTTTGTAGTCCCTTAAGAAAAATAAAAAAAAACAACATTTGACTAACGCGTTATGAAAACTTTTGTACTCTTTTTGAAGCAGTATATTTGGAATTTAGTTTCTTACCGATTCTTACCACAAGTGTATTTGTGATGCATCAACGTAAAAATAATTGTGAAAAAAAACAAGGAAAAGAGAAAATTCCAGTTTATTTATAAACTTCATATATTTGTATACATAAAGCACTATGTGTTGTTCGTTTGTCAAATGGTATGCTTTTCATACAATATATAATTAAGTTCCTACTGTAGTTAATTTATTTTCAAAATAAGTTTTCGTTTGTATTTTATCATTGTATGCAAACTTTTTTTTCTAATAAATTGATCATTCGAATCGGACTCCAAATTTTATATCTACATAAGTTCAGTATTTTTTACTATAAATATAACCAAATCTATTTCTATTCCAATATTTTAAATAAGCCTTATGTTATTTGCATTTTAATTAAAAAAACGAAAAGTTTTTTGTTATTATTCACAACAATATTAAGTAGTTAGTAATTTATTCCTTTCATACTTTGCTTTTTCAAATCATCAACTTTTCTTTTAAGCTTTTTTTATTAACCCATTAAAGGTGATAGTTAAATAGTTTACCACTAAATTTAAGCATGAATATTTCTATCTGCATGCAACATTTATTAATTTATTTTGTTTATCTGTCGTTTGAATTACTTTACTTAATATTATAAATAAAAGAAAAGTATAATTTTTTTAATGAGGTGCCACATTACCGCGTGGTCCATTAGAATCTAAACACTTTGAATTTTAAAGTTCAACAAGATATAATTTATTAATTAACAATATAATTTCAAAAAAATTAATGAATGAATAGACCTTTGTCTGAACACCCTCAATCATTAATTTGCCCGTACTTAGCGGCAATAATGCCTTCCTGGCACAGGTGGAAGGTCTGGCACCTGCTGCTGATGTAGTCATCGGTCATGGTGTCCCGGTGCTGGCTGACAGGGGTATTGAGGGCATTGGCATTTGGATAACGGACACTGCAGTCCTTATTCCCGACATGCATATAAAAGGTGTAGTTAAAGGGGTTGGCATCAGGGCTGCAGGGTCCAAAAAGTGTTAAAAAAAGTTCAAAAGAACTCAAAATAATCATTCAAAAGAGTCCAGTAACGGAGGAAATGTTTTTTTTTCATTCCTGGTGTGAAAAGTGACCTCTCCAACCTCTTTTCCCCCACTTTTTTGATATCTCTCTGGAAAGTCGGTTTTAAAACTCCAATAATTCTTGTATGGACCCTCATAGACTTGCGGGAATTGGCCTTGGCTGTTTTCTTTTCCCCTTGTGGGTTCAGTTTGGCCTTTTTTGAGAGATTTTTTTTTCTAATCATTAACGATACATTATTGTCTAAAATAAAATGCAGTTAAGACTGTCATTTCCTCTTTTGGCCGAACATCAATAACTATTTTCATAAAATTTACATTATATTATTGATAACTACTATTGACGTAATTATATATTTTTGAACTGATATAAAGCAGTATGAATGATGAGCCGTCCAAAAATTTGAATTCCATGTTTATGATGTAAATTAAAGCATCACTTTGATAAGTTTTTTTTTTTTAAACCAAGTACAACTATATTTCAACTTATTATTATTTGATGAATCATATACAATGCGGAGATAAACTCGCATCTAAATCCTAAAACATAATAAAAAGTAGGAATTCTCATTTTTATAAAAATATTTTTAGTCATTTAATGATGATTTGTTTAGATAATTCTAAAAGCAACACTGAGACGTAATTGGTCAAATTAATATAAGGTAAACTAGAATTGGCACTCGATAGAACATAAAACCTTCGTTGAAATTCCAAGTTATATATCTTAATTAGTTCTAAGTTATTGTCTATTATATATTTTGTACGTTTTGTGTTACTTTGAACTCTCAAAATTGAATGGCCTCTTACTGTGACCATATATAATCTTTGTACCAAGTTTGATCCAAATCTATATTTATCTATTGCCATAGTCCTGATGACTGAGAAACAAATAGAGGTAAAATCATTCGGTTCCACTTCGTTATGGAGGTAATAAATACAATTGAACATTTTTTTTTTGCAAATATACAAGTATAATTCGCCTATTTGAATAAGTATATATAAAGATCAAATAAATCTACATTGACATATACTTGGTTAATAAAAACTTAGTATTTCTACTGATTTAGACCCTATAAACACAAAAATCTTAAACATTACAATTTGATCATTTAGAAAGAAAAAAAAATAATATTAGAGGAAATAATTTTCTTTTCAGGTACATTTCTAATATACATGTTTCTACACAAAAATTTATACTAATCCATTTAAAAAATCAAAATTCATATTTTGTTTGAAATCAAATATATTCAAAGTCTAATTTAATGTAAAAAAAACTAATAATAGGTTCGTAATTATTGTAATTATGCCTGAAATTAGAAGGATTCTTCTAACTTGTGTAATCAGTGTCTTGAAACTTGTTAATTTTTGCTTAACCATTTACAATATAGTAACTTTCATTTATTTATATAAAAATATGGAATTAAATTAAAAACTTAATCTTTTTTCAGTTTTTTGAAAAACTCCTGGTCCAAAGAATAAATCAATGAACCTTTCATCAACCCAAAATCATTTAGGAGCATCCAAACTTTCCCTTTCCTCTGCCAAATTTTCCAAATCAAGTAACAGTATCAACAGTAGTAAACCACACAAAGGAAGCTCTGAATGTGTAAATGAACCAAAACAAGCGTGTAAAAATAATAGTATATCTAATAGCAGTCAAAACATTGAGCTATCTAATGAGGAAATCAACAATAAAAGCAGTCAAAAGTGAGTTTTTTCTCTCTCCTTGATAAAAAAAAATCATTACTGAATGAGTTTTTTTCTTTCTATATACACACAGTTCGTTATCAGACGAGAAAAAGGGAAAATCTAAAAAGTTTTTAAATCAATGGAAACAGGCAGCCTCCATGTCGAAAATAGGGAATCGTACCAAAAATTTACTGGAAAAATGGAAATATAGCTACTCTGTCGATTTAAATGAAACTAATTTGAACTCTACGGACTCATTATTGGTTTCAAAGTCTCCTTTAGGATCTAGTATAAAAGGAATTGAGAAAACTGAAGAAAGCAATCTATCATCGAAGGGGAAATGGACGGAGCATATATGGTGTAAGCTAAATATATTATAAATAGAATATAGTTATATTATTTTTTCTTTTCATAACCATAATTTATTTAAAAGACTTTGAAATACTGGAAACATATTACATAATACTACAATGGAGTAATAAAAAACATTTAAAACACAAACAAACCATCAAAACCTAAACTTAATTGTTTTTAAAATGTGCATATATACTTTCTTAAAATATTTATCACCCAACCATCCAGCTTGGAGCTGGATGCTTTCATGAAGTAGACGCAGAATTGAATTTTCACGAACGCTGCGTGATTAAATTTTTTAGTTTATTAAATATTTAATGTAATGATTTTTCTACAGCTTCCCCTCTCCCAAATATAATCAAATCAATATACAACCCTCATTTTCGGAAATAAACATTCAACTGTGATCAAAATTCACCTTATGAAGACCATAAAAAGCCTGAATAAGTTGGACGATATACGATCCCAATACCATTAGTTTTGGTCAAAATTTTGATATTGAGTTTACGTTTCTTTGAAATGATCTGTTTTTACATTGAATGAAACTTAGTATTAAATGTTGTAAGGATATTGTTCATGTGTATTTTTGAACATTATCCGTTCCAACAATTATCTCAAACTTATTACAAAAAGTTTTTAAATGTTTAAAAAAATAAATATTTGTTTTAAATGTAAAACTTGTAGAATAATTTAAACAAGTTTCAAGATACTGCATCTGTTGTTCTTCCAATACCATTAAATTTTTTTTTTTTTTGGAAAGATTAGGTTGGAAGAAATAATTTAAAACTTACTATATTAAATAGTGTTAAACTAACTTCTTATCAAACTATTTAAATTAGGCTCTTCAAATTCATTGTAAGCTTTTAATCCATGAAAACAGAGTAGTTGGCCATCATTTTTTAGTTTTTAGGGCTCTAACAAGATTGGGATATCAAAAGAATATTTTATAGCATAGACGTTTAAAGTTAATAGACTTTTTTTATTGCTGTCCCACAATAAGATGGATTGCAAGCTGTTTAAAAAAGGGGTCAAATTTTGACTTGTTAAAATATTATTATCATGATAATAGTTCTTGAACAGAGGTTGTTGGAGCAGTTGATCGATATTATAACATAATTTTTGAAAAAAAATACTGACTTGCTTAAACATAACCAAAAAATAGTCGACATATATAAGTGACCCTCTCACAATAATTGAGGCAAAAAAAAAAAAATAAGAAAAAGTCTTCTACCCTACGAGCTATTATTTTCCCATAGTTAATGGCTCAAATTTGGAAGATCAATTTGATTTTTGAAATAAAATAAGTATACTTTTTTGACTCTGTGATAAAATTTATGCGGTGTTTCGTTTTGAGATGTGTGAGTCAACCCATCTCCAAGTAATTCATATCTAAAAACAAAAAAATATTACCACTACCTCAATTCTTCTCTATGCTTGCATTAAAAGTCACCAAAGGTTAAGTATACGTCCTAATAATTAATCATCAAGGGCTATTTTGATAGTTGAAGAATATTTGATGCGACAAAATAATAAACTAACTTCTTACAAAATTTAAAATTTATCATCAAAGGAACTTATATATGTAAATTTAATTTAGTTATATCTTGTGTCATTTATATTGAATATATTTGAACATCAACGTGGAAGTTTTATGTATGTATTTTAAGTATGAGTGATTTTTTAAATATATGACGCTTATCTTCAATCTACTTTCTTGGTGTATCTATATTACCAATTTCGTTAACTAAAAATGAATAGGAAATTTGATCTTGAATTACATACTTTCAATAAATAATTTTATTCTTGTATTAAACATTATCTATAAGTACCAACTTAACAAAGAAATATAAGAATGATTTCTAAAGAGTATACATACTTAACGCTTTCAAAAAATATATTAACATTACTTTTTATTATGTTGACATAACAAATTGGTTGTTTTAATGACAAATAATTTTGTAAAACCACTTGAATCAATGATTTTTCTTTTTTGTATTTGTAGTAACTATGTTTTTTTTGTAACCATTAAGCAAAAGTATATTATTATATAATAAACAATTTTTGACACAACACAAAAATACACTAATTTATGGAACATAAATGTTGAATTTAATAATATTTTACAATAAAAGTAGTCAAAAGTCAATATTTTTCAATAAGCCAGGATTGAAATGTACTATAAATATGTTGATATATGTACAGATAGATTTAAAACAATATAAAATGTTAGGAAAAATTGCATTACCAAAAACATAAATACATAATGTAGTTTAAAATTAGACTACATGAACAATACCAAAAAACAATAAAAGTATCCAATATAAGAATAAAATGATGTTTCATTAGTGTAAACGTTTTCAATTTAGTAAGTTAATCTCTTAAAAAGAAGTTGATATAGAGTAGAATAGTATGAAAGAGAATCATCTATAAAATACTTAATCTCATCAAGGACAAAAATTATTTACCAAGTTTGGGATTTTTAGAGAAAAAACGGCCAATATAGTAATTATTGCCCTCAGATCTTGCATGCAAATTGTTTCACTATTAGGTAGCTTTGAAGCAATAGGAGCTTTGGCTCCAAACAAAGCAAAATGAATTGCTCGACTCTGTAGGGGTAATAGTTTGAATGAACATCAAATATAATTCTGGTTTTTATTTCCCTAATATTGCTCTCTGTTACACCCATGCTCAATAACAAGAACTCTTTCAGTATTGCCACAACATAGGAATGCTTTGAACTATTATACAATGAATCTATTTTGTGCAAAACCAAGCTTTCACAGTCCTATTTGCAATGCAGTGTTGCATTTCACAATATAAATTATGACTATTTTACACGGACTATGCTGCAGTGGTCTACGATCATCATTTTGAGCAAATTTCATAGTTTAATATACTAGTTCCTTGAATTGTAATAGAAGGATCCCAGGAATCATCACTTATCCTTGGTATTTTTAAAGGAAAAACAATATACCTAGCTGCAGAGGACAAAACTATAAATTCTCAAGTTTCCCTTATGAATTGGCTATCTACATTTAACAAATTAGAGCATTGGCGCTCAAAAGAGCGAAATGCATTTCCTGATTTTCAGAGAATTTTGCCTTTGCTTTTTGGGCAAGCCGAACAAATTGGGTTCCTTTAAGGTATTAACATCTCCTCCCTCCACATTAAGAGAAATAATTTCAATTATAACGGAAAGCGAAGGACACTCGACGAAAGAATAATAATTATAGTTCAAAAAAGTTCAAAATCCTTTCAGGGATCGAAAAAAACAACAACATACCTTCGATAAATCCCCAGGAATAATTTCCATTGTATTATCCAATGACTAAGGCAATTTCGATTTTCTGACGAACTTTTGACATATCTTGTATAGACAAAATCATTATATTTAAGTACCAAGATGTAAATGATATTTTCCAGATTTTGTAAGAAGAAACCAATATTTTCCACTATTTAAAAGGCAGTTTATGGTAGGATTAGGACCATAAAGAGTAATTATATTACTAATTACTGCTTCAATTTTTAAATCCTTTGGATTTTGTATACTCTTGAAAAAATTTCTTTTCGATAATTTCAGTTTTCTATATATTTTAAAATTCAATAAGATATCTGTTAAAATTAATAAAAATAGCTAAAATTCAATTTTCAGAGATCAAAGGTATTGGGTCCACGAGACGGTAAAATCGCATAATTTTCCAAAACTTTTGAACAAATTGATAACCATTACTCCAATGAATGTTTATTTTTAGGTAGATATATTTTTGACAAAGGTTTATGCTCTACTGAGTACCCATTCTAGTTGTCCATATTATTAATTACTAATTCAACAATAAATTTTCTTCAAAGTTTTCCGAGTAAAAAAACTCACTTGTCTACATGTTGATTGCTAATTTATTGCTCTCTCAAAATAAAATAACAAGAGATACACAAGAAGGAAAAGAAAAACAGATTATAAACACCAGAAAATCCCCTGATTGATATTAATATAAAATACATATATTGCATTCACTACACACTTCCCCCTTCAACCAGTGTTTGGCTTAAGGTTACATATTGAAATAGATTTGGTTTTACCATTCCATTCAATAATAAAACTTAATCTAAACCTCTGAATGACTTTATAAGGTCCACTAAAGAAAGGTTCCAAGGAAGACTTAATCGGAGGATTCAAGGCATATACATGAGTAGCGTTCATTAATTTTTTGTAAGTAGAATTTGAAATTTGATTTTTTTTTTTTGCTGATGTTATGGTCGGTATTTATTTGTTTCGGATTGATCTTCTCCTGATATAGTAGAGAACCAGACGATCGAATATCCTCTCCAAAAACAAATCTTGCAGGGGAATAATTTGGCAAGATTTAGGGGTGGTTCTTAAATCCAACAATATATTTGGCAGAACATCAACCCCACCCCTACCTGTTTCCAATATATTGCAACGCATAGCCTCCTTCAGGGTTCGATGCTTACGTTCTATTAGAAAATTGGCTTGGGGATAATATGGGGTTGTCTGTACATTTTGGATATTAAAATCATTCATTAGTTTCTCCCAAACTAATGCCCCAAACTGACCTCCTTGGTCAGTTGTTATGATTTCAGGATAGCCAAATCGACAAAACCAGTTCTTTTTAAGCTGGTTAATGATGTTTTCAGTGCTCGCGTTTGGTAAAGGATAAACTACCGATCCGTTTGTTGTCTGGCCTATCACTGTAAGAACCATTGTTTGTCCTCTGCTTTTTTGAAATGGCCCAATTAAATCATGGTGAATATGATTAAATTTTTTTTTGGGTACTTGATTTTTTTCAAACGGTAAATAGGCTAATTCCATTTTCTTTGATTTGCTGCAAACGTCACAACGACATATGTAGTCCCTTATGACAGAAGTCCAAAAATACTCTCCTTCAATTTTTCATTATGAGTCAATATGTTTCACAAGGGTATCCGTAAAGTCCGTCCCATCCTTGGAGATTTCATTAATTAGGTCCCATGCATTTTATTCCATTTCACAAACAGAGATGTTGTCCCTGTTTGAAATGAGGTTTACAAACTCTCTGGAAAACGTTTGCTTTTAACCTAAAAGATGGAAGTTTCACTGACACGTGACTAATTTCACTCACTTTACAGTCTTGAGAAATACTATCCACCGTCATAATTCGTTAGTCGGGGTCACAGTTATGGTGTCCTTAGACACCTAAAAGAAAAACTCACTTGTGTACATTCTGAGTGCTAATTTATTACTCTCTCAAATGACAATAACAAGAGATATACAAAAAAGAAAAGAAAAACAGATTATAAACACCAGAAAATCCCTTTATTGATGGCGCTGAATTTACCTGTTCCAATATCAATTTAAATGACCGTTTTAAATGTGGTCGTAACCTAGTACCAAAACAACATTAGTCACCTTTTGAAGGTTTATTTTTTTTTTGCAAAAGGTTGGAATACACTTAATTATACGTAGTGATTATATATTTAACCCTTTGTGAAAAAAACAATGTGTTGCATAATTCAAATAAAGCTTCTTATTCTGACAAAAATATTTTTGTACAAGTGCAATAATATTTTTCGGTTATTTTTTTAATTATCTTTTGAAACCTCAATGACTGGTAAAACAGTTAATCTAAATCTGTTTTTATTGCTAAATGGTAAATAGTTTTGTACAATTTAATTACTTCTATAAAGTGTACTAAAGATACTTAAGCTGGAATAAGAAAATGATTATTTACCTAGCTACACTTAATCATTAGAACATGTATTTGTTGTTAATGAAATAGTGTCTGTTTTATTTTGTAAATGTTTTGAGTTGAAAGCCATTTAGATTCAGAATTGCATTGTTATTGGTGCATCTAAAATTGAACGTCACAATATTTTTGTTTTACATAGCTTAAATTATAAGAAATCCGAATAGTTTTTCAAAGAAAAACATATCCTTAAACCTCTTTTTAATATTTTCAAATATATACAGGCCCATATTATTTCATAGTAAGTTAGTTTCTGAATAAATTTTATCATTGAGTCAAAAAAGTATAGCAAATTAATACTTTTTGTTCAGAGTCAAATCTCAACTCATAGAATATTATATCAAGTTGGCAGATTGTTAATTTGAACCTTTTTTGATAATCCATAAAATTCTTGGAGCTAGTTTCAGTCATGCAACTAGCCAATATTTAAACATTAACGTCAAGATCTCTCTCCAACATTTGAATACGTTGAGAGTCGTTGTTCCACAATACTGTCTTTTAACGCAACTTCCCATTTTTTTCCAACATTCTTTATTTGATGTATATATTATATAGAATATACATATATAAATAAACCGCAGCAAATTTCGTAAAAAGTATATAAATAAACATTATAGTTTATATTTAATGCTCCTAGATAGAATTTCAACTGATATTCAAAAATTAATCTTTAAAAAAACAACAGTAAACATGCAAATTAAAATTATGAAATATATTTGTTAAAATTTCTTAACATCCTTTTTAAAATACTTCGGCGATTCTGTTAAGTTGATGGAAGGCACCAGATTTCTTCCCCTGCAAAATTCCAAGACTGCTTTAAGAACTTTCATTGTGAGAGAAACATAGCGTTCTGAAGCTGCCAAGATTATACCTCTCAACTCATCCTCCCGAGTAGGCTTATAGTTAGTTAGTTGGCTGGTGATAAGGGCTTTACAATTAAGAATTGCAAAGTCCAGACCCCTTGATACCTCAGAAGTTTCACTTTTCTTCTTTGAAATTTCAAAAAGAACAAGACCTTTGAAATATTTTCATCCCCATTCGTCAGTCCTTTTAGATTTATGGATACAGAATATTTCAGGATATAGATGGCAGGGGAGTCCACAAATGCATGAAGTGTGTTATTATATATTTTTCCACAGTCCTTGCAGGGCCTAGTATTTCTAATACAATCTCTGGAGATTTGTAATTTAACGTTAAACTTTTTATCATCATTTATTCCCCTCAGAATATGTACTATTTTTTTTTTCAACTCATAGGGAGGCCTAAACGCTAACTATACAGCTCCCAGAGTAATTTTTAAGGCATCTTTGTAGCCAAAGATGGTTGTAATAGTAAAAAAATCATATATCATATTAAGTAAAAATCATACTCAATATTTTTTTGAAAAGTTATGGCTGGATCCTTCTAAGTATTATATTACAGCATATTAATATAAAATATAATTTTTATAATAAATCACTAATCAGTGTTTGTATAACGGATAATTTAATTATTACAAATATTTTCGGGGCACTGCACAGGCTAAAATATGATTTGGAGCTTAAATCTATATTAAAAGTCAATAAAAACAGACAATACGTTGAAAACTGCTAGACATCTTACAACTAATCCTTTTGTAATAAGTGTTTCAATATTCCAAACTTATCTTCAATGAGTGAATATTGAACTAAAATTACTTATACCAAGTGATGGTAAAGAGCCAACAATTATAACACATCAATTAAATAATACAAAAAACAGACAAACTTGTTATAACAATACTGCTCCTAGAAATCAATTTTATAAAAGAAATTTACAAAAATTTCTTTGACTAATTTAAGGATAATCTGCATTGTTGTTGACTAGCAGTATATCATTCTCAACCTGACGACAGTTTTTATAATGTTTTATTTCCACTTGATATTAATTTGATAAAAAAAAATCATATCAACCATTGATCAATACGAAGAACTCTCATGAATACAGATCAAGCATTTCATCTGAAATTTACAAGATTGGTAAGTGTGTTATATATATAACGCTCAATTAAAAATAAGTTAGACAAGGATATGTAATTTAATGTTTATGTCTTAAAACTTTTATTAAATCGGTGCAAGTATTACAAATTTAAGAAAATAAACGATTTTAGGAAATATCTCCAAAATATCCAAAATAGACCTCCAAAATTGTATTTCTAAATTTTTTTTATTCGTTTAAAGAACCTTGATAAATAGTAACTAATTAAAAAAACTTTACAGAAAATTAATAATTACAAAATATCAAAATATATTTTTTAAAAGTTTTTCAGCCAATAAGTACAATGACCTAATAAGGGTAGTGAATTTATGATATTTATTGATATATTTATATCAATCAGCTGAAAAATAAAGTCTCAGCTTTAATTTTTCATCATATTTTATCCCTAATTGACCCTTATTTTATGTAAATAAAACAACAATAGAAATTAGAAGTAGCAATATCAGAAAAAAAAAAGTTGTTCTTTCTTCAAAAAGCCACATAAAAATTAATAGGTTCTATTTTTAGACTCTCTATATTGCATAACCCTCAATTTATATATTTTTTTTCTATCCCCATAGCTGCATGGGTTCATCCTGGTTTTAGTAATGAGCAAACAGACGTAGAAGCTATCCAGCCAGGAGGGAATTTACTCTCCGATTTTCAAAAAAGATAAATTCATTTATTTTTTCTTCCATGTACTGGATTTGAATGCCGACAATGTTATCTCCTCAGAGGATTTTCAAAAACTGAACGACGTGAGTACTACTATTAAATATATATACTATCATATATATTCCATTAGACTGGTTCTTAAAATATATTTTCTCTATCGAACTGTTGAGTTGAAACATCAAAAAATGAAAAAAATAAATCTTAATAAATAGTCAATATAAAGCAGTATATTATGAATGAATGTATAAAATGAGTAAAAAAATCTTTCTGAAGTTTGAAACAATGTAAATACTTAATTTATCACCCACCTAGCCAAATTCATTACTACAGGACGGCTAAATTGTATTTCTCGTTGTGGAGTACCACACAGAAAAATTAGAGATTGTACACAAAATTCCCCATATACACCTGATATCTTTCATATTCTTATGCTGTCAATAGTTTAAATATGTGTTAAATGTATAGTGACAAGAACTATCGATTTGACAAATAATATAAGCCTTTTTGCATATTTAAAAAAAAAAAAGTTTAGATCTTATATTATACATAAAGGACAAAAATAGTGTGCACTACACCACTGTATACTCTATAAAAACTATAGCAATATTTTATAAGTTATTTTTTTGCAAGAAACAATCATTTTAGGATAAAATTATTCAAATATTTGAAAGTTTGTTTATTTTACTGAAGTATTTATTCATTGTGAAGTTCTCTATTTTGACATCAATTGATTAATTATTTTATAAATACGATCTTTTTTCTCCCTATAAATTATGAAATTTTGAAACTTTAAAGGGAATTTCGAAATATTTGTTTAATATGGCAAAATATATCAATTTTAACTAAATAAAGCCTAATAAAGATTTGATAAAAACGGAGAGAGTAAAAACATGATGGTTCAGAATTGATTAATCCGTTTTCAGCTATTTTTTATTTGGGAAATTGATTCGTTGGTCGACTGAAACACTTCTTGACGCTTCTCTCCAAATGAACTATTATCAAGTTTCCAAGTTCTACTGTACTCTAACTATTTTATGTTGTTCAGTATATGTGTATATAGTTCATCAGTCGAAGTTGTTATAGAATTGTAATGATCTTAATATGACTAATTTAAATACACAGGATAAGTAATTCCATCCAACTTTAGTCCCATACAAATATATTCACTCTCTTTTACGTTTTCATAACAATTGATTTGGGAGTAGGGGGGCGCAGCAGTTTTATTTTTATGTCTACCAGAGAAAGTTTACTTAACATAAAATATTCAATATCATTTATTTTCCGACGATATATGTACAATTGTATTTTCCCAAGTTGGGACAAGCCGCTAAAAACCTTTATTTATAAAACGAATTGACTTCCCTCATACAAATCAAACTTTGAAATAAACTCCATAATTTGATTTAAGGTCACAAAATAATATTTCTGGTGTGTCAACATAGAAGCAATCTTAAACACAAATCATGAAAAAGACAACATCCCAATTTATTTTTTATTTCATAACCACATTCAGCCCAATGTTTTATAAAGATTATTTGAGTTTATTAAAAACTTTTAATTCAAATTTGGGATGAGTAAAGGTACTTTAAACATTTAAATGTAGTTTGGAAACTTTAATTGATTTATAATACTTATGTGGGCCCTTATTTGGCCTTTCAAATAAAATCCATAAATTTCTTATATTGTTACGATCAGTTTTGACTATTTTGAGTGCAATATATTGTTTAGGATGTATAAGAATAATTTGTAGATTGAAATGAATTTTAATTCGTTGAATAATAAAAATATAATCTAGCCTCAGTCTGAGAAAAATATTCTACCTTGCTTTTGTGTTTACGTGTCTCATTTATTGTAAAAAAATGATATGCACATAAATTAAAAATAAGTTTTCTATATTCTTTTAATATTTACTTTCCTACTCAGTAGGGATCTAAATTAATAGAGAGTCGAAACGTTATAAAAGTTACTTAAACGAATAGAACATGCGTTATAATATCCTTCTGATGTTTAATATTTTATAATGTAAGAAAAAAGAAAGAAAGATGGAATGATGTGACAATATTTTTTGTAAACATGTATTTTTCTTGAAAAAAAGTTTCATTTTCTTTTCTTTGCCTTAAAGAGTTTTTAATTGAATATTTTGTTATGTATAACATATTATGCCCTGAGGAAGAATCGTACAACAACTATTACAGGATAATACTTACTTTTTCAATGTTATTTTAAAAGGTAATCTTCAAAAAAAAGTCCCAGGATAATGTATGCTCAACTACTACAATATCAGAAATTGGATGAGTTTATGAAACTATAACAAAGCTTGGAGGATAATTTGAAAGATATATGCGGATATCATATTTGTACCTGTGTAACAGTTTACAGTTCCATTATTTGAAGCAATATTTTAAATTGTGGTAATTGGATCAAATGTAGGGGCTTTCATTGTGAGATTGCCTTCATAAAAGCTCACAACTGTTTTATTTGTTCAAAATGGAAATAATAACCTGTTGCATATCTTAATATTTCATTACAACTAGATTAGATGTGCCCAACGTTGCCCGAGATGCTTATAAATTAAAATCAATAAAGAACTCTACTGCTAAATATAAAACAAAAAATTAAGACTGTGAAATTTTAATAATCATTCAAATTTTGTTTTTGTAAGTATGACTATACAAATATGTAGGACTCATGTTGACCGCAATGAGGAAGCGTTTACGAGACTTCCAGTTCGCCGCCTGACACAAAATAAAGCAAATATTCTATAATACACCCCAACCCTCGGGTTATGCAGACGAACTGCTGTGCCCGAGTCAAGTTAAATTTATATACCACTACTTCCTCAGAGTAAAGAAACCCTCCTAATATCAAAAATACGCCCCAGCCCTCAGGTTGTACAGATTAAGTGCTGGACCCAAATACAGTTTAAACTCTGCCACTATTGTGTTTCTAAGCACCAAGAACCTCTTTAAGCATCCCAGAGTACATCTCCGCCTACGGGTTCTTAAATGGAACAAAAAATGCTATGTAAAGGCCACCATGGGCCTGAGGACCCAGAATTTTTTTACCAGAACCAATTTTGGAGCCAAAAGACCCTACATCACAAATTTCAGCAAAATCCATCAATTGATTCGGCCTTGATTGAAGGACGCAAGCACACTCACACATCCCCCTCTTTCAAAAATTATAAGATAACTGATTAATTGCTACAACATACATGTCTTTAAAATAGACTCATTCCAATCTTTTCCTCCTATATTCAAATAATTTTTTAAATTCAAATCTTATTAAAATACCATCACAATGAATAAAATAAACTAAACTCAATATCCTACTTTATGATAGTGTAGGAAAGTCATAAACAGTTGAAACTCATTAAATATTGTTAAATCACTTAAAAATTAATTGGATTAGACATACTAAATTCTTATAAACACAATATTATATATTTACAAAAATACAAATTAATTATATAACAATTAAGATAAGTACTTTTTCTGCATTTTCCATTGAAGTATGAACTGTTACCCCTGCAATAAAGTCAAATTTTTTTTTCCTTTTTGCCTTTAATAGATAATGCCGTCCTAGTGGGTTTGAATTTGTACAAGATGTTTTGAACTTTTGTGGTCATAATATTAATTTATTTTTGATGAAGAACAATATCAAGTATATGTAAAATATTTATGTTAAATCATGATTTAAAGATCAAACAAAAAACTATATGCTCACATTAAAAAAAAAATGTATAACGGTTTTCCCTGATGCCTTATAAAAGAAGATAGGCATTAGTCTTTCCATACACACTACTCAGAGACAAGGGTTGGTAGCCATTCTATATTTAATCCAAAATTTTGAATTTTCAAGTAAGACGGTTCTCCAAGTCTTTGGCTCTTTCTTGAAATGAATCATATAAACAAAACATATTTTTCTTCTTTGGATTTGTATCATAAAGTGCTGTGTTGTTCTTATTTCAACTAGTCAAAAAATTATAAAAATAGTCTTTGGATCTTGTTTTTTTTTTTTTTTAAACCTATCCTTTCAAAATTCCCTCTCTTTTCAAAATCTCATTTTGTGAAAAAACAATCTCCTTGTAGAAGATTGTCTTTAAAAAAATTATATTTCCTTTAATTGATATGTCTGATCGATATGCCATTCGTTTTTTTAGGTGACAGGTTTCTTGCCATTTCATTATTTGTAACATAAGTGTTAATATAAAGTCATAGTAAAAGTTTAAGTTCAAATCCACGTCTGCCACCCTTGTTCTGGAGATTTAAAATTACCTTTGTGTAGCTGGGATCAAATACATAGAAAAAGGAGAGACTAAACAATTTTATTAGAATTTATTTTTATTTTGGAAAGACTCCTTACTATTAAGTTGTGTCACAAAGTGTAAAAATATAAATTTCTATTAATATTTTATAATATAACTTGAAGAGGAAGTCTTTAAATTTATGGATGAGACAATCAGATTTTATAATTTTTTTGGGCAACTCTGTAGCATAAGTAGAAATTATGTTATTTTATATTAACAACAAAAATAAAGATGTAATCTTCTTGGCTCATAGTAGTTGTAAATATTTCCGAAAAATAAAATAAAATTCTAATTTTAAAAATAATCAAGGAAGTTTAATAAATATGTCATCTTTTTTTTTTTGATCAAAGATAAATATTGAAAAACAGTAAATCTCTTAATAGAGGCATTTTTAACCGTTACATATTAAATTTATAAACAGTAATGTCTGTATGTGTTGGGTGAAAAAGTTTACATATAAGTTTTAAAGAATTTAGTATGTACAACAAAATATACAACCCTCATATAAAATAAATATTTTTCTCCTCGAGGATATTCGCCGAACGCTTTGTTACCGCTTTGCAACTGGTCTACAGAATTTTTGTATTTTGTTTTGTCCCAAGATGGCTTCACATAGACAAAAATGTTGTGTTTGCTCCTACTGGAATTTTAATTGGCCTTCTTCTCACTTATTTCTTACATAAAAAAGCCAGGAGGTTCATATCTCGTGACCAAGAGGCTGAACTGTTAATGTTCCATATAAGTTTAATGTTCTTTTTGCAGCAAGATTATACTTTCAAGTTGGTATTGTTAGGAACTCTATTGTGTTAGAAGCAAACTTTTTAGCTTATGAAGGCTTTATGGACCCATATGATTACATTCGTATTCGTAAAAATTCAATATATACTGCGGTGTTGATTTTCACAATCCTGAAGTCCGATGTTTGAGAAACATCATGCTTTCAGCTTCTATGTTCGTTCTCTTGTGTATTTGAGGAAAAAGAAAAATAATTTTTTTTTTGTTAACATTGAAACAACATTTTTTTATGATTTTAACTGATTATACTAGTAGAAAAATTTGTAATTTATATTTATGTAAAGTAGGGGATCATTTATAAGGCCACATTATGTAGAATATATTTCAATATTTGTTTTTGCTTTTATTTGTTAAAGTGACTGTACCTACAATACTTGTCAATATCTTGTTTTCTAAATACTTTTATGTGATAAAACCAAATGAATATTAGTTACATGGAAGTTTCTTAGATATGAAAACTTTCTTAAACGTTTATTCATTAGTTAAAACTCCAATTTAATTTCCAAGAAGAAGTTAATATTCGAACAATAATTATTTAATTAGCTTGGAGAATATTTAACTTTCTCTTTATTACATTATCTGTAATGTAATAGATATTGGATAGTTACTAATATTTGTTTTTACACAGTAAACTTTTCTTTGTATTATAGTTTTTTTACCATACGTTGAATTTACAGTCGATGATAGAGCTCGGTCAAAATTCAGCACACAGTATATCAGAACTGATACTATAACTATTTTAGTGCTTTTCCAATTCATTATCTGAAAAAAAATCAAAACTTCCATTCGCCACCATTATTCAAAACTTTTACAATTTTGACAGCTTGTTATGGTAACCTTTTTTATAATACAAACTGAAGTCTCTGTGTACCGCATATCAAAATTTATAACAACATCCCTAACATCTGTTTTTTATAATTAATTTATTTAGAGGTTACGTTAACGTTTAGATTTTCACAAATTGCAATGTAGATAGAATGTATTAATATTTTTAGTGGATACAAGTAGTTATATAATTTACAAACCGATTTTATTCGGTCAAATAAATATTGGATTATATAAAACACAATTTTTAATGGATATCAAAATTTATAACAACATCCCTAACATCTGTTTTTTATAAATTAAGTTTATTTAGAGGTTACGTTAACTTTTAGATTTTCACAAATTGCAATGAAATGTGACTAGTCAAATGTTGCAAAAGTTTTTGAACTACTCATTTATTTAATTTGATAAAAGTTGAACCAATTTAGATAGAATGTATTAATATTTTTAGTGGATACAAGTAGTTATATAATTTACCGAATTTTAACCGATTTTATTCGGTCAAATAAACATTGGATTATATAAAACACAATCAATTCATTAAGGGACTAATATTGCTTTATCCATAAAACATTTTTTTTTTAAATAAACGCCATGGAAAGTTTCAATAAAAATCCTAGTCCCAAATATTGGAGCAAAATTTGACCCCCCCCCCAAATTAAACATTCCTACGTCTCTTTTCTTTATGGCAAATCCATAATAATTTTTGTTTGTGAGAATTATCTTGATTTTGTGCGTTTGGCCTTGATTTATATTGATTTAATACTTATTACTCAAGATAATTTATGGATATTAATCTTCCATCCATGAAATAGTTTTATACAATATCTGTTCATACCTATTAAGTTACAAAGCAATAATTGATTTGATTAAAAGTATAGTTAATCAGATCAAATAAGTGCTCGTAAGCCAAAATCTATTAATATATTACCTACTAAAGAGACTCTTAGGTAAGAAGCAACATACTGATTGGTGTTGGTTCAGTCCTTATTTAGGAATGAATATAGCTGTCCTGACCAGTTAAGTTTTGGTCCGTTCAAGTTCAGTCCTACATATCCGTCGTAAAAAGTTTGGTCCTTGATGATGTAACTCAACTTTATTTCTTCTTGTTTTAATCAGTTCTTGTACTAAAAGTCCAAAGGGCCAATAGTCTTAAGTGCCGGTCCAAGGACTGATAGGACTGGCCCTAAAACTGGATTGGACCTAATAAATAAGGAAGGACACAAGACAAATGGAGGTTAAAATAATAATGAATACAGAAACATGCACCTCAAATATGCTCACTCATTCACACACCCTCTATCAAAAAATGAACAGAGATGATATATCTTGTAGAATGTTACGAGAATGAAACTGTGTAAATAATTAAATAGTTGGAAAAAAAGAAGTAGTTTAAAGGGTTATACGTGTGACTAAGTGCTCGATGTTTAAAATTATTTTGAGGGTATATTATAAGATTATTTGAGGCAAAAGCTTCTTTAGAAACCAAAGAACTATGTTCATAAGGGAATGGAATCCTGAAATTTCCAAGAAGGGCACTTGGAGTCCATTAATCTCAGAGATTCAAAAGTAAGGAATGATAACATGTAAAATGCTATGTCATTGGAAAAGGAAAAAGACAAAAAAAAAAAAAAAAAAAAAAAAAAACCCGGTGGTTATAATAAGAGAGCGAAAAAAGCGTGCAGTATATAAAGTATCGATATGTCATACTCTGACGTGACCAGAAGTAGTGAATAACAATTCAAAACAATGAAACAGGGAAGAAAACCAAAAACAAACAAAAAACTCATGACAACCCTTTCTGGAAGTTTTTTTGCTTGGGGTGGAGGGATAGTCAAGAAAATAAAGTTAAAGGATTTATTACTACAACTTAAGAATACTAATACGAAATTAAATGCATGTAAAAGAAGGCCAAAGTGTTTTTTTTATACACTAAAAAGTCCAGTCATCATAATTATTAAATTTACGTATATTTTCGGCTTCAATAAAATAATCAAATAATTTGTTTTGACAATTAGAGGCTGAAAGGTATTAAAAGAAATTCAAAGCCTCGTTTAAGTTATTGTAAATCATGGCTCAGAAAAGAATGTGGAGATATTTAAGATTAAAAGATTTGATTGGAGAAATAGAAAGTATCAATCATGAAAGGAAATCTGAGGATGAAGATGAAAAGAAGATTATAGAAAATCAGAAAAATTGAGAATAAAAATTAGTTTAAATTAAAAACTCACTGCAATCATTCTTGTGCATGGTAAAAAAGTTGAATTAATTACAAAAATTTAACATGTACAGTGCTTCAAATGTTTAAAATATTGACACATTAAAGCTATTTTGAAGTTTAGGGTGTCTTGGATAAAAATTGCTGCGGTACCTCTCATCCAAATTAAAATTCGCTCCGAGCTGCCATCATAACAGCAGGGAACACAATAGATACGTCCTTCATCGTCAAGAGCAGACAATTAAGGCTTTTATTGTTTGTGAAGTAGGACATATTTAATTAAAAAAAAGCTTAATATATTATTTCAACATATCACAAATTCATTTTGAGTTCTCATTTCTTGATTCCATAAAAGTTAATTTTTCTAAAATTTAGTCGTACAACTCCAAGTTTTGGGTTCCACTCTGTAGAGCCAGAAACCAATAAACGTTGGAACTGTCCTCGGTCTCCACTAAATTATTATTTATAATTGTTTTTTTTTAAATAAAAATGTCCAATTTTATAAACAAAAAAGATGTAATCATTGACTCTTTCTCTTGATTTTTCCTATTTCTTTATAGCATTTAAAATGATCTTTAATTTTTAAATTCTATTGTACTTATGTATGATATCGATATTCTTTGTTTAATGACACCATAAATGTATGATAAGATATTGGCCAGTAAATAGATCTATTGGAATCAAGTACATATCTGTTATGTATATATGTATAACTATGTAGGCATTAACTTTCTATTTTCTTGGGTTGCTTCACCAGATTAATGTAGATAAAACTTTCAATTAAATTTGGAAGTACGCACAATAAACATAACGCATTCAATGGAACATTAGCAATAAATATTCACAATTATTCGGAAATGAAATATATACAGTTTATGTTGATATATTTCGAATCTTAATATAGTTTAAAGTATATATTACAAATGTACAATATATATGGTTGGAGCTTCTAACTTCTCCCAAACATTCAAAATAAGGAAAACAAGGATATTTTAATTAAAAATAAAAATATTGTTATAATATAAAAACTGACAATAAGGTTACAACATACTAAATCGATGTAAGTATTGTTGCCCTAAGCTTCAATCAAAATCTCCACAAGGTTCCTGAAATGGCTGCACGTGAGCTTAATTTTAACCTTCTCTGAACTGTTGCAATCTTTCTTGATAGCATTGACGTGGGAGTTTTTGTTAGCATCGATATGTCTATTGGTCTTTGGCTACAATACGACGCCAAAACTGTCCATATGTTCAAGCCTGGGGGGGGTTGCTTCTAAAGACTTAAAAACATGGAGTATTGTCATGATATCGGTCCCAGCGACGGTTGTCGTCGATTTTTGTTGTTGTGGAACAGTACCACAGTATCTATGTCACCCATGAAGCTGAACCTAATCTCTGTCATAAAGATGTGCAGAGACATGATAGCTTGATAGTGGCTGGAAATTTGGTCTCCATTACTTTTAGGACATCATGGATCCTTAAAACAATCCTTTTATTGTTTTGTCGATTAATTTTCTTGTCTGGCAAAAAAAAAAAAAAATGAAAATGAAATGAAAGATGTCCCTTTTGGACTCTTACATCTTATTTTCGTATTCATGAGGGTTATCCTTTACAAGCTCTTTATCTCCTAGTTTATTGTATGTCGACTCCGATATGATTATTTATATTTCTTGAATAAATGTAATTAACTAAAGTAATAAATATGTATTAATGAATAATTTTAAACCGTATCAATATTTCAATAATTTCATTATACTCCTTTAATCATCGAGTTTTTTTACTTATTCGGTAATTTACATAACTTTTACAATTTAAAAAAAAAAAATAATATCTTTAAGAAAAAAGTGTTATTGTCCAAATGCAATTTTTTTTTATATTCAAACTTTCTTTACAATGAACTTTATACTCTCCATTTTTGATGAAAAAATGTATAAGGTTATTATTTAAATGTTAAATATAAGTTTAAATTTGTTCAAAAGTTTCTTTAAAAAATGATATGATTAATTACAACAAAAAATTAACATAAGACTGGTGAAGAAAATATAAAAAATAAATGTTAGCATATTTTGTAACAAAAACGGCATGTGTTATAATTAAAAATAATAGTAGATATATTATTAGATATGTGTTGCGTTAATATTAAAACAATCTTGAACAAAAATTAAGTAAGCAGATAATCCCAAATACTTTTTTTTAAATATATATATATATAAATAGGGCAATATTTCAAAGACATATTTGAGTTATTTATAGTTTTTGTATTCAAATTCTTGGGATAACTAAAGGTTTTTATGAATTTTAGCTATATTTTAACACCTTTATTTGATTTAAAAGACGTTATATTGACCCTGATATGACCATTCAAATAAAATCTGTCAATTTCTTCATTTTTTATTGTGACGATCAATTTTGTCAACTTAAGTTCAATTTGAGAAGACTCCAAAGGGTTAATACGAATAAGTTTGTAGACAACAATTGGCGATAATTTGTCAAAAAAAAAATATCTATAGAAATTTTTCAGAAAAATAGCTTAGTCTTCCTTTTGTGTTAACATTCCACATAAATTATAAAAAAATAATATTTAAACATTAAATGATACTCTATACGACTAACAAATTGTAATTGTACAATCTACTAGTACAGGTTAAAACTTGTACAAATGACCAAGTTACACACTTTATAAGTGAGAATTTATTATTTTAAATATTATAAAAAAAATACACTTTTGAGTGCTAATGGATTTGAGTATTATAAAAACTTGAAAACAAAACAAAACTAGTCTTTTATCAAATTTACAATTTTCTAAAAAAATATTGAACTCATCAAAAATATTTTTTCGACTTTATGAACCTGAATTAGGATTAATAGTAGCTAGCAATATTTGATTAATTTATAATTAAATTTCAAGTATCACTCATAAGGACAGCAAAAACGACACCCTCTCCCACCTTATTAACAAAAAAATTAATATTTTGAAAAGGATAAGCCTCATACGTATGTGGAAATTCCCAAAAAATCGAATTTGAAGATAGGAAAATTCTCCTAACACGAATTTTACAAACACCAAACTCAGCCAAAAATTTAGACTTGAATCTAACTCTACTTTTTAGAAAATATGAATAATTTAAAAAAAAACAACAAAAAACTTTCATAAAATATTTTTTGTATTGTGTCTTACACAATTTAAACGTCATTATACTAGATTGGTAAAGGAAACGATATTTTCAACGTCTCTAAGTCATTTAACTCCTCAAACTTCTGATTCTTTCTATCATTTCAAACAAAAATGTATTTAACAAAACCAGAAAGAATGAAATTTGTTCGTTATAAATAATTCTTCAAATTTCTGTACAAGCTCTCACCCAAACAAAAACCCAAGGGACGTCCATGTAAATGAATGTAAATTTTTCTTTACATTACCTTTTTGTTTAGTATTCTTAGTCAAAAAAGTATCGGAAAGTACGAAATACTGATACTAATTTTGGTAATATAACTATTTCAAAAAAAGTTGGGATCGTGTCGATACTGATTTTTACTATAATTAACTTTTGCTTGTCTTGAAAGCCATGTTTTATAAAAGAAAAGAAATCCTACATTTATATAATTAAAACCCTAGAGACATGCAAATATACTACATACAAAGAAAATAATACAATATTATTACACCATTGCATTGAACAATGCCTTTGGGTCGTAAATATTTTTATACTAATATTTTTGTTAGACTTGTTAGGGTGTCCTTTTAATATATATTTTTGGAGCTATGAAAACACAAGAGGTATCAAAGTTAGTGTAATTTTACACAAATTATGAAAATTGTAAAAAAATAAAATTGTACATCATTTAAAGGGCTCCCCCGCTCTTGAAAGTTTATAAAAAATTACGTCTTCACAGATTTACATTATATGTCTAAAATAATACAAAAATGAATTTTAAGAGTTATTTTATGATTAAAATCAATGATCCAAAATATAGAAAAATAGTATAAGCAAATTAGATGACATGATCCATGAAAAAAACATAAAATTAATTAAAATAGTACTTTTTTTAATTATATACTGTTATTCTTATTAATTGTTATTAAACAAAATAAAAATATAATTTATTATATTTATATGTATGAGATACACAACGAATTGATATGTACATTCCTCAGAATTTCGAATTTTATGGTTATGACCTGGAAATTCCCTCAAGAATAAAGTTGTTAAGAGGATTTTCATAAACTTTATCATGATATTTTCATAATTGTTACATTAATTTTTATGCTATGAAAGTACAGTGTCACAAGTGTTAGGTTTCGACCTGCAAACTTCATTTAGATTAAACCTGCTTAGAGGATTTCATGAGTATAAATTATAATTGCTAGAGTAACAGGTTTACAATTTCAGGAAGTGACTTATGGATAGCCTAGTGGCTTATAAGTAATGAGTTCGAGGCGAAGTGATACTACTTGTTTTATATGGGGACCATAGAAAAACTTGATGATCGGCAGCTACTTATTATAAAAGACGTGACTAAATTTATTTATTTGACAATAAAGACTTGAAATTAAATTATAATGAAAAAAAATCCAGCTAAATCAGGTATATAGACAATTTTCCATAAACAGATTAAAAATATTTGGACCATAGTTCAATTCCAATAGTAACTAAGGAACAAGTTATTCAACTGTTAAAAGCCTATTTTGAAAAGTACCTTAATTTGAAAACATATCGCAAAAGAAATGACTTTGTTCAAAACAAACTAAAGTATTTTTTGGAGTCATCTGAGAACCTTTTCGATGGAGGTGCTTGAAAATGTACTTAACTTGAATCTTGTTGGTGTATAAAACCTAAGAAAGTTCCCATTCATGAGATACGTTTTTGTCGGATCAAAGAAATGAGAGAAATGTTTATAGGTGATTTTGATAAGAAAGAAAAGGTTATTTTAATTAAACAATGTCAGAGGAAGGATGAAAAGTCAATGAAAGAGAAAAACCATTGATGTTTTACTAAAAAGTCTATTGTGTCTCCAAAAATTTCTATAATGATTATGAGAAACGTGTTCAATAATAGAGGCATCCCCAACAGATACCCCTTCGACTTTAAAGGCAAATCGAAATAATTTGCCGTAGCCAACAGTTGTAAAGGTATGTGATGGATACTGTTTATCGATGCGATCTCCTGCTGCTGTTACTTATGCAGTTTTTTCTGACTTTGGCTTTGTTTCTATCGAAAATTCATCTGTGGTCATTGATAAAAACAAGATTCACAGAGCTATATCTAAAGTGCGCGTAGAAACATCGGAAGCACATGAAGGTGTTGTCATTAGAAGTTTTTCCTGAGATGGACGAAAAGATAAAACTCAGATAAATAAGAAAATAAGGACTGTTACCATCTTAAAGAAGTTATAGAAGATCACATCTCAGTTTTATAAGAACTTGGATCATTTTATTTGGGACACACAACGACAAGTTGTGTTATAAGTAGAGCCATTTTTACTTCGATCAAAAAATTTATTAGAGGGACAAGGTTGGAACTTAGATGGGATAATGTCTGTTGGATATCACAGAACTGCAACTTAGACCGATTTGAAAGGTAGTGTGATTCAATATTTAGAGAACTATTTAGTGAGAGCGTTACAATGGTGCATTTGTGTAATTCATCTCAATAGGTTACCCCCTTCATCATTAATTTTTGAGTTTAAGTGGTGGCACTTTGGGTCCAAAGAATATTCCTGATCAGGAAAACGATTGATTGGCTATGAAAATTAAATTTTCGTCCCTTTTTTCTGCAGTAACAGGTAATTTGTATAACTTGCTAAAGAATGTGGTAGATCAGCTAAGTACAGATAAAAAATATCTGTATTAAAGATGTCAAGCCGTTTCAACTGGTTACTGTACTCCTGAGGTGGAAAACTGTATACATGGAAAATTGACAAACTTAAGATGGCTTACTACTGGTAATCGTTTACTCAGACTTAATGCAAGTACTCATAGTCCATCAAAAAACTTACAAGTGCTTGTAAACTACTTAAAGTCAACGCTCCAGTGGGGTTCTTAATCAAGCAAAAAATGTATTTTAACGATGGACCTAAGCATTTTTTTGAACTGATTGTTTGCTCTAGATTTTTACCAGAAAATCTTAGGTCTTATAATATTTTAAGTTATTGAGTGTTCATTAATTAATTTCCGATTAATTAACCGACATTTTAGATGGGAATTGTTGATGCCCCAAATCTCTATGTACCTCATCAAGTCCTGAGGGGAACGTTGACAATTATTGGAGTATTTTTTTATACTCATATATCTCGAACTCAAAGTTGTCTCACTATATTCAGAAGATGGGTCTGGCAAAGAATTCTGAACTTACATTAGGAGCTCAAGTCTCGGGGAACATCAACACGCAAAATATTTCCCTCCGCTTTCATCCTTTTGAAAGGATTAAACTTGCTTAGATAGATGAAATTACCTTAAAATGTACGTGTGTATCTTTTAACATGGCAAGAAAACACAAGGAAAACTCAGTTGAGTCGTTTTTCCCTTCTTTTTTCCCCCCAACTATGGACTATTTCCCATTTCTCTATTATTAAATAATTATGAAAGGAAAACGAAAATTGAATTAGAAGCAACGTGTAATATATGTCATATAAATTAAAATAACTATTATTATTAATATTATTCTGATCCTATAAAACAAATATATCAACCATAGAAAAGATTTTAATTCTGTAAGATATTTAATAAGCGATTAGTTGAAACAAAGACAATTCAAATTCAAAACATTATAAATATATTATAAAAAAGTTATTTTTATTTATTTATAAACGTTAGTTTTTTAAATATATTAGTACAATTTATTTTTGTCTTCATCACTAAGTCACCAAAAAAAATTAAACATTAAAAATGGAAAAAGTACCAAAAAGTTGATAGCCTTTGTCAAACAGATATGAATCAAACAAACTAATAACATTTTTTGAAGTTAGAGTTCAAAATTATCCCTTCATTTCATATTAGACTGGCTCTTAAATTATGTAGACCTTCTATTATTTTGAAGGAACATTTTGACTTATTAAGGCTATAACATGTCCATATAATACATAAAATAGAATTTTTTATTTCACTTTACTCTTGTGCAGTCATTATTCAGCCTTATAATCAAAGGTAAAAATCCAGTTTGGAATAGGCATGTTAAAAAAAGAAACCGAAAATCAACATGGTAGCCCTGACAATTTGAAGAATGCTTTGAGTTAGATCAGTTACAATCAGCTGTGATAAGAAAAGAAGGAAAAAAGTATAAAAACAAGGACATATGCTAGAATTACTCCGGTGTCAATCCCAAATACTACTCTGAGTCCAACAAATACTTACAATTATATGCCCCCAACAAATCCTCAGGTTTACTCTCCCTCTTTTATGAGTACATACGAAGGTTCAAAGAGGTTTTGAATATGATTGAATCTATTTAGGAAAATGTTCACTACTCAGGAATTAAATAGTAATGACGAAAATAAAATTCGTTCTTTATACTACCAATTACAAATTAACGGCCCTGCTAAAAACATACAGGATTTACATGTATGCTTATAATTATTTATAGGTAAACATATCACAAATAGATTTGAGTACTCCTTTTCTTTAAAGTAATTGATTTTTCATTCTTATGAGTAGGTATTCATATTAATATTGCTTGTGAGTTTATGTTTATTTATGAGGAAGAATTGTATGAATGATAATTGATTTATATGGGTATAGTATACATAGTTTTAATTACAATATACAATAGAATGTGGTACTGTATAGAAACTTTGTTAGCTAGTGTTCCAGGAGTAGCAGAATATCTAGAAAATATACAAAATCTCAAGTATATGCAAGAAACTATGGATTATCACCTAAATGATTTACTGGAACATTTCTCAGCTAGCCGGATACTAAACAATTTAGAGCAACAATTTTTTTTTACAAAATTTGATTATTTACTTTATTTTAAGATATTACTTGCTATTGTAAAACATGTACAAGACTTGTTTGCTTTGTGTTGTCATTTGAGGGAGTTGATTTTCTTTAAATTCATTTAGCAGTAAATTGAATTATTAGACATTGACCAAGATGAGAGAAAGTGTTTATATTGAAAGTCCAATAAAAGTATAAAGTATTTGGTATCGAGTCTTTTTTCATAAGTCCATGACTTGAAATATTTTGGTTGATTCTTCAAGATACTTTCGATCTTACTTCAAGCCCGTGACTAATATTTAGTTTATTTTGATTCATGAATGAGGTATAAAGTAGTTCTTATAAATTCAAAGTAACGTTCACAACCAAATCTCAATTGTTGTGTAGCATATCAATAATCGTTAATATTTTGTAACTTACTCTGACACGAATTTATGTTTTATCCACTAAAAATAGTATGTACTTTTAAAATTAATGTATAAATAGATCAAAATATGATACACATAAAATGTTATAAGTACCTTTCGGGTGAATAAACACTTTCAGAAAATAACAAATATAATAAAGAAACTCCTTTTTTGAAATGAAGTTACTACTTGCACCTGAAAAATACCCTACAAGTTTTTTCCTGTTATTTCATGAATATATCTATTAATCTCAAAAGTCAATATTAAAAGAAAGTGTTGAAGGATATCCAAAATATAGACAGCTAAGGTACACATAGAAATTTTTATACATTTATAACTTTTCATTGAATTACTCTATATTATATGATTTAAAAGAAACTAACATCATTTAATATTAATGAGTTAAAATGCAAAATTAAAAAAAAGGAAGGAATATACTTAAAAAAGTGGAAAAAGAACAATTTTATATTATGTAGATTGAATTGTAATGTATTACTTATTACACATGAAATTTAACATTAGGTAGGCAAATATGTTAGCTTAAAGTGTTAAAAGAAACTATTTTTTATACATTAATAAAACATTTTATTATTAAAAAAAAACTTATATAACACTTATTATTAAGAAAACTTTTAATAACGAATAGTTTTTAGTAAATTTTTACGTCAATTTAGACCAAACTCAAGGGTTGACAAGATTTATTTCAACTAATTTTTATGCTTAATTCACCCTCTGATTCCTCACTAAGGGTTCCCCCTATGAAGTATTCTTGTAACCTATAGTATGTAATATGTTTTGATTTAACTTGTATGAAATTCTTAATTTATGATAAACTTTCTTTAGATTTATATTGGGATGACACTTTATAAGATTCTGGGTTACAAGTTCTGGAATTGAATATTGAAATTTCAAAGAATACTTATTATTAACTGCTTACTTCAAGTGTGAATTGCAAAGAATGACATAAGAAGGACTGGAAGATGTTTAAAACCAGTTTAGAAATATGTATAACACCGTTGACGAGGATAAGTTACTTGTTTTCACACAAACACACAAAAACAACACCACTCTTTATTCCTAACAATATAAAATATTAACATATTCCTCTCAATAAAAATGAACAAAATAATATTCTTATTAAATCAATAGAAGCATTATCGTCAATAAAACGTCAGCCAAATCCTCTTTCCAATGACTAGTGATGTAAATCGTCCGTATTTTTCTAGCTGGTCCATTATTTTGGAATTGGTAAACTGTAAAATGAATTTTATTTTCCTTAGCTGTTGATATTATTATTTAACTTTATTTTCTACTACATTCAATTATATTCAAAACCTGATTTAATATTTGTATGCGCTCATAAAAGACAGAAAGTTACAATTGTAAATCCTTGTTGGCCTCAGAGTAGAATTGAAGTTCTTGACAATGTCGTTGTTTATTTCCTTCTCCCCTCCTTTATCTTCACAGCTGATTGTAGCTGATATAAAAAACCATCATTAAAGGTAAAGTTGTTCTCCTCTAAAACATTCTTTAAATTGTCAGAGTTACCATGTTGTTTTTAGGTTTCTTTTTTTATTATATGAAAAAAATACACACGATTTACATCAGTACTTATTATAACTAGTGTTATATGAGTCCTTTTTTATGACTGAAGAATGCAGTCTCCCAGTTCAGTTTCAGTTCGGTACAGTTCATTCCTTCATAACAGTCCTAAAATAATAAAGTTGGGACCTTGATGACGTCTCTCAAATTTCTTTCTTTTTGTTTTATTCTATTTAAGTACAGACAGTCCGAAGGACCGACATTATTAAGGATCGATACTGACCCAACATTATTTTTAGCCTTGTAGACAACAAAATGTAATTTTATATTCTCTAACCACTATTTTAGACTATGTAAAATATGAAGTTTGAAAAGTATTCAATTTCTTCACTTTTGCTTGAACTGTCATATGTAATAACTACGAATGGAATATAAAGTTTAAGACTGGTAAATCAGGGAAATACTAAAGTTACAATTTGAAGAGGAGTAACAAAGCGTTTAAACTTATCATTAAATGCAAACATTATAGGATTAACATTTTATTGGAAAATAAGTTAAAGAGATGAGGGGTTACATTGTTTTTATTTACAATTAAAAATATTTTTATTAATCAGCCTCTATTTAGAAAACTTGAAAAACTATTACAATGTAAAAAAAAATATATATATTATATTATATATACAACGATATGGTTTGTGTAATCGATAATCTTATTTATATATTTGATTGCGTTTTCTTAATGTATGCGTGTATAAATTTAACAAATTATATAATTAAAGAGTTTTCTTATATTGATTGATTTTTCAAATACCCACCTGAATTAAGGATGCATATAATTTTTTTTTAAATCTATTTTATTTGTTAAGTGAAAACTAATCAACATAATAAACTTTGATTAAAAAGAATTATTCACTAATTTACGTCCTAAGTCACTTATATATAAATATATATGTATTATTTTACATTGGTTCAAGAATGGCGAATAATTAATCAAATATAAAAATATAAGTAAATTAAATTGAACTCACTTAAATAATATTTCAATCAAAAAACATTGATTAAAATACAAAAAAATACCTTTTTTCTTATTTTTTGATTGATTCAATAACATGTTCCATTTCTAATGTCACTGACATATAAAAAAGACATATGTAAAAAGATGAAGAAAATTTAAAAAATGAAATATTTTAAAATATGGTAGAGTTAAATGAACCTTTTTTTGATTTTAATTGTTTTTTCCAGGGAATAATCTATATATGGAACTCACGTTATTGTTATTTCTTCCTTTTTTCATCATTTATCTGCTTTTTTTATAACTTGCTATTTGTGGAATAGTTATGAAATGAAAGAGATAATTTAATTAATGCAATTATGTAATGATTTATCAGAAGAATTTATACTTATATTAAATTAATAAATAATGAATAAAGTTCTCTTGATTCCTTATGCTATTTATTACACAATTGTTTTCATTCCATTCACTTTTTCATTTATAAATATTTTACTAATAGTAAAATTGAAAAAAAGCTGTGAATTAGTCAAATGTGAGAAAAAAAAGTGCTTTTACATTTATAGAGTATTCTTGAATTTTTCTACTTTCCCTACTGATACCAGGAAAATATAGTTTTATGACCTTGTTTGTATCTCAAGGTATTAAATAAAATATATAATATATATTTCTTTAGACTAATATTATATTCGACATTTATAAAAACATAGCATATACTACCGATGGAGCCATTAATCTTATTTATACTGCTATTTAACAAACTTAAAATCTATTAAATAATTACAAGAATAATCAAATTTTCACTTTTTACAAAGAATAAAATCCAGTAAACTACAAAAGCTATTTTCAATGTTGCTCCTCCAATAAGTCCTAATTGTCTACAAATACGGAAAAAAAAAAAATCATTACACTGCAAGATGAATATATTTTCACCTATATACAATTATATATATGTAACTTTATTAAAGGTATTCGGTATAGTTCCACTAGCGATTGCAAAACCTTATTTATCTATAGAAAATATATATAAACGGAGGATAATTGTGTTATTTTAATTTCGGTGGTGGCAAGATATGGTGCATTCGAATTGAAGATCCCTAGCATGATAAAGGGTGTTTGAGACTGGACCTTGAATATCATTCATCAAAAGTATCAAGACATTTTTGGACTTTGTAGAAAATACTCAAAAAATTTAAAAAGAGCAAAAAAAAAGGGCAGTTCTTAGTTTAGAAGCAAATTTCCTCTTAATTGTGATACGTTATATGATTATTTTATATTTTTAACCAAAGAAAGATTAGACTATCAGGTTTAATTAGATTTTGTTAATGCATCTTCAACCACAGGATTTTAGATAATTACAATTTTTATCAATTATTGCCGTCTAAATAAAAGTTAAAAAAATGCAATGATAGATATAACCTAATGTAAACAAGTATGTGTTAAATAAAAAAAATCATGATACCTCTTTCAATTTTAGCGAATTCGACATTACATGGATTGGTCAATAAATACAGTACAATATTTAGTTCTGAAAGAAGTCCATGAAACCTTCTTGGAAAACTTTTTAAACATTGCTTCCAATTTTTCAAGCAAATCGAATGACAGTAAGTTGCTAAATTATATTTAAACACTAAACACTATTGTACCTATATCATATATTATATTTCAAATAAGCATTCTTTACTTTTTCCATCATAAATTTCTCTTCCAAATCTTCACCCAATACTACAAAATACAACTGATTTGAGGTTTATATGTTTCAAAACGAAGATTTTTTAACAGGAATAAGAGACACTCAATTAATACAAAGTCTAATATCAAATTATTTCAGAAATGAAAATAAGGAGCAAGCATGTGAACATTCCTATTCATTTTTATAGCTGAAACAAATAACTTAAAAATTTATAAATTATATATGCACCTATGTAATAGGTTTTGTACATCTTGCCATTTTTTACAATTTGTAACTTGTTCAAACATATTGACAAGTTACAACCAAAAAATGAGATGATCATAAAGTTCAAATAACCATAGTTTTATTAAAAGTAAATACTTGATAGTCCAGTAATTTTAATAGATAAAAATGAAATGATCAATGCATCAATATATAGAAGGGTTGAGATATATTTTTAAATGTTCGAAATATGAGGTATTTAGTGTTTGAAAATGTTTCTTTTAGTCTAAAAATATAATTTACAAAATTTGATCTTTTTTGAAAAATATTAAGAGGTTCCTCAACTTTCATGATTTTTGAGAAATTTTACAATTTTTTTTTAGAAAGAAGGGTTTTGGTTTTGATATTATTCTATTTTGTACAGATTACAGCATTCTGTGCAAAATTTTCTTCAACAATGTTTTATGATAATTTTTTAATTATGCTTGCAAAGGAAGAATTAATATAGTTATGTGAGTTGTAGTTTTCTGCCCATCTGACTGTTCTTTAGCGTATCACAGCCCAAAAATTGAAGTGATACATACCACCTACATTTATTAGTATGTATATTGTTTACTTAAGATAAACAAAGAAGTGAAAATTTAGATGACCTTGACTTGGGTTACCTTTTTATGACCTTTATTTAAAGAATTTTTTTTTTTAACAAAATTTCTTAAAATAATACCGAGTTTTCAAAAATAAAGACAGATATCCAAAGTAACATTTTTCTTGTAATTCATTGGCGTGATAAAATGATTCCTTGTCTTATAAGGAAACCGGGTGGATCGATTGCCCATATCGATTTCACAGAAAATATTTTCTAAATTACTTAATACTGCCAGGCTTTCATCCAGAAAATGTTAGGCTTAAACTTATTTTGTATCCGAAACCATTCAAGACTGGGACATAGGTGACATTATTAAAGTTATGTGCTATGATTCAACAAACTGAAATACAGGTAGGAATACTGTAGCCTGTATTCGTCTAAAAAATTGTAAAATAGATCAAGCACCTGTACTATAGAAACAATACTATGGATCTTATAATTGGCTCAGTTTTTCAATCATTTTTGTGATCAACATCTTCTCCTGTGATTAAAATATTAGACTCATTTATTTTGTTGGATCTAAAAGTATGGAGTAGCAAAAATGATTATAGTGAGGCTCAAGATACTTTTGAGAAATTATACTTGTTTAATAATCTAGCCCATGTGGAGTGGGTGTAATTCAAGAATATAGGGGTTGATGAACATCCTTTGTGTACAGCTGCAATTCCATCTCTATGTAGTCAAAGATCATAAACGTTTGTATAAATGAAAAATACAGATTTATAAAAAAAAATGCAAGAATTTAATATTTTATTTAGTAAATATCGACAAACATTACAAAATGATTTGGTATTCAATGAAATATATATTAAGAATTACTAAAATATTTTTAAAATGTATCTGCTGCATTTTGGTAGTTAGTAATAGTTAATTGATATATACATTTTAATTAACTCAATGTTGCTCTTGGCCTTAACTGACATCGGAGGTAATATTTATATAAAAGTGACTATTTTTATTAACAAAATAAATATTTTACCAAAAAATTTGACTTATTTTAGACAATTATATAATAGATAAATATTTTTCCTCAAATAAAGATCATAAAAAATTTATCATCCAAGTCAAGGTTATCTAAAACTTGACTTTTTTTTAAATCTCAGAAATAAACATTTATAATTAAATTTTGGTAGGTTTCAATTAAACTGTTTGGCTGTGATTTGTAAAAGAACATTAATATAGGCAGAAAGCTACAACTCAGGTAACTATGCAAACCCTTCTTTTATAATTGTAAATACGGAGTTTTTATAGAAAACTATAAATATTGTTGATATCAATTTTTTAAATCTAAATTAGTCATTTTTAAAAAAAAAGCTGTAATATTTACTTATATAGATGATATCAAAACCATCTCAATTTTTTTTAAGTGTAAAATTTCAGAAATTTAGGGCTGTTGAACTACATATCGCTTAATATATACTTTTTAAATAGATCAAATTAAGCCAATGATATATTAAGACTAAAGGAAACATTTTGAGTCCCTAAATATCTCATATTTCGAATATTTAAAAAATAAGCTCCACCCCATTGCATAGTTGGTAAAAATATGAGTAATGGAGCAATCAATAAATAAACCGAAATGAGGCGGATAAATTGTTACTTTTACCATCTCCTAATACATGTTCCGACTTGTTCACCATATATATTAACAACATAGTTATGACTTTACCTAAAAAATTATATAAATAATTTGTTCTTATTTTCAATTTACTTTATTTGAAAAATGGACTTTTGAATATTTTATCAAAGTTAGAATCTCCTACTTTAAATATTTTTTTCCAAAGAAATAGTTTTTATATTTTAGTATCATCAGGGATGGCCAAAATGTATAGATAAAAACGGTTTGTTATATTTAAAAAATATTGGTACTATCGTTTTCTTTTCTTTAAATTTTATATATCAGTGTGTTGTTCACATTTTTTTTCAGAATTATGAATTTCCATCTACTTTTTACGTACTTTAAAATAAAATAATTGTAGTATAATAAACATATACAAATATTACTAAAATATTTTCCCTTTACTATACTTATTATTTCATCATTACGTTTTGATTAGTCGCAAAAATTATCAACGACGTTATTCAACTAATTAAGTAAATAGTTTTATTTGCAATATATTGTCAAATCTGGATATAAGAAAAATATGCTGATAGTCAACGCTCTCTAGATAATCATTTTTTAATACATAAAATACTTCGTTTACAAAAAAATAAAGGAAAAAAATGTACGTAAAGTAAAGTGTGTTTTTCTCTTTTTCATAAGTACAAATCTTAAGCTTATGCCAATATTTTTTTTCAGTATGTTTATTTTTAAATTCATTTCACATTGCTTTTCAATCATTACAGATACATATTACTAAAAAATTTCGATTATCTCTCAAAAACTGGGTCCAAAAAAACAAAACAAGTTGCCACGAAATGGGAACTTTCAAAATTACTTATGGAGATAAGCATCCAATATTTTATATATATATAGACTTTGGAACTTTTCAAATAAAAATTAACAGTTTTCTTGATTTGGATTTGACTATATTTATGATTTTTTTAGGAAAGAGGGTTAAGCCCCCTTAAAAGGGCTAGCAACACCATTGGAGACAGTAAATTTAGAATATTTATATATATATTCAAATAAATCTTTGAAGCTTTCAAACTCGAGATATGTTTTACATATGGCTTTCCCTTGTTATTCAGTTTGATAGTAAAATTTCACCATACGTCATCATTCTGATAGTCGACTATCTTAAAGGATAAATAAAAATTGAACAACTAAATTTTATGATATTTTTTACTCTATGGAATATACAAAATAATTATTTTTTAATTTGGAAAGATTCCATATCTAAGTTTCAAGATATTTTTGGGGATACCAGACTGGTGAAAAGATAAATAAATAATTTTAAACAATAAAGTATTTTTCATTCTTATAATTATTTTCTAAATCATAAGCTTTTTCTATATTTATTTGAAAAAAATAAATAAATTTTTAACTATAACCATAAAAAAATAAATTTTCTATTATAATAATAATAAACAACTATTCTTTTTGAGCATGATAATCACAAGAACAATTTCTTGATTTTTGTAAAGAAACAATACATAAAAATACTTTGCATGTATTACATTAAATATGTGTTTTATTATCAATTTTTTTATTATTACAATTTCTACAGTTCCACTACATTTCCCTCTCTTTGATGTAATTGCCGTTAAGTGGAGTGGAATGGATTGAGGAATAATTTCTCGGTGTGATGCATTACTTCTTTGTAAACTTCAAATTTGTACTATTGTATTTACTAATGAGCCATTTTCCTAAAATAATTTTGAAATCCAATAATTCCATTCTTTTTGGATTTTTTTTTGTAAACAATGTGCGAATTAACTACACAAAAACACCTAAAATAATAACAACCCCCCGATGATTTTCGATCCAATCTATAAGTAGTAGTCTTTTTATCCAGAATATTAAAACCTCCCATGCTAGAGTTATTTTTTTATCATGGATGGATATGGGACGACTATTTTAGAATTTTTTCCCTTTTACTCTTCTTAGAACCGATGGAACTTGATTGTAGCCTTCAAAACTCGTCCAAATTAAAGTTACTCCACGACTGTCAAATTACTTGTATTATTACTATATTCTTTATATATTTTAGCTCAATTTCACCTCTGTTCACCTCTTGGTCTTTCTTAATAGTTGGCATGCTTTTCCTATCTTTTCTTACAGTTCCGATACAGTATAGTCCATTTTCTTGTAATTTATTAACGTAGTAGGGAGAACTGAAGAAATTATCGAAATATAGTGTAGAAAAAGTATTCTTGTACTTTTGAGACAGTCCAAGTGCAACACTTTCTCCAAGTCCATATTCATTATTTTCTTTCTGCCCAAGGTATAAATTTAACTCATGAAGATATCCCGTCTTGCTGCAGCACCTACACTACCTTTGAATCCCCATTTTATACGTTTATTCTTTATATATTGCTTGCAGCACATTTTTCCTTTGAATTTAGTCATGTGTTCGTCAACTGATTGTTTTGGAGCATCGGATATGGTAGATTGAAAGGCTTCTTTTAAATGGTCAATAATCGCTCTTATTTTGTAAGCGTTGTCCAGTTTATTTGCTTCCATGTTATTAGCGAAGTGCAGGTATTGAAGAAAGGACATTTCTGGTCATTACATTTTTGATACCCTCGGATGATGTAAAATTATCAATGCTCCAATACAATTTCAAATTAGAAAGCTTCATCACTGACATCCTGAGATTAATTCCTTGAAAGGTGGGGATTTTTCTTAATTTGTTACAAATTCTCTATCATTTTGGAGAGCATAAATGTTTGTTTGTTGACAGATATAGTTCGAAAGAGCTAGGAAATTCGTAGTTGATTCAAAAATGAGCAATGGGCTTAGGTCTTCAGGAAGATGAAGCAAAACTTGAGCCCTCCAGGTACAACCATTTCGAGGAAGAAATTTTGGTCTAGTTACACATTTCATTGTTGTTTTTAAGGTTTTGCAGTATTTTTCTGATGTTCATCTTTATTAATGTTGTTATCCACATGGATAGTTGCTTCCAGGACCATAAGTTGATTTCATTCTTCAACAGGGGTATGGACTAGGGGTTTCTGCCAGATATTTTGTAACGGAATCTTCCAAAACATTCCTGACATCATTGTCAGTTTGATCCAGCAATGGAAATAACTCATCACTGCCCTTTTCACGATCTATAAAAATATTTTTTTTTTCATTCGTTTTTATTCCACTCCTTGACGTATTTGCTTGTTTGAAAATTATTAATAATATCACAAATTTCAACAACGTATCAAAAGACAATGAAAAATATAACGTCATTCATAAATTTAGTTATCACTAATGGGTTTTACCCTTCAGGACAAGTAGGACACCCACGCCCCTTTGTTTAAAAAAAAGAAAAAAGTATGACCTTGAAAGTTTCACAGTAGATTAAATAGATATAATGCAATATAACAAATGTAATACAACTTCTCAATTAGTAAAATCTGTATAAATATAATACAAAAATTGAACTTGATTATAAAAATCATCAAAATTATTAAAACTAAAATCAATTTAAATAAGATGTTTATTTTAAAAAGATCAATATTACAATAAAATACACAAAAGAACAGATATATCTAGTCCTTTTAAAGTAGTAAACACATTTTTTTGAATGATCATAGGAAAAGTTATAGCCAATTAAATCTTTTTCGTCAATAAATGTCGTCATTTTAATTAAATTGCTCATTCTCACTTTTTGAATTAGCTTTGGCGCTCTTAACCACCTTTTTATCATACAATATCGCAATTTTAATATTTTTTTCTTGGAGTAGAATAAAAATCACTATTGTTGAGGAACCAGATATCTTCAATGCTATTGTTCTTTTGTAAATAAAACCCAATTAATTATTTAAAAACCAAATAATTTTAAATGCCTCAACAAACAAAAGGAAAACGTTGAAGTTATTCTTTACTAAAGAAACAAATTAAAAAATTATTATATGACCTTTGAAGTATTAAATTTTTCCTCAAGATTGGACGATTCAAAATAAATAAAAAACATTTACTAATATTTTAAATACCGAGAACAATTTTTCGCAGCTAATATTATAAACCTATAAAAAGGATAATAATTTAAAGATTTTATTGTGGATTTGGGTTATGCATTCCAATACTATGAGATACAAATATCTTATGTGGTCATATATATTTTTGTTTTTTCATTACTGATATTTTTGTGGCCTTTATTAATGTAATACTATATAGTTGAGGGATGTAGATTAGTGGAAAAAGTGCCCAGGAGAAATAATTCTCTTGATCTAAATGTACGTAGACATGAAGAGCTTTCATAATCACTCTCAACCTCGACTGTCAATAATGAAAAAATAATAATAAAGAAAAATAAATAGACGGTCTTCCGTATTTTTTTATGGAAATTGAATTGAATAATTTATATATATAAGAATTAATTAATCAAATACGTAGAGTCAGCTGCATTAAATCATACAAGGGTTGTAAATTTGAATTTTTACATCTGCTTTATTTTAAAGAAAAAAAAGTCTATTTTTTCAGGTACTTTAAATATAATTTATCTCAAGATACAGCTTGTTATATATTCATGATATTTCTTTATGAATATAAAACGACTGATTTAATTTTCTTAAAAGATATGAAAGGATGTACATAAGTACTATAAACTCCACAGAGTATATTGAAATATATTTTTTTAATGGGCTAATTCCCCAAATACGCGCTAAAAGATTTAATTTTATATTTTGATATAAACTATTTTTGTTCTTTTTAATCATGTTAACTTCCTTCCTGCAGACATTTCAAAAATAAATTTAAATGTGCCGGATAAATAATATTTCAGAAATGAAATTTATGAGTAAAAATTATAAGAAAATGAAAATTTTTAATACAACTTATTATAAGACTTGTGTAAATATGATGTATTATACAACTTAGTTATTTTTTAATATTATTTATCCAACATTAAGCCTTTTTAATTTTTGAGCATAAGAAAATATTTATTGAGTTAAATTTTCTGTGTTTTTTTTTCAAAGAATATATATTTCTGTGTAGTTTATCATTGATATAGTGGGATTAAAATACTGATGATATATTTGAGGTGTGTGAAAAAATAAGTTGACTTTTCTAATTTCGCAGGCAAGGTAGTTTTTGAATGCTCAATTTTTTAATTTTATTATGTTAGTAAACTAGCTGCAAACACATATTTACTGCTTCAGCTATATAGTATGCTAAGTTTGTTTGTTAGAGGCATAACAACTAGAAGTATTTTGCGAGTTTAGCGATTATTTGCAATTAAAAAAATATAAATCAAAGAATTTGCTTCAAATTTTGTGAAAAAAATAAACGAAGAGCTCAAAAACACTTAAAATATTGACAATGACAGACTGTGAAACTGTTCTGAGTAAAAAAAAGTTTATAAGTGGAACTCTTTCAAGATGGCCGCAAATGTGCCAATGACTAGCCTCGCTTAGGACTGCCATGTACGTCTACAACATATGAAACCTTTGAAGCAGTGAAGAAAATTGTTTTTAAAAAGTGGCGAATCACTATCAGAGAAGTTGCTAAGGATTGATCGGTTGGCTTGAACCATATAAATTTTCCCAGCGTTTTAGACATGAGACGAGTAACAGCAAAGTTTTTTCCGAAAGAGATTAATTTTGAGATTTTATGGCAAAAAACAACAACACCATAATCATGCCTTAGCCACCATATTCACATATGAAAAGATGGAAATTTGGAATAGTTTGTGTAGATAAAAACTGCCTCACTGGAAGAGATGACGGATATACCGTAAAGCTCTTATGATAAGTGCTTCGAGGATTGGAAAAAGTGTTGGCACAAATGTATTGTATCTGAGGCTGATTATTTTAAAGGGGGGAACATAGATTTAGAGGAATAAATTAATATATTTTGCAAAAAAAACTAAGTCACCTTACTGTTTGAACTCGTATGCACAAACTTAAAACAAATGGAAGAAGTATTCGTTATAATTCAAGAAAGATCAGTTTCTATCAGCTTCATTTTCTGTATATTTGGTAGTGAAGATTATTGAGGTTGCATGACGATATCTTAACCATTTTCATTGGAGTTAGTAAACAGATTCTTTAACACGGATTTCCACACAAATTTTTCAATGATTGAGTTAGACCGACCAAGATTCTGGATACGTTTGGAGAGTAAGAGGCTGGAGGGTTAACACTCTGGTTTTTCTGTATCTCTATCCTAATTAGTCGCATCTTAATGTGTCTCTAAAGAAATATAGAAAAGGATATGTAGACCCATGTTTACTTTTGCCTTTCTGAGCCACCTTATGGCCAAGATTGGGTCTGCTGCGAATAAAAACCCCAAATCGTACCCAGTTGTACTTTGGGAACAATTTGTCCTTACTCTTAAAGAGAATATTAAAATCAACCAGATTTAATAACAAAAAACGTCATTGTTAATACCTTAAATATTTGCCAATTATTATTTACGTATTCAAATAATTACTCACAATTATACGGAAATTGTTAGTACAATTTACGTATAATTTTGTATAAATTCCCTATCCCTCTAAAACCGCTTAATAAAAAGTTATTTAAACAGAAACAAAAAATGAGAAAATAGACAGAAATTAAAATATCAAAGTTCAGTGTATGGACAATAAGGGAAATTAATTACCTTAAATGATTTTCCAAACTGTGTAAAAAACCTTTAAATAAGGAATGCCATTATGAAACAAAAATAAAACTTTTGTGGTTTATTCAACAAGTTTTATTTTGAAGCTCCCTGTGTTATTAGATATTTCCAAATTTTAGATTTTTTTCAGAATTAAATATATCTTCTTTTATTATTTTTTTCAGGTTTTGACTATTGGGACCCTTTTAAAAGTAAGTTTTAAAATTTATCTACTTTATATGTTCATAATAAACTCTAAACTATTAAAATGGTTATAAAATGGTATATATTTAAAAAAAAAAGAATAAATTTAGCAATTTACAAAAAGTATTTAGTGTTTTTTGTAGTATATTGTCAACAGCATGTAATTTAATTAAAAACTCTATACAATACTTTAAGAAACTGTTGAAAAGTGCACTTAAATTTTAAATGAACAACAATTTATTTTTGAACATTGTTATTTTTTAAATGAAATTAATATTTTTATTTTTTTTGTTCCATATTCCCAGCATCAATGATTAATGAGTGTTTACTTGTTAATACAGTGTCAGGGGCTTATTTATGTTAAAATGTTTACTTTATTAGGTTCATTTAAGTACTTATGTGGGGAGTTAACGAAAAAATAATCTAGTCACTTTCTTACTTTCTTATGTAATATTATCCATAAAATAATAGTATTTTGAATTAATAGAATATTAACTAGGCAGAAACAGGATGTCATGAATCTTTCACTAAAAAGTCTCAATTTTCTTTGCAATTACTTGATTTTAAGATTTAATCAAAAATATTCACTCTCAAGAGAGCAATGTCTATCGATAATGTTTAACTTGTACGATTATAAATCGAAATTTCCCGCCAAACTTGAAAATGAATCAACTGGAACTAATAAAACATTCCAAATCATTTTAAATCTTATATGTAATTAAATTGTTAATATTCAGCAATTTATTTCTATTTATAAATATGGCTTCTATTAAAATAAAAGTAGGCTTAAAAAGTCTGAATGTATGTTACTTTGAAAGGGGGGTTTGGAGCGCATATACACTGTACATTTTAGTTCATAACTAATCTGGATACCATCAATTCAAAATATACATACATCACAAATATTAAAATGGTCATAATCATAAATGCATAGTAATTTGATACCTTACACTAATATTGAATAATTGTGTTTTCTTCTCTTATTTTATAAACAGTTTGATGATTTATTGTCCATCTATGTGCACATTTGGTTTTGACAGTCCACAAAAAAGTAATTTATAATATTTAAGTACTTGCAATAAAGTTTAAGATTAAGCATGGATAATTATTTGATTCCATAATGAGGTCAATGCATTGTTTTGATCGTTTGAGTACACTAAGTAGTTTGTTAGGCTACGTTTTTTTTCTTCATCAAAATGAAAAATTAGGATTATATTTTTCTTTATGACTTGAGAAAAAGAACTTTAATGAAACTTTTTAAATTCAGCAATTTCCTTTACATATAAAGATGTTGTCAAAAAGTCCTTTTGAAATGGCTATAGAGGTCACAAAAACATCTTTTGAAGACTCAAACTTTTGTAATATTACTTTTTCATCAATCTACATACAACAGAAAATCCAATTAACAGATCACCTTTGTAAATATTTTAAAATATATATTTTGAAGAAGTTGACAATTTTTAGTACCTTAAATATGACTTTCAAAAAATGATTTATTTTTCAAAATATTATAAAGCCGTTACTTAGTGTATTAAAAAATTATCACGACATACGAAAATAGGTTAAAAATTTTGGCATTCAGTGTTGAAAAAGTAATTTTTGGGGAAGGGGAGTTACTGGCAGGGGATTCCCCTCCCCCCTCCCCCACTAAAATACTATCAAGATATGGGGTTTTTAAATGTGTTATGGTAAAATTTGATCAATTCCATTAATTATTACCCCCCTAATCTTAGTGTAAAATATTTTTAGTATATATAATGTACAAAGCAAGTATATTTACCAAAAAAAAGTTATGATGAAAGATACTGATGTAAAAATGAAGTTAGGTAAAACATTGTATAACATTAAATTTATTTGCAATAAAACTTTTGTATATACATATAATGTTTTAAAAACGAGCAAGTAAAACATTTCAAGGTATCACTATACTAAGTTCTTTGAGCTTGTATTAAATATAAAATGGAAACCTAGTTAGACTTTCTTTTTTTAATAGTCATAAATTAAATTTTTGTATCATTTTTTTCCACACATTTATGTTAAATAGCTCAAAATTATATTTCAGTCAATAAACTAGCGATATTTATACATAATAAAGTATAAAAAAGGTTGTTAAACGATTCACGACGGATCAGTTAATTGGCGTAGTAAAAAAAAAGAATAATTTTTATTTTAAATAGCTTTAGTAATAAGTATCTTGCTTTGTATAATTGCAATCAGTTTAAATTAGATTGTGTTAGAAATATAAGATTTCTTATTAAAAAACTTCTTCGACTCTTTTGTGATTAAATGGTTTAGTATTATTTGAGCACGTGTCAAAGAAGTGCACCAGCAAAGAGAAAATATGCCTTATTTTATAAAATGTATTATAATGGTGAAAACTCAAACCAGGAAGCTGTAAATATGAATGTGTTTATAGCGTGTACAGAACGTAATTTTGATGTTAAAGATGCACTAAGGTCTGGAAGGTTAATTGTCGAAAATGTGAATAAAATAATGGAAACTGTCGAGTCTTTTTTTTTTTTTTTTTTTTTGAGCTTATCTCTTTTCTTTAATTATACTTACTATTTATAATGAGTAATGATTTATGGAATATAAAGAAACCCAAAATGGAGATGCAAAATAATTAATAAGAATTATAGATATATATAACTACAATTATAAAATTAAAAAATATATCGATATTTACTTGCTTATATTTATTGTACTATGAAAATTTTATTATTATTATTATTTTACAGTCATAAAAACTTTTATTTTTCAAAATATTATCATAAATATGTATTCATATTAATAAGCATCATTGCCACTAAAGTTATAATATTTATAAGTTATATCCAAACTATAATAAAATATTGATGTGTTGAGTCTGAAAATTAAATATGCAAACATTCACCAATAGATATTGTTTTTAACTGTAGAAACATTTTTTTTTTTGAAACAAAACAATCTTTAAAAAGAAAACGAAAAAAGGGAGGCGAGAAAAAAAACAACAACTATTACCTATAACACATAATAATAAAAATAATAGCATCTGACAAATTAGTAAATAATTATCTAATTAAAGATACAATCATAACACGCATGATAAAAAGCAAAATTAATTAAGAGCAGTCTAGCCTATATTTTTTGTGAAGTTTAATGTTTTCATAATTGGACCTTGAAATCATGTTTTGCAATGGATTTGGATCCAATTCTGAACGGAAGAGCCCTGTTGTTAAAGCCATAATTATTTTTCTCTTGGGTGGGCCTTTCCCTAGGTAGTGAGTCAGTCGTTCAGCCATTATTAACCATATTCCTTCTAGATATTCACAGTCACGAAATACATGGGCGAGCGTTTTATTCTTGTTGCAGTCATTGTAAGACGTGTCTCTCTCTATAGAATACACTCCAAAGGCGACATGGTATCTCAGGTAGGACTGCTTAGTGAGATATGGATCGAATAATGACCACACGTATTATTTTTGGATAATTCTATCCTTTATTTTGCATTTTAAAGTGTTGTAGAGATCGTTTGGAGGCTGTCTTTTTCTCACTCCCTCATTAATTGCTTTATTATTAATATTTAGTGCGATTCTTAGGTGAAGTGTTTCTTTGGTTGGCGTGAAGACCCTTAGGAAGGAATTGCGTAGCATAATCACGATCGGATGGTTGATTATATCCTTGGTAATTGCATCATTTATGGTGTTAAGACCCAGTTCCTCTCTGATCTTATTTGGAAGACCTATTTTTACTTCTAGGTTTCCAACTAGAGAGCCATTTGACCCCACTTACCTCCAATACATCTTGAGGATGTCGTTGGATAGCTTTAATTCCTTCCATGGAGATGATGTCGGCGTAATCGTGATGGTTCCTCTGCATGCTTCCATGTAGAGTGTTTTCTAAGGATCATCAATAAGATGCGCTATCTTGTACCAAGAGAAAATCAAAATTTCCCAGTACAACTCTAGATCCATCATTCTGAGTCCACTTCTAGCTTTGGTAAGAAGAGTCTCCGATGACTGATTGATTTTGGAGTGCCAACAAACTCTATGCTCTTTCTTCTCCAATCTTGGGCCTTCAATTTGTCAAAAGGGGTATATCGAAGAATGTGATTAATCCCCGAGAGTAGTGTCATATTCCAACATTTTATTTTATCAAGAACCTCAATTTTGGGCTTCTGGACTTCTGTTATTGAGTGAGAGACTGCCGAGAGTTACTGTCATGTAAGAACTGTTTTGATTGCAATAAACGTTAATTGAGGAAAAATACATTAAAAATAATGTATTATGTATTATATACCTAATATAATATATTTTCATGCTCGAATATATCTTTTTCCTCTGATAAATAAATAACTAAAAAAGCTAGAAATAAATATGTAGTTTAGTTTGTTTATATGTATCCTTAAGGTATGAGTCTGTTGGTGAACGAATCAAGTCTAGTGTGTCAAAACAAATAAATGCTTTTAAGGATAGCATATCTAATCATATGTAAAATCTGGGGAAATATTTTTATTTCATCTTATGTCTTTTAAAAACATATATATCGGTACTTTGGTAATTTTCGATACAGAACAATAATGATTTAGTAAAAAGTGTTTAATAGGATATGGCAATTAGAATAACTTCAAATCATGAAATGGCAAAACTAAAAATAGGTAGTGATGTATGTGGCTATCCTTTGGAGGCATTAAAATGGATAGTTCAAGATAATAATTTTTAACCTTACATTATTTTTTATGAATGCGTAACGTAATTAGGTAATCGTTTACTTAACCAAAAATAATTCATACGGTCAGTGTTGTGTCAGTTCTAAATTCCTTGAAATAGTATATACCTTTTGGACTAGACCATAGTTACAGCTATCAATGTTTAAATTGTTCTTTAAAATGTCAAAAGATTAAGTGTATTTAACCTATAAAGATACGTCAAATATATTTTAAGATCTTGCAAGAAGTGTTCTTATTTTTATAATGGTTTATTACATTATGAACATATTTTATTGTGACTTATCCTTATCAAGTATAACCGAATTATGTAAAAAATGGAAAGAAACACCCTTAATGACGTCACGAGAGATCAATTCTACTTCTTTTTGAATCCATTAGTGAGTACTGGGCGGAAATTATATGTTTTAGAATAGAACCACCGCAATACTTAATTGGAAAATAAGTAATTGTAATGGCTGTAACTCTGTTATCTCGACCTTTAATATAATAATCGATTTTTTTAAATACAGAAGAAAAACAAAATAATTCTATCAAACATAAAATAAACTCCATGTTAATTAACAGAATATGATAAATACATGAGATACGTTCTATGAATAAAATATGATACTGGAGAATAGTTTTTAATCTGTGTATAATAATGTTTTTTGTTTCCTTCCAGGCTGCAATGAAGGTAAGGATCTTAACAAATTTATTTCTGTTTTTGTTAAATTACTTAATGCATGGTAAATGGTGATATTTCAAATCTATTAAATTTATTTTAAAATTATAACTAATTTTTAATAATATTCATTTGTGATATCTTGTCAATCTTGTACTGCACTTATGGACAAAAATATCTTCAATGTTATTTATAAGAGTAATATAAAATATATAAACCAGGCTTATATACTACATTTTTTTTGGTTCATAACAAGACAAAAATGTTGGCTATACTACCGAGTGTAGAAAAAGTACTGAGACCTGCCTCCAAGTAGTCATTGAAATACTCGTAATTGATAAGGATGATGTTGTACATACAAAATTGTATTTTATAATATTTTTTACTATAAAAATGCACATTAATAATGAATCTGGGCACCATCCGCCTTACTTACAGCCTCCAACAAGAACCCCTTACATACATTGACCGTGTTGTACTTTTTCATGATCCTTCACTGCTGGTTAACAAAGGTCTTCAGGGCATCAATATTCGGGTGGCGGATTTTGAAGGCCTTCTTCTCAATTTGCCGTCAAATGGAGTAATTCAGTGGATTCAAATCGGTAGTCTGAGGGGCCCAAAGGTTTTTGTACCAGAGTTCATGTTGCTACCTATCCACTCTTGTTCAATATTTGCAGTAGGGGCCAGAGCCACGTCCTGCTGAAATATGTACGTGACCTTATTGGACTTCTTCAAGGTCTTGGTGATTTATGGGACCACGTTTTCCTTCCACACCATTAAACAGTCGGGTGCGGAAAATCAGTATCCAACAAGAAAGGAAATAGGAGGCATTTTTTCTCCAGTTGATGCAACAAACCCAAAGATCCTCACAGAGACCAGATGTTTAGTCTTGGTGACTGTCCTGATACTATTGCCAGCCTTGCCCATTCATACCACCTGATCATTTTGCATGTTGTGGACGGGGTCAACGGTAAAGGTATTTTCATCAGTGAAAACAATTATCCGGTTAATATTGTGCTTCATATCATTCAAGAGTTGTTGACAGCGCTGAAGATAGATTTTTTTTGAATTTGGGACAGGACTGACCTGTCAATTCTTCTAAGTGACCTTCATCCAGCTTTTCAGATGGCCTTGCCCATAGTAAACCAGTGCACCTTCTTCTTCTTGGCTTACTCTGACATCTTCATTATTGGGTTGACATTAAAGGCCTCAATGATGTCCTTAGGCTTCATTTTTGTGCGTCTTCCCTTCTTGTGTTTCTCCATAAGGTTGTCCTCATCAGCCAAACGATTTCCGACCCGATAGACTGTATGCTTGCTGAATTTTAAGACATTTATGGTGTCGCAGGTGGTCTTGATGGAGCATATTAAATTGCCTATGATGGCTCTTCTTGCCTCCATCGCGACATATACATAATTGTTGTTTAGAACATGTACATGAATCAAAGGCTTAAAATCTAAGCTTTTCAAAAATGACCGGAATTTTAAGATTTAATCGACAACACCTATTCAAAACAGTATATCTAGAAGATCATAATACTTTTTCTACACCCTGTATTTTGAAATTTGAAGTAAATATAAAATGGTTCCTTTTTAGGAAGATTCGTAAATAGACTTCAATAATATTATGAAAATAAAGCAAATAAACAAAATGTATATTTTTGGGAATATTTAAAGTTATTTTGCAAATTCTGGAAATACTTGGAACGTTGATTACGAATCAATTAATAAAATCAATTTTTTTAATATTCATACACTCTGCGTAAGTTTGAGGCAACTTTCGAGTAGGAAAGAAAATCAAAAACCTCCGTAAAAAAATTATTTCTCTAAGATTTTTTATTCCATGATTGATTACCCAAGTAACAGAAAATACAATGTAAAATACAAAAAAAAAATCTTTTGATAGGTTTTGTTCGGAAATGAAATACACCAAAGTTTTAATGTGTTTTTAAGTCAAAGTGACACTTTTTCTTGTTTTTCTGAAAGAGGAAGCAAAAAATGAATGGGATAGGATACCTTTTTTATGGAACACTTAATAGCTTCATAAAAGTTCACACTCTTAGGTATAATCAACTCTCTACATATTTAAAATTTTTTTACATATATTCTTTTCTAAAACTACTATTTTAGATTGTAAATATTTATTTATTTAATTGGACTATCGGTGATTGTCAAAACCTGTAACGGCCGACTTATAGTCTTTTAAATAAATAAATGTAATGTAAAAAATATGAAAGATTTGAAAAACAACGGAAAGGTGTACAAAAAAAAATCAAAATGTAAATAATTATGTCAAGCAAAAAAAAAAAAACTCTAAAAACAACGTGAGGTCAGCCTCACTTCCCACACAAAATAATAAAGGTATATAGGTAAAATAGCTGTGAAAATTTATATATTTGAGTTTGAGAGGTATATGGTGCTATGATCAGATACACTCGTTTTGGGGAAAAGGTAATCTTTCTTTAGCACCCAAGCTGGGAGAGATATTTCTATCTTTTTGTTTAAAATTATGTTAAGCGTAATAACATCCTTAATAGCACGACTATGATAAATATTGATGAGGCCAAGTGTTTGATTTTGCCTGGATAGTTATTTTTATCTTCCAATGAATGAAAAATGGACACAAACCTAACTTGTACCTTTTCCAAGGACTTAATCAAATAGTTTTTTGAAGGATTCCAGATCTCAGATCTGAACATTAAGATTGGGAGGATATAAACATCCCAATTTTTCACCATAACCAAGGGTTACCATTCTAAAGAAGAGCCCCAAAGACTTCCATATGCTTCACAAGTCATTATGTTTGACAAATTGTAATGACACCAAGACACCACTAGAGCTCAACATTAAGTAAGCCATTGCTTCAAGATATTACCGAGAAGACAAATCCAGCAGACCAAAAAAAAGTTTAAATGTTTCGTTTCCAAAATTAGTAGAAGAAATTTATGTGACTTTTATACGAGGAGAGAAAATATTTTGGTATTATTTCTTTGATAGAAATTTGATTTTTTATTAACTTCTAGAATAGAAAAACTCTTTCATAATGTTTTGCAATTAGTAGAAAATCATATAAAAAATAATACAAAAATAACAAATTTATTAAAACATTGATTAATCTTGTATTTATAAATTTTTGCACAGAAATAAAATATTATAATATCCCAAAGACCTTTCCTGATTACCCTCAGAATAGGAAGCCACGTTCAGTACGCACACAAGCTAATATTAGTGCATTTACGGGTAAAATTGACGTTGTTCCCCGTAGTAACAACCCTTCAAGTGCCAGGTAGTTAAGTATTGACAAAAAATCGGCGATCCTCATTGCTGAGTATGAAATAGGCCTCAAATCAAGAGTATGCATAATAGTTCAATGACTAACTGCCTAACAACGCAAGAAAATACTTTAGCTAGAAAAGGAGCAACTAATTGAAAAGAACCAAAGTATTGCCATGGTGTTCTTTGATCACAAAAAAAAAAAATAATACTGATGCAGTGTCAAACTCAAGAAGCATCAAAAGAAATTGCCAAAAGACCTGTGGAGGGCTGTATTTCTGTATTTGCTAAGTAGGGAAGATAAAACACCCAATTTGTGCCTTGATGTTGAGTGAAGTGGTCTCTGACGATAAATATATTTGAACCATTCTGAACCAAGGAGATTGTTGACACCAGCTGTGCAAGAGCTTCCTGTCCTACAGGATCTTTCTTTCAAATAATAGAAGTTTTGGGTTTGGTAACTAGTTCTTGTGTCAAGATGGGTCTCCATGTTATGCAAGCAAAGTCACATAGATTTACGTCATGGACAAATTGCGATCTTTGGATTTTGGTCAAAAGAGCTATAGTCACCTAATTCACCAAACGTAAGTCCTTTAGATTAATTTATGAAGAGCACCATGGAGTCGAAGGCCTGTGCAGGCTAACACTCAATATTAATGCCCTGAAAGCCTCTGTAGCTAGAGAATGGAACTGTATGTAGTGGAAAACATCCCAATGAAATACGTCTGTGACAAGTTCAGCTCCCGTATTGAGACTTGTTTTGCAGTCAAGGGAGAAATGTTTGCAAAAATTCCAATAAGAACAATTGAAAATTATATTGCAATAATTTTTATGGTTAAATTCATCATTTTCTCTTAACATTTGTTTTTGTATCAATATTTTATTACGGTCTTTTGGCGCACCCTTTATACATACACCTATACGGATAAACGTTCGATAGATGTGTTAACCAACTTTACACTTATCAGTCTCTTATAAAATTTACTCTCTTTCATTCATGAGGCACTGCTAGAATATATTGCTTATTAACTCGTAAAGAAGGGGTAAAATGCAAGTAACTTTTAATGATTGACAAAAGTTCAAGGTATTTATTTGTTTAATAAAATGTATACTCAGTTGCTGTTTTTTATGTTCTCCTTTAATTGTTCAAATGAAGTTGTACTGATTAAATATCAGTAAACATTAAAGTATATCATTTGAATCCATCTGACCTAGAAATCATCTTAGAAGTCCATAAACATGTAGTATATTTCCTGCTCTAGGAACAACAATTTTAAGAAGATAAGCCCATATTGATCAATAGATTAATTTCTCCCAATTGCGTTGTACATTGAGCTAAGTCGTTCAATTTCGAAAAATGGATATTTTAACAATATATAACTTTTGTACATAGTAGTTGCTACAAACGATACTATAAAAAAATTATTGAACAAATTGAAAACTCTTATATTTTAAATATTTGAATTCATAATTAAAAATAGTAATTTGAGAAAAGAATTAAGAATTGTGTAGCCACCCGAAGATACATCATTTCTAAATTTATAACTTATTATCAAAGCCCTCTCTGTTATTAACATACCTATTTATTATGTATGTTAAAAAGATGTTCTTTACGCAATAAAACATATTTTACTCTTCTTCCATCTTCTTATTTCATATTCAATGTTGTTGTAAATAATTAATTATAACAAATAAAAGACATCCTTTGTGAGCTCAATAATTAATTACATCAATTGTTATTTATTCAGAAACTAATGAAATACTATCCCTCATCAAATTGGATACAAGAAGTATATGATCAATTAGAAATTATCATAGAAGTTGGAGCAGAAACATGATATTTCAGTCTTTGGAGTGAATAAATACTCCACAAAAGTAAGGAAGGCTTAAAAACTTCCAAAAAATCATTAAATAAATGACTAGACAAACTTCACGAACTAGGCCCTGTAGATAACAGCCTTATATTGGCCTTGCCAATTTATATAATTTTAAATAAGGGCGATTTTTTCTCTGGGACCTGCCTAGACAGAACTTTTTTAAAGAACCACATTAATTTGATCCAATAAAAATGAAAACGATCTCACACCAGTTTGAAATTTCCAGGCCAAAATCCAACACTGCCCGTCAAGCTCCGCCTTCAATGACAATCGCGAGACAGTGGATAAGCTTCAAACGGTGTCTAACATCACACATATAGCCTTTGTAAAAATTCTCGGAATTATGGCTTCAAAAGGAGCAAAAATGAACACATCTGGTTCCCAACACAATGCAAACTTGATCCAAAAGTGGTTAGCCAGCAATATGCAATTCCGGCAATAGATTTCAACCATCTTGATTACTCAATGTGGTGGCACATCAAGAGTCAGGCTTGTCAAGTGTGCCATCCAAATATTGAGAACCTTAAGGCCTCTATCGACCAGGCCTTGGGCACAATGTTGAAGGACTACCTTAAGCAGTGTTGGCCATGGCTTTCAGCGCCGTGAAGACATAAGCAATTACTTGATCAAAAATAGTTTCTTGTCGTTCTCACACTTAAAGAACGAAGCAGTTATGCAAAATATATACATAAATAAACTTTTTAGTTTAAAATTAAAGCTTCAGTATAAGATTACATAATAATGTTGTTAAAATTTATAAAAACAAGAACATAAAATTGATAAAATCAACACTATCGGAGAAAAAATAATAGAGCATTCACATATAAAAGAAAATTATTTATGAAAGTATAATAAAAAAGCTGGAAATTAAAATTTTATATCGTCTTAAGGTATTGAAATTGTGGCTTGAAGTTGACGGAAGGTACTTAATTTCTTCTCCAGCCTAAGTCCACGAAATTTCGAATTCCCCAGAGATGGAACTTTAATAGAAACTCCAGTAATAACAATTGCTCTCAGCTCCAGAGGATGTAACACATCATTACATGTTATTCTGTTTGCATGTAAGACTTTAGAGTATAGTAGAGCAAAATCTAAAGCCTTGGTCTCCGATGACACTACTCTATTCCTTTTTGGAAATCCTGAACAAAACCATACAGTTGGCAACGTTAGTATTAGCATTTTCTAATACTTTTATAATTAGGTTTACCAATAACATTTAAATACCTACAGTGGGACAATCCACGAAATTATGTAGAGTGTCATATAAAATTACCACAATTCTTGTATAGCATAAAAAACTTGATTAATTCAGCGGAGATGGGAAATTGAGCAGTAAACATTCTTCCATCCTTTATTCCTCTCAGATAATTAAATACCCTATTTCTCATGTTTTTCGGGAGCCCTAACAGCTTAATATGATCATCATTGTTTTTTTCCCCTTACATCTGATGAATTAGGAATTTTTATTTTAAGATACCAAGGGTAAGGTATAATATGGGTATTTTCTGCTTTCGTGCAGGGAAACTTGAATCTTCAGACCCAAATGGTACACAAATGTTAATATCATGAATGTTAAGAATTCCACTATTGATTGCATGTTCTAAAGACATCTAAAGATGTAGGATCTTTGAGGTGAGGGAGAAAAAAAACTTTTCCCAAAATTGTGCTGGATTATTTCTATTAATGAATCTCCTTGATATACAGGCTTGCATTTCCAAATGATTTTTTGTGAAGCAGCCCAATCCTAAAAAATTGCACCAAGGGTTGAATTCGTGAGATCTATTTCCATAATTATTCTGGAATATATATTCGTTGTTGCAATTGTGCTCCTCCATTCCAAGGTTGGGTTTTTGGCCATATTCGCAATTATCTTCATTTAAATTTAAGGGATTATATTTGACAGAAAAGAAATTCCTCCACCAAGTTTTGCTCTGAGTCTTTCAATAGCTTCCAAATAACTATTATGAAACAATCTTGCTAACTATTTTTTCTTCTCTTATGGCGTTTTCAGCAATCCTTGGAGATGCAGTAGCTGAACAAAGTATCGAAAGTAAAACCTGGATATTATAAAAGTCAACCCTCTTCTGAAGATTAAACCTGCCCCACTTAATCCACCCCTGATTAATAAAGGAACAAACATAATCTCAATTGCATATATGAATTCCAACCCTATCCCACTCTAGGCCCAGAATATCAATACTTGTTTTTAACTTGCAGGTATTTATACTGAGTTTTTGATAGGGAATCCATGATTCTATGGGAAGGATCGATGTCTTTTCTTTGTTAAGCTCCAGGACATATATCTTTCTAAACATGGAAATAAATTCAACAGCATCTATATTCTCTTTATCAATTGGGGCTCCAAGTTAGTTTCTATAGTCAATGTCACATCGTCTGCATATAGATCTAAGATATTACGCGTGTCTTGGAACTTACCTCCAAATCCACTATATTTTTTATTATAACTCGCACCAGTCTTTCAATGGTGGCTATCAGCAGGAGAGGAGCAGACGGGCAACATTTTTTACAGATCCTTTGCAATAAGATTGTATCATTCGTCACCTCATCAATCGAAATTGATATATCCCGTGGAACAAAAGTGCATGTACCGGAGTAAAAAACTTCTTATGGAGCATAAATAATACAATTATGAGAAATAGAGTCAAAAGCTTTTTTGAAGTCGATCTCAATGATAACGCCAAACTTGTTAACTTTTTTAAAAGAATCACTTACAGCTTGAATATTTTGCACGATATCGGAAATTCTTCTGTACTTTAAAAAACCCTGTCTGTGCCATTCCGATTATTTTATTCAAGATAAACTGCTTTTTTTTCTGCCAAAATGGCAGATGAATACGTACCTATACGTTTAATTAAGAACCGTTATTGGTCTCCAGTTCTTAAAACCAGTTTAACATAGTTTTTGTTTAGAAACTCAAAGTTTTGGACAACTTCTATTTTATGTCTAAACTCAGTATCTGTCTACGTTTTACAAAAATATAATATCGAAAACAAATGCCACAAATTTTATTATAATATAAAGAATTTGTGTAGAACTAAAATGTATTTTAATAGATTTAAAGTTTTTAACCCAACATTTGTCTTTTATGTATATATCCTAATTTAATTATATGTATGAACATACTTATAGTGAGGGACACCCTTTAAAAAAATATATAATTTTTTATAAACTTATTTAAGTAATGGCGAAAAAAATAAGCTACATATGTCCAGATAAATTTTATTTATACTTTATACGTATAAAAATTTGGGAAATGATGTATTTCATAATATTCTGTAGGTTAATGTGAAGGAATCGTGAAATTATTTTATTAAAAAATACATCAACTTCTAAAAACAAACATTAGGGTGGTGCTGATGTCCTACTTTTGTCTAATCATGTAGTTTTTTTGTATTGTGATTGATCATAAAAAACACAAATGTGCAATTTCATTGAAATGCTTCAAATTTAATTTTAAAATTCTGGAAAAATTGACAAAACTATATATTTTTGGGTTTTTGAAGTGGTCAAATAGTTTTTTATACAAAAATCTCTTCAAGATAAAATTTTAAATTTGGCCTCTAAAATAATGAATTAATGAAGTTAAAAAGTCAAATATATGATTATGTATGGAGTATGTAATGGAGTACAAACATACGTATTTGCATTTATTAAAACTCTTCTTAGGTATGTGATAGTTAGTTTTTAAAGAAGTGGATGTATTTTTTTTTCTAATTATTATTTCAAAATATATGTGTTTTTTTTAAATGTTAAAAACGTTCAAAAATCCTACAAATTTGACTTTTATAGTTTTTTGTCACATCTCAAAATTTCATTGCCTTTCTACTCAAAGTTAATATAAATATATTTAAATGAAATATTTTCATAAGGTCCATTTACTGTTCCAAAGAAAAGTTAAGAGTTATTCATCAAAATTTAAGAAATTGATGGACACTAACCTCACACTAAAGTTCATTTACATATATACATATTATATTATAAATAAGTTGAATGGAGATGAAACAGACTGAAACTGTGTTATATCATAATTAATGGAAAACAAAAATTATGAATAACTAACTTTTCGGAGATTATATTTCATATAATAAATTTTATTTGGTAAATGCCATAAAATATACTTTTAAGCCAAAATTATAATTGATGGAATCAGCATCTACTCAATGTTCTGAGGATATTTTTCTATTTGGATATCCTAGCTATGCTACATTTTATAAGTTTACCCATACGTCATACTTTCTTTTCCTATTTCAAAATAGTATATAGCGACAGCGGATAAGTGAATTTCAATTATGAAACCCTTACGTAAAAAAAATATAATATTGCAAAGTAGAGACTATATTATAGAATTAGAAGGAGAGATATCTCGATTATTTCGAGATATTCCGACAATTACTACTTTGGAGGATCATAAAAGTAAAAGGAATGTCTGATTATTGTAATAAGATTGTGAGTTTCTCTTTTATGAAGTATTCCTGGGAGGATGAGTCTGAGTCCCTCCCGGAGGATGACCGGAAGAGATCACATCTCATTAATTAAAGCATAACGATTATTTTTTTATCTACCATGAACCATTTCAGTACAATTAGAGGAAAAACATAAAAGGAATCATGGAGAGGAATTTCTAAGTCATCAAATTGATTAACTCCTGACACACAAAGGTAATGTAGACATAAATAAATATAAATATATCGTACAAACTCCAATTATTTTATAATTTTACGTGGAAACTTATTTGATCTATTGTGATCTTCTGACCACGTTAATTATCGTTTCTATGCTCAAGAGGATATAAATTACTCTTGAACTTTTACAAAATCATTGTAAAAGATTTAAAAACAACTAAGAAATTTCATAAAACAGCAGAAAAATTGGCTGAAAGACCAGTGAGGAACAGAGATAATTCTTATCTTCTATCCACAACTCCTTTATTGAAATTATTTAGACCATTCCTTTTTAAGTCAACTCTGCTTTTTCAACTACTCCAAGACAATTATTTAATTAATAATCAAGGTTCTTGATGTATTTAACACATAAATCACTCAACTCAATCACATTGATAACAATTCTACTTCAAGGGTGGAGATTCTAAATTACAATTTACACCAGTTCTAATGTAATTTGTCACTCTTATCTCACCCTTATTTCCTTATTCCTTTTTGAGTCTTGTTTTTCATTTAAAACAAGTAGAAGAGAATTCTGGGCTCATAAGATAATGTGCTTATCTTCCATTGGCATTTATGTCTGCCAAGTATATTTTTCATCTATTGCTGATTTGTTAAATCAATTTTTTTTTTTAAATATTAATAACTTTCTATATCGTACCATTTTCTTTTTTAAATTTGTCTGATTTTCTGCATATAACTTATGTGAAAATTTCTTAAAATTATTTTTTATATATTAATTTCAATATTTTTTTAGTTGTTTTATTCTAATTTGCCTTGGTATACTGATTGAACTTACTATTACAAATAAACGTATTAATATTTTAATTTATCAATCTACAAGTAATCTATTGTCACAGTTAAGGTGGTGATATTTAATATTTTATCATCAAAAATCACAAAATAATAGGCATTTTATTTTAAAAAATAAACTTTAATAATTATTACCATATGATCCCTCCGGACCTCTTCTACCACTCACTCCTTATGCCTAGCCCTAATTGTAATACATGATCACTTTAAATTTTTATATTGTAAACTCATCCATCAGGATTTGTAACATTAATAAAAACTTCCTTCATATAGTCTTTGAAAAAATAAAAATAAAACTTTTTGTTGTTTAAAAACAAAAAAAGATAACAAGGTTCATAGTAGTATGTAATTTCCTAAAATAAAAATAATGTTATGATTCTAAGTAATACAGTATTTTTACATTTAAACCAATAACAAGGCATCAACGTTTCCAATAAATGATAGTTAATCTCAAAACTACTCATTGCATTGCATAAGCAAAATAATAATTTAATTTTTAACTATCCAACGATAAAATGAAAAAAAATAGTTTAACCTTTTATTAGTTATCGTCAATGCTTAAACAAGTAATTTGGTTTGACGATCGCCTATCTTTATACTTTATTAATGCAAAGATGAATGATCTAGGATACGCTCTAATATAAAATATTTTTCTTTCGATATAGCAACCTATTTTTAAGTAGGACACAGAACAATTTAGGCAATTATCTAGCATGTTTTCATAGCATTTTTATGGCATTATTCTGCATTATTTTGTAATGAGTTGATTCTTATATATAATATTATTTTTTATAAGTTCAACATTAAACTGTTAGCATATAAATGGAAATTTTTTGCCAAACATTTTAACACTAAAAAGTAAATATGAATAACCTTTCAAAAGCTCGACATACTTTAACGTGATATATACTGGTGTTGAGTGTAAGTCGATTTAATCAAATGAAAATATTTTACCGTTGCCTATAACACGTTCAATTATTGTCCGACGAAACAATATAATCTATATTGAAAAATCTTAATCAAACATCCTTATCTCTATATATCATAAAAATTCAGTTTTCTAGAATGTCAAAAAGAATTAAAAAGGGTTGTAAATTTTTGTATTGGAAAATGTAAATATTGAGTTTTTGTTCTGTAATCGAAACTCACATAAAGCATCTATTTTTAATTAACCTGTAGATACTTAGCATTATAATCTTCTAAAGATTTGTGTACTTAATATTCTGCAAGATGTTAGTAGGTTTATTAATCTTACCTCCCTACATGCTTTCAATTTTAAAAATTTAAACGTATTAGTTAGTATATAGCAATATAGAGTATCTTGTGGTCATTATCAGTAAAGTTGCTGTCTCTCAATGTTATACTCAGAAGGATCTTGACAATTTTTTATGTTTTTACTTATCATCAATATTTCATATTGCTCTTAATTATCCAAGTGGATGAATTATAATATTTATTAGACTAATGTACAAATGCATGGTAGAACTATTACATTTTTAATAAATGATTTTAATCAATTTTTCCAAGGTATTGCATGCAGTATTTAATGTTTATGTGACAAAGCGAAGGTGGTTTTAATAATTGAAAAATATATTATTTATATACTTTTACTATCGTTACTTTTATATACCCTAATATAATCCATTAATATTAAGATATTATTTATAATTATAAATTTCTTTTGGGTCATGATCCTTGTTATAAATACATTTAAAATGAAACAAAATTGTCAAAGACACAATGTAACTCCCAGAGCTCACAATACATTTTGCATATAATATTCAAATATTTTTTTTTTCCGATGCAAGAAATTAAAGAACCAGAAGCAAAAACATGTGTAACTATAGACGAATGGATTGATGTTTGGGGAATCCTTGTTGGAAAGGCCAAAGCTCTGTCAGACTTTCCTATGTGGTTACAATGCTATCCAAAGGTTCTATTTGAAATCATTAATCGATCAGGTGAGTCAAAAATATGTAGAATAGAGTAACATTAGCATGAACAAATTACGAAAAATGTGATTTTTATGGATTCAAGAAAGGACAATTCAAAACCAATTTGTAATATGTTTAAATATTATATTTTGCTGTATATATTATTCCAATATGTATCTACTTCAATACCAATCACAGTAAGACCATGTCCATGGGGTATCACAATGTCATGATGACGGCTTCGAGCAAATCCAAACTGAGATGAGAGGTGCAAGAGTCATTTTAATCCCAAACAGCAAAGTCCTGAGAGTTGAAGTCAGGCCTAGAGGAGGATCACATTGAGATAGCCCAAAAATCAGCTATATTGCTTATACAGAAGTTTTGGTTATTGTCGGCTTTAATGCAGCTCTTGATGAAGTTTCCAGATTGAAATTCCAATAGTATTAGTACCCTTGTTGATACTGATACTGGTGCAGAGGAGAACCCACAAGCATTGCATTTTTTGTTATTGTTCCATCATTATTTTTACATTTAGAGACATGGGATAAAACAAAATTTGTTTATTTTTGCTGATTCGTTTGATTGCGTAATGAAACTTTGGAGTAAAAAAACCCAGGGATAATTCAGAATTAATTGCAAGCTTGTGTTCTTATTCTGTCGATGTATTTAGATTTATTAATTCTTTTTATATGTTATACATAACTGATAACTAATTGACTGAATATAATGTTATGTTTGTATTTTGAAAATTAGATATACTTGAATAATATAGTCGTTAAATACTTTAACATTAATTTTTTTTAAATTCCTTTCAAAATTAAATATAAATTCTTCCTATAATTAGTCATTGATGATTGATTAATTTAGTTCATCTCTTAATTTGAAAAGAAAAATGTTTTTATCAAGATTTGGTTTAGTTATTGGCTAAGACCATTTATTTGAATCAGCAAATTCTTCATGTTATTTAATTTCATTTAAAATAATAAGATTTTTTTGATGCATTCAGCAATTTTAAACGCTATTATCAATCATTAGCTTAACAACAGCAATGTAATGATAATAAATTATAGTTCATAAAATAAGGCGAACAAATCAAAGTTGTCTAATGCTCCTCTAAATTGTTGTTTTCAAATTATCTTTCTTTATTTTTTATTTTTTTTGTATCAATAAGTTCAAAAATATTTTACTACATTTTTTTTAGATATTTAACATTCATTTAAAAAAAAGCGTATCCCTATTTGGTGAGACCTTAGACAGTTGCAGCAAAGGATATTTTAAATAAAAATAAATTTACAAAATATACATTACAATCTTATAAAATATTATGGTATATTGTCAACAAATATCTTAAAATTTTCTTGTCTTTTCTTAAAAATATTTTATTTTGAAGGGTAACACAATTTTTTCAGAGAAGTAATATGTTTATTATACTGCAGTATGATGATATTTTTCTCTTTTTTTTTGTGCAACAAAGGATAAGTGGTTTCATTAAACAATTATGTAATTGTGATAACACATCTTTAGTTATGTACATCTATTTTTTATATTGCTTAGTTAAAATTTGATCATTTCTGATGGTAAATTATTAGTATTAACCATTATAATTATTTATTAAATTGACATATTTTATTATTTTAATAGGATCCGGAGATATTTCAAAGGGAGAGTTGAAACATTTTTATACAGCCTTTATGGATGTTGGAAAACTGGGCGAAGAGCGTTTAAACGCAATAACAAATAACGCATTTAATGCTCTGACTTGTGTTAGTATCCTTCATTTACTAACGTTATCATATTCATTCATTGTTTTTACTGCTTTAGGATGGAGAGTTGGTTCTAACATGTCATGTTTATAAACTGTCATTCCTCAACTTTTTACTTGGAAAACAACCCAATGGTCCAGGACAATATCTGTTTGGAACGGTCACTCCACGTAATCCCATTTGCTCCTTTCCCATAGATTATTCTGCAATGAATTCAACAGAAGAAGATAGAGAACTGTTTGGGTACTTTTTTTTAAATTAAGTGGTAGCTTAAATTTCTAAGAAAATACTCTATACAAACCTTGAAAGAAGTACACAAATTACAGAAAAAAGTTTTTAAGTTAGCTTTAATCTCAAAAATCCGCATATTTTTTGTATAAAAGCTATACTTTTTGGTGGTGCAAATTCATTTTTAATAAAAAAAAATTTGACTCATTTAAAATTTAAGACAAATAAAACTATTATTTTATGAAGAAATATAAGATTTTAAAACTACATTAATGTTTACAACACTTATACACCCTGATTTAAGAAAATGACTTTGACGCAAAAAAATAGCATGTGAAGGGGCTTATCAATTCCTTAATTTACACAATAATAATTTTAATCCTGGTTTGAAAAAATAGAAAACTGTTGTCCTACAAAATATCTCAATTCCATCGTTTTAGGATTTAGTTCTTTAAAAAAATATTTTAATTTATAAACAATGTCAAGGGTTTTATATGGAAATTCAAAGAGGCGTAGCTCATTAATATATACTACACATGAGAAGGACAAACACACTATCGATATTTATTTGTCGTCATAACAATCCTTTCTTCTTTTCTATAACTTAATAATCTTATTCCCTCTTTAATATTCCTATAATGAATAGATATCGTAATACATTTTTAAATGAGCTCTTTCACTTTTCAGATATAATTTTTTGTGAGAATACTGGATCGTTGCATTTAGTGGGATGTACAAAAAGTTAAAGGGGTTAAGAAAAAAAAAAGATTATGTTATGTTCACATAAGTATGACTCAACTTTCGTTATTGGCAAAACAATGGATCAATAACATTTTTGAACTTTAATTTTACACTATTTTTTGATGAGAAAAATACCATTCAAGCTAAATAATGACTTAAATAACAAAAGTTTAAACTAAATATGCTGACTTTAATCGTTGTCGTAGAGACACCAATGATGCTACTCCGTCCAAATGAGGCAGTAACATCAGAAAACATAACATAAATCGATAAAGTTGTTTTAAATTATTGGAAAGTTAAGTTCCATAAGTTAACTGACATCTTAGAGATATCAAAAGAATATATTGAAATATCATTTATCTATGAGGAAGCTGTGTTCATAGTGAGTGTCGAGTTTTTCTCACTGTTGACCAAAAAAAAAAAAAAGCATACTGATGATCCAGAGCAGCGGTTGGCCATATTTAAACGTAACAAACCTGAATTATTACGTAGACATTTAAAAAAATGTTTCTGAATTTTTTAACAATTGGCTTTCAAATATATTAACATAATTTATCCTATATTCAAGACGCATGGCTTAAAACCGCTTTTAACCTTAAAAATAGAAAAAATGTATGAAATTTTTCAGAAGATCACGAGGTTTTGAAAAAAAAATAAGGCCATATTTGTTATCATACTTTATTAACTTGAGCACATGCCGTAATTATGCCTAAAAAAGTGAATATCGTTGGAAAGTGATGTTATTCTCACGAATAGTTTTAATCTCCCACTTAATACTATTAGTGTAGGAACTAAAGCTGTAAGCATTACTTTATAGGAGATTATCTGAGTAACCGAGAAAAACCTACAGATAGAAATACTCTTTTAGTAATGAAAATAACAATACTGATTTCGTTTTTATTTTGAATTGCTTTTAATACTTCATACGAACCTCCCTATCTCTCCACAAATATACCTATAATATTTTTTTATTTTTTGCTACTGCTCAGATGTTGTTGAACCAATTAGTTATAAGTAAATATTTTAGAACTACAATTAATCATTCTGACCTAGGCAATTAATGTCAATATACCTACATATTTTTTATACATATTTCCTTCTTTCAGAAGAACTGGGATCAAACTGACGCATATTGATTTCTAGGGCATAATTTCAACTGAGAGTGTTTTTCAATGAACAACACCACTAATTATGATGATTTATTACTTTTCTTTTTCATCAGAGTATATCTTTTTAAGCTTTTCAAGATAAAAATATAGAATGTTTGTATATGCTTCTATAAATTTTTGTTGAATGGCGTTATCATCTATATATCAGGACAATCTTTGAGATATTTATGTCTAATGTAGTTCTAGGCTCAGGTGTTTAAGAAAATACTATTTTCATATAAGTGTCAAATTAACTTTAAAGAGCACTAATACTCAATATAGGCGCCATGAGCCGAAATGATAGCCACTACTTCATTTATTCCTCAGAAATATCACTCCAGCTCTTATAGACGGAGTTTCTTAGAGCATCAATTGGGGTGATGCTTGCCGCCGGCATAATCCAATAAATTTGCATCTGGCAGGTATAGTGGTATCAAGTTATTGAGCCAGAAATGATTAGAAAACAAATGAATAAAAATTATACCACTAAAAAAAGTAGAATGGAGACAAAAATAATAACATTTAAGCATTGGATGCACAAAACTTTTTAAATTGTCCGTGGATGCATATTAGACGGCGAAGAAATATCATATTATCTTTCGAACTATGGGTAAAACATATCAATCCCCGTATGCATCCAAGTTTGATTAAAATAATCTGGAACTTATTTGGCAAAAACAGAGTATCTTGCCATTGTCGAAATAAGAATAGCTTTAAATTCCTCCTTTCGGATAGGGTCGGCTTTCATTTGCAAGCTAGGCAAAAATAGAATAAATATTTTTTATTTGCAACCTCTTTTAACTTCATTAAATAAATGGGCGATTTTTTTTTCGGGTACCTAGTAAAATAATATACAATTTACCTTAATTAAGACTAATATCATACTATTATATTGCAATTGTCTTTCAAAATAAGCACAATATAACATTTAAATATTTACCAAACGAATTCAGATGGTAAATTGAAATAGGTATATTTGCAAAATGTTTTGTTGAGAACGCTTCCAAATTTGGGACGCTTTGATGGAAAAGTATCAATGAAAAGTAGAGTTCTTTATTAAGACCCATATTAAGGACCAATAATACCCTTATATTATGCACCTCGGAAGAAATGTGGCATTTCTTTTATAAAAAAAAGAATTAACTACAAATTTGGTTTGATATAAAATTTGGTAAATCTCTATGATCCAAATTTAATTATTGTTCTTTGTTTCACAATTTTTCTTCATCAAATTTTACAAATAAATAATATAAACAAACAAATATATAAATTCAACTGTAAATAAACCCAGTGATTGGCTTTGTGGATATAGATGATCATATTAATCTGGATGTCCATGTCAACAAATTATAATTGTATTTTTTTTTCATGTAAAGAATGTATTTTAGTTCTATCCTAACCTTGAAAAAAAAAATATATATATTCTATAGAAAAACCCAAACTGATCCCTGACTATGGAAAATTTCTGCAATTAAATAAGCGACACAACTGCCTACATTGAAGATAATTAATAGCCTTTTACATATCACTGGGAATGGGTTGTTTTAAAATTATTTCAACTATTCATATCATTTACACATAGAACACAATCAGTTGTCAAATCTCAAGAAATGGCATCTCTAGATATTTTTGGAATCATGGCCTTTTTCCCTATATGTAACCCATATAGGGAAACAAACATGTTACTTTTTGTTTCATTGATGGTGATTGCTCCATAAATAGTCCCTAAATAGTCTGCAGGAGTGAGGAAGAGAAGGATAATAGTTGAAACATTTGATATCAGGGCTTGCGTTTGTACGCCTTCTCCCCTCTTATTGCACAATAAAGTTTACTTCATCTACTAAAAAAGTAGCCCTTTTTATAATTAATTTATAATTTTTTGTTGTAATCTGTGATATATGTGAAATAATTAATGTCAAAATTTTATATTTATAATTTCAGACATGATAAACTACACAAAACATCTCGTAGATCCGTTATAGTTTGAAACACCAAAAGTTATCAATAATTCAACTACTGCGTCCTTTCATTATAAAACCTACAAAGCCTGCAATTTATATATATAATTATTACCAGTGTACTACATGTAGCAATTTTTTATGAGATACTCTCCGATTTTTATATTCATAAAAAACATGATTAAAAAAATTATAATTTGATAATTTTTCAATTCCCTATTTGCAAATTGTTTTTATTCAAACAAATATATAAATCCCCAATTTCAAGTTTTAAATATATTCACCTTGGAAAAATGATACAAATGAGGTAATAAGTTTATAATGAAAATTATCATCTGTATATCCTTTCCTTTAATTCAATTGTATATATATTTTTAAAGTATGTACATTATTTTATTGACTCATCTTTTTGAAGCGAATCGAATACTTAATTATTATAATGTCATCCAAGGCCTTTCACAGCCGTCTGTATCTCCTAGATTTATCCCAACATGAAAAAATAAAAATGTTTACCTTTGGTTCAAAAATATATCCCAATCATTGAAATCGTACTGATAAAATTTTATAACTTATTTGTTGAGACGACGTTAATCTAAGTATACGTTAGAGCTTTAATAATTTTAGACAAATTGAAAACTTATATTTTGATATCACGTCTAAAGATAGGGGCTATATTGAGAAAAACAATTACATTCGAATTCTGATTGAAATAATTGTTCGCTAGGGTAAAAAAAATCCTCCAATCGAATTATTCCTTGATTCCGAACAACAAAAAATAGTGTGTAATAGTAAAAATAAATGTTATACTCCCTAAGTGTCTTAATGCGTATAAAGCAATGATATTTTTTACATATTACTCAAAAAATTGCAACTAAAGTCAATTTTTACTTTTTTTAAAGCACATATTGTAAACTAAAACTTAACAAAATAATCAATTTATCATCAAATCAAATTAACAAATAAACCCCAGCTATTACTTAAGCTGCTGATGAATGTACTAGTGAAGAAACAACTGGAGTAGGGGGATCAATTGCAGCTGGAAGCCAATATCTAAAAGGTAACTGATTCCATTAGGTACAAACACCAACAAAGTTAATAAACTGAAAGATAATGAAATCTTTATTCTCCTTAAAAATTGGTAAATTTAGTAAATTATAAAAAAACAACCTACATCCTATAATCAGTTTATATTTAAACTCAATCTTTTAGTAATAGCAGAGTTTATGTTATTATATTAACAAACCAATAAATACTCTTTGTAAATTTGGTATTTTGGTATAAAAATCCCATGAATCGAATTCAAATGGAAATGGAAAATCCCTAAAATTGATACCATATATGAAGTAAAAGTTCGATCAGTCTCATAAAATCTTTTAAATTGAATTTATGCCTTAAATGCAGATTCTACTTTATTAGTTTTTCAGAAAATATTATTCACTGCCTTAATCATTAACCTCATGAATATATTACATGTCCTATAATTAAATGTATATCAGAACCAATTTTTGAAATTTTCTGATATTTGTAACTTTTTATGATAAACAATATAAATTATACATTAAACCAGTATGCATTTTTTGGGACCCATACCGTTTTAAGGCTCGCTAAATAAATAACCTAACTACCCGGCGTTAAGTACTTTCTCACTAAAGTTACCAAAATATTATTACTTCAGAAAAGATTACCTAAAATATATTCAATATATTTGGCCAGCTTTTATTGTTCTGGGTATTTAAAGCTTTAAATATATTAATTACATTAAATGTGCTATCACTTGCATTAAAAAATAGACCAATTAATTTTATTTTGGCCTACCGAAAGCTAAAGAGTGCTTGCTCTATTGGCTAATGTAAATTTTGAAAGGAGGAACTTATAATTGTAGATTAAGAAAATTGGAAATTTTTGTTATTAAAGAATAAACTTATACCTTCCTGCTTAGTAAATGTTAGTATAAATCTGTAATTTTCAAGTATACACCTATTTATGAATATCTAGCTGTATATTTATTATTTAATTTTTTTTAGAAATAAAAAATATAAATGATTCTGAGTTACAAAATTATATCATAAAAGTTACTTTTGTAATATGGAAATTAATTTTTTTCTGTTTTTGAACTTCCATGTAGCTCTTTTATAAGTCTCTCTCTTTATGCTTTTTGATTTGATCTGGAAATGCCAATCAACGATTTCACACATTGCCAATGAGTTTACAGGCAATATATTTCTTTATCATATAAAACCTTGTTATGTTAGGTTCACAATTCCATAAATGTTGATTAATTGTAATTTTGAGTATTAACCAAACATCTAACTAACATTGTACGGCTTTCTGAAAAAATAAAAAAAGCTACTTATCTTTAAGTTATATTGTACGTGAATTCCATCGTGCCTCATTTAAGTTTGAAAGCACTTCCCTTGATGGAAAGTTATTTTATAATGACAACATGCCTTGCATAATTCAGTACTTGAATTCATTTCACAATCCTAAGTTTTCGCTTCTGTTAACTTAATCGAAACCTTTGAAAACCATATCAGCTGCTAAGATTTCGAGAAATTAAAACAAATCATTGTTCCTCTGATAATTTTGAAATTTTGAAGTCTGTTGTAGCCAATTGATGACCAGTATTGATACAAAAAGAACTTATTCAAGAGTATAGCTGTTATTATTTTTGACAATTAATACATTTATAATTGATGTACCATAGCAAAAAGTTTTATTGACTTTACAAGCAAAAAATATGAATAACCACATTAAGGCTGATACGTCAATTTTTGAATGGTAGATAAATTTGTGAATTGTCAAGGATTGATTAATTTGAAATTTTGAATCTTACTTTTGATGAGATAAGAAATGTTGTTTTTAGCAAACTCAATTACGTTAATGACGAGTAAGATGGGCTGATATAACTGATAAATTTGAAACTGCTTAAAATTAGCCAATTGATGTATTGGACGAGTTTTAATAAGACAATTAATCGAATGCTGCAATAGTAAAGGAAGGTGCAATACATTTCAATTGATTACTACCGTGAGATATAAAGTCTTAATGATTTATTTAGTTAAAACACTTTTTACGTGATTATTCTCAAAATAGTTTTTTTTTAAATTCTGGTGGGAATTCAATATAAATATATATATTAAAATATCTAATTTTATCTACTACGAGGTTGCTATATTTTTTTTATAAATATGTTACGTGAAATAAAATTAAAACTCTCTTTCTTGTTTTATTCTAATACTTATTAAAAAAAATTAAAGTATAATTGCAAGATAAAAACAAAAACAAGCTTAAATTTAAACCACATAATCTTCCTAATACTAAAATAGTTCGTTCAAAAAATAAAACTGAGCAAGCAAAATAGAGGAATAATACATATATATGAACATAAAAAAATATCTTCTTAATGATGATATAAAATAGCGATTTCAATAAAAAACAGTTTAAAATTATGAATTATAAATAAAAATAATTTTTTTTTATTCAACCATTTATTTATATATATTTTTTTCGTCACATATTTCACAATTTATCTTTGAAATTTGTATACATATTTATATATTATAAAGAATGGTTTTATATAAAAGTAATGATTTTTGGACTTTAGTAAAGAATGATCTATAAATTATATAAAGAGTATCCTCAAATATAATCTACATATATCATATAAACCATCAACAAAAATCAAACAAGAACGATTATTCTAAAAATTAAGTTTGGATTTCATAGTTATTCTACGACGAATTATAATCGTCCATTTCGATTAACAAATTATTCTCATTAATTATTTAGAGGTTTTGCAAATTACACTTTACCTAGCAAAAATTCATCTTCACAGTGAATAAATTGATAGATTATATGAGTGAATGATCGTATCGAGATCAAATTAAGTTTTATAAATCAAATGAATGATATAAACTATGGTTGAAATTCTTGGCTATCTTAACTTATCCAATAAATTTGAATATAAAGTTTAAAAAACATTGAACTTAAATATAATATTTGTTTTACATTATGCTACAAAAATCGGATTTGACTCAAATTTAGTTTGTGGTATTATTGACAATATTCCTACTAAGGAGTGACATATTGGATTTGTAACTCAATCCAACTTTCAATTTTGAGGTCTTGAAGATGAAGAAATTATCATTTTAATGAATGTTTGATTTTGTTATATTTCCTTTCATAAGGATACTGCGGTTCGATTGAATCGGGGAAATAATATTAAATTGGAGACTTTTTTTCTTTAAATGGTAAATGAAGAAGGGTTACCCAATAAACGGGATAATATTAAGCATATTGTTATCTATGATATCGCTGTGAAATATTGATTTATTGAACACAAGCTAGCAGGAGATAGTTCAAGGTTTGGCCAAAGTCAATCCTGATTCTATACTAGATTCTCTGATGATGAAAGGGAAGAATTAATTATCTTAAAGAAAAAAAAATTTTAAATGTAAATTCTGTAAATGGTGCATCTGAAACAGTTATCTTCAAGCTTAAAGTAATTGATAAAATCAATATATTAAAAAGAAAAAAACTGGAAGTGAAATTGATCAATACAGTTCAATGAGGGAAAAATCGTTGAGCGGATGAAGCAATTCTGTGAAGTCGTTTATCATTACCTAAAGAGAAACCCTTCCGATGCTAAGTCTGAAGAAAAATATAGACACTACAAACAACTATGGCGTGACAGGTACTATATTGTAGAGCTAAATGCTGATCCCTCAACCATACCACAGATTGTACCCATTCAAGGACACCTAATACAAACCAAGTTTTCGGAAGTCAAACTTCAGTGTCAAAAAAATACTTTAATTTTGAGCATATGAATATTATACTGAGAAACGATTAAAACCTTACGAGTATGAACATGCTCCTAAATGGACCTTCGCTTATCGTCTTACCCTTGAACCTGTATGGTTCAGAGCCCTCAAATTTAGGAAGAAGCTGTCGAAGAAAAAATAGATGCTAGTGTGGAAGATTTGAATCAATTAACCTCAAAACAAAAAAGCAATATAAGAACGACTCTCAGAAGAGACTCAACCTACTTCTCCGGATAGAGGATGTAGTAGTAATCAATTATAGATCAAAGAACACGTTAAAACCAAGAATATTTCACTAAATAACCCAGAACCAGGTTAAGAAAATTCCGACGTTCAAAGATTGCAAAAAAAAAATTATCCTCTTTGAGGGACTCAACTGATATTGAATTAGAAAATATATCTGAGACAAATGGACAGACCAATGCAGATAAATCAAAAATAGACTTGCAAGGGCATCTTATTTTAGAACGTTGAACTCGCTTACAGTTTTCGGTGAAAAGAAATCTTCGTGGCTCAAAATATTTGCCGGAAAAAGATAGAATCCCAATAAAGCAGCTCCAAGCATAGGATCATTTATTTATAAAAATGAATCCCCCCGCCCCCAACGTCAGGAGAGAAAGGAACCGGGGTGAAAGATATTTATTAATAAAACACATTTTTTCATTTGACGCTGATTTAATTTTATACCACTTATATTGATCGGCAATTTTAATTTTGACGTTGACAGTTACATATTTTATTTTAAAATGATCTTCTATCGAAAGTAAAGGATCGTATCATCACTAATTAGTCGAATAAAAACATAAATATCAATATGTTGATGCAAAGTATTTCTTAATTTATATTTTTGATGGAATATGGGGGCCTGTTCTGTTTACTTCTTGTCTGTTTTGAGCCTTGAAATAGACTCTCTTATTTAGATGAAGGAGTCTGACACTTCAAGCAACGCAATGGTCAATGAAGAATGATCAATTAGTGCTTAGAAACTACTTATCTCTGATCCAAACCAACGTGTTAGAAAAGTGGAAGAAGCTCCGGCTCTTCCAATGTGCTGAGACTCAAGTTTACTATCGCCTAACGCCTTAAGAGGAGAAATGGAGTGGGGGTGAGATGATGGAAAGTTATTGGATCGAGTGGGGGATCCTGTTCTAGAAGTTAGAAACTGGCAATGAGTGGTATTTGGATCACTATTTGGCAGGACTATGGATACTGAGGATTTCGGAGATCAGGCTCTACTTATCATGCAAATAGTATTAAGGATTGTTGTATTTTATTATGTATCACTTTCAATCGAATAGCCTAGCGAATATTGCCCATAACCAAGAATTCTAACTCAACAATAGTAAGGTGTTCAAAGGATGAGAGATACGAATAAAGCTTGATTGTCCACTCCATGGACTAAGAAGATCCCTCACGCCTTCTACTCTTATCTGAATTTAGTTGATCGATGTTGTATTAGAATAAACTATTATGTTATTCAGTATACTTCTGGTATTCTGCCTCTAAGAGATGTTACGAGTCAAAGATGAGACCCCCCCGTACATCATTATTTAACTCTAGTCTTAAACTATATCCTCATTCACTCAACTCTTATAACTATCTGCAATCAACTTTATCATTAATTTTTTAAAATCTCGATAATGCACTTAGGTATATCATACTTAAACACAACTCGATTTTTTTCTAATTCTGACTCTTCTATGATTTGGTGATTGATCCAATGATTTCAGAAAATGGATACTTATGAACTTATTGAATTTGTTTATGACTCGAAAGCTATTATATACAGATTCATCAAAAACATATTCTATCACAGAAGTTAAGCTTGTTCTCAGAAAAAAGTGCAACCAACCCGTACATTTTTATTGTAAATTCCACCTAAATCTGTAAAAATATAATTATTAATCTTTTTTTGTATAAAAATTCACTATTTCGAGGATTGCCAATTTATTAATTCAATTATATATATATAGGTTAACGTCTTACCTTCAATTTACTATGAATGACTAACATCAAGTGAGTTATGTTGAAAATAATTTACAATATTAAATATTTAAAACAGGTCCTTTACTTTGACTTTAAACGATTTGAATTAACCATATCATTAGACTTATTCTTAATGAAACATTAGTTATTAATGATAGTAATCTAATTTGATCTGCATCTAAAGAAACAGTCCCAGATCAATTAAATGAAAAATAGGTTTTTTGCTTATAATAAAATATTAACCACTCTTCATTTATATATATTCCCTATTAATTGAGATTAAGACATATTTATATGGATTATTGCTATCAATTCCCACTTTCAACAGTTGGTGCATTGTCACTGGCTATTAAATACTTAAATCATTTTAATTTTTGATTATGATATATTCTATACATAATTTTTTAGATTCTCTATTGTGACCTTGTTTAAAAATTTAATTGATGAAACAACACTCTTTAAATATATAGACTAAGAGAAAGTTTGCAAAGTATCAGACATTCTTTTTGCACTTGTGATGCATTATTTTTGTAAGTTGATCCCTGGGGATATGATAGCATTAATATTCGTTATATTTTTTCAGAAGGGATAATACCTCATCTAGCCAAGATAAATACGCTTAGGCGTACCAATGTGATTATTCTGCAAAAAAAATTATTCATATGGTAGTCTACTTTTAGTTACAATGTAAACTTGATCAATTGCATCCAAATCATATATAAATATGTTCAATATATTTCCTTTATTTAGGAATAAACATTATTTTTTTTAATATTAGGTATATTTTTTCATAAACAAGTCGTCAAAATAGCGGACAAATAAGTTGTATATTATCTTGCTACTATAACTGAATATGATCCCTTAAATAAGCTTTGTAATTTGACTATCATTTTCTTAGAGCGATATATTTTTGCAAATATTTAAATGATACACAGGAAATAAAATTTTCTACACCATTCTTATTTTCATATTGCTTCAACAGTTTGTAGCACAGACCAATAATAGTTTTACAACTGATAACAGTAAGATTTTTGATAACTTGCACGTCTACAATCTCAATAATGAAATAGTATTTGCTGTCAATATAAAGTTGAAGGAATCAATAAGATTAATAATAAATTTACAGATAACACATAAGTAAGCAATTAAATTTTGCGATATATTTTTTATTTTTTTATTTCTTTGTCCAACTTAATTGTAACATTATTTAGTTACATTGTAACTATTGTCTTCAATAAAACAATAAATAATTAATTCTTATCGAAAACGTTTAGACATTATCTATAATAAATTTATCTGTGTGGAGATTCTAGATCTTTGCTAGAGTAATATTCCAATATGGTGAGAAGCTGTCTAGAGACTCAATAAGTTTAGGAATCGCAACGACATTCAGATATTGTAATTGAAGTACGTGTAAGTTAAAAAGTCACTTATATTTTTTTAAACACAAAATCACTTAAAATTTCCAATTTGAATTTATAAGAAATAGTAAAAAAAGAATAAAGTATGTTTTGTTGACAAAACGTTCGATAAAAGAGATATGTAATATGAATAAGAGTATAGAATTATCTGTCACTTGTTTTTCAATGACAAAATAGTCTCAAAAGTAATACAAAAATCAAAAATGAGCTTGAAGTAAGTGTTCAGGGTATATAATTATCTATATAGACCGCACATCATAAACTCAATCTTATAAATAAAATTATATTAATGTGATAGATATGAATTATTTCCTTATTTCAGGACACTGTCGCACTCTCATCAATGCATGTTTTCTTAGAGTAGAAGACGAATCATATTTGACTTAAACAGAAATTGACTCAATAATTTCATTGAACGAGCTATGGATGGAGGATGATAAATCATTGTTTTTTTCACTGGGTCTTTCAGTGGATTATTCTATCTTTTTTATAAAACTCCTTAGTTCCTATAAAAGTATACGATTATTCCTTACAAGATCTGAAGGAATGGATAAATATGTTCTTGAGCATAGAGGCGATGATTCACAAGACCAGAAGTCACTAACAAAGATTTTGATCTGAAGGGACATCTGTACAATAACGATTCCTCCCAAACAAGATCCCTTGAACAGAGCATGAAGTTCCAACAAGGATCAGAAGGCATATGACTAGGATATCCAAAAATAATGATATTAATTTTTAGGAATGGGAACGATGGGTGAATAGAGACCCTGTATAACCAAATGATTCGAAGGTAAGACCCACCTAACTTTGTTTGTTTATTTTTTGCGATGTTAGGAATACAACGGCAATTTTAATAAATTCAAACGGATTATATTGTGAATTTATAAATAAAGTTGCGAAAAAAGGTGAAATATTTTGACTAGATTTTGGAAATTAAGTAACGTGAAATAGATAAAACTATTGTTTAGACTATAAATATTCTATGAATGTATTCATTTATACATGAAAGTGATCCTAAATACGAACAATTTTGATGGCTCTGAAAAGAACTATGTGGAAAATGATCACGCTAAAAAGAAATTTTTTTATACCCACGTGGATAGTTCTGTACAACATCTATTGACCGGTAATTTTAATATTGACAAAGATCCTAATACCTACCCTAACAGTTGTATCTTCAAGGAAACGATTCACAAACTAAATTTGGCTGATATAATGAACTTTTTTTGTTCCAGGAGCTACTCTTGGTCAAGAGGAGAACAAAAATCGAGAATTGATTTGGCTTTTAACTCTCTGCAACTTCTGCACCTAGCTAAGAACGCTCTTTATCAACCAGAACCCTCTTCTGATTATAGAATGATTTAAACTAAATTTCGGTATCAGCCTAAAACGTTCGTTTTAGGATTCTGTGATGGATTAGAGAGGATGATGGATTTAAGGAGAGAGAAAAAAAACAATTTCAGATAGGGCGATTCCTCCACCTACTCTTCAGAAGCGTCAGTCCATGATTTTTCCAAAAATAATCCGTACAGTGACATCACAAGTTTTAAAGGAAAAACGAAGAAATTCCAAATTAACCAAATTCAAAAGAAACCATTCTTTATATCAATTCAATTTTTGCCCATTCGATTATGAAAGACTTTCTGAGATGGAGCGACCGATGGAGAGTTCCTGTAAATCTTGAGAAGAGCTCTTTTATGATTTTTGGGCGGTGCTATTGAACAGAGATATCTTGGAGAGATGAAGAATGTGGGAGTCTGTAAGGATCTTGGAGTACTGACATCTTTTAATATGAAATTCAGCACTCAAATATACAATATTATTAGAAAAGCAAACAAAGCGCTTAGGTTTGTTAAATTGAGTTTTAAAACCAGAAATATGAAGCTGATGAAGAAGCTTTATGAAACATATGTTATGCCTATTTTAAACTACGCTTCTCAGTTGTCGAATCCAATGTATAGAAAGGAAATCAGAGCTCTTGAAAATGTACAGAAACGCTTTATTAAGATGGTATGCGGGCGATATATCCTATGAGGTTGGTTTACATCTAGTCGGGCTGTTGTCGCTTGAAAAGAGGAGGAAACTTCAGGATGTGATTATGATGTTTAAAGTTATTAATGAACGGACGCATTGTAATATCAAGTCCAAAGTGTGTAGTAAGGTGAACAACACTAGGTTGTCTTACAATTTTTACTTCGTTCAGCCATCGACAAATACTAATTACATCCAACATAGCTTTTTTAATCGACCTATACGGATATGGAACAGCCTCCCCGAAGAGTTGAGAAGAACATCTTCACATTGCAGTTCTAAAAGACTTTTAAAAAATAATCCACATCTACATTAATTCTGCAACACATTATAACATTTCATTTTACCATACTATTTCATTACATTTTATTATACTTTATCATAATGTTTTATTATATTTTATCATGAGACAACAATCTTGGGCTTCTTTTAAACCTATTCGAAACCAACAAAATAAATAAATACAATCCCGCATCTAGCCCTTTTTAACTGTGAAATAAAAATTATTGAAGAAGAAAGATGGTTCAGTTTCATAAACTGTACATTTATGTGATTAAAAGTCCGAAAAGGCAACTTGAAAGTGGCATTCAAGAATTTTCTGTGTCATTCCTAATTATTTTTCTTTGAATTTTAATTGACCTAACAAGAAACCCTGACACTGAACGGCAACTAACTATGACTCATAGTGAAATCATGTTTGGATCGGACTTAACTAACGATACCACGATTGATCAGATAAATTTCCTCCCGAAATCAAACAAACCCAAAAGATATAGAAGATATTGCTATCAGGAAAAAAGTTTTTACCTCAACCGATTTTGAACAACCTGTACCTTTTCTTGATGGAAGATTAAGATACTTTCTATTAAGATCTCTGAAAGAGCATAACCTGTCGAAGCCGTGATATTTAAAAATGGCCAGTCCCTAAAACAGTTTTGAAGTTGACTAAAAAATACTTAGCAATACTTAGTCTCCTTCAAAAATAGAAAAAAGGATCATTGGATCCTTAGCAAAAAATCAATGACGGTAGGAAGTTAGAGGCCCAACTTCCGATCCAGCAGTCACCATTTCAAGGCGTATCCTTTCGTATAATATGAAAAACCTTTCAAAGTTCACGTCGAATGCTTGGAATGGTATTATCCTTTTTGGACACGGACCTACCTAAGATGCTAAAGCAATATAATTGACCATTCTCAATTTAAAGCCTCTTATTTTACGGAAGATTACATCGTACGAACATCTACAACCTTAGAGTTTATAGAGTATTTTACAGGTAGCTGTATCAGAATATACTTCTTTATTCCTAAAAATATCTTCCTGGGAAATGACCATTTTTGAACAATGGCTGTGAGAGGGGTAAAATACTTCCTAATTCTCTTTTTATAATACAATAAGACTATAAAAAAAATTAATAAAAAAATTAACGAACCCATTTAGTCCGTTTTTTTTATTCACTCTTTCTTTTAGGATGTAAGATTTCTAAATTATTTTACTATATAAATAAATTTATAATTTTTATAATTACGATATTGCTGGCTTAATTGGTGTAGAAATTAACAAATTAATAGTTTAAAGATACATTTGCTTTTTTACGTAAAACACAAATTATTTATATTCACTTCTATATCCATCAAATGTATAGCTAATTTACAATTAATGGATGGGGAGTTGGGACTAATTATTTATAATTGTTTTTTATTCAGAGTCTTAAAAGTATCAAACTATCATTCTTATGAGATACTTAAAGATGGGTTATTTGTACATAAATAGTATTACAAAAAATTGATTCATTTAATGATATAGCCTTCAGTTTTAATGTCTGCCTCACTCCAGTAGCCAAGAAAGGCATTAAAAGGGTTATTTATATAGCTATATAACAATAACTTTCACATTTAAACAATGTAGCTCTTAAAAAAAAGAGTGGTATATTCATTAAAACTTTATGCGGAAGACGTTTGAAACTGAATAATCCAAAGGGTTATGGTCAGGTCCAAACATCATAATCTCATATTATTTGTCTCTTTGATCCATCAAACATTTCCTCCATCCATATATTTGAGCTGGTTCTATATGTTTAGAAATATAAATTTTGCAAGAGCTTCTCAAGGATCATGACCTCATAAATATATGTTGTTATTTGTTTCAATAAAATTAATGGCCACTTCATTTGAAGTGAAGAAATGACGCCCGGAATCATTATTTCTTAATATAACTTGAATATAATTGCACCCTTAAATAAAAAAATTGTTCTCATGTTTCAATCTTTCCTCTTTATAGGCAAGAGTGTTTCAATTTCTTTTCGTTTTATAAATAGTATTCCAAAGACTTGATTCATTTAATGATATGGCCTTCAGTTTCAATACCTACCTTACAATTTGATGGTGAAATGGGATTATAATCTGTAATTACACAATTAGTTCAGGAATATTTATTAGTTATAAAACAATTTTTTTATAATTGGATAAAATAAAAATATTGCTCTGCTATAATAATTACTTCAAGTTGAAGACTATAATTTTTTCGAAAAAAAAGAAAGAAATTAAATTGAAGTAATTTGTAAAATATTAACATAACAGGGATACTTTATAGGTCCTAAATATATTAGTATAATCAATAGTACTGAAATAACACTATTCAAGAAAGAAAATCTTGAAAATATTTAATTTTAGCAGTACTTAACAAGTTAATCATGAATCTACAGGGTAGGGTAACAAAATATGGACCTGAATGAATATTAGAATTATATTAATAATATTGTATTTTCAATAATAGTCAAAAAAATAATGTAAACAAAACAAGTTGACAAAGTTTTTGAAAAAAAAATTACTCCATATTGTCTCCTTAATTAGGAATCACAGACTGAAGAAGTCTCTTGAAGCCCATGCAAGCGTTGATGATAAAAACTTCTGTGACAAGTTGTTCCATGTAGCCATTAGGGAGGGCTTCAGTGGGTCCACATTTGGGTGTGAAGTTCTGTTGGCTTCCATCTCCAAAGTGTCCTATATGAAATAGTCGAGTGGGTTCAAATCTTATAAGGATGGCAATATTTCTTTGGACAAAAATCAAGCCATGTTATCTGTGCGGAACTTTAGGCACTTAGCCGAAGTGTGATAGGGGGCTCCGTCCTGAGTCCACATGTAGTTACCCTCTGGGTATTTGGTCTTCAGCTATGGCAACATGGTGTATCTAAGCACCTTATAGTAGGCCTCTTGCTCGATTTTCTTGTTAGCCTTGAAAAAAAAGCGAGGAATTTTCTTTTTATCAGAGACCACAACGCCAAGGACCCTTGATTGGTATTGAATATTTGTTTCGGTAAACCCCTTGGACATCTTTTTTTGTTTCTGCAAGCCGGCGGTTGTTCCGGCGGTTGTGGAATTGATCAACTGTGAAAATCTTCATGTCCAGGAAAATTTTGAAAGTTGACCCATTTGCATTGATCGATATATATGAAGATTTTCTTGCACTTCTCCAGTTTCTTTTTCTTTCATACCCTCTGATAGAAGATAAAATTGGGTCCTTGTGAAAGAAACTAATCCCAAGTTGTGCTTTATAGGCCTTCTGATGGGGATAGGAGCCACAGAGAATAGTTTGTTTATGTAAAGGACGCGGAAAAAGAAAATAAAAAAATAATCAATAAACCCTTTCATTGTAATAAGAATAAATGCATTAATAAAAAGCCCACGTATTGTTGCCTAACCTATAATTTTTTTCAGGATGAAATCATAACATATAAAATATCAGTACATATTTTAAATCAGATTTTTTTTGCAAAAAATAAACTAATTTAGAAGGTATTATTGAATTTTTTATATTTTTTAAAGTCAGCATTGTAATATCAAATGTATTTATTCAAATAAATAATATGACAAAGAGTAAACCAAATAAATTAATTTTTGCTCTGAAGATAGGATCTCTTTCTTTTGTATATATACTTATGTTAAATTTTTTCTATGTATTACAATTCACCACAAATCTTGATATACATAGATATAATCTATAATTATTAGCTTTTTTTTTTTGTTAAAATAATTTATTTATATTCTGCAATATAAACAGTCTAAATAATAAATACATATAAAGATAAAAAGTAAACAATATAAATAAAAACCAACAGGACCATTACGTTTAACCATACATAAGTGAACATTGTAGTTCATATTTATTGTCCTGAAATAAAATAACCTGATATAATATTCAAAAAATGTCTAAGCATTAGCTAAAATTAAGAAACACGACGATGTCTTCTTATCATTGACTTGATAAGATTAAAATATTCCACGGATCTCTAAAGAACAAATCTGATGATATTTCCGCACCATGCCCACGAAGAAGATGATGACAGAGGGATTTTGATAGAAAGTGCTGAATATCGAGCAGCTGCGCTTATCATTATCGCTCTTAATTCTTTCACATGTAATGGAGAGTAAATAGTTAATTTTTTAGCAATCAATGATTTAATATTTAATAAAACAAGCTACGGCTTTGTGGCCAGGAGAAGTATTTTTATTTCTCTTATATGCTCCAAACAATATGTTTGCCTTCATTAAGTTAGAAAAAATATCTTGTGTCAAACAAACGTTGCATTTGATAAAATATTTAACTACTCTCAAAACTGGGCAATCAGCAAAAGCGTGCAGGGTAGAGTTGAAATTAAAACCGTAGTCTCTGCACGGATAATAAAATTCGATATTCGAGTAAGAGCTCATTTTTAAAAACCATGCTTTCGAAGGGGTAAAATATTTAAGAGACCTCTCACGAGGAAGACGGAATCTCCCACTCCAAAAGATAGATTCCTGACTTAAGTCATGATAACTTAAAATTTTATGATGGAGAGCAGTCTTCTCTAATAAAAATGGATTCCCGAGCTTATTAACAAAAGGCATTTTACTCCTATTTTCGTGAATTATATCAATTGTTGAAACTGAATTATGAGTAGGGCTTCCTTTCCATAAAATTATCTCAATAGACGCTAGAAGTGGTGAAAGAACTTCCAAATCCTGATTAATTAAGGATGTTCCCATTTGAATAAGTTCATAATATTTAGAGGAAGTGAAATTCACCCTCCAGTCTCTCAACGGGTAAACACCTATTTCCTAATAGTACAACTCTACAAGTTTCGATTATGGTAAAACTATCGGGCTTCCAAGATCCAAGGGGAAGGATGGGATTTTTTTATTTACTCATTTCCCATCCTGACTTGATCTTAACATTGTAGTTGAATTTCCGGATTGTTTTTAATCATTAACGTTACATCATCAGCATATAGGTCAATTATATGCTGAGTCCCACAAAAGGAGACTCCAAATCCCAAATACTTTTTCAAAATGGTCCTTGTTGAAATATTGCAATCCTTCAGAAGACTTATCGATTGTTCTATTGTTAACAAGAGTTTTTGTGTTGTAGTGACTGTATCATTATGTTTGCAAAGTAAATATTTGGTTCTAAGAATTGGATCGGCTTCGTGATGTACTTTTCTTCTCATTTCAGTTTTAGCAATGTCAAAGATTCTTTATGAATTCACCAAATCTGTTGTGTAATTAAAAAAAACAAAAAACAGAGGAGCTATTTAATACTTTTTCAAGACTCTTTTGGAAACTATTTGCTTTCTTTTGTGAAATTTATTGATTTTTTTGACTGTTTTAACAGGAATATCAGACAATAAATTATTAGCACACCAAGAAGATAATAAACTGAGAACTTTTAAAAGATTAGATTTTACTTTAAAAAAAAATTACATTGCCCTAATATCCATATTGGAACTTTAAACTGATGAATGTAAGGAACACCACTAAGAGTCATTTCAATAATTGTGTAATCGGTTGACGAATCTGGTCTATATTAAGAATTTTAAAAACTACTTAACAAAAATATAGGATATTAAGGCTAAATCAATTTTTAAGGATTTATCCCCACAACTCCAGGAAATATTATCGTCTGGACTGAACTTTTTTGTCAAATCCAATAAATTAAACTTTTTTATCAGTTCCCACAATATTGCAGAATTTGGATAGGAGCTCATGGCTTATTCAGATCTACATTGAAATCTCCAATTAAAAGCGTTGGAGAATTGTTAGTACTTTGGGAATCAATAATAGACTGAAAAAAGTTAACGACTTGCAATTTGGCCCATAACAGTTTTTACACTGTCGAGATTGACCAATAAGCTCAATTATTTCAATTTTTTCTCCTAATGGAATCAGTAAAGGGATATTTCTAGGATTTCCTGTAACATTTATTAATATGTCTGAACCTTTTGTGTTCAGACGTTTGATATCTTGGATCATTGAATATGGCTATTTTTTTCAAAAGAGATTTTTGAGATGAAGAAGCGTTCCCTATACAAAAAGAGTTGACTTTGCGGAAAGGTTCGAGCATAGATCTTAATGCTTTCTCACAAATTTTTTCGTAGCCATATTTTTGTCAAATCAAACACATGATCACTATTTCTATAATGAGTTTACGAGAATTATCAAAGCATTGAAACCTATTATCTTCATCTTTCAAGTGAACTTCAATTGGAAGAACAATTTCATTCGTGACTCTCTCCATTTTATTACAAGTTCTTGTAAGAGGACGATGAGGTCTATCCTAATTAATACTGTGAACCTTGTTGGGATTTAATTTTAAAATATCCGTAGTAATCAAAGTAAGATTGCCAAATTGAATTTTCAAATTTCCTCAAGGACTACGTTTGTCGATTTTTTGTGCAAATAAACATAAGTTTTTGTAACCCTTCGAGTCCCATCAGATACATAATTAACCGATGGGATGGAATCTTTGTTTAACTTCGAGTTCAAAATTCCACTATATGATACTGATTTTTGGAGTATTGGACGTTCCTATATTGACGGGAGGAATTATTGATGAAAATTAAAGGAAAACAATGTCAAATACTAACAGAAAAACTAATTTATTAAATTATTCCATTTATTATTGGTATTTAACATTAATTGCCTATTTACTTTCCCTTAGTAGGAAAAGTGTATTTCTAATAATTACAATTTGTGATCCGTCAACCCAGAAACAAGCTAGAATGATTTTTCAAAATTAAATTTTTGTTCTTCAATTAATGGTCGTAAATGTATTAGAAACGATTATTCTGATTAATCTTTTGAGGCACTGCAAATTGTACTTCAGGCTTCAAAAGTTCAGTATCATATTGACATAATAAGAATTGAATATATATTTTTTTTTTGAAAGACGGTTCATCATTCAATGTCTAATAGACTAAAAAAATGTAACTCAATCTTTTCAGTTTTGTAAGATTTTTGGCACAAATGCTCAAATTTATAAATAAATCAAGAGTACTAAATTTTAGCACATAAAATTTAGTTGTTCATGATATAGATACTCGTTCCAGTTTTGTTTTTGACCAACATTTTCAGCGGGCACTACTGCTTCTAGTATATCATTTGATCTAAAAGGGATTTCCTCTTGAAATATAATTCTAAGTTCATGTTTGAGAATTCCACAAATGAAGTCAAAAGTAGAATATTTAAATGAATTATGTCTTCAATTTTGATTGTCAAAATAATCTGAAATACACTGCCAGGTACTTGATCAACAATTTAAAAAAATGTACAATATAAAACTTTAAGATATGTATGAACAGCACTGTGGCAAAATCATGTTTGATTTTTTATCATAGCTTTGGCTAATTTTTTTGAAAGTTTGTGATAACAGCACCAACAAGAATGACAAGGACAACAGTTCCAAGTTTCAAGAAGAATGAACAAACTATTTTGAAATTATGTCCAGCTTTATAAACACGTGATTTACCGAAACCTACTCTTTTCTTTTAATTTTTTAACTTCTAATCAATATTATGAACTATTATAATTAAACTTTCTTTTGTTAGTCTTTTAAAATCATAAAATTTGTTTAAGATATAAAGACTTACGTCAAATTAATCAAATTTAAAAAAAAAGTAACCTAACTTTGAGATCCCACCTTGAGAGTTGTGAAAAAATAGGCAAGATGATTTTTGACGCAGTGATACTTCTATATATGTAAAACATGTTACCAGAGTATAGTTAACATTTTTCGGTATCTCGACTCCGCCCTGAAATTTGAGTAACACTTATAATTGACTGAAATACTAAACTCTCTGTCTATATGTTATAAATATTTACTACAAGTTAATTAAATCTTTCTCATAAAATCAATTTTTGTGTCAAGATGGTTTTTGTGGTAACTCGTAATATTTCTACAATATGGTTAATAGGTCAATCCCATTTTGAAACAATAGACAGCATATACAATAAAAATTTAATATACACAGGTATTATTCGACTCAAATAACTTTATATAAACTTATTTTCGTTTAAAGTTACTATATCTGAAGTTACATGCTTCCCCCGCACTCCACTCATGTTCACTCTTTTATCTTTATACAAATAATGAAATTACTTTATTTCATCTCGAATATAAATTATTTTTTCACTCAACTCAACTTTTATATAACTTGATGGAACAATGTCTTTTAACTCTCATTTTGTTTTTATAGCATTCGAGAAGTATTTTCTTGTTAAAGGTTGGGGGAAAATAAATTTTCATATTTTTCTCTTTATTTTAATGCTTTGTTAGAAGTGTAGGATCATCCGATTTAAGCCATGTATGCCCCGTTCTGTTCAATAACTTGTTGTCAACGAGAAGTCAATTCCATAATGACCTACTTGCAGAAGCCCTTGCCCCTATTAGCAAAAAATTTGCACAAAAAAATTTCATGGGGATCTATTAGGGCAAAATTTGTAACCCTAACCGCGTTAGCCATAGACAGGAACAGTTGATAGTCACTTGGTGCCAAGCCATTAACTTAGGGTGGATGCATAAGAACTTCCGTTCCTAGCTCCCAAAGATTCTGCCGTGTCATCGAAGATGTGTACGGCCTGACCTTGTCTTGATGAAATACAATTCATCTTCTATTCACCAATGCAGCCGCTTTTGTTCGATCACCAGTTTCAACAATCAAGTTGCTCACAGTACAGATCAGAATTGAGCTTTAAGCCATTCCCACCAAACTAAAAACTTCACCTTCCTAGTAGTCATTCCTGGCTTGACCACAGTTTGGGCCAATTCTTTTGCTTTTGACCACGATGTTTGTCACTTGTCATTGAGTAAATTGTATTATATTTCTTAGCCAGTATTGAATCTGTTTCTTAAAAAATATTGATTGTGTTTTTTTTTAAAGTAAGAATTTATTCAAAATTGAGAAGAAAAATAGAAGTGACTAAACTACCCAATACATTATTGGTTTGCAACATACACTCAGTGTTAAAACGACTTATTGGATGTTCCGATGTGACCAATACTGAACAAGATATACTTAGTTAAAAAAGGGCCCACATAATAAAAACTAATATAATAACTGGGAAATTTTGATTGAATTACAACGACAGGTACATACTTTTCCCAAGAGATGACATTGTGGAACCAAATAAACAAAGGTAATTGAACTTCGAGTTCGGATAGGACAGGGTATTTAATTATAAATTGTTAAAAATTATTGACATAAGTTAAAAGATTAGACTGAATTGAAAATCGAAGAACTTCATAAAGAAGATAGAAGTGATACACTATGACATTATGGTTGCAACATAGACCTTAGTGTTAAAATTGTTAGGAAATATGGGATATCAGACAAGATTGCCCCATAGCAAAAACGAAACTGGGAAATTCGTGAGGGGACAAACAACGACAGGTAACGTTTCCCAAAGTGACATAACAGCTTAGTTACAAAGTTATTAGATAGATCCCCATGAAATTTTTTGTGAAAGTTTTTTTACGCTAATAGGGGAAAAATACTTTAATGACCAAAATTACTGAATTAAAAATCGTAGCTTATATCTATTGGATAAAGCAACCAATTTGGATATCCATTGAATTGGGTGGGATGGGGTCCGAAGGAATAGCAGATCCTAAGAATCGGGCGCTCTATCTTATAAATGAGAGTTATAGATGAGGTAAAGTTATAGGATGACTAGAAAAGGTGGACATTGTAGTGAGTTTGGTAGGATATAATAAGTTAAATGTTATGGAAACTCATACTGAACTGGTGAATAACATGTTCTGAAATATAAATAAACCATGGGGAATTAAGATCCTAGTTTTCATGGGCTAGGAATATTATTCAATAAATCACTGAAGAGCAATGAAACAACTGTCCATATTATTGGAATTAGGTGATGGCATCATTGCTAAGGTTGGATCTGACGGGGAAGAAATTCGGTTAACAGAATATCTTGGTTCTGACGAGGAAATTGACCTTGTCTCAACTTTTATGTTAATTTATTGTGAAGAGGTTGCTGATGTAATTATCAATGAAAAAAATTGTAGAACTTGAGGCTAAAGTGGAAGGATACAAGGTTTCTGATATCGGCATATCAGATATTGTATGGTTATCAGCAACAAAGGAAGATTGGAAAGTTTAATTTGAGTCATAATTAACTGAAGTGAGGAGGACAAGGTGAGGAGGCAATTGGGTATCATTATTCATTTCGACTGTTTGGGAAGATCCTCGTTGAATAGTTACAGGGAGAAAATTAGGAACTATTTGGAAATTTGAAGAACTAAACACAAACTCATCAACATGGTTATCTTCAATTAAGATGGAAGAAAATCTGCACTCCATCTGGAGAACTCAAAAAAATTACATCCTAATCTTAATTATGAACTAGGTAGAGATACATTATTTCGGTATATAGGTAATCCTTGATAGATTAGCTAGTGAGACAGATAAAATTAATATAGAAATTGAAAATACATATGTGTGAATGTAGAGTTCGAAAGGAAGATTATTTGAGCGATATTGAATGAAAACTGGTCAAAAAGAATATTAGTTGAATGTTGTTATTTTATTAAAAGACTCTTCCGATGTAGACCGTACTGGAATATAATTCACGACGCTACTAGTTATTATAAACCGGGGGAAGGTGAGGGTAAAGCCTATGAATCCAGTTGTGAAAGGAAATGGCAACAGTTAACTATAAACAATGAATTGAGGAAGAAATTATTGAACCGACTATAAGTGAATGGAGATCAAAGTTTGTTCCTGTAAAAAATGAAGAGGGAACCTTAAAGTGACGACAGATGATTGAGATATAAATAATATGGTAGATCTCATTCGGATCCGAGGACAAATTCAATAAAATTGTGAATAGATCAACAAATAGTGAAGAAAAGTATCAATGGTTAAAAACAATTGTAAAATTGTATTTAATGAATTTTTCTCAAGATATGAATGGACATAAAGGTCATAACAGACGGAAGAGCACAGCTTATAATTGAATTAAAGTAACAGATGTGAATTATATTACAAAATTCAAGAATGCATCCACGTGAATTGGTTAATACGATTACTCCAGCGTTAAATAAAGCTAGAGTGAAACGGTAATAGTGTCATCTCAAGAAATTAAGATGCTTGTAATAAGAAGGTACGCAACAAAACACTAGTGTTAGAATTAATGTCTTTTGTAGGCACCACAAACTGACAATAATCATAATTAGTTATTTTTTATAATGGACCTTTTCAGGTTTTAAGTGTAATTAAGGACATAAAATGTCGAATTTAAAGCCACCAAAGCTTCCAAGACAATAACTAAGGATAGAAAATGTGTTACAGCGGAAACAAATATTTCTAAAAGAAAGGACCCTGTAATACAGCTCTCTATCGTACGAAAAGTAATATACCTTTAACTCTAAACTAACAGTAAGATAGTGGTGCAAATCGAGTATCTCAATTTTCATTTATTTATTCTCTTTTGCGAAAATCTAAATAACTTCAACGTCATAATAAAAAAAGGAGTAGGAAATTTTTCAGAAACAAACGGTGATGATGAGGAGGATAAATCACATAATTTAAAATTAAAATTAAAAAAAATATTGATTCTACGAAATATATTTTTGATATATTCCCTTATGATCGTTGTCAAGCTATGTGATCATTTGATTTTGATACTCCACATAATACTAATTTTCATTATTCCTGCCAATTGAAATAAAATTTAGGACTGATCTTGGATTTGCTTCAATTTGGAGGTCAGTACAGTGTTTCTGATCGCTTAAGTATCTGAAGTAATTTGTTGGGCTACAAATTGTTTTTCTTCAAGATGATGAAGCATTATAACATTTTTCTATATAACTTGAGGAAGTAAACTTTATTTAATTTTTTGAAATCCCAAACGATGGCTTTAATACATAAATCTCTGAATTATTTAACATAAATATAATTTTGTAAAAAAAAAGTTATATTCCAATGGCTACATAGGTAAAAACAAAGTCATTGGAAGACTGTCAAAGAGATGTGCTACTAAAACTCTATTACCCTAATCAAATTTAATATTCAAATCAAAAATAAAAGCTGGAGAATCTTTATTTTGGGTTGGAACAAATAACAAAATTGAAACGATTATCGATATTTGCGAGCCGGGCCAAATAAAAACACCAACCCAAAGTAAAGAAAGTGTGATACTTTGTCAAGTTACATCTCTTATATTTTAACCAATGTCAATCGACTTGTTCACATAGAATGGAAGTTTATATTTAGTTTGTTTAGATGCATTGTCTGGATATACTCTATACAATAATACAAAAATATCCACATACACATAAAATTATTGATAGTTTTTAAAATGGTTTTTGCAAATTTAATAATCTTGAGATCCTACCCAGTTTATTATTATAATCATTTAAATATCCAGAGTGTCTGAAAATATTTTGGTGACTGCCATGCCCATTCTATCCACAAAGTAACTGCATGGTTGAAGCATCAGTGAAGACCACTAAGAATCTTCTCGATAACTGTAGATATAGAACTATTACCTTAGAGTTGGCTCACAAGAATATAGAAATACATTACGTTGGTGTGAATTTCTGCCTAATCATATAGTTCAGGGACAAAATCTTCGATCAAAAGTCTTCACACATTAAAAGCAATAAAACAACGCATATATAATATTAAAAATACTGTGCAAGATGGATCTAGGTATGAAGTCAAAATTATATTAATTTATCCATTCCAATAATTTGTTGAAGTATAAATAGAAAATTATGTCCGGATACAAAACCCATTGACAAAGTTAAGGAATTTTTTTGAAATATAAATTGATGGGAGCACCGGACATATAAAGTCTATACGGAAAACAGAAAACTATATTGGCAAAATAGGTGTATATTTTATAAGAGAATAAATCTCCGTCATCATCTTAAAAAAATTCAGAATGTAACTTTGACTTTAATTATTTATGCTTACAGGAGGAGATGTTTTTTAGTATTAATACAGTACTAACTGTAGTACCTAACATTACCTGGAGTAATTAGACGTCGACAAACAGACAAAAATTATTTAGATAATATAAAAGATTACTCTTAAAGAAATTCTCATTAATTTCTCTGCGTTTTTTCATGAGCACGCTCACAAGTCGTTACTCGCTACTTATGTGTTTTATTCTCAAGAGTAGATACATATATACAAACAAAATTATTATTTATTAATAGATTTATGTTTTGCACACATTTTTATAAATAAAAGTGTCTGATTTTCTGTTAAATCCTTTATCATAACTATAATATAAATTAAAAAAATAATTTGAGAACACAAAACATATAGTAATAAATATAAAGAGAGGTTAAGTTATTTTTGACGGCAGTTAGGCATTGTGATGCGTATTTTTGGATATATAGCTCAGGTACAAGAATTCAGCTTATCTAAAAACAAAATTGGTAAGGAATGTCCTTAGTTATGGACAAGATCCCTAATTATTAGAAATTATTATTTAGAACAAGCTTATTTCCTAGTATGTATCTTCAATATATTTCCTTCTCCCTGACAAAATAGCATATAATCTCTAGGGAGAAATATATCTTAATGAATATTTTCGATTTTTTTTATTTTTCTAAAAAATTTGGGGACTAACGTCTTTGATAGGTTATATTTTGGATTTTTCACATGAAGTCAAGTAAAAGTTGACGATATACACGACCAGCAAATTAGCCTTTGAGAAGTATGGGAGTTTTTAATGGAGTTGCAAAAAAATTACACTCACGAATATTAATTATAATGATCTACATTATATTTTACTTTGACTGGATTTTATAGAAATTAATAATTTTTATCAAATTGCTTTAAATGATTGACGGGCTTCATTTCGGTATTTAATTTGCCAGGGAATTATGTTCACAAGAAACTTATTAAATAGAGGGAGTGCTAACAAAGGCATTTTTATCACTTTTCGAAATTAAAATAAACTCATTTGAAGCTTAATTGAGTTTTTTTGTTTATTTTCAATACATTATTTTTATCTAGGTACTCTGGGTCTATGTAGTTCAGAAATAGCATTAATTAATTAATTCTTTTCTTGAGGTATAAAACGTTTAGTTTTAAAATTTATAAAAATCGAATGATATAGTAGTATCCCAAATGGAAATAAATAAGTAAAAATATATTTTGGTAAACTATGGAACTATTATCATAAACAATCATTTTGGTTTCTGTCTTTACAACGTTGAAATCATTTTAAATAGAAAATAACTTTGGGAATTTTGTTACATGTAAAAACTACTATTAACAACAAGCAACCCAGGGTTATTTTGTAAATAGGTAATATTTACATACCCACAAAAGCAATTTATAACTTTTTTACCAATTCTATTTTTGAAAGCTATTTAAATGAAAACATTTCGAAATCTTTAAAATTTGTTGAAAATATGAAAAATAATGTTAGAGAAATTACATTTTAAACAAAATAATGGATATATATTTAATTTTAAACAAAATATTGGAGATATTGCATTTATTTAGGAAACATTTCTCATTATTTGATATCATCAATGCTTTGTTTTTGTCGGGTATTATAAACAATACTAATTTAGGGATATAACTTTCTGATAAGAAAAGTATATTCTAATAACTTTTATTACGAACCTGTTTATCATATATTATTATATATATACCTATGATTGATTACTTTTCATCTGTATTGAGCGCACTACCGAGTAAATAAAGATACCCAATATTTATATTACTTATTGTAAGATCTATCGTCAATAAAAAAAAAACTTATTTGAAGTTTCAAATCAAGTCAAAAAAGCTTTCGAACATACATAATTAAGATGGAATTCACGTGCAATATATGAGTGTATCGTTTTCCTCCCTTAACTAAATAGTCAAAAATCAAATCATAGTCACAGGATATGGGTTCATTTTTTATATTTTGGCTGGTGATTAGTTTTAGCCTAAAAATTAGGATAAATCAAATTTATGGAATTATAGACCTCAATCTACAAGATTATCTGTGATATAAAAATATAGAGCCTGAAAACCCTTTGGAATTGTGATAAATCGATGCATGACATATCTAGATGGAACAGTGAAAAATACCATAATTTTTCTTAGTCAAAATCATTCATTTATTAAATCCTTTAATTATAAAAATAAGGCTAAATAATCGTAAATAAGTATTTATTTAAAAATTATAGATTCATACAAACCTTCACTTCAGGCGAAAGGGGAAGTTTTTTTATAATTAGAAAAATACTACCAATATTCTTAAATTACACAAACAAGTTTTTCGTTTTTGAGTGGTTTCCCATATATAAAATAAATGTTCTTTACCTTATTGTACATCAAGGCTTCTCAACCATGGTTCACGAAGACCGTTTGAATTTTTTATTATTAGTGGAAATATATTTATTTTTAATTCCCGATGTTCAATAAATAATTAAACGTGCAGAACACACTTCCAGTGTCATTATCTCAAATTATTACTAGATGAAAATGGCTCATTGTTGATAAATACACTTAGAGAAAAAAATAATGCTTTCATTAATAGTATATACACTTTTACATATAAATTATTATTTCAGTCAAAAGTACTTATTTTCTTTCCTTCTGAAATAGACCATTCGGAATATAAATATGGTGTGACTTATTCATAAAAGATGTAATAAAAAGGAAAACCCAATAATTGTTCAAAAGATGGATATATAAATGTATATCTCGTATTATATAAGTGCATCCAAATTTATATAACAGAACTGGTACCATTGCAGTTATTTAATTTATTTCGACTTATTATGGATGGTTATAAAAATAGCAAAAAAATTTAATTACAAGATTCAACTTCAAATTGAAAAAAAAGAAGAAAAAACTCATTAACATGGTTCATTATAATAATTATATGAGTATATTCGAATAAAAAATGTTTGGATGTCTCCAGTGATTGTTTACAGAAGAAACATGTTTTCTCTTCCTATGTTTTACTATATGTTCTACCCAATGTTATTAAGTTAGTAGCCACTCTGTACTTCATCCAAAAAAATGAATAGTCTGTCATCCTATAAAGCCTTCTGATTATCTCCCCAACCGAGGCATTAAAGGCTATCTTTCTTCTTCTTTATTTGATCATTTTCATACAATTAAAAAAAGCTATTCCTAGTGCCAATTTCTTTTTTCTGCCTCTTTAATATTATTTCTCTTTCCGAAATCTAATTTGCCGTAAATCCACCATTTTTTTAATAAGAATAATGGTTTTCCTTTTGCTACATCTAATAAATAAACAATATGCCATTTTTGTATGTTGGCATTTGTATTTCTAGGCCATAGACATGGTGTTTGATATTTGGGGAAAATAAGTGGTGGGAGCATTCCTTTTTTTTTTTAATTGTTCCATAAAATACTCGTATAAACTTATTTTATCAAGAAAAAAAATTATGTCAACTGTCCTTCACTAGAATAAAATCTTTGTATCGTACATAATAAGACAGACAATATGAATACCGGTCCTCAAATTTTTTTGATTATAAAACTGGTCCAAAGCATAAAAAAGGTTAATTACCCCTGATATAATTCTAAATATTTTCGACTAAGTCATTTGAGAATAAAACAACTCCCACTCCTCAATCATGTTTCTTGTTACAAGCTATTCTTTTCATTGAATAGTTGTAAATACACTTTTTAAGAAGAAAGTTCTATTGTTTCTTTTCTTGTAGAACTTTTTTTCTTGTGCAGATGTTGCTCATATGATACATATACTGAGTATAGAAAAAGTACTGAGACCTGACTCAGTAGTCATTAACTTAATTATAATAGATCACAATGATATCGTACATAGAAAATTTTATTTCATAATAGTTTTTACTATGCACATTAATTATGAATCTGGCCACCATCAGCCTCAATGACAGCCTCCAACCATCGCTGGACACCCTTGCACACATTGGCAACATAGTCATTTTTCATGATCCTCAGATGCTGGTTAGGTTAACTGAGGTATTCAGGGTATCAGTATTCGGGTGTTGGACATTGCAGGCCTTCTTCTCAATTTGCCACTAAATGGAGTAATCCAGTGTATTTAGATCTAGGCTTTGAGGGGGCAAATGTTCTTGGAACAGAAATTAATGTTGCTACCAATGCACTCTTTTACAATATTAGTTGAATTGGCCGGATCCCTGTCTTGATGAAACATGTATGTGGCTTTGTTGGACTTCTTCATGTTCTTCGTGATTTATGGACCACATTTTCCTTCAATACCATCAAGTAATCAGCTGCAGGTAACCGGTATCCAAATTGGAGGCATTATTTCTCCAGTTGATGCCACAATTCCCAACATAATCACAAAGGCCGGAGGTTTGCTCTTGGTGACTATCCTGATGCTCTTGTCAGCCTTGCCAAAGCATACCACCATATCCTTTTGTTATGTTGTGCTTCAGATCATTGAAGAGTCGACTGATGGACCTTTTTCTTCTCAGGGTACTCTGACATATTTATCGGCTGGGTTCACAAAGGCATCCATTATGTCTTACGACTTCACTTTGGTGGGTCTTCCTCTTTTGGGGCTGTCCTTCAGGTTGTCCCCATCACCCAAACAATTTCTAACCCAAAAGGTTGTGGAATTGCCAACTTTAAGGCCTTTATGATGTACGAAGGGGTCCTGTCGGCGCTGATTAAATTACCTATAATGCCTGGTCTTGTCTCTATCGCGACATAAGCAGAATTTTATTTTACAACATGTACATCAATGAAAGGCTTACAATCTAAGCTACTTAAAAATAATCAGAACTTTAATATTTAATCAACAAAACCTATTAAAAACTGTATTTTTATAAGGTTGCATTACTTTTTCTACAACCAGGATTAATATAGAAATTACATAAAGATGACTATAATAATTGAGGTATTACCTAGAAGATGAAACAAATACATATTAATCTAAGTATTACTTAAATACATAAAAACATTAATATTTATCATCTCAACTATATCTTGGTAGATACATTGGGGGAGGGGAGAGGAAGTGAAAACGGGAGAACAGCAATACTATTCGGCGGCAGTGAAGAAATAGTAATTTTTTCATTAATAAATATATCTAAGTGACACTTTCAATATAGTACATATTGATCTACCAGTAATAATTGATGAACTTGTGTTACTTTTTGTAATAAGTAAAGTAAATTAATATAGGGAGTATAATATAAAAAACTACAAAAATGTCACGGGTATAGACTTTATAACTGTCACAGTTATAAAGTGGGGCTCAACCCTTACAGTAGTATGATTAAACGTAATTATCAGTAAATCAAGAAACAACAAGTCAAAACCAATTGATTTTATGTTTAAATATTACGTTTAGCTATATTTTATTACGGTCCTCCTTCACAAGCAATAACAGCTTTGACTCGCCGGCCTACAGAGTTACAGCTCCTAACGCTGAAGGTAGTACCCATAGTGTAGAACTCTGTCTGGATGGCGCATCGGAGTGAATCCAAATTTGAATGAGAGGCGCAGGAGCAACTCTTCTCTCATACGTCTCTAACTGTAAACTCCAGGAGGTTGAGTTCAGGGCTTGAGTAGGGCCATATTCATCCAGATGTCAGCATAATGTTGCTAACATAAATGTAGGCAAATTAGATTCAGAATACAAATTTCAACATTGTTCCCATCCTTTATAAACTTCTTGATATTTTTGTCCGTCTGAATGTAGATGCCAAGGGTTTCTGTAACCTTCTCAGCTCAAACACCACTCCAGAAGATATTTTTTGTGACTATTCCGACATTTTTACACTTACAAGCATGGTTTCAGCTGTCGCTAAGGTACGTAGTGAAACCTTGTTATTAACCCATTTATGCACTATTTTTTTTCTGAGTAATTTAAATATTTATCTTAATTCTGTTGTTGTATCAACACATCGACTAGGAAAATGTATTATCTTGCAAATATATGCAGTAGTCTTGTTAAAGTATTATGTTTCCTGTATGTTCCTTTAAGCATATGCATGTTATTTTTCCCCTTTTTTTAAGAATAGGATTATCCATCTATACAAGATAGCATTATTTGTTTTGTCAGTGGCAAACACAAATATTCATTGCTTCTGTTTTTTATGACCTCATCAGATTTCAGGGGACAGTTTTTGCACCTACCTGTTCTTGCTATTCCGGTAGCTCCATAATTTATTTGTCTTCGTTCCGAAAGAGATGAAATTTATTAAAGAGATTATCAAAATATAAAGTATGAAAATTACCTCTTCTCTTCGAACAATGATTCAATGATTTCAAAACAGTGGTAGCACTTTTACCATATATTTTTTCATTTCCTTGAAAGGTACAACCTTGTTAACGATCTAAAGTAACTAAGTAGTTATTTCATTTCTAAAAGTGTTTTTTTATCATTAGGTTTTTTTTCTCAAATGATCTCCTAACAAGTTTTTACAATTTTAGTTCTTGTACTCATAATAGTAAGTGGGAGATTAAAACTAGCAGGAAATTTTTTACTCAAACGTTAATGGCTTCTTATTGTTGTAAATTTAAAGAAACCGCATTGCTTAGAAAAATTACATGATTATTAGTTTAGAAAATGTCCTTCTACTATACACCATATTAAAAAAAATTCCCCGAGAAACAATCAAAATTTAAAAAAATCGTCCTACGGTATTTTAAAGTATTCATTTATGAGACTTTCTTTATAATTCAATATTTGTCAATGACATTATAAATGGAATATATTTTTGAATGAATAAAAAAAAAAGAAATTAGTTGTCCTTTTACTGTTGATGATGTTGAGTCTCACATACTTAAAGTGATCACAATCGAATTAAAAGAAGGAATACATCAAGTCTGTGGGTTACAAGTTCATATTTTGAGTAGAATTATAAGGCTGTATAATCATGGCAATAAGTTAAAGCAAAGAACAAATTCATTATAGGTATCATATGACCATACAGATTAATGTTATATTCTAAATGAGTCGAAATATTCTAGCACCATAATTCAAAAGCCAGTCCAATATGCCAATGGACCAATAGTTATAAAGATATTTTATCCTCATAATTAAATAAGTATACGTACATATGGGATATTCACAACCTTTATTTGTGTATTTTCTTTTTTCCTTTTCTTCATATTTTCCCAAAAGGACATTTTAATTTTTAATCTTCAAAGCTTTTTGGAAAATTGGTATGAAGATAGAGCTATATGACATTAAAACATTTAAAAAACAAATTTTTATCAGTAGTAAAAACTTGTTTTATAATGTATTTACAACGTTTTGATTAAAAATGGTCATTGTTTAAATAAAACAATGGAGCTTTTGTTTTCAGAGTTTCATAGCTCCAAAAATAATATTTATACACAGTAAAAAATATTTTTTTGATACCTAAATGTCTGACATAAAGTTTAAGACCACATTAAAAAATGATCCATATCTAATTGCGAATTTTAGAAAAAAACAATTATAATTCTTCAAGACTGGAGCTCTTTTTTTTTTTGGGCAAAGCAGCTAATGGATATACACAAAAGAACCTAAGGTTTACCTTAAAATTAGACCTCCTAGCAGAGCTTTTTTATTTTTGGCAAGTCAAACCAAATTGTTGCCTTTAATTAAATTTCCCGTCTGTAGAAATCTGGAATTGAAACGTATTTTTTTTCTTCGACAACTCCACACAAATAATTCCCAATCGTGTTATCGCAAGACTCTGGTAGCTTCAATTTTCTTACAAAATTTTATCATATTTTGCTCGATACATCAGCACATGAAGGCAAAATTCTCATCCTTAAGTGCTAGGCACCTGGATATAAATGACTTTTTGCAGATTTTATATATGGAAACCGATATTTTTCATTATTTAACAGGGATGTCTGTAATGGTGTTCCTTTCATGAATAGTAATTAAATTATCATTTATTGTTTCCATTTCTAAGACACTAGAATTTTTTATACCCCTGAAAAAATACATTTTGCATTCATTTTGTCTCTCGATATCCCCTTTTGACGTAAAATTAAAAACACAAGACCTGTGCAATATAATTATTTGTATAGCTGCATAAGTTTGAGAGATGGGGTTCAAAAAAATGTTTGATAGATCAGAGCCAAACATAATCCAAGAATATTTACTGGAATTAAACACAGTCGATCTTCATTCAAGATCTGGTTTATTAGACATATCAATTAAATTTTATCTATATTTTTTGGGTAAAACTCTGCTCAAGAGTACCAATCTACCACCAAGATGTTTGCTTAGCCTTTTAAGAGCCGTAATATAAGTTTTGTGAAATAAATAAAAAAGCTCTCCTCTTTCACTGCCCAATCTGTTAATAATGGTAGAGGTGATTGATACCTTATATTGGACTAAAGAAATGATACATGTGTTATTCAAGTCAATGCGCGTCTGGAGATTCAACCCTCGTAGAAAAGATATCATTTTATTTTTGAAGGCACTGAGTGTAATCCGATTTGAATCAGATTCTCCTTATCATTCATACTCAATGCTCAATATATAAGTTTTGTCTTTGATAGTGTAACCCATAAGCTTTGACCCTAGAAATGGACTCAATTCACCCTAATGGAGGAATAATCGTTTTCCTTTTATTAATTTCTAACCCAAACTTTTTTTTTAAATTTTATAAAAAAATGACAAAATAGTCTAAATTCTTCTAATGAGTTAGGTTAATGATTTGGCTTGTTTAAACAACGTAACATCGTAGAGGTGAAAATCAATTATATAGGATTTTTCCTCAAATAAATTACCACAGCCACCCTACATGTATTTAATATTTATGGTTAATTCTTTTATGGCCAGAAAAAACGGCAAAAAAAAAGTTGGTCATCTTTGACGACAGTTTCAATTCAACATTATTGGAATACTTTTTTCCCGTCTATATTAATTGTAGAGGTCTTATTAAAGAGTAAAGATGAAAAAGGGCAGTAAAAACACTTTGGAAAAAATTTCTTCTTCGTATGGAGAATGTGGCCAGGATTTACTGTATCAAATGCCTTACTAAAATTAACAGTGGTTCGGGCGCATAAATTTTTCTTACTTTTTACAGGGTGGGTTGCTTTGTATATTTTGAGAGACATCTGACAACTTTATTCCTTTAAGGAAACCTTTTTGATGTGTACCAATCTTCTTTTTCAATATTGGCTGAATCTGATCGGCAATTACTCCAGGTATAATTCAATATGTCTAATTACCCAATGTTATCTGTTTCAAGTGACCAATGTCAGTATATCTCCCTTTTTTTGGAATTAATACTATTCTTCCCTCTGAGATTAATCCAGAAAGTGCAATTTTTCAAAATATTCTCTTTTAAGCCCTCAGTTGCTTTTTTATGATTTCTAACAAATAACTTGGAACAATCAAGGATGCAATGCTTTAGTGTATTAGCTGCCCTCCATGCCGTCAATGATATATCGAATTTCTCTTTCAATCTATCCTGCAGTAGTTGTTTAGTATTAAAATCCACTTTGGGATCTTTAATATACATGATAAAGGGACACTCTTAAACTCAAGTTCCAATATTTTATGTTCTGTTTCAGGGCGATTATATGCTTTTTAACCTTAGCAAATAAAGGGAGACAGAGGAGCCAAATCAATCCTTGAAAATTGTGTTCCTCTTCTCGATTATGTACAATCCCTTGATTGCAAAATACCGACCCTGTGTAGTAAATCAAGTTCCAAAATCAATTTAATGGAAATATACTTATTTGTATATTTTACTGAAGTTTCAAGATCCACATTCTTATTCCTTATTGATAAAAGTAGAGTAGGCTCTTTTCTTTGAATGTTTATTATTGCTTGAATGATTGGAAATGAGTTTTTTTTAGGACCATACGCATTTATTAAAGAAAAGCTCATGTCACAAGTCGATCTTAGAATTGAGTAGATCCTTTATAAGAATGTGTACATTTAGAATTTTTTACTTTATTCTTTATAAGCGTCAGTGACCCTCTTGTTGAGTAATTTCCCGTAATAAACCCGTAGAATGATTTTGACAGACAAAAGGCAAATGTTAAAACCATTAAATTTTTGGATTTAACAACCTAAACCCATATTACATTAGGTCTAGAAGATGAAAAATGCTTCCGATATTTTTTCCTCCCTTTATGTTTAAGGACATCCCTCTATTAATCCCAAGCCGCTTTGCTCTAACATTCTTAATGTTTTTTACTCAATAATGAAAAAAATCATATACTTTCATATTTACTTTTCCGTGTGTTAGTTATGGTATTAGTCATGTTAGAAGAACTTAAATTAGATAAATAAAAGACCACCCTTTATAATATATACTATATATACTTTTAACATGACCATATATATTTATTTGGAGCTCTTCAATTGCTTAAAATGGTTCTTTCTACTATTTTGTGATAGTAATTAATGGGAAAAATAATTGTTTTAGTGATGCTATATACAAATAAAGAACATTATAATATGAGCTACGCACTTGCATGTATTTTATAGGGCTTTAAGTCAAACGCCAGCGTTATTTAGCCATAAATTGATTCAATTTTCTATTTATTTTAATGTTCAAGGTTTAATTAGAAACCTTGAGTTAATAGTTGTTTGCTACGCATTTGAATGCTACCATAAAACTAGAAGTTTTTGCTCAGTTTAAACTTACTCGCAAAATTTCGGCAAACTTTAGTTAACTATGTGCTTATTATTTTTATTATTTAAAGCCACTGATGCAAAAAATTCAATTATATCTTTTTATAGTCGTTCCGTTGATGCAAAGAAAAATTAATCCAATACAAGTTATTTGACAAAATCTATTTACTTATAAAAAAATTAGAATATAATAAATACCCTAAAATATATGATACCAATGAAAAAAAAAAAAAAAAAAAAAAAAAAATATGAGTGAAATAGTATGAACTTCATAGGTACTTCAAACTTTAAATTACATGGCCGTATAAGCTGAAATTAAGAGTAACACACCTATTTTATCAACCCTGTTAATTATGAGAAATATTGAAAACACTAACCTCTTTGTTGTTTTTTTATTAAATAAATCCTCCGGAGAAAAAAACATTTCTTTGGTGAAATTTAAGTAGAGTTTTTCTTATTAAAGTGGGCTCAAACCCATAATATTTTTTTAACTCGCTACTACTTCTTTGTGTTATTCAATCACTCTAGAGACAGCATAAGTATTCTTGTAATAAATCATATAGACTGTATTATTTTTTTTGCTCCATCTTCGATGTAAACTCTAAATTTAAAATACACTTCCTGTATACAAGTTTTTTTTGGAGGATACTTCATTAGTTTCAGTGTTACATACAAATTTTGAAATTAATTATCAATATTTTCAAAGAATGTTTTAGAATATGGAAAGAAGGAAATTTAAGAACAGTGAGTCTTAGTCTGTATTTAACTTGTCTTGTTGGATACTTATTTGTCAATAATCAAACCTCTAGAACAGTGTTTGGAGAACAGGCGTAAATTACACAAAATGATATTGAGAAATGAGGCACAACCAGAAAAACGATTAACAAGGAATATTAAAGTTTTAATGAACTACTTACTTCAAGAAATTTAAAAAACGGTCTTGTTTGAAGATTAAAAACAAGAAAATAGTTATTCCCACAGTGGGTAAATGAGATCCCTTTGAAAGAGTTAAAAGAGCTGATTCCTCTGTCAAAATGAATGTCAATATTTTAAAAATTAAATGGGAAAATAAAGGAGACTCTTTTACAAACTGGACCGATCTAAACTTTTTTATTAATTCTTCTATTCACAAATGGAAATAGTTTAATCTCCAAAAAAGAATGGACCTCCTTAATTATAAAGTTGTTCCTGTACTCTTTATAAGGCACTGTCTACTCCATGGTTAGCGGAAAAGGTCATCGACAAAGAAAATTGCTGGCTTTACAAAATATTTCATTGAAGCTACATAGATTCCATAAAAAACCCAAATGTCATTTAGGAGGTGTGTTATCGTTCCTCTCTAGAATTAGTCATAATTCTATAGTTGATCTTTCAAGAAACCCAGTGTCTGAGTAGAGTGCATCTGTTTCTTCCCATGCCCATTCTTCCTATGCTAGGAACTTGTATTGGTAAAATGAATGAATTCTCTCATTATAACCAGAGGATCATTTGGAAAGGAGCATCAGTCATTTTAAACTCTTCTACTATTGGCATTCTGTGTGAGAAAAGTATTAAAAAGTTTTTCTTTAAAAGTATCTTAGATCCAAAAAATTTGAAATGGAAAACGTTATCTAGAAATATAATCACTGTTCATAATCTAGACTATAATTCTTTGTTCAATAGTGGAAAGTTTTTCTTTCCACTGAAAAGACCTCCTATCATCAATTTCTCTTTAATTCCGTGGCACGAAAGAATGAATTTTCCCTTCAACTCTGGAAGACAGGTGGATAAAATATCTATTGGATAATTAAATTGTTAGGATTTACCTAAAATATAATGAAGAGGGTCACGATTTCCATATCTAAAATCAAGGATAGAAAGCAATACACTACCCAATTTCAAGTACCTTTCTGATATTTATTTTTTAATACTCCATATAAGGACTATTACCACTCATTGTCATATAAAAACTTAAAACTCTTCTGCTGTTTAATACACAAATATAAGAAATTTAAAAGCTATTCTGTATATACATAATAATTATTGTAGTTTTTTTATCCTTTTATTTAAAATATTATTAAACTAAGGTTATTCTTTTTGTAAATGTTTTAGCTATTTTGTGGCTTTGTTTTTTCATATACTGCCGATTTCTTTTAGAGCTAACGTTTTTCTGTAAATAAATTGAATAATACCATCATATACAATTTTTGTCAGGATATTTGACTTTGATTAGGGAATTAATTTGACACTAAAATTATTTGTTTTTGTACATAATTTCTGTAAATGAAAAAAGTTATAAAAAAGGGGTAACTTAGAACTTTTTGGGTGTAATTGAAGACAGCAAAAACTGCAGTCTTAGTGGAATGAAGGAACCATTACAAGGCACCTGACTAAATTTACAATAAAATTTATTTATTTTCTCATTAACTTCTACTTTAGAATATGAATTAACAGTTATAAAACAGAATGGTCAAATAATGTTTAATTGGTTCACTTAAAACTTCCAATATAATCATGGGCTTGCAAAAAAAAGTCCTGGACTATCAAACTGTTAAAAATGCTCGAAAGCTAAAATTCTAAAAGTATGGACACACTAAAACAAATTTAAGATCAGAACATCAGATATTACTATCATTGGAGATGAAATGGAATATATAAATATATATTTTTTCTTTTTTGTTTGTTCTCTTGTTATAAAATTGAATATTTTTTTATTATCAAAGTATCTTAAAAGATCTATTGTTCAGATGTACATTTTATTATTTCAAATTCATGAAACATCTATTTAAGCAACGGACTACATTAGCAACATACATTTGTATAAATGTAAATATTCCTAACTTACTGTGAACAAAAAATTACTTAATTAGATTGTCAATTAAATAGCAAAAGCTTTATTATGTAGATGATACAATTAGATTATTTTCATTTTCTTAAGTACTCATTACCTTAATGAAAGCTTATTGTTTTAATTAAATTAAATTACATATAACTATTTTTCAATCTTGATAAAAGATAACAATAACATTTATGTTTATGGGATATTGATGTACTACAATAAATTTAACCAAAACTAACGGAAAATATAATGATATATACTTGGAGAGTGTAGCATAATTTTTTTTCTCATTGAGCCATCCTAATTGAAAGTCAACATGGGATTGTTCTGAATGATATTGGGAAATATTTTTAATAATAATGAATATCTATTTTTATTCAGTAAACATTTTACGCAGTTGGAAGTTTTTACATACTTTTTTGTCAACATTTTGAATAAAATAAAGTAATGGAATACAATTTTAATTATACCCTTTAACGATTTTTTAAAAATGAAATATTAGCATGTAAAAATAATAATGAGGCAACTTTTTGAAAGAAATAAATGCTAAATTTTTTTGAATTCAGTTTATTGAGATCTGGACTCCACAAACACTCAAATTACCTGTTCCATAAAACTATGTTTAAGATCATATACTAACTCCAAGATATACTTCCACTAAATTAGACACATTGTGCTCCAAAAGTGTCATTCTCAAAAATTGTAGAATGCGTACAAATATGTCAAAACTGAATATACGATAATTTTATTGTAAAATTAAGAAAATTAGAATATGGTTGTACCTAAATATGTCATAAGGGAAAGAAAAGTCATGTATATCTATCAAGAATTTTTTTCTTATCTGTAGTTCTAATTCGTGAAAAATTTAGTATATGCACTTTGAACTTCTTAAGCACAGTTCATTGTTATCACGTCTTTTGAATAAGATCAACGTTTTGGACAAGGTTATGTATATTTCTTTAGATTTAATTGGTATTCTAAAATATTTATTAAAACTATAGTTAATAGTATTTGAATTTCATATGCTCTAGAAAATTATAAACGTTATTTTAAAACAAAAATACATAACAGGGTATTTACATTCTATATTTTTTGATCGAGATTACGTGAATCCTCATTATAATTTCTTATACATACTTTTTTTTTATTTCTTATTTCAACCATCTTGTCTCCTTTTTCCTTTTTAGTCTCTTCAGTGGTACCTATATACGAAAAAAAAAAGGAGAATATATTTCACGTGGATACTTAATCTAATTATGATGTTCCATTGTGTACCACAATTTGAGAAACATTTCTATAGGAGGCTCTAGTCTGCTCAGAAATCTTCTATCTATGCAATTCTCTAGGGAAGAAGGCCGAAATCTCAATTTGTTTTTCGTACTGCTCAGTCACACAGGTTCCTTGTCTAAAATGCAAGCAAAATTTAAATGGCACTCCTTTACTCCATTTTTTTAAACTTCCCCAATTACTTCTTTTAAACATTTTTTGAAGAAACTGTTCAAAAATAACCAAAGTAAATCGAAAATAAAGAGTGTCATAACCAAAAACATGGAGCAATGCAGGAGTGACATTTTGGAACTATCCGTGAGTGTAAAATCAGCATAAGAGATCTCTAAAGGGGTGGACAGTAACTGCTTTACTATATACCGGGTGACCACAAGAGGCATACCAAAAGCTTCCACAAGATCCAAATCAAGGCAAAAGGGAAGAAAATAATTGTTTTGAGGGAGTTAAAAGGCAGAAGAAGTAATATGACATTCAATAGCCTTGCTGTGAATTTGACAGCAGACAGACCACCCTGCCTTTTTCTTGCTGTTGTAATTGTTCTTTCATTCTTAGGGAGATAATGTTTATGAATGAAATTAAGTCGACAAATTTTTTTTCTCCTGAAGATGACTCTTAAACGCATGCACTGTGCAGATAACCTTGCACTATTCCTAACAGGGTAAAGAGGGGAAAATTTTATTTGGCCCACTTTTCTTTCTTCATCTTTCAAAGTATCTTGGAAAATTATAAGCAGCTGACTTGATATCCACAGTGGTCAAAGGATCAAAGACTCTTTGATCATTATTGAAACAATAAAAATGAAACTTTGATACATTTCAAACCAAGTTAAAATGGATTCAAACGTGTTTTTAAGGAATTTTTTTCTAATTACTAGAATAAATGGTTCAGATAAAGATTAGTGAGATTTTTTATTTTTTTTTAAAAGTCTCAAATTCCAGCAGAGGATAGAGTATGCCTCTTCAATAAAAAGGAGTTGGAAACCTTTTTTCTTATATTTTACACTTGTCCAAGATAGTACACCTGATGCTAATGATGGAAGCTCTTCTCCTGAAACAATATATGTTTACACTTGAGCCATCAATGTTGTATCAACTTCACGTCTGTTCAAAGACGCCTTTAAGGAATCCCAAAAGTTATTTACGGAATAACAACTAAAAAAAACTAATTCCGGAAGATTGTTTCAAAGTTTTTAAAGAAAGGACTTACCGAATATTTTGATCCAGAAAAAGATGACAAAATGACTTGTTATCTTCTTTGTTTTATATTTTATCCCTTGATAAGTTTATGGGTATGTTGCCAAATATTTAATTTTATTCATTTGATTTATTGTTAAAACATTTTAATTTTAAAAAGTATTTATTTATTAGTTGAAAAATTAAGAAAACGCACATTTAAAATAGTGTTTTTTACTGTAATGGTTGATCTAAAATACAAAATGTAAATTCGAAGAAAGAAAAGTTTTATACGTATATGCTTTAATATATTGTTTTACAGCTGATACAGAGAGGGTTATGACATGTGTGACATATATTATCAGTTAATTTAATTAGTTACACTAATCTTCAAAGTTTAAATTGTAATTAATTATATTTTACTCATATGCTGTAAAATTATTATATTAATTAAATTTTAACGAATATTAACGTTTAGTTAATATAATAGAAATAAGTATATGAAGGGTACTTACGGGGAGGGGGGATCAAATTGTCGCCAAAATATTTTTCTACAAAAAACAACACAAAATATACATTTTTTAACTTTTTATTGAAAATCAAAACTATGACGAGCATATAGTTATAGAGTAGCCATTCAGTTGATATAATCACCGTTGGAATCAATAACGGCCTCAATACGGCCTCTGAACAGGCTGCAGGCTCTTCTGACCATCTCATTGTCCATGTTGCCGAATACGTCCTTGACGGAGTCCATCAGGCTGGCCTTGGTGCTATGGGGATGTCTGTTGGTATGTCTCTTGAGATAGCCCCAGCCAAAATAGTCAAAAGGATTAAGGTAGGGAGAGTTAGGAGGCCACAAATCCTTTGTTATGACGTCATAACAGGTCTCAGTTTACCACTGCACGGAGATTTTGGACACATGGCAGGGTGCTGAGTCCTGTTGCCACAACCAGGTCTGTCTCCGGCTACCCCTTGGATCCAGGGCAGAACCACCTTCTCTATAACATCCAGATAGATCACTGTATTGACCAATAGACCCGTTTCAAACATGTTGGGAGGCATAACATGACCTTCACTGCTGACCACCCCGAACACGATGACCATTGCAGGGAACTTGGTCTTCATTACCTTCCTCACATGGCTGGTGCAGGTGGCTATCCACCTGTTGTCTGCTTGTTGACCTTCTGATCTTGACAGAAATTCTTTTCATCAGAGAAAAACCACAGCATCCCGGGCTGCTTTGGGTGCTTGAGCTTGTTCAGTAATTTTGTTGGCTTCATCAGCCTGTTGTCCTTTGCCTTCTGGGGCAAGTTCTGGCCACCTGCATCTTGTAGCTCCTGCACCTTAAATCCTCAGATACACAGTCCCTTATTTTTTTCTCATGACAGCCCAGAACCCTCGCCATTGACTTCATGGACCTGGTAGGGTCATCCTCAACCATCTTCTTCACTTTGTCGACAAAGTCGGTGTCCCTGACCTTCCTGTCTACGCCCTCCTCCTTGGGTGCCTCTTTATGGTGGCATCAACATCCCAGGTGTCCTCTAGCTTCTTACGGATACGCTGAACAGTCCGTAAATTCACTCCTAAGATTTCACCTCCATTATTAACCAATGGCATGACTACGGTGGACCTGGAAAGCTCCTCGTTCCACTTATAGCTCTTTATCTCCTCATATGATGACGGCATGATGCTAACTGAACTATTTATCGTAAGCTGACAAGAATAGCTTTCCTATTTGGTAACCAGTTTTTTTATTCGTAATGTCGTCTTCAAGTTATGAAGGTTTAAAGTAGGCGACAATTTGATCTCCGCTCCCTGTATAGTCGGAAAATACAAAAACTTGCTAATAAAATCAAACTTTTGTTTAAGATTACAATATACCAATGCCCTGCAAAAATTAAAACATTTAACATTTTAAGTAAAACTTTTACTTGGGGAAACAAATGAATAAATATTATATTTGAATCTATGATCAAAACAAAAAATAAATAAATCATTTCTAAAAAATCAAAACTTTGTATATATATAATTTTCAAAAATATAATTTATCGATGTGGAATGAAATTTTAATCTTATCATGAACTACTAAAATAATTAATTCATTTCTTTCTTAATATGAATTTGATTTTCAATCAGAAAATGTTTCTAAATATTTTTAGCTATTACAGAGAACTAAAAGTTGATATCCACAATCAGAATTATAAATTTAAGAAATCTAAGAGTACAAATTTTGGAAACAAAAGTATCGTTTTTACAAATTCATATTTGGGCTTAAAATAAAGTTAAATATTGAATTTTGTTGAGGCACAAATATTTGAGATAAATTTTTAGGACACTACTGTGGAAAGGGGGAAGGCAAAGTCAACGAAATTATTAGAAAAACTCAACAGTTAATATATCCAAAAAGGAAAAAGAAGGGCTTAAACCTTACAGACTTTATCCCAATTTTAATTTGTATATCAAAGCTATTACAGATAAATGACTAGTTTCGTCAGTAAACTAAAGACCTATGTCATATTACCTTGGTTTTTTTTTTCATTATTTTTCCGTCTAATTTTTTTTTACTATTAGTTTGATAATTTTCTTATTTTTACCGTTTTTTTAAGCTTGACATTTTTATGCTTTATACGATGAGCTAAGCTTTTGGTTTTGTCAAAAAGGTTCTATTTGCTTATGAATAAAGTTACTTTAAGTGGGCAAAAAAAAAAAAAAAGTTAAATATTAATGTTGCATATAATATCCTAAATAAATCACTATGTGTTATATATTATTTTACTGTGGCTGGAGTATAACTCTCTGGCCGTATTAATTAATTTTTGTATATGGGTCTTCTCTTTCGCAAATTCTTATTTCATCCATACAACATACATTAGCATCGACTGAGTTGAGCCCTCTATATATTTTCATAGTTTTTTTTTTTCATTTTCCATACAGATTTATCTGTAAATATACAGAAAAAATCTGTATGCAAATTAATTGCAATATATTAAGAACGGTTCACAAACCTCCAATTTTTCTAACAACTATTGTTAATTGGCTTTATTTCTCGTTAAAGTTGCCTTGGAACTAAGATCTAGAAAAGATACATTCATTTCACAAAAGGATCTTCAATGCTTCGATGGATTATTGAATACAGCAAAACCTAGAAAATGGTTAGAAATTAGGGATAGGAACTCTAAAGAATCGCCAATCTATTTGAAGAAAAAATAAAGTCAAGTCGGGTACTAGGAAAAAGGACTTGAGGAAAATTGCTAGTGGAAGATTGCCCTGGAGAAAATTATATGGAGGTAAATTGTCAAACAATTTCCTTGCAATTTTTTTTTTCAATCCAATCTTTTAAGAAATGGATAGAGAGGATTGGTAAGGAGGGATCAGAAATAAATAAAATTGAATACCTTCCGCCCTCCCATTGGTACGCAAGTAGTTCCGGATTGCTAAGAACCACTACCAATTCATCAATACATCTTAGGAGCCATGTAGTACCAAAAAATTGTTCCAAGCCCTCGTTTCCACTAAATACCTGAATCATTAAAAAACCACCGCTAAAGCATCACATACATCCAAGGAACCCCTCTAATACCAAAAAATATTTTGAGCCCTCCCTTTGAAAAAATTAAAAACTGCATTTTTGGTGTGTTTTTATGCCATTTAACTCCTTTTTCTTATGGATGCTACGTTACATGCAAATAACATTTTTTGTATTTCTACAGTCGTATCAATAATTGTTTATTCTATAATTTTGTAATGGTACTCTCAAGTATCCGTGCAAACCCACGGCCTTGGAACTATTTCTTAATATTAGTGGGATTCCTTTGATTCCTAAGCCTTGCAGTTGTTTTTAACTATCCCACACTACCCCCAGGACCCCGCCTCACCTGAGGTCTTTGAACTAGTTTGTGGTGTTAGAGGGATTCCTTGGATTAATTGCAAGTGGGTTTTAACAATCACACACTACCCTCAAGACACTTCCAATCCGAGATTGAAGATAATTCATCAATATTTTAAGAGCCCTTAAGCTATTTATTTCACCCCCTCCTGTTTCTATAATGCAAAAATATTACTCACACTTGAAGATATTCTTTTGGCAAATGGAACATACAAATTTTTTTAAACAAACCCTCATAAACAGAAAAATAAAGTGATGGGTAGCGGTTAATATTGATATCACCCAATAATACACACTCATTTTCCAATTTCTGGTTATTTTTTAAAATATTATATTTGAGAACCAAATCTTGGACTCGAAGTTTGAACCATTTCTGACTCTCACATCTGAGAACTAAGGGACTTTTTAATAAGAATAATTATTCCTCTCGAAGTGTGGGCTGTTTTACTTGTTGATTTTTGTGAAGAAGAAAGAATGAATTCTCGGGAAAACGTGGATAATGTGATTTATTTCTTCTCGTCTAATATAAATTAGGGCGACTACGTCAGGAAATAAAAGTAGAGGGTATGATATAACATTGTAATAATAAGTATTCCCAGATTCAATTATTATGGAGTCATATCTTTGTATTTGAATTTGGGGTTAGATAGGAATAGCCTTTTTCGGCAGAGTTGATAGTTTGGTTTCTTAGTGGTTGGTGCTGTATAATGAATCTTATTTACTTTTGAGATGCAACAAACCCTTCTCACCCCCAACTCGTGGGATTACGGGTAAGATAATATGCTTTTGATAATCTTTTACATTGTCTTTCCCTGAGAGAAAAACATCTTAGAAGAGCGGTACCAAATACAATTCAAACATTTTTTCCTAGTAGATAAGATAATAATTGATTAATGAACTTCATATATTTTGTAAAAAATGATGATAATGCTTGGAAAAAACTAATATAAAAGGATTTTGAGGTATTAGCTTCTTAATAATACATTTTTTTGTACTTACTTAATAAATATAATTATAAATATGTAATGTTATTGAATATTAATATTTCAAAAAAACATACCCTAATATCAACAAGTGAGCTGAAAAGAATTGAAGGAATACAACAAGGCCTGCCAATCTCTTTCTTTATAGGAATTCGTTCTGCAGCAAGGGAAAAAAACAAATAATTTATAACCGCAAAAGAAAAAGAAATCCAAACCAAGTTTGTTGGTAGTAAAGCGTTGGACGAACCTAAATATGGAAAAAAAAATAATAAACCCCAAAATAATTAACTCAAATCACTGAACTACGAAGTTGTTTTGCTACAAAATATTGATAACATCCTCAATATATACTAGTAAGTCAAATAAAACTGACTTTTGATGTTTTTTCTGCAAAGAAGATGTGAAATCTTCGTTCTATTTATTTAATTTGTGAGATTAAGTAAGACTTTCAATATCTATGGCGGAGAGTATAATTAACGATAAGTTTGGTATAAGTCTCAGAGCGTCATATTGGCTCATTTCTCTTACAATGAGAGGAGAAAATGACTTTAAAGGGGAAGTGATTATTGAAAAGACTATCACGATAAAAAAAGAATTAATCTTCTCTTAGGTCTGAACTAAAGTAGTCAATGAACTTTTAAAATGATATTACATATCATATTTTTATCATATAAAGGGTAATTCTCCTCATTTTTTGACAAATGTTAAATATTTTATGGTTTTTTAAATAACTGAACAAATCTTAATTTATTAATGACCATTTTGTTTTGTAATTTTATACAACTGTATGATTCTATCCATTTGCCTTATATTATAATTTAAAAAAAAATATCAATAAAAGTTTTTACACTATTTAAAATAAAAATATGATAGAAAATAATTAATATATTTTAAAACTTGTCAACATTTTACGAATATTATGAAATGCTGCAGGTCTATTTTCTTTTGTAATATTGATTAAGATTTTAAAATAAGTTTAAGATATAAACACGTACGTCAATCAAACCAAATTTGAAGATGTGAGCTCTTTTGAAAATAAAATGTACAAGAAAAAAGTACCGCCCTACAATAAGACACTAAAAATTTTGGTCGCAACAAGGACTGAGAAAATTGTCTATATCTCACAAACAACTAAGAATTAGGTGCTGAAATTTCGCACATGCTATTAAATCATGAATTTAAGATTGTCTGCCAAAAATTGCTTAAGCTCCATGTCTTAGTCAATTTGATATGGAATAATAATAACTACTATTACAAAAGAAAAAATACATAAATTATCTTCAAATTACTCTGCATGTTCAGTTTTTTGTATGGATGATATAGTTTGTGAATACGTTTTACAAATATTTTTTATACTTGTGAATTCATAATCTAAAATAGTAGACTCGTAGACTACTACATCTAAATTAATAAATTAGCATCAAAGAAGTACTTTCCTTTACGAAATAATATATCTGTCACTACTCTTATACCTTTTCTCCCATATTCATTGTTGGAGTAGATAAACAAAAGAACACATAAAACAAATCTTTGTATCCTGGATAATTAAGTCCAAATTATTATTATTACTTTTTTATATTAAATATATTATTTTATTCTTTAGAATCACAATTTTAAACAAGAAGAAGACTTCCCTCTAATGTTGAGGTCCACCAGATAGGTTTTACACCTTATAATTAAATCCTTTCTTTCATATGTTAGCAAACTTTATAACTTGGAGTATGAATCTGCAGTTTTGTTGTTAAATGCTTTGCTTTGCTGTTGAATATTTTTGGTTTCTTTTCCCTTTTTTTCTCTTTCCCAAAATGTTTTATTATCCCCGAACCCTTTAAAGTATTTGCAAAAAAATATTAAATTCAGGAAGTATAGGATCAATTTACTATTTACATACAAGTTAATTCAAGAATTTGATACGCACAATAAAATGCAAGGATATTTTGGTTCTTGGAGGTGAATAACTACCCCTGGGAAATGACGGAAGTTTAATCTTATAAAGATAATATAATATACTTGTTGAAAAAGCTGATGTGATTGTTATTCTCATAACATATTGTCTCATTATATATTTGCTGGACACATGTTTGCCTACGTAATTAAAGTATATCCTTCCAAGTTAAAAATAGTATGTACTCATATTATACACAAATTAGTTAGTTGTCAATTCTACCAACATTTGGAACGTTTAAATTGAATGATGAGTTGTTTCCCATGGATGTTCTTGTTTTACTTAAAACCTTTCTTTTTAAAAGGAAGAGTACACATATGATGACTAAATATGGTGTTCTTAAGAACCTGAGGTTGAATATTATTTTTTTAAATTTTTAAATTTGCAATATTTTGTAGAGACAACTGTTAAAATTAAAAGAGCTCATTGTACCAAAACGGCACAAAAATTTTTTGCTTTAAATTATTTTGCCTCAAGAGGTATTGCATTAAACCATTTCACCTTAAAGCGTAAGCAAAATGTCGTAAGACATAATGGTTTGAGGCAAAAAAGTTGAGAGAAAAAGTATTGGTCACCTACGAAATCAGATTTATAATAAAAAGATTGTTTTTTTTTAATATCTGGAAAAGTGAGATTCTTGAAAGAATCCAATTCAAATCCTTGATTTGTATTAGAAAAGGAAGGAAATTCAAGATTATTTTGTTTCTTACATAAATCAGACGTTGATTTAATAAGAATTGTTATCATTCACAATTTTAGAAGTTCGATTTTTTTATTTTTTTGATCGAAAAGTTATTAAGAAACAACGATAATGTTTCTATTTTAATATTTCTTGGTACCGGGCAAACACATTTACCAATATTTGATAATAATGTTACTTATAACTGGTATGTATTCTGTCATATTTTTGTAAATTTTATGAAGATTACATGCCGAAAAAGTAGTATGTAAGTTATTGTTATAAATAACCCAATATTAAGAATTAATTGTAATGTACGCAACTTCAAATCAAAGTTTTGTTAAAATTAGTTAGACATTATACCTTAGTTGATTTGTGAAGAAAATAAAGGGATCAATGTAAAAAAAGTACCCTTTTCGAAAAATTTGGCTTATTTTGTTAAAGGTCCATTTAAGATAGCTTTCATTTTTTTGTTATTTAAGAAAATATTTCTTCAATCAATAAAAAAATTATCTCAATACTTTTTTTTTTGAATAAATTTGAAAAAAAAAATCAAAAAAGGGTAAATTTTAACAAGGGAAGTCTTTTATCTATATTTTAGTTCAAATCTTTGTTAGTGAACTATCTTATTTTTTAAGAAACAGTTACGAAAAAATTTTTGGTGAGAAACAATAAATATAGTTTTTCATCTATTTAATATTTTTTTTTTTGTCAATACAATAAATATAGTTTTCTATTTAATATTTTTTTTGTCAATTAAAAATTTTCTATTTTTTTGTCACTAAACAATAATAACTAATTTAAGTTAAAAGTGTTAAAACTGATTTTATTAATTAAAAAAAAAAGGCTTAACTACCTCAAAAAAACTATTTCAATGAACTACAATATGATAAGTTGCTTCTTTTGGATATATTAAAAATTAGAAACTTTGTTTTTCCATTTCTGCAAAAAAGAATATTATTAAGATATTTTTATTCTCTAAAATAAAATTGGAATATAATAAAATTGGAAGAACTGTATGAAACGGGGACTCTCCTGTAAATAATATTTCAAGGTTTTCCATTGTTAAAAATTTGTGCCAAGTTATAAAAAATCATGAATGACTAACAAGAATCGAAAATCCTCTTGTAAAAAAAAATTATTACTAATATTTATAAACGGTGATTATATATTTATTTAATAAAAATAGAAAGTAGAAAAAAAAGTGAAATCCTCCATTTCAGGATAATTAATTAAAATGTTAATAAAAGGAGCTTTCCTTTCCATTTAAAAAAAGTTATTTAAATTATGATCTTTAAATAGAATAATTTCGAAAGAAAAATATCAATTTAAAAATTATTTGCCTTGAAACTTAACGTCAGATGCATACATGTATTCAATTATTTATACAGACAAAGTTTTTTTTTATGAAAATCAAAAGGCATAGTATTTCATAAACGTTTAAAGCATATTAAAATATTAAAAAAAAATTAATTTTTTTTTTGCTGTTTTGAAAACAAAATTAAACTATGTAATGTATGTATATCTATGTAAAGATTATTTTTCTCTCAAATGAAATAATTAATGTTACTTTGATAACTAAACAAAAACTAACAATAATATATTTATCCCACTAACTTTTTAATATTCTCTTTTATATTAATTAAAAACACAGCTTCTTACTTTTGATTAAATTGTTGTGTTCTTGATTGCTTTTACCTCGAGAAACATGAAATTTATTTTCATAAGTCAAAGTTAATTGTTTTGTGGTATACAAACTGTGTTGTTTTTTTTAAATATTTTTCTCCTACAACTACATTAGTTAATCTTTTTTCCCCCTTAAAAGATCAAAATAACAATTTTTTAATATATGTTGGAGATTCAAAAAATTATTTTTATATCATTTCTGAATTGAAAAAAAAAAAGAAAGGACAATCAACAAAAAATTGATACTTTCTTCGAAATTCTAATGAATTCTTAATCACAATGTTAAATACCATAGTTTCTCGCCAAGTGAAGATATTAAATATACCATATTAAAAAGTGAATGATTTGTTGCTTAAAAAATATTTTTTTTTATAATTGTTAAGCTGTCAAAGTTTATTGACAGCATTTAAAATGTTGCTATTTGTAAACTACAAAAACATAAATTATGGGATGGAAAGACGTGGCTTAATGGACAACGCACTCTGGAAAAATTATTCTTCTTAGATCAAAGTGAGTTGGTTTACGTCTTGGTCTTTCCTACGTTATGTATATAGACTTCAATGACAATTCCTAGGTCCAATTGAGTAAATTCAATACTAAAATAATTACTTATACATAATCAGTGCTACTGCATAATACCAATTAATGGAACATACAAAAATATAGGTGTTGAAAATAAAGCATTTAGGAACAGTCCATCTCAATGCAACAATTGTTGACTGGCATAAAAATCATCATCCTTTAATAACGCTAAAAATTTAAAAAAAGAATAATAGTATCCTAGATTTTTCCATGATTTGTTCCAATTATTTTACATTTGCTAGAATAAAATGCTTCATCCCATAATACTAACATTTTTTTTTTTAAATTATAAAATGGTCAATTAATGAGATTTAGCTCAAAAAAAGAAGAAGTGTGTGTTATGTATTTTATGCAGACGTCCTATTGTGTATTGTAAATTAAATTCGGATTGTGTAAAAAGTGTTTTAAGTGCTAGAAGTCCCTTTTTCCCTCCTTATTTTTCGTTGTTTTTGATGTCATTTTCTGAGAGTCGAAAATTGTTTCTTGAGATCCATAGGATAAAGCAAGTCATTGTTTTTGATTGTTATTCTTCTCTTTCCGAGGGTGTATATATATTATAACTTTCTTTATTGAATTATAAAGAAATAGTCGGAACTTTTTTTTAAATGTGCCCATTAAACCTCCCGATAAACCTTCTGATTTTAATATCACGATATCATCGAGGATTGATTGAAGAGGTTACTCAATTGTCCTCATGGAATTCATAGAGATGCATTCCTTCGTGTGAACCTGTATAATAACTTTAAATGTCAGATTTTTGTGCTCACAATGGAAAATGCCGAAGGTTTGTGCTTTAGAGGTAAAAATGTTAAACAAATTGATATTTATGATATAGCAATAAAATATGGTTTTAATGAGCATAAAATTACCAATGCTAATCCTAAATTTAGCTTAAGTCAAGCTTGTTTTTATCCTAGATTCCCTATTGATGTTAAGGGTCGAATTGATGACTTAAAAAAATACAATAATATGAAAATAAAAAATATGGAAGGTTTAATCGAGGATATCACTTTTAAAATATAAGGAATTGACAAGGTTCATATTGATAAAAAGAAGAAATTGGTTGTTACGCCAACCAATTGGGCGAGAGAGTGACTACATCGTGTATTGTAGCTGATCCTTCGACAATACCTCAAATTTTACCAGTTCAATTAAGTTCATTAAGCTGAAGTTGTCTTGAGTGAAACTCCAATGTCAAAAATGCTTTAATTTTGGACACAGTGCCTGCAAAAACGAATTAAAACTTTTGAATACAAAATGGCTCTCAAAATACCCATGCAAGAACGTCTTCCATAAGAAGTACAAATTGTAGAAAATAAGGAGGCCCAATTGGTTGAAGACAAAAATGAAGATTACTCTTCCAGAATTGATATAAATCTTCTATCCGAAAAACAAATTGAGGTTAGTGAGACCCAAAATGTATAAGAAAAAGATGAAGAGAAGTATTGCAGAGTATACAATGATGTGACAATTGATGATGTATAACAATTACATACCAATTATTCGGATAAGGGGAACGAATTTTCTCTTTTATAAAATAATAAAACGAATGATGGAGAAAGTAGAAAGCCAAAAAAAAAAACAATCTTAGCCTCGTTGTGACGTTCATACAATTCTGGAAAGTCGTACTCGTGCTTCCTCTGTTGGAAAAAGAAGTTAACTGGACACTGATCTTTCCCTTGTAAGTGAGAAGAAACAGTCGAGCTCTGAGTCTAGTTCTTCTTGATAGTTCATGAAATACTCCTGTTATCCTTTTTTTTTTATATTATTATAAAATTATGTTATCAAACAGAATAATACAGAACCAAATTGTGGACTTATTTCCTAATAAAATTTGAAATGGAACAATAATTGAATAAGGACATCAATACAATAATTTCTTTAAATACAAGAGGGGTAAAGATCTAGACATGCCGTAATGACTCACTTGATGTCATTGGATCCTGACATTGTTTGTCTTCATGATATTATATCAAAGATCTCTTCTTGTTACTATAATAACGGTCCCAATTGCTTATCTAAAAGATTTCAATGATTTTTAGTGGACATGGATCTAATAGAGTCATAAAATTCGAATGTCTTGAAATGGGATGAGTTTAAGTCTAATAAATGCCTATGCACCGATTGATAGAAGACGGACAATGCAAAACAAAATAAAAAAAATAATTGCTAGGAGTTTTTAATGACTCTTTTTCATCCCACCAAGAGACACAAACGCTCATAAAAATAAACGACTTCACAGTTTCTTTTGGAAAATAGGAAAGAAACAATGTCATAAGCCAGTGAAGTTAATAATGTTCTCAATAATGGATCAATTTTTGTACGCATGTATTTTGCAGATTTTCTGATTTTTTTTAGAAATGCAGAAATTGCTGAGGCCGAAATAAAGGAAAAAGTTGAGTAAGAAGGATATGCGTGCAGAAGGCTTAAGACCTTCTTTCAGAAAGACATATTTTTTCCCCCCGGTTTAAAAAAAAATACTCATGAAGGAAACTACTTTCATTCCCATTTCCAAAAAAGAGGCTACTATGCGAAAAGAGAGGTAATCTCCACAGTTTTAAGGAATTATATCTTCTCCAAAGATAGTATGTATTTCTCACTTTATAGGAAAGTAATATAAGGATGATAAAGCCTTAGGTCCAGATTGAGTCTACTCGAATATTAGCGATGAAGTCGTTCGGTATCTTTTTAAAAATTGAACGTTCTATGGAAAAGTTTGGACAACTACCCAAATCAAAGACAAAAGGAAGAATTGTATTGATTCCAAAAAAAAGATAAGGTACAAATTATAGCCATTGGAGACCAATTACTTTTCTCATGAATCATAAAGGATTCTCTCCGGAGTATTGGCTTAACAGAAGTAAACAATTCCCAACAAAAAGATTGGGATTGAACAAAAAAGATTTTTAATGAATAGGAAAATTTCCAATGTTTTACGAAAAATTCAAGCAGCAATTGGCACAGTGGAAAGTAGGAAGAAATTTGGAGCAATAATAGCAAAATACTTCTGCCATCCTTTTAACTCTATTTCACATAGTAAAAAAGTTTCTTCTGAAACGTTTTTTAACCCTGTGCGTGCCTTGCTATATAACAGCACTTGGACGATCTCATTGGATAGACTAGAAATCCAGCCGATCATCTTAGAAAAGAGCTGTCGTCAGGGATGACATTCGGCTCCACTTTTTTTCATACTGCAATCGAAGAACTCGGTTTAGGTGTAAGAAAGAGGTACAGAGGGGTTGGGATTAGCTTTGAGGGATCTTAGCATATTATTGATTTGTATGCAGATGATGTAATTTTAACCGTAGAGGCGAAATCTGAGTCTCAACTAATTGCCAGAATAAAAGTTGTACTAAATTATTTTCGGAAGCTTAAAGAAAAACCAGGATTGACTGTGAATATAATTAGGACCCCTATTTTACATTTAGGTTCCTGGAAACCTTAAGAGGATCTTAAAGTCGAAAGTTGTAAAGTTAGAATAATGGTAGAAATTTTCTTTTTAAAATAGAGTAGCAGTATTATTCAGAAAATAACCAGAACGAAATTAGGATCTCCGTCAACAAAATAATTTATTTTGGAAAAGATTCAACCTTCAAAAAAGAGTTTTATTTTATAACAATTTGGTAATACCCTTTAATTTTATATAAGCCTACATTAAGTCTGCAACTAGCTGAAAAAGCAATTTTAGAAGAAGACAAATGCCTTAATGGCTTGTTTCATAAGAATTATATTGAAGCTATGAAAATACCTTAGTCCCATATAGGTAGTTGAGTAGTCCGATTATCTCGTATTGTCCGGGAAATTTACTCCAAAATTTTTGTGGATATTTCAAAAAATCCAGCAGTAGAATGGAGAACAAATTACAAATCTCCATAGATTGTATTAAATATACTAGGCCCTACAAGGACTGTAAAAAATTATAAAATAACACATTTCATGCATTTGTGAACTGCCCTGCATCTATATCCTTAAATATTTTGTACCCATAAATCTGAAAGGGCAAGAAAAATATATTCTTTTTGGAATTTTAAAGAAGAAAGGTGGAACTTCTGAGGTAAAAAGAGCTCTGGACTTTGCAATTCTTAATTGCAAAACCCTCATAGGCAGCTGAGTAACTAACTATCTGTCTATTTTGGAGAATGAGTTAAGAGGTATCATCTTGGCAGCTTCAGCCTTCTATGTCTCTGTCACATTGAAAATTCCTAAATCAAGATGTGAGTCATGTAATTTTTCATGGAAGAAATCCGGTACCTTCCATCAACTTCACAAAATCATAGAAACATTTTTAAAAGGGTGTTCAGAAATTTTAACAAATATTTATCATGGTTGTTGATTTGTATGTTTACTGTTTTTTTGTTTTTTTTACAGATTGAATTTTAAAATATTAGTTGAAATTTTACACCGGAGCATTATGTATAAACTATGTTTACTTAGGCACATTTTACGCAATTGGTAAAGTTTATTTATATATGTATGTTCTATATAATATAGAAACCAAATAAAGTATGTTGAAGAAAATAATTATAATTAATGTATAAGTACCTACCTATATGAATTAAAATTAAACCATTCTCAAAAATCAATCGGGATATATATGTAGACAATCACAACTTTTTCTTACCTAAAAAAAAAACAATGTCAGAAGCAAACATTGTCAGCTTTTTGTAAATTTTCCCAAAAATTAAACTCGTTTTCAATTATTTTTGCATATATATTAGGGTCATCTGGTAGATTAAATGATTTGTTTGACTTTTCTGATAATTCCTTCTAATTGAAAGGAATTACAAGAATTTGATGCTGGCCCCTATGTCCTGTCAAATCTTAGTTTTCTAGCTTTCTTCTATACTGAAACAGATATTGTTTATGTATTACAGTATGGAGGTTTTTCTATGTTCAATAGTGCATAAATAATTCGATAAGTGCGTTTTAGAGATTGTATCTCACGTGAAAAATTATATCTATGAAACTCTGCTGTTTCTGTGTTTATTTTAAACTGTACTATTACTGCCCTCCATTTTGAAAAGCATTTGATTCACTAGCGTAACAACACCTTATTAAAACACAAACAAATATGGGATTTGGAAATTTTATGATACGAGCAATGGTGTCAATGATGGTGATATCAAAAAATAAAACTTAAGATCGTTCCATGTTTGAAGATGCTGTAAACAAGGCTTTGGTATTCATAATTGCAGTATACCCTCTTCTCATTATAAAATAAGTAATAAAAAAGTAATTGAAGAAAATCCAACTTAGGGATGGTCTTTCCGTATATCCCTACGCAGACGATAAATCTATTATAATCAATTAAAACACTGTGTGGGGAATAACATCATTCATGGAACTCAATAAAATTATATCATTCTTTGGCACAACGTCAGACCTACTTGTCCATAAAGAGAAGTCGAGCATAATCACAAATCATCCATACATTGTAAATATATATCGACCAATAGTCCATAACAGGATCAAGGTACTTGGTGCATTCATTAAAATATACAACATGAGTTGAAACAAGAGAAAAATTATATCCAAAATATCTCAGTGTACCAGTTTTCACACCTTCTATGGGAGTGCCCACTTTCAAAACCTGTTTACTCTACTTTTGGAGAGTTAATAAAGGAACGCTTCGGAGTCTCAGTAGGCAGAAAGTATTTTTTCACACTAGCTGCCAATGAAAAATATATCATAACGCAGTGATCGTAAAAATTTAATTCTACGTCTACACCATGAAAGTATCCAGCTGTAAGCTTGACGATGACGTAATAAATATTTTAAGAAACTATATTAACACTTTTAATACTATTAAGCTTAAGTCTGGAATATTTTTTTGTTTTTGATATGTTTTTACTCTATTGTAGCATTTTGTAATATGTTTCCAGTATTTAAAAATCTTTGAAATAAATTATGGTTATAAAAAAGAAACTGAATAAATGTTTAAAAATAAAACCATTATAAAAAATCAATCAAGATATATATGTAGACAATCACTACTTTTTCTAGATAAAAAAACAACTATGTCAAAAACAAACTTAATCCGCTTTTTGTAAAGTCACAAAAATCAAACTCGTTTCTATGATTTTCCATACATTAGGATCGGAACCTGGTTTCATCTGGTAGATTAAATTATTTATTTGACTTCCCTGATAATTGTTTATACTTAAAATGTATTGGGAGATTAGATGCTCAGTCCCTATGTCCCGCAAAATCTTGTTATCTTGGTTTTCTAGCTTTCTTCTTTACTTTAACTGCAGAGTTTTATTACTCTTAATACTTTAGGACAGCAATACAGCATGTGATTGCTCAATTGACTACAAAATTCATAAAAGTAAAATCTCATATGTTCAAGGTAATATAAGGATTTGAAATTTTTTCTTTGTTCTTCTGTATTCTTCAAAGTTTATACACAATAAATCCTTTTATTATAGATATATTATTTGATTTATGTTTCCATTTGATTTATGGATTTTATTCAAATAATATTCCAAAGTATAATTATATTTGACATTTCCTCAAAAGGTGTTTTTTATTAAACTCTTAAAATTACAAGCCTTTAACTAAGTGAATTGCTATATAAAAGAAAATATTTGACATGCTTAGAAACAGAATAGTGTTCAATTTATGAGGAATATGAGCGACCTAATTATAATTTTATTACCCCTTGATTCATATTGAGGCATTCATTTAATTTCATAATATAGAAGAACCTAACTTTTATAAATAATAGAATTTAGTAGACAGGCATTCAAAAAACTAAAAAAAAAGCTCTAAAATAAAAATTTAGAATAGTTAATACAAAAGTATACAGTTTACATAATTTATTTTTTGTAGGAGAAAGCCTGTTCAAATCACATTTTTATTTAATATTCATGAATAAATTAAAAAGTTAATTATAAGTATTGATTTAAACAGTTAATTAATTGGAAGGTATGAATGAATTATTATTTTTAATACAAATACTGAAATGTTTCTACATAAATTATGTTGAGGACATTAACGTTTATAGGTCATTAAAATTTCACTAAATTCCTTTACTTTTACCATTCATATTTATAGTAATTAATATTTAAGAGAAGTTAAACTAATTTATAACTAATTGTACCTATAGTGATATTTACTTTATAACTAATTGCACCTGTAGTGATATTTACTTTACAACTAATGAATAGTCTTTAATCCACCTTTCTATTTTTATCATGTATACATATCTTTTTTTTAAACACCTACATTTGATTAAGAATAAGCAAATGTAACCAAATAGGTATGTTATGTGTTACAATCCGAAAACTTGATATACAGGGTCGTTCAGGTAAATCTGGACCAAATTTTTTCTAGAAAGAATTGTAAGAAGTGGTTGAGACATATTAAGGCCACTGGAACTCGATACCTTTGGCCCCAGCTTTCATCCAAGGTATCACTTGTCACTGTACCTGTCGGCACACACTCTCTGTTTTGGCTTAAAGAAGGTGGGAGGTATGGCACTTCCGTTTGTCCACCAATCGTGTACAGCTACCGACTACTTGTAAATCTTATAGACCAAAATTCTACAATATATTCAAACAATTAATAAAATCATAAGCGAATGAATTCATGTCAAACAGGATGGCGTATCAGCTTAACCAGTCAAATTAATACAAGATTAAAGAGTCTAAAAAATAGATTCCTAGGTAAAAGCCTTTTGTAAAAGGCAATCCGAATTTCTTAAATGGTATAAACATGAAGAATCTCATCCATTTGTACTGATATTCAGTTATTTTGGAGCGTAATATGTATAGCATGCTTTATGCACTACTTGGATATGTCGAGGTTATTCGTGAATTTATTCTTAATGAAAATGAAACATGATAAACGTTTAAATGAATTAGATGAACATGAACATTGTTATTAAAAATAAACTTGCCACGATTTTCTAAATGAAAAGAGTTCATGGATAATTGAAACTGTTTAATAATTTCTTTAAAGAGTGGAGATCTGTAATCTCAAAATCGTGCATATATCCATGGTTAATGCTCAAGTCAACCCTCTCCAATGAGTACTGGAGCTCACTCTCTCCCTCAAGGGCTGCTTTTCAAATGATTGTATGGTATGCTAGACTTGTCCATGATTTGACAACAACAGTGGATAAAATTAGGCAGTATTCATCGGAGATAACTTTTTTCCAAAATCTTGAAAATTCCCATGGTTTACAGATTGAAGCAATGCAGTGATATATATTTACGGCCCATGACCTCCATGAAAACTCGGACTCAATATTAAACCAAAGAAAAGTTATATTTCCCCTGATGAGATTTGGAAGAAAACACAACATCCCAGCTCCAGGCACATGAAAATGAAGGGTTCGCTATCATATATTGAGGAGGCGTCCGAAATGTTCAAAACATGTCTAAGAACGTTAAAACTTCAAACAACTTGGCTGATAAGAATTAGGGAATCTTTGCAGGAGTAGTGGAAGTAAATAAATTTACTTCGCAATTCCAGGTATCCACTAATTGCCTTTTTTTCATTAGTCATTGTAAGGACTGCAGGAAGCTCTTTCATAGTATTCAGCATATTTTCGTTGATTGCCCTTTTATAGGAATACTTAAATAGTTTCATGTCATTGAACATAGAAATGACAACCCACAACAAAGGGGAAATTAAAACGTTAATTTTATTCGGTCTTTCATCCAGAAAATTGTCCCACGAAAGACAACACCTGTATTTTGCTTTGCAAAGTGCAAAGGCTCATATTGTATCAAAGCTAACTAAGTGTGCAAATACTTGCAGACTAGATTTAATGTCAATAATTATATCTGCCTCCCCGAGATATTCTGCTTTTTATCTCAAAATCCTAACCTTGAATGGTAGCTTGAGGTAATTCGGTATCGTATTTTTAATTCCCTCCGATACTTTTCGACGTTGAAGAGGATCATCCGACGGTTTGAACATTTTATAAAGATATCATGGTTATAAATTTAGGATTTTTTTACTAGTTTGGAAAAAGTGACTTTTATAAAAAATTTACTGCTTTTAAATAAATGATATACAAAAATAATTATTTCTATTCATTTGTAAACTAATCAGCAGAATGTTAAAATATTTTAAAATCATTTTATTATTAATGGAAGGTATGAAAAATATTATATCTAAATCTATGAGATAACCCATGATTTTTTTTTCATCTATAAAAGTCATTATCTTTGGATCACATAGTAATGAATAAATACCATTTGTTTCCCTTGAAAACATAATATCCAATTTGGTTCTTAAGTTGGATGTAATAGAGAATAATGTGATGTGTTACGATAGGGAATAATAATTTGATATTTCTAATTATCCCTTAATATACCTATATATGAGAGATAATTATTATTATATGGAGCTAAGATAATTAATATATGTACGTACAGGGTTATACCTCAGTATAGTTATTTATTTGTATTCTATACATTACTGTGATTTCTACTTCGGAAATGAATTATTATGAAGGGGAATATTTTAAGTATGATTGGAGCACGTAATCGAATTACAAAAATAGTTTTTCTTTAATACTAAATCGATCCTAAACTCGCTAAGGCCATTTTACAGATTTTGAGTTAATAATTATTTTTCAATTCTTTTGTTTAAGATCTTACTAAAGCTAACCTTAGATATTCTTGGATTTCTATTTTAAAAATAAATCATTCTTCCAGTATCAAAAAAACTATATACGCAAACATGCAAATACAACAACTGACTTAACATTAACAATAACGATCATATAACACATTAATAACGAAATAATATATCCAAATATGAACAAAATTGAACACCCAATTCCAAATAATTCAAATAAAAAAATACTTATTATGAAAGCGAATTATTTCTTTGGAGAAATCCCAGGAAAAGAAAAAACTGTATCTTTGACAATTTAATATAATTAAATTATGTAATCTAATATAAAATATAACTAAAGGTTTTTTGTTTTTTTAAGTAATTAATTTATTGGTAAAATGAATGAAAATGATAAATAGTTGGCTGATGTAGGGAAGCATCCTCTTCAACTTTTTATCGATATATTATGTAATACTAAGATATGTCAAACAATATGTATATTAAATTTCAATTCAAGCTGAACCTCCTTCCCTTGGAAAAAGAGGATTATGGATTACATTCTTTGGAAAAATTTTATGTATTGTTTGATCTTATTTTTCAAAAAATGATGAATGTTTAAATATATTTTGTATCTACTTTCAACCTTTCATTAATTCCTCTAGTTAATCTACCCCAAATACGAAGAATATCTTCTGAGTAAAATATTTTGATGCATTTTTTTATTGGTCATATACAATTTTTTTATATAATTTCTGAAGTTTATTAATGAGGTTTCAATGAATGTTATTGACGCATTTTGTTATTCATCTAATCTACTTATTAATCTGAAAAAAAGAGATAAAAAGAAGAATGTAAAATGTCTGTTTTTAGCAAACAAAATATCTTGCTTGATAATAATTAATTAATTTTGAAAAGCTATGCAATACAACTCAGGTCATAGAAAAAGCTCTAAAGTCAAACCTACTGCCATAAAAAAAAGTTCTATGGTCATTTTCGTGTTCTAAAGCTTGAATAAAAATAAGAAATTTGTCTTTAAGCCGATGGGTGAATATGTATTTGCATATTGTAATTGAGTTTTTACTTTTAAAAAAATCATCTAACTAATATTTTAGGTTATGAAAAAGTATTCCCACTCTTTACTGATGCATATAATATAATCTGTAATAACTACGATGAACAAATAAAATTTTATATAGCTAAGACATCAATTTTAATTTTGGTATAACTAAACATAACAAATATGCACTCGCTTGAATTGAAGTAACGAAGAAATAAGTAGAATCACCCTGTAATTAAACAATAAAAGATCTAAAGATAACAGTTATACAAACTGTCTGCAGCTTGTTTCAAGATTTTAATACTATTTTTTATTTTTTTTATGTATAAAAGATATATCTTTTTATTTTGATCTTTATAATACGCATATTTTACATCACTTGATAAAAATTAAGAAAAACGGATAATATTGATAAATAATTAGTCTCTCAATCAGAAAATCAATAAGGATTTCGAAGATGTAATATATTATTTCTATATAAATGACGGAAAGTCACACAGAGTATTGGTTGGGGTGTTATACTTAGAAGTCCTTGTGAGAAACTTCTAGAAGAATCAATCAGCGACAATATAGTAATTCCTTCCTACATCCTTGACAGATTAGGAGTGTGCATAGTTTCTCACATACGTAGCAACATGTACCTAATCAAATAAAACGTCATGATAAAAAGCTCCTCTCCTCCAAAATATTCTTCAAATTGCAAATTCAAAACACAAACTGTGTTACAAATAATTACAATTTTTTTATGACAAAAGAAAAAATTAGAATTATTCTCAATATAAATAAATATTTGAATCTATGCTCATATGCTCATTCTAATAAAATAATTATTACATACTTTTGTTATAAGTTTGGTCATACATGCTTAATAAAATTACAATCTCTATATTTGTAAAATAAAATGTTGGTTGTCTTTCTTACTTTTTTATCCAAATTAAACTTCTAACTTGTAGCTTTTAATATGATGAAAATTTCCAATGAATACTTTCATTTGCCTAAAATGGTTATAGGTGTATTATTTTTTAAAATACTGAATCAATAGTATCAAAAACTTGTGTTCAAATTTTTTAACAGGTGCATGTGTCAAGAGTACAATTATTAAAGGTTGAACAAGAAAATAAACTAATTTTAGTAATCTAGTTATTTCAAAAAGAATCCCTCACAGTAAGTGTAATATATTTTTGTTTTGTGAAATTGTCATCATTTTTTTTCTAAACTCTCACAAGGAGCACATTTCTAGGATAAAATTAGTAAAAACAATATCTCAGATGTATTATTTGCAATAAAAAAAAGTTATTAAATATATATTACGGAGAATAATTTTTTAATTTATTTATGTATAATATGTTTAAAGCAAAGATACTCTGAGAAAAAGCAATTCTTCCTTATCCACTCCCTCGTAAGTTATTGATTATTGTTTTTCAAAAAAGTCTGATTAGTAATATCATTTTAATGTATTTGTTTAAATAAATTTCATTTCAAAGTTCATACAAGGATAATTCTGCTAGTATACAGGGCGAAGACTCAAAAATTAAAAGTCATTTTCACTTTTACATATTTTTTATTTTATGTAATTTTTATGGCAAACTTTTGAAACCAAAGTTGGTAATTGAACAATTTTCAACACTTTTTATTAATTATGTCGCCCTCGAGTCTATATGATGGCTTCAAGGCGGGAACGAACAGCACAGCTGGCCTTGATGAATTCCTAGGACAAGTTGTTCCACTTCTCTGTGATCACAGTCTTCAGGGCATCGAGGTTCGTGTGATAACTCATGCTGGTCTTACCCGCTAAACAGAAGTCCATGGGATTCACGTCAAGTGAGGAAGAATTCAAGAAGTCGGCCGGCCAGAAGGCAGTGTTGACTTTATCGTTGGTGTTGAAGAAGTAGCATGGCATCTGGCTGGCTTCCGACGCCGCGACACCGAGGACCATGAGTCGGATGTTTGGTCCGGAAGATACCATCAACTTGAGCTCTTGATTCAGATAAGAAGTTATCATTTCTCCTGTTAAGAACACCGTCCACTGTGAAGATCTTTTTGTCGCAGATTAACTTGGTACGAAGAAGATCACACAACCTCTCCCGGTTTGTTTGTTGCTTGGATATTTTTGATGCACAAAAAAAAATTGAATTAAATTTTAGCTTTTCGTTAGATCCTTCGAATGGTGCTAGGTAAAAAATGTTTGAATAGAGGCTACACGGCCTCGAAGAGGATTTTTATTTTTATGTCCTCACCCTTTATATTAATATACATTTAATTTATAATATTACCTTCCCACTAATGTTATTTTAAACATGGAATAGTCACCATACTAGAGTAGTAATATATTTTTCCTCCTCCAAATAATGAAACTGTTAGCTGATATCTATAAATGATCTTAAATTGATAATATTTTAATATCATACTGCCATTTACTTGAACTCTACAATAATCAAAACCTTTAAAATTTACGAATCGCTTTGTTCAAGACTTTTTGCAAGAACTATGGCAGTAACAAGACCATGAACAAAAATTAAGCAATTTTGCATTGTAAAACAAAATTTAATTTCCATTCTTTGGTATCCTAATTGCTTTGGTCATGTCAGTTAGTTTAAGACAAGAACAAAAATAGGATTATTGAGATCAAGAGCTTTAAAAAAAAATTCAAGTCAAAAATATCGATAACAAAATAATCTTTATTATTTTATCGAATTTAATTTTTTTTACAGCTTTAATGAACTTCAACTTTATTCAAAAAGGCTACGTAGAAAACATAAATTTATCTTTATATACGAATAATTTTTTTTACTATTGATTAAGTTTATTAAGATATTTTTAGAAAGTTATTTTTTGTCCAGCAGGGCGAAATAAGCTATAGTTTTTTGATATTGTTCAACTTTTAAATCCTTATTTTTAAACTTTGATTATTTAAAAAAAAAAAATCATGACGTTATTATAAACTTATGATAATTATAAATGATGTAACCTGTATCTAAAATACTCTATATTGAAGATAACTCCAAAATAAAATTTTATAGTGAGTTATTTTTATTATTTACTTATTAACTTAAAATCTACAAATTTGTTAATGAAAACATGTTATGATCTAACTCTTGATATGCTGTTTAAAATTTACTTCCAGATAGGTTTGATCCTGTATAAAAATAATGTCAATCATGAAAGTTTAATAATAAATAAAGGATCTACATTGATTTCATTCATAGGTTATAATTTTTTTTTGAATAAATACTTTAGAGCGCTTGCCAATTTTGAGGTCAAAAACTGGAACAACGAAATATATTTAATGAATATGTAGCAAGCTAATTAAAAAATAATTCGAATATAATATAATTTGAATGAGAAAAAAGAAACAAAGCAAATGTTCATTTAATCACAAAGACATTTGATGTCAAAAGTCTCAAAAAAAGGTTCAAACTTTTGAAAGATGAAACCTATTTATTAACTCAATAAAACAATTCATAAATAAAAACTGTTCATTTCATAATCAAACTCTATTCCATGGTTTATTCCTCTTTCTTCCACTATATTCTTCTATTTATTTCGTCATAAAGTATTTCCAACCTATGGTAAAAGAGCCAAAAATGACTTGGCATCTAATACAATTTGAGATTATTTTTTGGAGGAGAAGTTGCTAGTAGCATGACTACTATTGAATTAAATCACAAGCACCTTTAAAAGGAAGGAAATTAATACTCTGACTTCAAGGAGAACTTATACTTGCAACACTCATCTTGTGTTATTCTCCATCTTTCATGAACTCACGCAATTATGAATACTTTGCAAATACCTTTTTCTAAGTAAAAAAAAAATATTGCTCATTTAGAGTAAATCCATGACAAATCAACAAGGGCTGTGAACCAAGGTTATTTGATTTTCTCCATTTTCAGATATGTCCTAGGTAACTATGTGTTGATAACTGAGCCAAATTTTTAGTTCATTTGCATGAACGGTTGTAAGAGATATTGCAGTTTTGGTTATGGTCCAGTTTCCAATATTATGGTCTGACTACAACGTACGCCGAAAACTAAAAGTGACATTATTGTGTCATGGAATAGTCATAAAGAAATAAAAATAAGCATGTCTCATCAGTTTTTGATGCAGATTTCGAAAAGAACCACCTTATTAGCTCTATAAAGGAAAGGAAGTGATCGATCATTACAGATATCGGATTTATTGAGCGCACCCCTTTTGTAGTCATTATCTCAAAACAGCCCAAAAAAAAATTCAGTTTTTTTGATGAAATTTTCATCTTCAAAGCCAAAAGTAACTGTCTGGAAAATATTATGAAGTAGAAATGTGTAGTTATTGCATAATTCAAGATGATACCTGTGTTATGTAGTTCACATGCACTAATTTGAGACTCTGTTATAGTGTATACATATATTAAATTATCTATTTTAATGAATATATTATGCATAGTAATTTGATTTTATATATAATGTAACTGAGTATCAAGCAAGAAAGACACGTCATTTTCTTTTTCAAAAAGGTATTTTAGTAATGCCTCGTTTTATGAAAATGACGTGTACTCATGTGTGATGCCAGGAAAAAATGGACTATGTCACCATTGGTGAGAACGTTTATAAGCAAAAACGATTGGTCTTGAGCAACCTTAAGGAATTGTATCTGTCATAGAAAATTATCTACCACACAAATCTTTTTTTCATTTTTTAAGTCAACCTTCAGATTGCATATTCAAAGTTCTGTTCTTTGCGACCAAAATTGTGTATTTATTCTCCAAGGAGCAAGTGGAACTCATTCTGTTTGTGTTTGTAAATACCATCAGAATACCAAATGTATTTTTCATCCACTGAGTCCTAACTTCACATACAAAGAGTTGCCGAAACAATTAGTTTGCTGCATCGATAAAAAGGACTCTATGCTTGACAGGTGTGAAAATTGACCTGAACAAGAAGATTTGAATAAATTTCGTACTGACATTTTTGCCGACTTTGATGATAGTTACTAAGTTTTCTTTACTCAATGGACTAATACTGACATATCGACTCTTTCAAAAATGGTTTCTGATGTACCATGCTTTATTATGAACCTAATTGAATCTTTTGAATAAATAAGACCTCATTCTTTCATTTCTAGCAGAAATCTAGATATTTAAATAAGTCGAAACAAGATTTAGATATATCTAGTGTTATCTTTTTGGGGGATTTTCCTGAAAATTATTTTTTTGCAGTTCAAGATCAGGTCCATAGTTTTCATTGGAACAACCTCATCTATGTACTCCATCCAGTTTTGATTTATTACCGAAATGAAAATAATGTTCTTTTTCACTTGTCGTACACCGTTGAGTATGATTAATTTCTTCATAGATGGATGTGCTGGACAGTACAAGATAGAAAAACACTTTTTAATCTCTGCCAGATTGACCATAAATTTGGCTTGGAAGCTCACTGGTACTTTTTTGCGACATCTCACGGGAAATCTCCATGTGACAGCATAGGTGGGACTGTAAATCAACTCTCTACAGCATAAATTCTAACTAGACCATACAACAACCAGACTTTGACAGCAGAAGATATGTTTAAGTTTTTCCAAATTCATATACCTAATGTGATATTTAAGTTTGTTCATCAGAAGGAAAAGAACCAACTCTGCATTTTTCATGCAGTATGCAAACATTGAAGATTCCATTCGTGCTAAACGATGCAATGAATATGTTGAATTTGCTCGCACTCACAATTTTAATGAAGTGTTCTGTCTGGAAGAAGAGATTGTTGTGGGATCATATGCTGCTGTAATGTATGATTAGTGGTGCTGGATTGCATTGATCCTTCAGAAAAATGATGCTGAATGTGATGCTCGAGTGAAATTTATGTACTCTAAAGGTCCATCACAATTTTTTCATTGGCCTCAACGCTTCACACCAAATGATTGTGCGCTTAAATTGATTGGAGTACCAAAAGTTTATATATGTATACCCTATAACAAGCTCTCAAATTAGTAAATGGTAAGTCAATCTTGAATTATGCAATAACTACACATTTCTACTTCATAATATTTTCGAGACAGTTACCTTTGGCTTTGAATATGGAAATTTCATAAAAAAACTGATTTTTTTGGGGTGTTTTGAGATAATGACCACAGAAGGGGTGCGCTCAATAAATCCGCAATCTGTAATTATCTATCACTTCCTTTCTTTTATAGGGGTAATAATGTGGTTTTTTCGAAATCTGTATCAAAAAATGATGAGATAAGCTTATTTTTATTTCTTTATGTCTATTCCATGACACAATAATGCCACTTTTATTTTTCGGCGTACATTGTAGTCAGGCCATAATATTGGAAACCAGGCCTTAACAAAAACTTCAATATCTCTAGAACCGTCATGCAAATGAACTAAAATTTGCCTCAGTTATCAACGCATAGCTCACTAGAACATATCTGAAAATGAAGAAAATCGGATAACCTTGGTTCAAATAGTTGAAAAAACATGGTGATTTGACATGGATTTACCCTTTTACCAATTATAAAATTTTTACAAGCGAGTAAATGCTGTGAATTTACAATTCCAGCTTTAACCCATTGACGATTTGTTTACTGGGTTTACACAAATATAATTGCCTAGATAATTATATGAACCATAAGCTCTTATTGATCATCATTTCCTTACCGACACATTAAGCAATCACCAAATGAATTGTAAGACACATAAGTTATGAATCATTGAAAATCAAAGAATAACTCTATAAAATTATTTTCTAGTATATTGAAGTAATACCGGATTAAACCAAAAAAATATTTTAACTTTTACAGTCCTTTATCCAATATCCCTTATCAAACATAAATAGAAACTATCAAACAATATGTAAGTCAAAATCTAATATAATCAGTGAAAACATTTTATCCAAATTTATTAAAGTTCAAAACGGTTTTTATTTTGTCTTTTTATTATGTTAGATATTCAAATTTCTGATATTTAACAATAATTTGTTAAAGCTTTATCAAAATTTATATAATTAGAAGGTTATTTACAAAACATTAAAATATCATATATAAATTTGTAAATGACGTTAGATGAGGATATCTTATTATCTATAAATAAATACATCACAAAAATTGTGAGGGAGGACATGGCTATTTGACTGATTATATATTTATAGTGTTACTTTCAAAAAAATTATCTTCTCCATCAGTTTCTAATATATTATCACCGCAACAGTAATTTCAAATGCTTAATTATGAGCTTGGATCCCATTTATGGTTCAGGATGTATCAATTTGAACTTGATTAAAAATACAAATGTTTAATATTAAATGATATGTAACATTAATAAGCATTATAATTTAAAGTAAAACTCTAAAAAGATACCTTTAAAGTTTGAAGCACTGCCCCTCGCTAAACCTTTTATATTTCCTAAAATTTCTTCAACTCCAAAAATATTATTTCACAATAATACAAGTGATAAAAATAACAATCGTAAAAAAAACATGAATGTTCACAACATAAAAGGGTTTTAAAATACTTTGCCCCTCAGAAGAGGAGGGAAGTATTTTTATAAATCTCAAGGTAGAAATTATAACAAGTAAATTTTTTTATCAATTTATCAAAAACCAAAATCTTACAAAAAAACACTTGTGTTTATTTATGTATCATTTATATCCAAAACTTTAATTTGATTTGAACATGGATGTTTTTGTGACAAAAAGTATATAAATATAGCAACGTAGCTCCTGGTATTATATGTACGAACCTAAAGTTAAAATTCTTCAGTAAGTCGTCCGAGGGGAGGTCTTGGTTATGACTAGTATAATAACATGAGGACTGAGGAGTATTATTATTTTTTTTAGTTACGTTGTTGTGTTTTTATGTATAATTTTTTGATACTGAGTAGGTCACTTTGAATATTTGACCTGTTTTTATCTGATAACGAATTGCTACTTTTTGTAACATTATGTTATATACGTATTTGTATATATTTTTTAAATAAGATATTTTCTGACCCTCACCGTCTCCCCCCCTTCCACCCCAAAAAAATATAGCTTGGAACATCATTCATAAGATTTATTTTATGATCGACGATTAAGTAAACATTTATTTATTAGTATGACTTTTGTTTTTATATTACTTATAAATTTCTTGTTCTTCGTTAGTTTATTGATAGTTACAGTAATTTTAGGATGAATTATTTTAAAGGATTACAGCTGTTTGAATAGGAAATAAGTTATTTAAAAAATAAATACTTAACCTTTGTCAATAAATACGAAGTAAATAAGTATTTTTATTATAAAAATACATCTTGAAACAAAATACATTAAAAAAGAACAGAACAGCATGATCAGAAAGGGCAATAAGAAAAATTAAATTTTAATTGTATAATAATTCAACATGGGTATTAAATGTCTATTTTTGTTGAATATACTATCACTGAGTAAAAATTGATTAACACTAGCTAAGATTACTCTATGAGAGACAAATTGGAGAATAACATAAAATATATAAAAAGTCTAACAAATTTTAAATTATAGTTTTTTTTCAAAAAAAATAATACTTAATTCTATTAAACGTTTAAAAAATGATATTTTCGAATTTACTGTATTTTTTGGGAATTTGCATGTCACCTTTTAAATACGACATTAGTTTTTCTCGTTCATGCTCAGATTCTACAGAAAAGAACAATAATTGTTATGTACCTTTTCCTTTTTTTAGGATTCAAAATTTTTGTAAGGGCTTACTGTGAAGATATAAATATAATTCAAAAATTATGTTGATCTATGTCATTTTTAAATCGTCTGTTATTTTCATTTATAAAAAATATCAACCTCATAGAGAAAAAATTAGGTAATACTTGTAATTAGAGACTACAGCTTTACTAAGTTTAGTAGTATTATTAAATATTTGTAAAATTTTACTGCTGAAAAAATTTTCTTATTTTCATTTTTTTAATTGTTCTACAATCCTATAGAATAAAAAAAACATAAAATGGTAACTTTTCTGAATTGTTATGAAGCTTTATTTATATTAATCTCTTTATAATTGGATACATTTTTTTGTAATAATTGGAGGATATAATATATGCTTTTAATTATCATAACAAAGTATAAAGTTAACAAAAATTAATTAATTAATAATAAATTATGCAACGCAAGTACTTTTGAAACACTCACAAATTAGATTACTTCAATTAACTTTTGTCTTTTACATGCAGGGCACACATTATATAAATTTTTTGTGGTGAGTCTCTACAAAGCTTTTTAATTGACAAAATGCAAATAATGTTGTTTATATGCATAACATATAATTAGTGACAAAAATTATGTGTATTTTGGGCATTAAAAAGAAATAGAATATTAAAGAGGAATAGGAGAAGTAAATAAACAAGGACATTGGCAAAAAATACTCCAAAGCCTATTTGTAATTGTACTCGGAGTCAAACAAAGATTTATAATTGTAACTCCAAAACAAACCCTGAAGGGTACTCAACGTCTTTTATTAGCACACAAGGATATACAATCCAATTTGGAATAAAATGTAATGTAGCAGGAAAGAAAGTTCACTATTCAGCAGATAAAAATAATAAAAACAGCTAAGAAACAAAAAAAAAATATATTCTTCAGATTACCAATTCTAAAAAACCAGCTATCTAAAATAGACACATGATGTGCATTACTAAACATTACGCTATGCGACAACATTTTTGTCCGCCGGCTAAGCTAAAAATTTAATACTATAATTTAAGCCGTAAAACACAAAAATGGCCATTAAAATCTAAAGCAGATATAGGTTTAGAATTTATACTATAAATTTGATTTTGAAATATATAACAACTTAAAAAGAATTTTCCTGAAAAAAAAGAAGTTAGCTTTTGATTGACTTTTTCAGTTAAACTTTACATTTGTTTATGGATATATAAAAAATAAGGAGTATAAGGTTGAATAAAAAAGGTTCCGAAATGAAATATAGTTAAGTAGACTATTTGAGTAATAGTAATAAGTAATTAATATTTTGGAAGCTAGAAGAATAATCTCCGTTTCATATTCTTCATGTTCAATGTATTTTATTAGCATTTTTTATAAAGATTTAGTCATCAAATCGACTTTTATATATATTTTATTTCTGATCTTTTTTCACTCATCCTTGCATTGCTTATTAATCAAATATTCCATAAGAAAGTTAAAAGTTATTCTTAATTTTAGTTGAGTTTGTATGATTATACATCTTTCTTAGGAACTGCATTCACTATTAAATAATTAAACATTTATCTTTCATGTTGCAATGTTTTTATCAACTATTTTAACTTGTTTTCCCTCCAGAGATTTATTTGCTGTCTTTTTTTTAAGCTTAAAAATTAGTTTGAAATTACTTGAAAATTATTTATGTTGTCATTTTTATTTTATTTTTCTGCATTCTTGTGTATTATTATTTCCCATCGATGGAGAGGAAGCTGAGGAGTATTATTCCTTGACAGACGTAATCATGGAGCCACGAAGGGAGTTCTTATTTCTTATTCTTTAATGAGTATATGATGTTTTGTATTTTGGAAATGAACCACATAATCTTACACTTATCCTTATATTGTGAGGACGTTAAAATGAGCCAATCCAAGGGACTCAGTCTTGCCTCAAATTTCATCTAGATCTCTTCTTTTACCATCTCAAGGATTGGGGTAATTTTGTCACATTCGTAGAATAGATAGATCGAGGTCCCAACTCCTTATGGGAAATGTAACGATTTATCTCTGTAAGATCTTCATGGAACTTGTTTGTGAAAATACTGGACGTTCCAATTATACATCAACCTTTTTTGACGTGTATTGGATTCTTCAAAATGACGTTTGGATCCGCATGTTCTATGCCATTCGCTAGTACTAAGCCGTTCGAATCTTTGCCTTGCGATAAATAAAGGATCTTTCTCTTCAGGCACAATACTTACACTCGAAGCTTGCTTAATCATTTTGTTTAGAATAACTTCTAAGGCAATAAAAGCTGGGATCGAAGAGCGGAATAATTAATTTTGAAATTTCGTACAGAAAACATCCGCCGTGTTGAAGGAGTAGAAAGAATTTATTTAACACAGGGCTTCCATCTGATATTTATTGACCTGCAGATATATATTTATTTTACTTCTAAATATAATTATTAATCGAATGTACAATATAAAAATTTGATTATTAAAAAAGACTCCAAAGGTCAAACATATCCGGTGAAGTTTTCAATGTTCATTTTCTTGTTCTTCAACTGAAAAAAAATCCCGTCATTCTAGTATTTTTATCGGGCGGGCGTTTCAATACCTAAATCTTGTTGCATAGTGTAATTGTAATTAGATATTTACCATTTGCCTGTTCAAGCAACTTTTCTGAAATTTTTTCACATGTCTACAGGCATATTTGTGGAAGTTTTAATGAAAAATAAATGTAATTAAAAAATAACAACTTTTCAAATGTAATGCCCATGTGATATTCAGCGTGCGGGTATTGTTTAACGTTGGATTCTGATTGCGTACAACAGCTGTACATGCACGGGTAGTGTGTTGTTTGCTGTTTTAGCAGCTAGCCATAAGTATTTGGTGTCATTTAAAAATTAATAGCATCGATCAACAGTGTATTTATTTCACAATCACATCATTTATTTTATTCACCTTTCATTTGTCATTGTTTTTTATTAAAATCGAAAGATTAATTTTGGAGAAAGTCCAATTAACAAAAAATCGTGTTGATTGTTAAATAGCGTTTGTACCTTTATATATATAGAGTACATAAACGTGTAAGTTAAAAATATTATTTATACGTCCAATGACCTACTTTAACATCACAATTATAAATATATTCTGTAGATTTACATAAATTGTTATATCGTATATAAATTCGTTCTGCCAAAATAAAGTTTATAACCAGGATAAGACGATTGTGATATACAAATATAATATTTGCTCCATTTGTACCAAGTCACCTAAATATGCATTTAAAAAAGTAAAACAAAGTAAACTTTCATATTTTTCTGTCATTATTGTGTATCACCGTGAATTATAGATAAGATTAACTATCCTTTGTATTATTTAATTCTGTAGTTTTGAAGAAGCTTCTCTTGTCTGTGTATATACCTGATAGATTGGTGATTTTTTCCCTGAGGCTGAGCGCAAATATACATTAGAATACTTGACCAAATATTAAGCAATTATAATATAATTGTAGATCAATATCTGTCTGATTTTGAAGAGGATACTATAAGTCTTTAAATGAATTTTTTTTTTCATGAAAATTCAAACAAATATTCAATTTAAGTATCTGACCATGGATTTGTACAAGTTTGCCATTTATAAAAAAACACCTCACTGAAAGTACAAAGGGAAGTTAATATTTTAAATCATGATTGTCGCTCTATTTTAAATGTAAGAAAAAAAGTTCCTTTCACTTGAAAATTTGGAATACAAATAAAAACTCTGTGTGATGTAACAAAATATTCTAATATTTTCTAATTTACAAAAACAAATTTGACAAAAAATACCAATTAAAATAATTTACTAAAATCTTAACAAGACCCCACTTTTGCAATTTTAATTCGCTTTCTATACTAAAATGAATCACACAAGCTGATTGTCATGATTTGTCATAAAGAAAGAAAAATATTTGCCTTTTTTTTAAGAATTTAGCTATAAAAGAAAGAACCAAGGTAGCAAGAAAAAATAAGACTGAATGTAGAAAATGTGAAAACCAAACATTCTGTTTTTGTATTATAAAAACAAAAATTCATTGTGACATTAAATATTGTTTTCAGTTTTCTATTTTATTTAACTTATAAGTACTCTTTTCTTGGGATATAAGAAATCATGCCCAATGTACAGACCTTTACAGATACATTTGAACAATGTTTATAGCCGGCAAGACCAACAACAGCTTGATATTAATAAGCAACTTTTTTTCCAGAGAGGTTTGTAGGGTGTATTTATAACTTTCCGATAAAAAAACCAAAAAACATTACATTATGAGAATGGAGTACCAAAGAAGATCTGTTGTGATCGAACTCTATTGCTCAGGACACTCTGCCTCAGACAAAAATTATACTCCTGATGTACCCAAAAAGTACCGTCTCCACCATCATAAAACACAGGTATGTTCATCAGGTACATTCCCAGTCACAAGAGTAACAGAAAGGGTACCCTCATATTCCTGGCTCGACTAAAGAGATCAAACAAAGCTGAATCAGGTAAGTTCATGTATAATTTACTTATTTTCTTTAAAGGTGTGCTGACAAGAAGAAAAACAGCCGGAGTACATATGGATATGTAAAGAAACTTCTGAAGTCCACATGGTGTTCAGGACGAAGAACCCAGCCGCTGTGATGGTCCTGGTGTCATTATTAGTGAGGGTCACGTCATGCAAACCTACTTATTCAAGCCCAACCAGAAGGTGTACCAAGATGTCTACTTGGGCGTTGTCCCAGGATGGAGAAAGTGGCTGGAAGCAGAAGGTAAACCTTCCAGCAGGACTCCACCACCACCCATAACGCCAATATTGGGCAGATATGTCTTAAGGACAATGTGCCTCATTTTTGGGCTTCAAGACCTGGCTCGGCTGTGAAAGTTGGAGGGGAGAATTGTGAAATCTTCTGTAAAATATGTGTGGTGGCCCTAAAGTCGTCCATCAGGTCTGCAGCAAGCTCCTTAGACGCTGTGTAGATCTCAAAGTCCGTTCACGATTTCAATTCCCACGTGGAGGCTGTCTTTGATGAATAACAAAATTAAAACTTACTTCCTGCTCATTTGTTATCAATTGAAGTATTCCCCAAGACCATTCATTGTTGATCTTGGTGGCTTAAACGTGATCAAATGTATCTGCACAGCCATGGAATTGAGAGTGATAAAATCAAATTTTATGGTATGGGGTATCACTGGAACCAAAAGATAAGCTATCACAAGTTTAGGCATTTAAAAAGTTGTTAAATGTAAATAAAATCGTTGTATTACAATTAATTTTCCGGTATCCCCTACCCAACTGTCCGTTTTGTTCGAAAAGGTTTATGCATGAAGTAAACTTTTTTTCGTTAATGCTTTTTGTTTTTATGATGTATTATATTCTTAAAATTAAGGCTGTCATTTCCGAGTACAATAAATGTTGCAAATCGCTGTATTTAGTAAGAAAATGGATGAACAAAGATAAAAATCACTAATGAAAAGAAAATAATTCAGATAATTCATTATCCTAACTTCAATTTAACTTTTTGTTTAATAATGTGGATAACATAAAAGTTAAATATAAAACAGTAGTCGCTATATTTAGTTAATCTCTTTTTGATGATATACAATAAATTGCCCATTCAAATAACAGTGATAAGCATAAATAGGAAGCTAGAAGTACAGGAAATATAATGCCGAATCCTCGAAAGAAAAATAATTTAAAATAAAAATGCATCGTGTTTTTTTTTTTGGCAAGATTGACCTTAGTATTAAATAAAAGAAAGAAGAAATGATAGCTTCTTATAAAGAATATATATTATACAAAAGAGGAGTAAATAATAGTCATAAACAAAGATAGACTATGAAAATATTATTTTTATTCGCTTTAAAAGTACAGTGTTTGGACTTGTAACATTTTTGATTTGAAACTAAAAATGAAAAGTAACTGTAAAAAGCATTCTCATAATTTTTTTTAAAACTAAAAACAATATAGAAAAAAATTTGTGATGTTCCCAAAATAAATATATTGATCATATTTCACCAAAACGTGGACAAGCACAGAAGCGAGATAACTACTATCTGTGCTGGAAGATTAGAAGAGCTTAGAATCAATAGTTGGCGTCCTATCTGATGGTTGTAACACCAATGTAGCAATTTTTGTTCGGCGTGGTGAAAATGCTTGAACTTTCCCTTCATAGGGAACTTCAATGGGTGTTGTGGTAAGTGCGTATGAATGAACTGACATGGAAAGATGTATTCAAACAAATAGATACTGAACAGCACGGACCAAGTATTTATAAGCGCCTAATAAGGCAATCCCTAATTGCAGAGTAAAAATATGCCAGTTGTTCATTTTAATGCTGTTTTAAGACAAATATTGCATTGGCAATTCAGTCTCGAAATATTCCTCCAGGTTCCTACTTGGGTCTTAAGTCACCAGGAACCTTGCACGAAGAGAAATGGGAGACGAAAACAACTAAAATTTTATGAGATTTTATAACTAAGAGAGACAGATACAAGAGTGGCCAGAAATTGTTGATTTAGTCAAAACATACTGTTTTGGCTACCCTCTTTCCTAAATTGTTTCGTCCTTGACTATGCCATTTAATGTTAGGTCGAAAAGAGATCCTGTGCTACCCTTCACGGAATTTGGATGACCTCGAGCAATACTGGGGAGTTGTGTCCGAGGCATTAATCAAGAAGTGCTTCGGCGCCACTAGTCCATGGGTAGAACCCATTGTATCAGCCTAGGTAAATAATTTATGGAATCGTCTTAGCTCAAGGACAACACACTCGGGAAGAGTTATTTTGGTGAATTCAATGTATGTACGTTCGCGCCCAGGTGATTCCTATAGAAAGAAATATACTTTATGTGTATGGATTTCACTACAAGATTCCTAGTTTAGATGAAGTAAATGTAATAATATAATGTTTACTCATAGTTAATCAGTTCAAATATTTATCCAACCAATTAAAGGAACATTGAAAAAAAATCATTTGGAAAAATAAAAAAATATATCAATAAAGAAGTCTGTGGATAATGTCTCAATGTTGTTATCCTTTTCATTCTTACAAAAGTTTCTTATTTTTTTTTATTACAAACTAATTAACATTTAAAGTTATAAAAACAATTTAAAAAAAAATCCAATATATAAGTATATTACTGGCATACAGTGTTAACTTTTTGGCAGAAAAAGTAAATAAATTCGGGAATAAGGCGTTCCTTTGCCAATTACAATGATTAGAAGTGGTTTATAAACTTACTCTGGGTAATATTGACATATTGCACAGCTTGAATGCTGATGAAATACATACATATACATTACACACAAAGACAAGTAATTATTAATTCAATTTTATACGCTTTAAGAAAAGTTTTGTGCAATGAGAACATTGTGGCATGTTGTAAGAACCATCAGCATCAGTAATAACATTGATATTTTTTGTCTTCGTAATCGTAAGTTATTATTAGTTTTAATCAAAGTTTCGTCAGTGTCATAATGTTATCTTTGTTAGACATCGCCATTGGTTCGTCGACCTTTTATTTGTCTTTATTTCGTCTTTGTCTCATCTTTGTCTTGTCTTCGTCAGTTTCGACTTCGTCAGAGTTTTGTCTTCGTCAGATTTTTGTCTTCATCAGTTTCGTGTTCGTTTCGTCTTCCTCATAATTTTTTTCAGATTTTCGTCTTCGTCATGAAAAAAAGCTTCGTTGACAAAATGGTTTTGTCCTCTCAGGCTTGACGAAGTTAACACTGCTGGCATACGTTAACATTTTCTGCCTTTTTATGTAAGCACAATGGGTTTCCCTGTTTTTCCCTTTCCTTTTTCCCCCACCTCCCACACACAACCATCCAGGGTAAGCGTACGTATGTATGTAGTGGTTGTATTTGGAAGGATAAGTAGGAAATTTAAAAAAAAAGGAACACACACTTCAGCGGCTATAACATACATATTATAAAAGAACTAACTACTAATTATGATTCTAAAATAACACAAAAACTGAATAGATAAACATTAAGGGAAAAAAATAATAATAAAGTCCACAACATTGTCGTCACATTAAAGGAATTGAAGGTTCGTCTTTATTAGCGATAATTTAAGCTCGTTGAGAGCCACCTTCGCTATTCTTGGTGAAGGGCAGTCACCTCTAAAGCGCGCGGCTGAGTTTTCTCTTTTTGTTTCTGATAAAAAAAACTTATCAAAGCTTCAAATCGACGATGGACTTATTTAAAAACTGTGGGAAAGTGTACCATTCTACGATTCATGCATTTTCCATCTGTTAGTGTTTTAAAAAGTTTTATTTTTAAAATATGAAACGCATGAATGAAATGTTTGCAAGATAATTTTATTATTTGGACCTACGGCCAAATAGTACAGACAAAAGTAAGGCCTTTAATTATGCTCTTTTAAATACAAAAGCGCTAATTGCTCACTAATTAACCAATGAAGAAGAAATTTAGAACAAGGACGTAAGACGAATTTTAATTTTGTCCCCCGCCAGCTATGAAGTGCTCAATATGAAGATTTCCCATTTTGACAACACTGATTGGTCATGGGCAGGCTATATCATTTGCTTCTTAGATACTTACTCTGCAATCCATTTAAAAACCATCGCAAGGTTGTAGGAAGATAAAAGAGGTTTCAATGTGGCAAAAATAGTTCTTAGATTTTGTTTTTGTTAGGTAGTTGGTATTTTTTAATTATTTTTGTAAAGTGTGTATGTTGCTTATTTCTTAGTTTTATAACTTTATCATCGTTATTATTGGAATTTTAAAGTGTTGTTTTTATATTTTTATATTTACGTGTGATTATAAATATTTACATTTTTATTATTATGTCTTTTGTCCAAAGGTTTAACTTAAAACTAAAATGTGTGTATAACATAATATCTTAACCTTTTTTTTTAAACATTTATTAAAGTAAAATATTGTATTTTTTTATTTTTAGATTCATTGTGTAGATTCTTTTTCAATAAGACGATGACGAAAAATTTTAACTTAAATATTTACTATACATAATTAAGCAATGAAAACCAATTCCTTCACTTTAAATAATATTGTTTTCTTTTTTTTTTACAAGAAAATGAATCTGAATAATTCAATTCAATTTTCAGAATTTATTTTCCTTTAAAAATTAACATTAAAATTTTTAGTTCTAAGATTAATCTTGACAATAACACTACTATTTATAAACTTTGATTAAAACAACAAAGCACTCAACCTTTGGTTTGCACTTTTTTCCTAACTAACAAAAAATATTTATCAAAACTGTGAAACTCCCTGTCAATTTAGAAGGAAATTTTGGAAGCCATTTAAGATTTAATTTGTGTTAAATACAGAGTGATTATTTTAGATCCCAAACTTCTTTAGACCTCAAAATCTTAGCAACTCTGATATTTATGTTTATGAAAGTGCGCTAATCAGATTAAGCTGAGAAAAGTATTTAATAAAAAAAATATATTTTACTTAACTTAAATTTATGTTATCAGATCCGGTGTTATGCTAGAAGTTCGGATAATTTTAACCATATTTATTCCGAAAAAAAAAGAAAAAACATTTATAAGATCTTTTATATTTTTGCCAAATATTTTTAATTTTTCATAACAAAGGGAATGTCACATCTTAGCTCACTAGATCTTAACTCATTGGACTCATATGTATAGCGCATCTCATCAAGGTCTGCGCTTGGTACAGGCCAAGTCTGGAGGCTGTGGTTGAAACTGGAGGTGGTTGGACATATTTTAGGGAATTGCTGAATACATTTTTTGGAAATAAATTTTAATATAGATTATCCTTATTTTTTTGTTTTATACCAGCCCCTCTCCCCCCTTCGCCACGCTGTATTATACAATTGATATGTAAATTTTATCAATATAGTTTTGGATGTTCGAAAATACTATTCCTCGTCAGAAAATAACATTTTTTCCCCCTTCTAATTTCGTTTAAAATAAGACAACGTAAAATATCTTAATTATTTCTAACGGACTTTAAGTCAAAAAATTATGTAATAATTACTTATCCGCTGATAAAATAATAATGTATTTCTTGAAAAATTATTTAACATATAAATCATATTTATACTTTGTTATAACGAATAATATTTTTGAAATTACAACCCTTTATTTTATTCATTTAAAGATATTTATTGGGCATTTATCAATTGCTGTATTCTATTAATATGTAAGTAGTTTAATAAAAGTAATAAGTTTTATTGATTAATTCTGAAGAAATTTAAGTTAATTTTCCAAATAATATCTTTCTCTTTTACGATAAGGTATCATTTATATGTAACAATAACAAATTGTATCAAATTTAAATTATTCAGAACCTGTATTATAGTTATTCCCATTGACTAACATATTTTTGAACATCAAATTTCTATTCCAAATCTATACACAAAAAACAATAAAAATATTTCCTCAAAAGAATACCATAAGGGCATCAATATTTTTCTTCCTTGAAAGCAAGAAACAAAGTAATGATTTTTCCTACATCTGACATTGAATTTGTATAAAAAATTGCAGGAAATTTATGTACAGAATAGATGCCCTAAGTATAATCTCTGGTAACTAATATTTTCTGTACCACAACTTTTATCGAATTGCTTTAAGTCTTTTGAAAATCCTTCAGTATAAATGCAAATTTTTGCTGTTGTAAATATACATTTATTTTTTTCTAAATTTTGCAATTTTCAAAAAAAAGTTTTTGTGAATTTTGTTAATTTGTTCGCATGTAAGTCGTTCTTTTGCTTTTTAAAATTGCTACTTATGTATGATATGTCATATGAATATCATAAAAATTAGTGCGTACTTTTTGATACCTAAAATTTGTTAAAAGTAATTAATATAGATTCATGGATGTTTCTATCAAAAATGAAATTAAAATCTTTTTAACCATAATAATCACAAATTATATCTTGATGATTCTCTAAACTAATGTTGTTGATATAATGATTCAAAGAATAATGTATTTCCTCCTTTTCTTAAAATCAATCAAGTGTATTTAAAATTTTTATTCATTTCTAGTAGTGAAAAATGTATGAAATAAAAAGGAAAATACTTGTAATATAATAGTGTAATTTTGAGTATATCTGGACTATGTATCATGTAATAAAATTCCATGAATATTTGGGATAAAAAATTTTAACAATACATTAACAAAGTGAAAAAAGAATGTTAACTAACGGAGGATTAAGATGCGCTGGGATTATAATTAATAAAATAAGATTGGCTGGTGGCTATGCCACCCATGACTTGTGCTCATCCAAAGGCTGATACAGTGATCACAAAAGTTATCAGTATTATATTATTTGCCCGGAAAAGGGCTCTGTAATAAGGACGTCAGGACTCGAGGATTTCGTAGACGAACAATTAAGGGTTGTTAAATCGTTCTGTACTATTTAATTTTCCGCGTTGAGACGTCAACAGAGAGTGATCGATAATACTTCATATCTCATATACTGATAGATGTATAGGAGGAAAGAAAAATGAGGGAAAGGAAAAGAAGGGAAAAAAGTCTAGAAAAACTCAAGTGCAAATATTTTTCACTGGAGAGCAAAATTTGACAAATAATTTGGGGAAAAAAGATTGTCCACAACGAATATTGTTAATTTCAAAATTCCACGGGCTCGGTTAACCTATGTTAATTAACTACTTATTTGATTACCTGTAACGTTAATTACAAATGTATGAATGCGATAGTAAAGAAAATATTGGAAAATTAGCTCGTCCAATCGAAGTAGGACTCTTTTTCTCCAAATGGAATGTATTGGTACGAAATATTCCAACGCAATGGAATAACTATTTGTAAGAGAATTCTTCTTTTAATCCACAAGTTGCCAATTTTATTAAGAATATGGAACAAGAATCAAGATAATGTCGAGGTTGTAAATTACTTGATGGACAGAAATATTATGGCTTGATTGCATTAGTCCCTTATTTTTTCCCTTGGATTGAGATAATGTGTTGCAGATTACATTTACCTCGAAAAGCAAGAAGATAAATTTTTTCACAAATTTTTGGTTTTCTGTTCTTCCGAATATATTTAATATACTATAGATCACCCTTCATAGTTTTATATTCTAATATAAGTATATTTTGTATGTTTTATTTATAACGATGACTTCAATAAATGATAAATGATGTTAAACAAAAAAGACTAACTAACCGAGGATTATATCCGAAATATATACCTTGTATGTAAACTCTCTCTTTCCCCCTTAATTCATTCCCCACCTTTTGCTTTTTTACAAGTTACTCTTGTAGTTCTCCGTAGATTTTCTTTTTCTATTTGTAAGACGCTCTCTTATGTTTTTCTTTCTTCACAGTCCTTCCTTTTGAAGTAGTAGTTGTAGACAAGAACTGAAATGTCCCTAGTGTATATATTTATCCATTGATTGAAAAACTGATTCATTTTCTAAGTCCCACATATCAATATGCCCTATTTTTGGAAGTCATCACAATCAGTGGATGAAGAAGTCGAGGAGTTTCGTCGAAAGAGTGTACGACTCCGAGATGGAGATTTTTTACATGGGGAACTTCGAGTTGAAATAGTTGAAGCAAACGATTTGCCCGATACAGATAATTTTTTATTTAATATTAAAAGATGTTTTGGACAGGAAAAGGATGTGACAGATCCTTATGTGACAGTGTATTTGGACAGTACACGCATCATTTCAACTTCGGTAAGACATTACTTTTATGATCATGGGAAGAAAGTCACTTTTTTTGATATTTTACTTTTTGGACGAGGAAATGAGAACACTTTTACCATAATGTACTCTGTACATAAAATATAATGATGCATTATTTTCATTTGCAGTTAGAGATGTAATAACATCACCTAGAATTAAATAAAGATATGTGACAAATCCTAGAGTAAAAACTCGAATTTAATATATATACAAATACTATATATAAAAAAAAATTCTTTACGTTTTATCATATATAATATGCTTACATGTCCGTTCACAAAATATCCTTTCTTAATCTGGTCTAAAAATTGTATTCAATCATATTTCTTAGACCATTACTTCTCAACCACCTTACAAATTTATATATTTCATTATTATATTCTTTTGTATTCTAATAAGGTTGTTCAAGACTTTTCATCGATTTTACCCCCGCATTATTAGCTTATAGCCTACATACTTTAAGGAACGCATGAATATATCTGGGATATTAATTATATTTTGGTTTTTTAATAGTTGTAATGTAACCTTTATTTATAATCAAAAATAATTCTTTTATTCACTAATTTTATTAAAATTACAAAATTATGCATATTTTACGTGATAGGCTTAAAAGCAATGGGATGAATGACTACATCACATCCCTTAAATCTTTAAAAATAATTATTTTGATCTGGGTGTGTTTCTTCACAAATTTTGTAACTATGTTTTTATGACCCATGAATTATATCATATAGTGATGGAGTTTTCATGCTTGAACCATCATTAAATTCAAGAACCAATTGTAAAAGGCCCAGTACTATTTCTTTGTTCTTATTGATACTCTGTAGTTGGCTAATTTTTTTTTTATACCCTACCTATCCCATAAAAATTGAATATTTGATTATGAAATTTGGGCATGGAATAATTGATTTCCTCTTTTGGCATTGACTATTTCGGTTCACAGATCTAACTGACCCAGGCCATATAAAGTTTGAGCCAGCAATTACACCTTTCCTTCCAAGATTACAGCTAAATCTTGATCTATGTAAGTGTTTTTCATATATCCTTTCTTCATTTTGGACAGTGGTTACTTTCTGGTTAAATCAAGTCCTTCAACAAACAATATCAATATAAAACCCATTTTTCTATACTATCTGAAATTTGTTGACCGACAATGATTTATCAATATGGTTTGATATTGAACAATACCAAAATTTATGTTTTACAACATATTATTGATCACTCAAGACGATTTGAAACATTATTAATGATGTAAGAGAAGGACAGTAGTCACTTTAAAAAAATGTTTGTTTTTTCCTCACTGTTCGTTGGGCAATAATTGGATAAGTGTTCAAATTGATACTCAAATTGATGTAGTGAATTAATGTAAACAAATCTAATCTTGAGTAATTTAGAGAAAAGTCATTTTTTTTGCGTGGGAGATTCCACAAGATAAAATATAGGTAATTTAAACTGTACATTAATTAAAAAAATAATTCTGTTAAATTTTTGTTATATCTAAATATTAAATAAAAGATGACAAAAAAAAAAATAATAATAAACTCTAAACTTTTATTCTAAATTAAAGACATTATTTCAAATATTTTTAGCCTATCTTTTGTCACAAAGTTAATACTATATTTTAATAAATTTATTATTCCTATTTTCAATCGAAAAAACAACACACAATATGTACCTAAGTTAGAAAGAAAATTGTCCATAATAAAAAAAGAGCTTATTTGTTTAATTATTGCTTTGCAGATTTTTTTCAAGGCCATTAAACTTTTTTGCTCTCTTTTTACCAACTATTTATTTTCATTTATACATATTCAATAAACAGCTTTTTAAACTGTTTCTTCTCTGTCAAAATAGTAAGAAAAGCACTCAATTATATACTGAGGACATGTGAAAAATAATTTTGTTTGTGTAAGGGAAACAACTTAAATCATTGGACATTTCTTAATTTGTGGTAATAAGATATTATATAATGTTAAGGCAGTGTTTTTGTCTTCGCGAGAACGACATTACTCCCAAATTAGGGAAGTATTGTCAAACACATCCCGAATGAATAAACATATGGATAAACAAACGAAACACTATATTCATCCCATTATCTTGAAAGTTGTAGAGTAGAATTATTCATTTATATTTTCATATAATACATAGTAGGGTTTTTCATTTCCTTTGAGCGGGGTACTGTATGAAAATAATAATTACAATGATTTTTTTTTTTTTTTTGGGATATTTTAAGAAGAAACAACAAATTTGAGCTTTCTTCTCAATTCTTATTTTCTTCATTTTTATTCTCATCTCTACTTGTGCAATGTTTAAAATTTCTTAAATCTTTTTCGGGCACACATAGAATTTATGTATAATAATAAAATAATAACTTCGAACTGTTGTTTCATGTCATGATGGGAATAAATTTGAATGATATTTTAATCATGAAGTTACCAAAAACAGTCGTGTGCCCAAAGAGGACCAGCTGTATTCCCTTTATAAATGACCATCACATCATCAAATGCATGTTTAGGAGTTTGAGGTTCACCCCTGAAACCGAATTGGGGAAGCCAAATAAAAATGGTCTATTTCTTTTTAGTTGAATAAACTTTGAGAGAAACGCCAACACGTATTTTATGTTTTTAATTTTTTAATCTGTTTGGATTTCTTCATTGATTTACAGCTCTAATCATCAAAGAAAAAATCTAAATTAAAGTTTCATTGACTTAGAAACATGTCGTCTTATTAGCTAAATGTGTATCTTGAGTTTGTTATGTTGATATAACGAAAGGTTTTTTTTGGGGTCATTAAGCGACAAAATATAGTCACATGGCTATTAAAGGGTTAACCCATACACACATCACATCAACAGTAATATGTGAGGTTTTTTGTCTTGATTCCTAGTCCTGAATTCCTTTTTTCCGAGAATCAAATGTTTATTTGATGTAGTAGATATTGGTTTATATTGATGAAAAGGTATGTATGGATTATAAAAGGGAACACAAGAGTTTAGTAGTAAAGTTACATCATTCAAAACATTTTGGTATTAGTTTAAGTAAAAAGTTATGTGAGTTTTTTGCTACATGTGTTTATTGAGCTATACCACACAAATAATATTTTGCATCAAAAAATATTAAAGTATCCTTAAATCTTAAGTGTACATTCAAAAAAAAAAAAATTACAGTTTTGTGTTTGATGCAGCCAATTGTGATTAAAGCGTTACAAAATGAAAGTAAAAAAAAAGAAAATTCGACACACTGTTCAGTATCAATAGTACAAGATGAAAAGGTGGAGCAGCTATCTTCAATAAATACCTCTTTATTGACTGAATGCAACATTTCTAGTTAAAAAAAATCTAGTATTTTATGTGGCATCCTATTTTTTCGACTCTGAGCCTCTGACGCAGCCCCTCCCCCTTTGGAGGAGTGATTAGCTTCTCGTTAATAGAACAGTTTACTCGACTTCCCTTTAAACATTATTTTATCGACAAGAGGTTATTCATCAACACTTTAATAAATATGACGCTTAGATGAATCCCAGTGCGTTTAATTATTAAGAGAGAGCGAAATCAGTTCTTCAAATTTATTCTTAAAGTTTGAAATGTTAATTTATTTCCTCTTTTTTTCTCCTAACAAAATATATAATATTTCAAACTTTCCGTTAAGTTATATATATAGGAATTCTTACTAAATATCATAAATTAAAAGTTTTCATAGGCTGCCTGTATGGTAGCTACTAAAGTTCCATCATAGCTATGAAAAGTTCACTTGTATTAGAAAAGAATTCCTCTTGATGTACTAATGATTGAATGTTGGAGTTATAAACACTGATTTTGATTGAATTTCCAAAACGGTTTCTGCTTGTGATTCATTCCTGCTAACAAATTTATTAACACAGATGTACATTTATGTATGTATACATAATTTCTGTATGACTCTGTAGTATTAACTTCAGGCATTTTAAATTAGAATTATTACTAAAGAAGCCTTTCTGATTAATTTAATTTTAATCAGTAACTATCAATACTACTACTAAAACTAAAGACATGTTACAAATTGGAGTCTCGTTGATATATTTTTTTTTTTTATATTAGTTTTATGATATAATTTAAAAGGGTAGTTAGTTGTCGTTAAAAAAACAATAAGTATCTTCTTAACATGAAATTATGCTGAAAGAATTATTCAGTACAAATTATATTTGTTGAGGAAACTTTTATTACATGTATCATTTCTCTTAACTTGAAAAGCTACTGAATAGTAGGTTAAATGAATGAAGAAAAAAAAAATAATGCTTAATCGAGGATTTTTTTAATATTAAATCAACTTTTGGGATTTCATATGTATTGGGGAAGCCAATTTGTTTTATAATTGTTTTTTTTTTAACCTATGTAAAAATTAATGATATAACCACGGAGACAAATTGAGATATAATGTTTTACCAATAAAAAGTACTTATGTAATATTTCATTGGTATACGTAGAAATACAATTTGTGTGTCTTTTTCAATCGAATACTATAAAAACATCAAAACAAGATAATATTGTTAAGGGAAAATTACTATTGAAAATATTATAAAATTTTAAAATCGTTACAATCATACAAATAAATAATGGATTATATATTTTTCATATAATTGTATCCAAATAGTTAGAGAATATTAAAAGATTGCTTGATTTTCAGGGTTAAAAATATATATAAATGTAAAGTAATCCATCCATATACATACACAGTTAACTTAAGTCCAATTTTTACATTGATCGATGATTAAAAATCGAGGTAGTGTCATTAAAGTTCCAGGATTAAGATTAAAAGTGTACCATAGAGTAAATTTTTGGGACCAATCATACCTATGAATTTATCATTTAAAATTGTGACTGAAGAAAATAAATATAAAATTTTGTTATAATCTATGTTACAGCAAATAAATTTAAAGAATCAACAAAATACGTTTCTTGAAATCTCAATTATTTTTTCTTAAATTTATATGGAATTCAGAACTAACATGGTAACATACAGGTAGTACATGATAAATTAGGAATAGAAGGTGGAACAAAAATATGATCCATACTAGTTTTTACAATGATCATTCATATTTTTGGTCTATAATCACTACATTGAAGTTAAGTAGAGCTACATTAAAGTTGAAAAATGATTATTGGTGTATTTATAGCCAAGATATGCATTGCTCTCGAAATTTTAAAATAAATAAATTAATGTACTTAAATTTTGAGTGACGAATGGAGAATGATCAAATTTTACGTCAATGCATTTTTTGTGTAAATTACTTTTAAAATAAGCTGTAAAATATTTAAATTTTACAACAGTTTATAAAGTGCCAGCATCATTATCTATTCTTGGGTATATTACAAATATAGTGGAATCGATCAATCATATGTTTTGCTATTGAAACAGAATATTCTGAAGATATAAATCTTATATACAATTAGTGTTTTGATATTTGTTTACATATATCATTATTAATATGTTTATTTAACATATAATATATTATTATTTGAAATAAGTAAGACAAATAACTGAAACTCTGAATCATTAAAACTTATTTGTGGTAACTTAGTTAACTTGAGTACAATCTGGAACAAAATTAAGAAAAAGAGAAATGTCCAATTTATTTTTGACATTATAATTACAAACATTGTGTTTTGTCGGGCATTACTTATTCGGTTCACTCTTGTCTTTAGAATAACGGCATCAAAGATACAACTGCATAAGTTTTAAGGACTAAACTGGAACTGAGGAAGACTGAACGGGACGAAACCGTAATCTTCACTCCTAAAAAAAGACCCTTACAACTATATCCATACATACACATCAATATTTCTTTGAAATATTTCCGTCAGTTAAAGACATTCTATTCAAGTTTTTGGATTGAATTTTTCCAATAATGTTAATAATACTTAAAAGATTTTATTTGTTTAAAGGACTTAATAAGGGCCCGATATCAATTAAAATTTAATTTATTTTTAGTGAAATTTGGTACACATCCAAAGGATTTACTAAAATTAATTTTGAATGAAAAATGTCAATAATTTGTCAAAGAATATAAATACTATCTAAACTCCATTTATATCAAATATTGTAGTTGTATGCCTAATATTTTGACTATAATTTAGCTGTGATTTTAATATTATGTTTTTACTATGTAAACAAACTCAAAAAAGCATAATTATTTCAGAAAATATAGGTAAACATTAATCTACTTTCAAATATTTACTTTCAAAAATCATAAAAAAGTAAAAATCAAATATGGAATAATATACTAAAAATATAAATATATTTCTAGTCAAAATATATTTACAGACATTTAATATATTTTCTGTTCAAGCTGTAACTGGTAGCAGATGATTAGACTAGTTAATGATTTCCTCAAATCATTTCTATACCCTTTCTTCCTTCCTTATAAATAATAGAACAAGTACTTATATGGGGTGTTCAGCTACCCCAACAATTCATAGTTGTTGTTACTTAGGCATCATTCAACAAATTGTATATTTTTTACATTATATTTTTTCCCCTATTTGTTTATAATCTACATAAGTAGCTTTAAAAAAATAATTTTAAAATCTGTATAATTTAGAGCCAACAATATTAATAAATTATTTTTAGACAATTATCGAATAAGACATTTTCTACTCCCCTTGCATCTTTTGACTGAGAAAAATGGATTCTTTTTCCCCATTCATGTTATTCTGATGATGCCTCCGTTCTTTTTCAAAACAGGACAGAGAATCGGCCCTGACGTATAAGGTGCTTAGACAAACCATCTTGCCATGGCTGTAGACCAATTACCTGGATGGCGCCCCCTCTCACATGTCCGCCAAGTGCAAAAAGTTCTGTGCAGATAACATGGCTTGATTCTGATCCAAAGATCCCCTTTCCTCACTTTAACTTTTTATTGTAATTTTGTAATATTGGGCACTTTTGAGAAGGAAACCAACAGGACCTCACACTTAAATGAGGACCCACTGAAGTCCTTCATAGTGGGTGCATGGGACATCTTGTCAGATAAGTTTGTCATCAACTCCTGCATAGACTTCAGGTGACCTGTAAAGTCTGTGATTGATAAAGAAAGTGCCCATATTGAGTGAAAACAGTTTTGCAAAAACATTGTCTACATGTTTTTTTAACATTATTTTTTTGCTTATTATTGAAACTATAAAATCATGAATTTATTAAAAAAAATACCTCTCTGAAGACAGTTACTAGAACTGACACTGCACAATTTTGATTCCCTAGAGAATGATGTATGCCTTATTATATTCCCTGCGTTTTAAGTAATTTAAAACGACATGAGTTTTGGTTTTTAACAAGATATAACTTGTTTTCTTATTGTAAAAAAATGAATTTAATTTTTGATGTAAATTTGTATTCAAAATTCATCACTTAACGCAAATTTTGGAAATCAAATAAGTACCCATAAGTTTATGATGTGGATGCGTGTATTAAATAAAGTATTCTAATATTATATTTTTGTAAACCTAACTCCACAGATTGAAAAAAAAAAGTCAAAAATGAATGAGATCATAATATAGAATTGAATTGAGTTACAGAACTGAAATTTTATTTCCCAATGTTTTGACATAAATTTTTTTCTTAAAATCGGATATAAAAAAATGGAAATAAATTTCGTACCGCTTGGTTACACCGTACATTTATGTATTGGTTACGCTACCAAAATTAATATCTTTATTTTGATACTTTTTGACTTCAAATCTTTTACAAATTTTGGCATCTTTTAGTTTTCTCTTATCCAATATACCCTAATAATTCAAAAGGCAAATATCATTTTTAAAACATATCTTTATAATTTGGGACATCATTTTTCTATCATCAGCTAAATCCTAAACTTATTATTGTTATTTAAACCATAGAATAAGTAAATGAGTATTAAAATTTTCAATTGTTGTAGGTTTGGCCTTCAATTTTTTTTGTGTATAATTACAGTTCAGAGTCATTTTTCAAAATAAAATAATTATATACCGGTAGTTGCATAAATAAGCGGACTTATTTTTAAAGGCTCATATCTCAAGGTTCCTTTACCGGAAATAAAAAATTCCAGCACAAGTAACTCGGTAAATCTTTTGGCTTTTTTTTTTCTTACTCGCATCAAACAAAGTCGTTTACGATGCATGACGAGGCCAAACGTCATATGGTTGCCACTCTCGTGTCGGTAGGTCTGTCAAGGAGATAATCAAGGACACTGGACTATCCAGGACTACTGTGTTCAAGGTCCAGAAGCTTGTCAAGGAGGGAAAAGATCTGAAGGAAGGTGTTCGGACCGGCAGACCACTGAAAATCAATGTGGATGAGGTGAAGGAGACCTTCACAAGAACATTTGGGCCCCTCAATCACCTGATTTGAATCCCCTTGACTACAGTGTGTGGTGGCAAATTGAGAAGAAGGCCTGTGCTACCCGCCACCCGAATTTGGACTAATTGAAGGCAGTGTCAATGAGCAATGGGCAGCCATGGAACACCATTACATAATCAATGTGTGCAAAGCCTTCCGCGGGCACTTGGAGGGTGTCATAGCAGAGTATGGCGGTTATATTCAGTAATTATATTAAATTTTATACCAGAATAAGTTTTCTATTATATAATTCTCCAAAAAAAAAATAGGTCATACGAATTTTATTACACATTTAATTATTTGTCACAAATAGTCTGCGTATTTATGCAACTACCGGTAAATGAAAATTTAAGTAAATAAAAATTGATAAAAACATATTGGCATTCAAACGATAACTATGTATCAAGTTTGCATATGCATAAAGTTCCATCAAAATATATATTTAATAATCCAAAAATCTATTAAAATGCATGATCATATATGGAAGCTGATATTTCTTTCACTTGTTTTATATAAAAGCTATAACTATAAAATAAATCTTATATTGCAACATTAAAAAATTAGGAGTTTTAATTGAGATCGACTTTAAATGATTTTTTCACTTTAACTTTTAATTTTCTCAAATACTTTTTAATAACTAAACAATGTAAGATTTTATAAAATTGTTCAGAAATTAAATATACTTAAGTTAATTAATTATTTGAAAATTTGTATTAAATAATTAATATTTTAGAGGTAAGAAGATCTGTTCTAGTTTAAATATGTTACATATCTAATGTATTTGATCAATATTGATTACCAATTATGTCATCTAATTGACTTTTTTTTATTTAGTTTCTAAACTTTTTCTGCCTACAAAATATTCATTAATTCTTAAAATTAAGAAAATACTTGACTTAGTTATAAATAGTTTCAAAATCTAATAAATTAGATGTCTAATTTAAAAAAGGAGCCAAAATTAAATTTTTTTGAAATTAAATAATAAGGTTTATACTTTAGTTTTAGATGTATTATAATGCAATAATATAAATAATAACTTCGAAATAAGACCCTTCACATTACTTGATTTTTGCATGGATCAAAGACCCATTTTGTAGGAGCTTTATTCGGAATATCTTAATAAATAATTTATATTTCTTATGTTAGAATGTTTTTTATCTTCTAAATAAATTTAATTTATAGTGATTTCATTTTGATATATGACGCTGAATCAAAATTATACTGCATATGTCATTTTGAGTCAAAGGCTTTAAAAGCCAAAACTACTGCAATTAATACTTTATTTGTCAATTACGTGCTGTTTGGCTTAAAAAAATAATTTCGGATTTAGCTGAGAGGCGTTTCAAGACCTGAATTTTGTTTAATAATAATTAAAGTTAAAGATTCAGTCGTATCACTATGATGAAATAGGACTAAAAAATTATTATTATTAATGGTTTTTGTGTAATACTTGATGACAAATCATGAAAAAAGTCCCAAAGTATTTTTTTATGTTTTCGAACCTCATTGATGGATTTAAAAAATTGTAATAAGAACACTTTTTCAGATGAAGGAGTGTCTTAATGATAAAATAAACGAAGACGTTTGGTATTTGAAATAAAAAAAGAGACATCCCTTTGGCCATATTATCAAAAAGGATCTCTAAACTCAAAATTCATAAGAAGTAGATGAGGTCCTTTTGAATAACTGATTCTACTATATTCCTTCCCAAGATAAGAGTCCCGCTGTATTGAATAATCACCACATTTATAAATTTTATTATATCATTAGTACTATTTATATTTGCTAAATTACTATAAGTACTATAAAAATGTCTTGAGGATACTATTAGAAAATTGTAAGTGATCAATCGTTATTTAACCTTCCACGTGTACAGAAAGCTTTGAAATTCTCGGTTATTGTTATCTTCCTGTTTTTTAACTTTTGATTAGTCCTGAGTGCAAGGAGGTGGGTTCATGAACTATGCCCTTAATGTACTCCATTGAAAGGTATGTATTTATCAGTGGAAAGAAAATATTAACGGGTATTACTGTCTTATTTATATATCCATAGGCTTTTATTAACATCAACTTCTCCTCCCCCAGCTCACTTGTATTGATGTCTTTGTTTATTATACTACATTTTTGTATATGGTGATTCTATCTCATTTCACCGAATATCCACAATGCCATACCCTTTTTATCACTGGTTCTTATCTTTTCATCTGCTTGGGGAACACTTCAATACTTTTTACACTTCTCCCAAACGCACTTCTATTTAAAAAATAATAATAAGATATTCTTGTCATTAGTCTGCTTCTTTTAAAAATCATGTTTGTATTTCAGACTTTATTGGCTAAGTACTACTATTATAACTTAATATTTAGAACCAATTGAAGTTACTCTTAATCCATTGTGTCTTCGTATGTACCAGTTCAAGTCCTTCTCAAGCAATTGTTTTATGCAGCTTTGACTTGATATTATCCTACACTTATAATTAATATATATAAAACTCCATTTCGTTGATCAATTTGGTTTTGAAGTACATCTGAGCCACTCCAGAAATTTATAATACTCATTATGTATATGAAGTGATACTAAAATGTTTGCTATATCGGCCAGATTTTGTAGTTTGAGTTGGCAACCCGATCAGTGTCTTTTTTTTCTAAGCTGATATCAATATTATTTTATTTCTAAGGGATTGTCTTTCTTTCTATTATATAAAAATCCAGATTGAACATTAGGCTGTGCTCATACACTAAGGATGTATTGGGGAAATATAATTTTAAGTCCATATTGGACTAAGAGTAGAGCTTAGAATTGACATCCAAGTATTCTTGAATATGTCTTTGTTTATTTAGTTTTCCTTCTCGTCCCAGCTATTGTAACACATTGTCTGGGATACAATGGTGAGTTTAGTTTTTTTTTTTTTTTGACAAGTTCAAAACGCCAGCGATTTTTATCAATATGTATATTGAACTACTTTTTCGAATTTTAATATGTCTCCGTATTTTATCCTGCTTTAAGGTGTGATAAGATCGAAAATCCTTTTTAGGGATCTAAGTATGCCCTATACCCTGCCTTATTGGCCTTAAAGTTTTTTCAAAATGCCTTTTTTGATAATTTTGCGTAGTTTTTGGAGAAAAAGTATAGATATAACACATCATTGGATGTGAAAAAATACTTTAAATTAAAATATAACCATTTTTGAATAATACTTTTAATATATTTTATTATCTAAGTATCGAGATTGCCCAGTACAATGAAGGTAAAGAAAAACGTCTGTGTGCGTGGACCGCAGTACTAAAATTATATACTCCCTTCTATCAATATTATTTTCCCCTATATTTATAAATTTTTGGCGTAAAATCTATTAATACTTTCAAATACACATAATTCAATTATAATTTTTCTGATACCGATTTAAATATCGGAATTATATACATTTTATATATTTTCTTAGACTTTTATAAATAAAAACGTTAAGATCACACAAATGAGATTATTTTTAATATCGATTTATTTATTGATGACATTCTTTTTTCTAAAAATCAAATCATTACTAATTATATCCTATGGGTTGAAGGAGATACTCTCTCTGCATGGTATTTTCAGTAATTATTTTCCCATAATCAGTCTTCATTTTTATTCCTCTATCTGCAATACCCGAATATTATGTATATATTTTTTTGCTTTCATGTAGTCTTCATTTTATGAGTATGTTGCAACGTACTCTAGAAGCCAATCTGACACTATATTAAGTATGACTAACAAAAGAGACGATTCTGGACAATAAGAATATCTAATTTAATTTTTTCAGTTATAATCTGAAATATAAGTTTGCCTTTTTTTTAATCTGTCGGGTTTTTTAGTCAATATAATTTCAAGGCTATTTTCGAACGAACGGAACCAACTCCTGTGTCAAATACCAACTATGATTATGAAGCTTCTTCATGACGACCTCTCCTAAATCATAATTAATTCTTCTGAACAATAACATGTGTGGGAAAATTTCAAATCATTTACAGGAACATCCGCAGCAAATAATGAAGTAATCCATATTGGCGTGTAAAACAAAGTTAGGAATTTGTTCATCCTATCCAGCTTTTTCATTGTACCTTTATCACCTTTTTTGGTATTTATTGCCATCTATCGTGCTTGATGAATTGCTCCTGGTTTCTTCAAGTGAGTACCTAGATGAGAAGTTAAATTATAGTAAGTTCTTCCATTTTTTTGATAATCAGCTCTTGAAGATGTGGCTCATTTCAAAATGTTATCCATCTTCTTTCAACAATTTGCCTTTCCCTTTCCGACATAATCTTTTAATAGTGAGTCTTTTTGTATGTTCTTTATTAGAGTTACCTCATTTGTTCTTGTAGTGTTTTTACTGGGATTTTCTAGAGACGGAAAATCCATCAACAACTTTTCCCAAGCTGAGCTTTTAACTACCTTCAGAATATGCTGTCTACATACTAGATATATAATTTTTTATCTAACCTTAGCAGCAACCTTGAGAATTCCTAGGTGCATTTCCTTGGCATTATCCTGCATCATACTCAAAATCACTAACACCCTTAACAGTTTTAATCAGGATACCCTGGTTGGATCCATGAAAATCTCGTAACATTTTGATATCCCTGTGTAGTGAAGCATATGAAAGAGGATCTCCAATGAATAATAAAATGTATGTTTAATTAATTTTATGTCTTGAGATCATCCTGTTTCGACAAGTAGTTGATGTAGATACAATGAAAATATTTAAGCTAGATTTTGCACCGTGCAAGTACAACTGCTTTTAATGTGTTTTGGGGTAGTAGTATATGATCAGCAGTATTGAATATTACTTCACATTTCATATTTTTTTGGGGGTAAGTCATTCGGAGTGTAAATCATTTTTGCCAAGTCATTTCATTGATTTCAAAAAACAACAAGGGTCCCCAAATTTCGGCTTGCTCTTAGATAAAACTGGTTTTGGCTATGAATTGATATGAATGAGTATTCATCCTTATTGATTCACTTCATTATACTTAATATAAGTATTATTTACTCGTAATTTCTATTTTCTTGGAATATACTTTTTTCCCCAGGCTTCTTATTCAATTATTCATTTATTTTCATTCAGCAATGTTAGTATTTGTTTTTTATGCTAATTTCATTCAATAAGCCGATTAAGAAGTATTTGATATATTTAATATTATCAGAGTTGTAAAAAAAACCATTAAAAACCGTCAGTATGTCGTAAGGGATGTGTATGGACACATATGTATATATGTATGATTATTTTATGATAAATTTTCACAAGAATAATTACCAATAGCTCGGTAATAAAACATTGTATCCAAAACTCTTTGATTTTTTTAAATTTTAACCATATAAAAATAGAATCCTTATTTTAAAAAAAATAGAGTAAAAATTTTATGGAAATAGGTTATCATAGCTTTGTTAATATAGTAAAAAAAGGGAAACAGTTTTGATTGAAATTATTCGCTTATATACAAAAAATACTATATAGGGTAAGTTACGCATCGTTAGACGTTTCAAATTGTGGGACACTAAACAGTTATGTTGCAACAATTCTTTAGTACTGCAACCAAGGATATCAAAAGAGATTGTTATGTAATCATTACACATTTCTAAATAATCCCGTAAAATTTCTAATCGATGAAAGGTTTAGTTTTTGAGAATAAAAGTTTACAGTTCAAGGTTCTAATTATTTGTAGTTTTAATTCAACACTTCTATATTTTATGGTGTGTGATAGTATGAAGATATTTCCTCTCCATTTGGTTATATTGGAACAAAATTCACGTGTTTGACTTCACTAGAAGTTTTGACATGCATATTTTATTTATGTGCTTGATTTTTGTTATACTATTTGCGTAACAATTGCTTTATGATAATATGAACCTAATAATTGACAAATTCATATGTTTTATATTGAATAAAATAACAAATAGCTCACTAAATAGCCAAACAAATAGCTAAATACCGAAGAGAAAATCATTCGAATAGATGTTGATCAGAAAGAAGAAAAAGAGGAAGAGACGTACGTTAAATTCAACTACCTCACACCTCACATCAATCATATTAATAATTAATAACGTTAATAACCATGCATCTAACTCCGTCTCGGGAAGGAATCTAACCGATCCCCCTCGGCAAAATAATGTAATTTAACACATAGATATTTCAGGTATCGTAAGGAGTCTCTCAGAGTTAGAGTCGCTTCACTCCAACTCATCACCTTGGGAAACTATCAAGATTCCGTTTTCAAGCATAAATAATTGTTATGGATCCAGGTGATCATACCAACATTAAGTTTAACTGGATTAATGCAATTGTTCGTTTAAAGCAGTGCCAATCTGTGGAGTTCAATCTTGAATTCATTTGAATGAATACCTTTTATTGAGGGAAAAATATGAGAAAACAACAAAAGAATCTCAAGCCAATATTATGTTTACCTTTATCAATGGTTTATTACACAATCAAGGCTTTATATTCGAACTAATTAATTAATTAAGAACTCAAATTAATTCATTTATTAATTGTATTATATAATATTAACGTAATTTATTAGTAAAACTATAAATTAGACAATATGAAAACAATTTTTAATCATTGAATCAATGAGAAACTAAATTTAGCAATAACAGAATGGCAAATTGTAACTTATTTTTTCCTGTTTTTTATTCTTAAATACATCAGAGTTATCGAGGAGCGAGGTAGTCCACTGACTTTCTTGCTTATTAATAAGCCGAACCAAATCAAACATGAATCTTCCAAGTTAATTAATGGACCCTTTCTCAAAAAAGAGGATTACTTGGATTTTGTCCAACGGTAATATAAAATTTCTAGAGGAGACAATAGTGTATCAATTAATAAATACTATTAATAAATTTAAAATGCAATAGCCTTATGAGAGACATAAGGCGGTTGATATGCTGGAGGGACTGGAACATTTCTCAACCATACGTACCATAGTTAACCACATTAGTTTATTACATGAAGTGTCGAAAAAAAAAAAAAAAAGCCGTTTCTGTAGTGTTTAAATATATATTTACATTGATTAAAACAAATGATTAATTAATGGAATTAAACATTGAAACAGGAATATATATTAATATTGGTTATACACATTAATAAAATTGGAGCCGGATTCTCATTCTGAATTTGAATGAATGAATGTATTATGTTGTATTATTAATATTGCTTGATAAATATGATAGAAGTTTATAATACAAATGAAGTTACAAATTCAAGTATTAAATCTATGTATCTTAATGATATTGTATTTAAAATTGATATCGCCTAATCTGATGTATCACATGCTATGCTTATTCGTCCCACCGTAAGTTTTTCCAATATGAATAATCCATCATGTCTAAAGTCTAATGATAATTAAGTGATTAACACTTCTTCCATTCGAATTATTGTCGTGTTTGTTTATTTTCCTTTTATCATATATTTATTAATATTACTTATTTTGTCTCTGGTTCGAATACATAAGTCATTAGTTACATAAGTACGTGAGATTATTATTTATATTAAATAAAAGAAGGCAAGTCTTTCCCCTGGTGAGCTTTATCCTTTACGAATTTTCCCAGCGCAAATAATCCCAGTACAAACTTTCACTATACAAATTTTCCGTATGCGAACTCTACTGACACCCTTTATAAATTATATTAATACTACAAAAGAAGGAAGTATGATTTTTCCTTTTATAATTTATGTAACGTACGTATGTTCCTCTTTCTATTCATTATATAAAATAATATGAAATCCTTCATCTCAAGGATTACCATATAATCAAGGATTCCCCTGTATACAAAAATAGGTATGTTATATTTTGATTTTTATCCACCCTAGAGATAAATATTTAAGCAGAACTTGCCCTCCTTTGTATATTTTTGCTATTTCATGGTGTCTGAAATTAAGAAACTTGATTTGAATAACGTCCCAAATTAAAAAATTTAATTCGAAAATTGTCTGTATTCATGAATTTTGGGCATTTTTGATAGTTTATCAAACTTCTTTAATAACTTCTTTATTCGATATTTTAATTAAAATATTTTGATACGAAACTTCTTAATGACATGTTTATCAATGTGTTTATTTAAAAAATCTCAAATATATTGCATGATGTCTATATAAAATATATGAACGTAAACACCTCTGACAGCTCTTGTTCATATATCATAATTAAGCTTATTAGTGTCTTGTATTTGTACTAATGCAATACAAATATATTTATTTACTTTTTTGCAGCTTCATTAGTTTTTTTTTAATTCATACATTTTCATTAATCATCAAAACACAAATGAATAACTTAATCATCAAGCAGTTGTGTTATAAAAACAAACATTACAACAAAATATATATTTTTTTAGTTGAAAATTATTTAAATATATAGCAAAGTATATTGAAAATAAAAACAAAACAAATATATATTATGTTTAAAATCATTTAATTCTTAATGAAATAAATTATATCCTTCCAATGCAACATATTATAAGTCCTTAAAACTATGACTATCGTAATTTCTCTGTTAAAACAGTGAGAGTCTTACGTATAGACAGAGATGCGAATTTTGTAAAGTGCAAGGGTATAGGCTAGAAGGAGGGAGTCAGACTTGTTGTACTATTGATTTTAAGATATATTATTCACATCAGCGGTCTGTAGCTCTCATGTCCCAGGAGATAGACGGACTAAAAAACTTCGAGGATTCAAGATTCCCCTAGTAAAGCCAGGTTTCGCCAGGACCTGTAGACTAATAATTAGATATTTATCTCAAGTCTTGTTTACGACCGGCTTGCTTTTCTTCCTTTTTTTTTTTTGTCGTTATCATCATTTTACATTAATATGCAGTAATACTGTAGGTATGTGTGTAAGTGTTCTGTAGTGTTGGATGCAGAGTGTGGACAAATAGTCCAGGGAGTACTTTAGTACACTCCCTGAATAGTCTGCGGGAGCGGGAAAGAGATGGAATAGGTTTAGTGCCTAAAAAAAAAATAATAATAATCCTAACGACTTTAAATTAATAACTGGAAATGTTTTGTTTTTTTTTAACTATAAAACACTAGAATTAGATCTGTTTAATGTAAATGTATTTGAAATAAATTAATATTAAAAAAATATTGAACAATTTCTTTAGATACAATAGAATAATGGAAAGATTTTCACGTATTCTTTGTCTTCTCATAACCCAATAGTAAGAGAATTTAATAACAATGATAAACAAACTATTTGTTTTGCTTCAATAATGTTTTATATTCATAACATGTGTAACTGCATCGTAGCTAATTTTTTAAATGTTTCTATATATAATGTAACTATGGAGGTTCTTATTGAAGATTTAAAGTTTTTTTTCTTAAACTCGAATGTAAAACTAAAAAGAACGTCGTGTACATATATATATTCCAACATAGTATATCTATACTTACACATTGGTAATAATTGACAAAGACCTCGAAAATGTATATAATATGTACATAAATATCATCTTGCTATTCCAGAATATTTATATAGAGCCCATATGTAACACATTGTACATATTTTTATCTAATAATAATTTCTATCTATATTGGTCTTGCATACTTATGATACGTTTCATAAGACATTCTTTAATTTATAACTCAGAAAATATATCATTATAATATGATATTGAGTAGTATTGTGTTGTAGGTCAAGACTTTAGAAAATGAAAAAAAAAATACATTGGGGGAATAAGACAACAATAATACCCAGCTATAAATGGATCTAGAATAACCAAAACCAATTATTGTTAAATTTATTTAGAAAAAGGAAAATTTTAATTTAGTTGCTTTGCTCTTGACAATAAGGTCAATACCTTAAAAAGATCGGAAATAAAAGTCTGAAAAACCAAAATTGAATGTGAACAAGACCTCTAATAATTTGTTTCTTATCATTATACATCATTAGTATACAAAATCTATTTTTGTGATTAGTTCTGAAAATTATGGACTGTTCTAACGTCTTTATAATCTTTTTTTAACGAAACTGATCTGGTATACCTATTGGTAAGGATTGATTTTATAACTTTTTTTTGATTGATCAGTCTCAGATAAATCTAAATTCGATCTGTACTAGTATTTTAATATTCCTGTGATAACTTCAATTGTGGTAAAGACACAGATAGGGAGACAGAGTAGGTATAATCCCCCCACTTTTTCAGAATTTAAAAACATTTGCATGTAGTAAATATTACATTAGTTTGACATGTATATTTATCCTCTCCCGACTCCCCCCTGTTTTCAATTACAGAGAGCAGATATTGAATTATGATTACAAAAATCTAACATATTAACTGTGACTCTTCTCTGTGAAGATGCTGGATTTGTTGAGGAATATAGCTATACTTTTCAACAAAATATTCATATATTAAAAATGCAGTACAATTGTGGATCACATAGGTCAGGGGTTGATGAAAATCTCAAAAAATAGGTCCTGAGCCCATCTGACTGGCTTATTGCAACATCCTCCAAACACCAAAAGGCTTTCAAAATTGAGTTTATATAAAATAATTAAAAATTGTCATTATTAAATTTTCTGTGCTAAAAATATATAAGAGGGAAAGATAATTACTCAAATTGTGATTCTGAAATGAACTAATAAAGGGGAATTGGTTAAAAACTGCTGTTTTAGAAATAAATCACTTGAGTCAAACCCCGAAAAAATCAGTTTTGGACTTCACTTCAATACTTGGCATTATTAAGAAACTGATCATAGATCCATTCTTTGCCCAAATTTTATTTATAGAAATGATGGCGTATTTAATGAAATTAATTTAATATATTTGATAGACTTATTATTGACGTCTTTTTTTTCTTAAAACAAAAATATGTATTTCAAATCATCTAATACCAACATGTACAAAATTTATTAGGAACTAAACTTATTAAAACTTAACATGATTAACGTAATGTCAAATATTGCTATTTCTTAAGATGTAAATGTTGTCTGTTTTCTGCTAAGTTTCCAAAAATATCATCCCTACTTTTACAACTTAATCTGTATGTATTGGAATTGGAGCCTGATAACATCTGGCAATGTAAACTATCTATATAATTTTGCTTAGAATGTCTTCTGAATTGAAAGCATTTGGAGAATCAGGAATGGTCCCTATGAACCAGTCAACTTCTGTTATCCTTGCTATCAAACTTTTCGCTAATTTTGAACTACAGAGTTGTACTACTGGTGCTCCATTAGAAGAGCAAAAAGTAAGTGTGCCTAAGTTTCAACAATGGTACGGCAGAAGGAGCCATTTTTGCTTCTTCCTTCAGAGCAAAAACTTGTTAGTGAATTCAAGCAATGTTACAATTCGATTAGGGGACCACTTCTGCTTTGTTATAGTAAATGGATTTCTGAAAATGATGTTAGCAATGACTGTTTTTTTTTTTGAGAAAGACCTTCTCTAGTGAACCGATAGTTTACAATCTCAGTCTGTTATTTTTCCCAAGGAAAACTTATTATGTAAATTATTTATATATTATTTTAGGTTAACATCTCCATGAAATTATTTATTATTTTACTTTTCTTATTTGCTACATATATAAAATATTATAGCATTATTTGATCAGCTGGTTTTTTAAAATATTAAAGTACCATAAAATAAGTTAAATATGTATTAATGCACAAATTACCTTTATTATCCTATGCAGCACGCCATTATCCTTACTACAAAAAAGAAAATCACATTTTGTATTAACTTTTTTGACATCAACATACATTGCAATGATATAGTACAACTTAGTTTGATGCCCTTTAATATTTTGGAGGCAGGGATAGGTGGCACTCTTCACTTTTTTCAGTTTTTATTATTCAGTATGTAGAAGTAATATTGATATATACGTTTTCAAGAGTTCAAAATAATATGCATTCTTTAACTACAACTTTAATAACATAGTTAATTGTTATTTTAGTACAAGTAAATTTTTTTAACAACTTACTCTAAAAATGGGGAAAGTTTGTACAAGAAGGTTATTCAAAATAATGAGAATATAATTTATCAGTTTCATTATTAAAAAAATTAATTGTACAAAAAAATATATATATATTTCATATAATCTAATAAACATATTTTATAAATAATAAAAGTTTATCAGACGAAACCTAATTAGAGTAATATTTAAGATTACTGAAATTTTACATTTTTCTTTTTGGGTTTATATTTTTTTATTTTGGCTGTTGCTCCAAATAGTGTGAGTCAATTTTCTCTGATAACTTTTTGACTTCAAATACTAATATCTAATTGAATAGTAAACAAATTAACTCATTGATTAATCAAAAATAATTATATCGTTTTAAAATAGTGAGAGTTTAAGAATATAATCTGATACTTGAATTTCAGAAGAAATTAAATAACACTCCTAGGTAGAAAAATTCAGAAAATGAGTCAACATAGAAAAGCGTAGCTAATACAATACTTATAGATAGTTACTTTACGAATGTGCTGGAGCACAACTCGTGGAAATATGAAAAAAATGGAGAACACCAACATAGCTCTCCACCTTTTTCAAAATAAATTTTTGTTGTTGTTTAATAAGATATAAATAAATTAAATATTTTGTATGTTGCTTACTTTAAAAAAATATTATATCAGTTACAAAATATTTGTCAATGTTGAAAACTTGAAAAAACAATCATCCCCAAACAAAAATAAAAAATATGTCACAATGGAAAAAATGATAATAAGTGAATGATAATAATTATGGAACTTCAAAATTTCATTCATGATGTCAAAGTTCAAGCTCTTATATCTAGAACAGCTTAAAAGCAGATTGAGTATTCTACCAAATGACAATAATAGTGAAACTTAACCTTATCTTTCGATCTATTACAAAACAGAGACTTTAATAACACTAGCTCAGTAGTCAAAATACTTGCCTATATGTATAAAACATACAAATTAAAGATTTATATTAAAGTCTATTCAAAATTACTGTCACTTCAATATCATAATCTATCGTTGATAATAAATTATTAAGAATTAGTTGTTATTAATTATATTGTTGTAATATTATTTATCTGTTTCATGTAATGTCATTATTTTAAGACCAAAACAACAAGTTCTATAACTATAAAAACCATTTTTATTTAATATTAAGGAAAATAAAGACCAATTAAAGAACCTAAGCCTAACTGTATATCAATAATTATTTGGTAGATTTTGTCTAGGGTTGATGTTAAATGTTCTTATAATTAGTTAGATGGAGTTGAATTGATTAATAATACGTTACACTATAGTATTGTAATTAATCCTTTTGAACTAAGAAATGTATTCTATATCGATATAGAAAATGTCTATTTTTTGTTTCCTAAGAGCGAGCGTGAATCGAACCTGTACACATTTAGTTCAAGAAAATAATTTTTCCGAAGCGTGTTCTTCTCTGAGCTACGTCTTTTCATCTGAACTTTCCAATTTTATATATATCAAATTCTAATACACGTTTCTATATATAAAATATATTTACATTTTTATACAACCTTATTTGGATATTCTAGACAATATATCAACAATTACAATGGACAAAAAAAGAATTTTTATTTAATTATACTACATTTCTCGTCCCTAATTGATTTAAAAAATAATTAATTTTAATTTTTCACTACTTCAAAAAAATAATAGACTTATAACAAAACCTACTGTTATACTATTTATATAAGTAAGAAATTTCTTGATGGAAGTTTGAGGTTCTAAATCCACTTTAAACATCCAAAAACAGCATTTATATAATTTTATATATTGAACACCTTTACTATGCCACTAGCTATACTAATGGCTAATTCATCAATCATAAAGAATCAGATAGTTTATATGTAAATAAAAGAAATAAAAATTTAGTTGTATATTACATATTTACTAACTTTAATATTTTATGACAACACACTGAAGATAGGATTTGTATCACTTGTGTAACTAGAGATACCCATGTAAATGTTTGATTATTTTAAAATTTGCATAACTATATTTATTGATTAATGTGTATAAATGTTATTAAATAAGGTTAATATTTTGTGAAAATGATTACACTACGTAACAAAATTTTCTTCACTTACTAAAACACACATGTATTATTGTTATATAAGTGGTAAAAAACAAAAATGCAAATTAAAACCTTCAACTTTTGTAAGTTTAGCCTATAGAGTCAATTAAATAAAACTAAATTTTACTAATCATTCCTATGTTATGACGTAAAAGAACGGTATAAATGAGAATCAAAGTTAATAAAAAATTGATAAAATAATTACTTAGGAATTATTATTTCTGATGCAATAATATTTTAAATTATACACCTAGTTAATTCTACGTTGGCTTACATATTTTTCATAAGCAGTTAATTAACGGAATTAAAGTGTTAGCTAATACATAAAACGAAATTTATTGCATCACTACGCACGCTTTATAAATTTGTAATATGTGTAATGTAAAATAATTTATCCATTTTTCACTCGTAAATCAAATTAAAAAATGCTAATAATGCTTATGTGTTTAGGAAGTTGAAAAAAAAAAATACGTCATGTCTTAATAATTAATCATTCCAACATTTGTTAAGAGATATAATTCGTTATTGATATAATTCAAATGATAGAAAATTCAATTTTGATTAAAATATATATTCAGCACACTCATTAGGGTGTTGCAATTGCAGGAATATTATCAAAATCAGCGTACCCTAATTTTGGTGAATCAGCTAGGTAATTAGGAAATAAATATTTTGATTGGTAAACTTTTACCTCTTGCATAATTGCAATTTCTAATTGCATATTAGGAAATTCTGTTTCCTTGATTTAGAAAATGATATATTTCGTTCCCTACGACCTAAAGGATTCTCTGTAAGTTTTACTTTCTTCTATCCTAACCCAAAAAATCTTGCTCACCGCTCTTTCTGCTCCATCATTAAAAACAGACAATTTATCGATTTTCTATATGCTTAAGCAAAACCCAGGATTTGATTTTCATTTTTTAACTGGTTTCTATACTCATGATGTCAAAAAAAAAAGACCAGGAATCTTGGTCAACAGGCCGTCATAAATCCAAGTCATCGATAGTATCTTTTGAAATCGTTTAGAACCTCGGTTATCATATATTGAGCCATCCATGTCTTTTGTTGTAGTCTTTCTTTAGTTTAGATGAACTGCTGTTGCATCCCCAGGCCTTATGTATATAAAAGAGTGTATCAAAGATTATATCGATGTGGGGCTTATTTTATTTCTTGCAAATGTCGAATAAAAGTGAATTTATTAGCCGTTTTAGAAGTATACTAAAAAGCGATGACAATATTAAGTAGTTTTTACACAATAACAAGCAGATTTTTTTTCAAATTTGATGTACGTCCTACAGGACACGTATTGAATAAAATTAATGGAAGGCCCTGTCAATTCATTTCTATTCATCACTAGAACAATTCACACCGAAACCATTAGAAAAGGTTGCCTTACTATGGGCACACTTAACCCATTTCAAACAAGTTTAATGCGGATAGCTTTTGAATAAAACAAGTGTACGTGTCCGAAATCACCCGATTTTTTATAGTATAGATACATTAGTTAGTTAGTTAAATATTTATTAATGCTTGTCAAACATACATAAAGTAAAATTTTACAAATATAAGGCAACGACCACGACCACACAACGGTGTATTTGTGCCACTACAGCAGATTCTAAAACCTAGTTTACATTTAAATTTTGTATTATTATATTTTTTTTTACATTTCTTAAACTTTAAAATACGGAAGTTTTTGTTTTCCTCATTCATTGTGTGATGTCTCTTGTAAGATAAGGCGGGACATCTATTGATGAGATGGTCTGCACTTTGCAATTCTTCCATTCAGATATTGCATGTTGAGCTTATGTTTTTCCCTTGCTTAGGTTGGCTTGAAAAAGGCCATGTCCAGTGCAGGCTGGCACAATAAGTCTCAATTTTTCTTTTTCAACTATGATACACTTCGACTTCGGCTTTTTAAGCATAGTATGTGTATGTTTCATACTTTGGTCATTTTTATATCGGTCACATCAATATTGAAGAAAGAATTCATGAATTACTATTGTTAAGTAGTTTGGAGCCGTCCCAATTGTAAACTGGTTTTGGCTCTCAGTACCCCTCTTCGTAAGATGGCCTGCAAAATTATTTCCTGTAATGTCAGAAAGTTCTCTGCACTATTTTAGATGTATTTTTGTCTCACTCATCCCTTTGATGATGGTTTCTTTACATTTTAAAACTTCTTTGCTAGAAGTGAGTGGATTAAAGATAGTAGCAACTGCAGATTGGGAGTATAATCTGATTATTACATTGTTCAGTGTTTTTTCGTACTTGAGAAGATCTTCTACACTTTATGTTATGGTAAAAATCTGTAGTTGAAACACAGAAGCATCTTTATTCAATGAAGTCATTGAATGACAAATTGATGTATCACTTTTGGTATTGACCTATCTAGCCCCAATGTTTCCATCCTCGTCTTTAGATCCTTCAGTATTAATGATCCCGTCAGGATTCTCAATCTGACTATACTCTATCCAATGCAATTACTTTTTATGCAGTCACTTGGTTGATCCATTCGGAGTTGTATAAGTATTTTATCAATATGGAACCGATGCCCATGGTGTTTTGGAGAATACCAATTCCATCTCAGACTTCACGTAAGAAATGCTTCATTCTCCATCCGTATTTTGTTGCCTGTTCCTGAAAGTATATGTCCAGAGGAGCAATACCCAAAACTGCCTCCATTCCTGCGGTTGGTGTAAACCGAAATTTATGAGTAATTCCCAAGAGAGATTTCCTTTGAATGGTGTTAAACACCATTCAAAGGAAATCGTAGTGATTGCATGTTCCCATACAAGACACCCATATGAGATGATTGGTTTGATCATAGCTTCATACAAACAGAGAACCTTATCTCAGATCAGTCCCTATTTTCTCCTATGATTGCCTTGTTCATATTCAATGTCCGATAACACTTAGAGGATTTTATTCAAATGCTTTGCTCAAGTGAGTTCTTGATCCAATGTCACATCTAGGTACATCATATGTGTGTTATATTCCATCACTTTTCCATACATTTCTAATTGTGGAAAGCATTTTGATCTAAGCTTATAAGCTTTCGCAAAGACTATAGCGCTTGATTTTGATGGGTTGAAGGTAAGACCATTTTCTTTTCCCCATTCAATAACAGTATTGATTGACCTTTGCATTGCATTCACAAGGGTGTTGGAATGTTCTCCAGTAATTAAAAGGAGGATGTCATCAACGTAGCCAACGACCTTAATAGCTCCTTTTTTAAATTTATTAAGTTAACTATCCATAATCATATTCAAGACGACCGGTGATAGAACACCCGCTTGTGGGCTCCCACGGGTTGGATTGACACAAACTTATTTGCCTTTAAGTTTGGATGTGACTGTACAGGTACTTTCTAAATTTTTTGTTCCATGATCTGATATACTCTGAAATACCAAGTTTTTCCATTGCTGCATTAGTTGAATGAAATTGTGAAAGTGTGTATTGTTGTTGATAGATGGATTTTTCTATGGTATCAGCCACTTGTGAAGGAACCGTGTCAGTTGATAAGCCCCTTGTATGGGCATGTTACGAGTAGAGTTTTGGAATGACTTCTTCAACTTCCCACTGTTAAATCGGCTCAAGTCCTTGAAACATAAAGTTGGAAAGAGTTATCGGTCTGAAGGATTTGGCCAGGCTGTAATCTTTTTTACATGGTTTTGGCAGAAAACTGACTTTAATTTCTCTGCAGCGTCTTGGTGTATAACCAGTGATGAGGATTACTTTAAAAAGTTATGAGATATAAAGGTGACGATGCTGTCCCCAAGTTGTTACACTACAACTGGTTTCAGTTCATCAAGTTCCGAGCTTTTGTATGAGTAAAAGGAGTTAAAGGATTCTCTGACCTTGTTGTTATCCAATAAGTCCATGTTAAAATCATTTACTTGTATCGATGTTCCCGAAGACGAACTTAGTCTACATTGTGGGAAATGAGCCCTGCTCAGTTTTATGAAGATCAATGGAGTTGTACGTCGTTTTTTGATCTTCTTATAAGTTGAGTGTTATATTTTGGACCTTCTGCCTTACTGAAGAAACTCCTCCATGATTATATCTGCTCTTTTCTAAGCGCTGAACGATAAGCATTCTTTGCAATAAGCTATTCATCTCTGTGGGAGCTACAATGACGATTTAGTTCGAGTTTGCTAAGTTTATACCTTAAGCTGGCAAGATGTTTGGTCACCAAGGAATTGATTTTACTCCGATATTTTTTTTTTTGGACACTCAATATCTAATGCCATGTTGATAGCCTTGTTAAGCGACCCAGTGCACTCATCAATAACATTTGAGTTTGAACCTATAACTCGTAATGATGCTGATTCTGAATGGGACCTGAAGATGTTCCAGTTAACTTTTCTAAATTTTTTTGATTGCTCTGCGATTGGCATGTATTTGCCAAATCCAAAAAACTCTATATCTATGGTCAGACATTGATGGTTTCAGATATATATGCCAACCTTTTATCTCTCACTTGTTGAAGGCATGTTGATTCAAAATTGTGATGTCGATGTATGAACTATCTCGTTGGGTGATGAAAGTAGCCTCGTTCCCCTCGTTTTTAAAAGTAGGCTGTTATCATCAATGATGTTTCCAGAGACGCTCCTCTTATATCAGTTTCTCTACTACTCATAGTTGAATATGGGTATTTGAGTCCATAGCTAAGAAAAATGGATTTTGTTTTTGTTCGCAAACCTTAATGTAACGTAAAAATGCTTTATTCTCAATAAGTAATAATTGGTCGAGGTAAACAATAGAGCTATACGTTACTAGCCCATTAATTTTTATACATATCGTACAGAAATCTCTGTCTGAAAAATTTGCAACTAACAATGCTAGCAAATGGTTACCAGATCATATATAAGCCCTTGGATTTGACCCAGGTGAGTCATGGATTTTAAATCCTCTAAGAGCGATACTTTTTGTTGTGCCATTACTGAGATATGACTCAGTTATTAGGGATATTTGTGATGTTCGAAATTTTAGCTCCGAGTTTGCTGCTTTAGAGTGTAGTATACATACATATAACAGATAATTAAAATGTTGCTCCATAAGCATTAGATGAACAGAGCAAAGTGCGCCAATCCATTGTAGTATGAGACTATTATTTTAAGCTGTAATAATGTACAAAATATGTATATAAATAATATTTTTTTACTAAATGAAATACTTAAATAAAATAGTGTTTTTTTTGTATATGCACAATATATATATAATAATAATTATCATATTCGAAAGTATTTTTAATTAATAAATGTATAAATTAATCATTAACTAAAAAGAAGATATTACTAATTAATACTTAAATCTTTTGTTATTTTCCTGGGCTCTATGGAAATTCAAATTTTTTTTATTCAAAAAAATTGTGTGTTCTCTTTTCCCACCCTTTTATTTCCTTATCCTTCCAGAAATTTCTTAATTATTATCACTATTCTATATGTACTTCTTTTGGCTTTTCTTCGAGTAGTTTTTATCAATTATTCATTGTTTTGCCTCTGTTTGTTCCAGATTTTATCGAAATGCACCTTGGGTATTATAATAATTTTACATATTGATTTTGTATAAAAATAGAAAAAAATTTTACGGTTCCTTTAATTTGTTTAGATGGAGTTGCATTGATTAAGTATAAGTAGGCATCATAGTATTTACTCTATATGAACTAGGAATCTTGTGTTAAGTTCATATATATAGTTTGTATTTCTTTCTTTAGGAATCACCTGGGCGCAAATATACACACACTGAATTCAAGAGAATAACTTATCCCAAGTGCTCTCTTGAGCTATGGCAAATTTATTGAGAATTTTATATATTGGTTTAAATCTTGTGTATTTTTTTAGTTGGACCACTACTTTGGGATTGGTAATCTGCATAATTAATTTTAGTTTCATCTGAGTAGTGAATTTATTTTCCTACTATATTCAATTATTTTCAAAACCAATTGTAAGATTTGTGTGTGCTCATAGAAGACATAGAGTTACTTTGAGAATTAATTGTGAAGTTATGATTGTAATCCATGCTGCACTCGGAGTAGAATCAATGATCGAAATTAGAGTATTTCTAAATAATGTCATTGTTTCTCTCCTTCACCAACTCCTCCCTCGTTACAGCCGTCATAACAGCTATAATGATCTCCTATATAATATTTTTAAAATGTTCAAGGTTATCATTTTGATTTTTTGGTTTCTCTTTTTTTAAGATCCTCAAAATACACACAATTTTATCACTGTTAGAATATATACACAAATAATTTAAGGGCATTAAAAAAATTGTGTATGTATTTTTAATGAACAAATTCCTCAGGTGTTTATGAAATTGAAAAAAAATATCTATTTACTTCATCAGAAATGTAAAAAAAATATGCATGACATTGAAATTAAGATGACCATTCAGCTTAAAATTACAACCTGATAAATAATATTGTAAAATCCTTAACGTGTTTATAAATACACAATACGAGTCACAAAATTGTTACTTATATTCCTTGGCTATTCTTATAAAAGTATTTCACAAAAATAAATTTGTGAAATGAAAAAAATTAATTTTGTTTTCAGGTGCACCATTTTGGAATATAATCGTATAGAAAAAGTACAATATATCGAAAAAAGCTCTGCAAGTTATAAAAAATAATGTGGTTGACCACAAATGGATTATTATCAAATACGTTAACAAATTTATATATATATATACACAAATAACTTATTTCAGGAAATATTAATTGTACTGTGAAAAGTTACCATATGTGAACACAAATGAACACCACAATATTTTAATACACTTTTTTTTTTGCTCATCAAGATGTCCATAAGGTTTGCACAAAGTTCATTATAATCAAATATACACCAAAAAAATTATATATCAACAAATTAGACTATTATCCACCGAGAGCTTAGAAAATTAACATGCAAAGACAATTCAATAGAGTTGGTGTAAATACAATAAATAGTTGATTAAATATCTATAAAGTTAAAATGACAACTTTTTAGATTAATAGAACATAAGTTTATCACGTGTTAAGACCACTTATGATATTTTGTTACCTAAATATTTTGCAACCATCAAAAATTTATCTAACACCGATAAAAATATTTCAAACAATCAATTTCATATCTTATTTTTTACTAAAAAATTATAAATGTCCATAGTGCCTACATCTAGGCTATCCAAAATTAAGTAAATTACACTGTAATTAAGAAGTTATATTATACAAAAATATTTATTGTTTTGAAGAGATAAAATTTCACTTTTATATATTTAAATTGGGGGGAAAAATTTGTGTTAGTCAAAGAAATTTATTCGATTCGGATTATGGAAAGTATACTCTATACATTAAACATGCACTTATTTTTTTCTTTTCTATTTTTAGACCAATTACTTGTGATTTTAACTTTTTTTGGCCGCAACATTATTTTAATTTTTTAAAACGATATTGTTTTAACTTAAATATTCTTTTCATTTAATAATTTTCTACTCTTAAAAAAAAAGCGTAACCAAGAATAAAAATAGGAAAATAAAATTAATGAAACCTTTTTTAATAGTATACAAACCTAAATTTATAATTTGGGATATTGTAAAAGAAAATCAAAACAAATATTGTTTGTAATAAATGGTAACTACAATAAAAAATTGTTGACCATTGGTTTGAAAAAAAAAAATGACATTTATTATGAAACAACTATTTTTTCATAACAAGATTATAGTATAATCTTTTATGAGCTTGTCAAACTTGTACTACATTTCATTATGAAACTAAACCTAAATTTTAAAGAACAAAATTGGCAATTTTTGATAGATCCTTTTACAATATTTTTTTGCTTTTCATGTGCCCCAATTTTATTGGTACTATATTCAAATAGGCTGTTTTAAAAATATTATTATCAGGAGATATTCCTGATTCAATTATGAGTTAGTAAACCCAAATTATATAAGAGTAATTTTTGATAATACTTAAATAATAAATATGAAGCCAAACATATAGCTTTATTATTGTAAATATAATATTTTTCATTCTGTTCTGAATAAAACGTTATTATAAGAACTTGCAGAGCACCAAAGTGTCATAAGTTGCCGAACTCTTAGGTATATTAATTAAAACATAGAAAAGTTTTGTAAATATTTTTGCAAATCAGTAAGTGTCATCAAGAAAGGAGGGGACACTTTGAACTAATTGTGAAATTTTTTATTTCAATTACAGGTTTGTCTTTTGCAAAAAGTTTGTAAGTTTTTATTAGCACCTAATCTTGAATGATTAGTTCACCAAAGATCCAAAATCGAATCAATATTGCTGCTAAACTATACCCTAAAAAGACAAAATCTTTTTGCTAATGAAATATTAATATATCAAATAAAATCTTTTTATTTTTAAAATAGACACATAAATAATGCGTCATTTCTCCCCCAAAAAAAAACAATATATATACTGTTCTAATTTAAAATTGTCTTTTCTCTAAATTGGATAATTCCATTAAAAAATATACCTATAAATTGAATTCACATAAAGATTTTCAGCAAATAAGTATATGTTTTAATGTATCTATGGATTATTTTTTTATTAATAATTGTTATGAAATTATAAAATATATTAGTTTTTGCAATTTCAACCAGATGTGGAAAAACAAATTGCCGATTTGGTGTAGTGTGTCGAGGACCAATGTCAAGTATTGAACTCATAAAAAATGATTATATTGATTAAAGTATATATGCTTTAATTATTATTACGTTCTATTTTGTATAACTATTTTTTAGGCTAAAAAACCCTTATAATCTATTTTATTAGAGCTAAAGTTTGTGCAAGCTATCTGTGCCACGAAATTTTCATGATTCGTGATTTTTTAAACTTATTTTACTCTCCAACCAGTTTCCAGATTTAAAAAAATAAAACCGATGGATTTCAATTTAATAAAATCACCTCCAGCATAAATTACAGTTTCTATTTAAGACCGAAAGCAGGCCTTCGATACTTGGTCCTTTGGAAATCCTAGAATTCCTTCTTGATCCAACTGATAAGTTTTTCTTTAGTGATGCAGGAGGTTTAGTTTGTCGTTTGATCGCAACCCACCCAAAAATATCTATTGGATTAAGATCCCGAAAGTATGGAAGTTGACAGTCCAGCGAGATGAAGTTGTCAAAATTGTCACTTCTATATTTAACCTCAGCTCGAATCACCTTTAAATGCCTCAAATTATCTCCTAATTTTGCAAACGAACGTCTCACTGGGTACCATAAATCGATCATATGTAATATTGTCGTTCCGGGGTGGACTCCAAGGAGGGTTCTGTCCCTTATCCATATATTTGGACAACAAATTCGTCAATTGATTTTATTTTTTTCCCCTGAGATGCAAGTATCAAAAAAAATATTGAAAAAGCAAGTACTTAGTAACTAAATTTTTTTTTCTTTTACTTATATCTTTTAAGGCGAAAAATAACACTCAAATATGAAAATGTTGTAAGAAAAACTTTAAGTTACGAAACCAGACATTTAGGAATAAAATTCTCATTTTTATATTTCACGTCATAATAACAATCAGACATATACCATTTCAAAACCTTTACAAGTATAACTTTATACTTATGTAATCTACTGTAACAACAAATTTACCTTTAACTAGTTTTTATTTTTTAATTATTATCTGTTTTCAAGTTGAGGCAAAAATGCAACATCAGAAATCAAAATTTAACCATAACATAATTAATTCATATTTTACTAATAAAAAAAGAAAGTTCTGTTTAAAAAATACAAACTTTTGAAATTGCAAATTTACTTATACAAAACAATGAAATATCCTTCTTAAAGTAAAGGTGTAAATTTTATCAGATTTCCAGCAAACTTCCTTGTTGCGGTATAGCGAGAAACTTTAGCCATGATAATCCCCCTTTTACAACCTTTGAGTGTTTATCTAGCAATGGAACCTAAAATATTTTCTATTTTCATATTTTTAAGTAACTTCTCAATTGAATCTGTCCTTCCAATATGATATTTTTTAGTAATAGTACTTCATTAGTTTCTAAGTTTTGAAATAACTATGGAATTAATTGTTGAGGTTTTAAAACAAAATTATTTGTTGTTATTTTATCTACAGCAATGATGAATATAAAAATAGGGAGATGTCTTATTTTGTATTAATTATGTCTTATTTGATAATAAAGTATTGATTTAGAAATAATCTTTCCCTACCATAAAATAAATTTTATTCTTCTGCCTAAATACTATTAGGTATTATACATAAGTTTAATTTTTTTTTCACAGACTGGACAAATAAATTTTATATTGCTTTAACATCTATTTGTATGTTATGATAGATACAAACGATAGGATTTGAAGGAAAAAATTGATAAGAGTCTTACAATATAAAAAGCAAAATATTTTTTGTTAGGTGTTAGTGTGCGTTTGTATATTTTTGGGTAACTTATGCTCTTATCTCTAATAGAATTTAAAAAAAAATATTAATATGCAATTTTTTTTTGACAAATACAATAGAAAAAAAATGTAATTTCACTTATGTTAAAAGTAAGCGGATGTTTTTATATTCTTAGCATGGTTATCTAAATTTCAATAAATAGTAAGGTTCCTTATTATCTGCTAATACCTTCTACCATGGAATTCTGGGTACCTGGAATAATAATTTTTATTCCTACAGTATAAATTTAAATTGTTGACCTAGTGCAAAATCATGATATCCGGACAAAAGATTGAACAAAAATATTTAAGTTTCAATATTTGCCTGACTATATTTTGGTCAATATTGAAGTTAGCAAATTCAAATTTTGCTATTATTAATAAGATTACCTGGACACAAGGTTGTCAGTTTTATCACCTATATATATGTATCTGTTATAAATAACAAATTTATAAAATGCACTTACCAAATATTACATTTTTGCAGGCCAAATATTTTAAATTCAGTACTAAACATTACTTTATGTTTTGGATTTTATATTAAAGTTTACATTTCAAGGGTATAAAACTATTTTATTGAATGTATCTTACTTTGAAAATGTGGAAGTTAGAGCTTCTATGTAGAACCTGTCATCTCCCCTCGTGTACCTTTATTTTTCTCATAGTCACACAATTTATCCCTTTCTTTGTCTGTCATCGTTCCGTGTTCTTTTTAGCCTCGTACATCATGCAATTGTAACACATATCTTTCTTTGGCTGATGAAAAACGAGATTAATCTATGTATTTATTATTTAAATGTAGATACACCCTGAAAGACATTGTATGCTCTCAGAAATACAACATTCCCTCTTTAGTTTGTAATATTTGGATATTGACAATGAGCTGTTAACGTAACCCCTCTGAGAAGATGCTCAGGCATAATGGAATTCCACTATTGGTATATAATTTTTGTTGACACAATCTTTGTCTTTCTCATCCAAATATGTAAGTTATATTTTATGTTGACTGTGTCTTACGTTTTGTTAGGTTTCTTAACTCGTCTATGTTAAAGAAAAATTGTTCAAACCACTAAGCATGGTCTTGTACTGCAAAAAAAAAAAAAAATAGAAGATCACCATTATCATATTATTGACTCTTTACAAAAAAATAAATAATAATTACTGGAATATAATTACCATCCATTGTTACCCCCAAAAAATTAATAAGTTCATTTTTTTGCCAGTTAGTATATGTTTTTGCATAGGGTCAACTTAATATAAAATGTTTGATTGGTCGAAAACAAGGAAAAAATAGAGCTAATGTTATTTTTTTCTCAATTCTTTCAGAGTGGAAATAAAGACAAAAAAGCTGAGCTACATCATGATTGTTCTATTTGTCTACAATTCTGTTATTGCAGGGCGTATAATGAAATTCTCTCAACATAAATTAATTTAATATCTACTATTGCATAAAAATGTAATTCTTAACAGGCTTCTAAACTACAATTGAATAAAATATTTTATCAACTTCTTTGCTATGTGAAGGATTGGTATAACTAATTTTAGTACATGTATCTGTTTACACAAGTTCTTAATGGGATTCGTTACTAATATAGAATGTTTGTTGTTTTGTGGTACAATTAAAACTTTTTTTCTAATAGAATTTCCTTACACTTTGATAAAACATGATTTATTTAAAAGTTTGGTCGTAATTATCCAACTCATAAAAAAAGATAATTATATACAATAAGTTTTTTTAGTGTTTTTTCTTCTTCAATAACATATCATTTTTCTTATTTCCTTGATTTATTATAATTTTGGATTATTATTCAATTTAAAAAAAGATGAAATTGTGATTCACAGAGTTATTTGTTTTTGTTTTTTTTCAATCAGTTTAAAATTAAACTAAAAAAAAAATTAGAAATATGAAAGCAAAAAACATTTTTGTTTTTGAATTAATGTTTTTCTATATTATACTTGACAGAGTTATATCAGTTTTAGTTACCTATGCTCGTTGTTATATTGCTATTTATTTGATTAAGTAGTCTGTGTGACTATGATATTATATTCACACTCAAAAATGAGGCGGCAGCAGACATAGAGTTAATCATTGGTTATGTATTACTATGTATACATTTTATGTGTAATAGAAAAGTCAATGTTAATCCTATCCTCCCCCAGAAAACAGGCCAAAATATACATTTTTCCAGTTTCATACTTAATAAGTGTTCTGAAGGCAGTAAGAGTAGAAAATATAAATTATACTGTATGAACATACATTCGACACTTCCTCTTTGAAAAAATGACTATATAATTAAATCGATAAACAATTTTAATATGAACATGTTTTTAAATGTTCTTTTAATTGGTCAGATGGAAATACACTGACTCAGTATAAGTAAAAATTATAGAATTACAACTACTCCACCTTACGTAATAATTTTCTTTCAAGTCCATATGCATTAAGTATATTTCCTTTACAAGAAAAAACCTAAACGCAAACCTACGCATATTCAGCTCAGGATTATTACCACAAATAGAGGAACCAATTATTCATTACTTTTAATAGTTTAATCCTTTATGACCCAATGTGCAGAATTGGGTACATTTGGAAAATTACTTATAAGTCAAATTTCTATGGATTCATCTGTTAAAAACTTATCATACCGGTTAAGTACACGTTTACAACAACACTGAAACTATGTACTGCGCAAAAACAAATGGTATTTCAGTTACATCTAAAAGTTATTAGCTGTGTATGTATTTTGATTGTTCCTCATCTGCTCTAACAATTTTGTGCTATGAATCCCATGAGTTATGTGCTCATGTAATCATTATTTTAAGTATTATCGACTAATAAATACTTAATATAACATTTTGCATTTGTATGCCCAATATGACATATTTGACCATATCATGTACAAGTCTGTGTGCTTGATGTACCAAATTTGGGACACATAAATTAAATACAGGTTTTTTTGAAATATTTCATTTTATGCTAAATATGGGTTAGTTATACAAAAAAAGACTTCATATATGCGAAAAAAGTTTAAAAATCTAATTCAATCATAATTTGGGTCATAGATGGTTAAGATAACAGTTGAAACAAATTTTGTTTGAGAAAAGTTCATAATCATTTTTTTAATAGAAAAATTGCATGAAATAAAACTGGACCGACCTCGAAGCATACTTTTGTTGACCACACGTAACTGGACTATGTTTACCCCTTGCAGCTTCGAATATGAGGCCCTTAATCTTACCTTATTCCACGTATTTTTCGGATTAAGCAATGAGCTCTCTGCCATTTCTATTACGGGAGTAACTCTGTGACAATCATGAAATAGATGGGAGAAAGCCTCAATCTCTCTTTGACAAAAGGAACAAAGTGTACTCTATATCCATGGGTATAAAAAAACATTAAAATCTTTAAAGGTCACATTTAAAATTGATTGTTATTAAAAAATGAGAAACAAAAGCTATATTCTCAATGGAAATATAAAACGACAACTTTGAACTTTTAAGGCGTAGAAATTTTTAAACTGTGTATGGATACGTATCAGTTGACGTAGAAACTTCTGTTTCTTATTCGAACTTGAAAAAGAGTAGCGAATAAGATCCCCATTATATTTTCACAATAGACCATTCCGATCAGGGATTTTAATGGAGAAAGTTGAATACCTTCAGGGGTGACTATGGAAATAGTTCAGAGTTCTTCTTTTCTGACGTGTTCACCTTCAATTAACATTCCAGCTATTTTTCTTTTACAGCTTGAAAGAGAAAACTCGAAGGCACATGTCTTTTTTGTAGCATTGACGATATTTGATATGAACCAAATAATACCAGAAGAGTAACGAACTTATCTTGTAGTCCAGATGTGTTAAGCGAAATAAATTCCTTCACAATACAAAGAGTAGGACAGTCAATAAAAGCTTGTATTACTCTATTAAATAATCTCCTACAATCTTTGCAAGGAGCGTTAATAAATAGAAATACTGCGGAGATTTGAAATTTCGAAGTAAAAAATTTTCCAGCATTAATTTTTGCAATTTATCGTATAATTATCCTATTTTTCCATGATATTGGTATGTTGAAAACTTTTCAAAACTTCTTGCATATTTATTAAGAATTTTCCTTAAAAATTGATTCGAAAGACATTCACAAATGCCATGAAATGGGCATGATATGAAATTCTGCGGCTTTCATGAGTGGATAAAAAAATATCCCACAGTCAAACATTGAGTTGTTTCCGAAATTGTAAATCGAATAAGTATTTTTTGATAAAGCCAACCATCATAATTTTCTGGGTTCTACATTGGTTAAAAAACACAACTTTCCTATTGCAATTTTGTCTCACCATGTCAATGGTCGAGGACAATGAAAAATACATCAACTCTTCAGTTTGGAGACAAATACCCTTATAAATTCTCAAATATTATGCGAAAACGCTTACAGGAATTAATATCTAAGCTCTGAACATTAAATTGTAAACCAAGGAGGAAATTTGGAATTTAAAACAGCTCCAACAATTATGAAATTTATCCAAACCCCAGATTATAAGCATAAACAAAAAAACACTTACATGTAAAATGTGTCTACATGTCTTTAGAATATGCGAAGAATATAATAGAAAATATTCCTAATAAAACCGGGTTGTACCATTATTTGTTTGAATTAGTTCATAAAAATGACATTGATTTGATTTTATACTCATGCTCCTACCAAACCTCTCCCTGTATTTAATGGTGTCCCATATATCTTATTATAGATAAGGACATTTAAGTGAGTTGTCTTTATACAAATTGCTAATATCGAGTTTACAAGTCGCAAATCTAACATTTTGAGTCTGATTCTATTTTTATCTCAGAGTATAATACAATTAGGTGCCAGCATTTCCATTAAAATTGGCCTCCTTACTTCTGTAAAATTATAAAAATCGTCAGCGAGGTATATTTTCTTAATCACTATCTTGGAATTATACATAATTGGAAATTTTGGTATGTATCAGTGAAATTGTTTGGTTTGTCTATCTTTCTCGCACTTGTGATTAATTTATACTTATAGATCTCTTTTGACGAATAAAATAATAATGAATAGACATTTAGAATAAAAAAATCAACCTTTTCCTTCTAGTACATAGAAAAACAATTTATGTTTCTAACTTATATTTTATTTTGATTACGCATCCAGTATTATGTTATAAACATAAAATAAAAGTTATTATAACAGTTGTATTCTATGTTTCTTCCTGAAATAGAAGAAGAAGCTACCATTAAATCATTGTACATATATTTATGTATGAAAAAATATTCTACTTATATGTATGGGTGTAACTATATAATTCATGCTTAAATAATTTCCAAATCATTATTACAATAAAAATCCAAAAAATCCTTTGAATAGCTGTTAAAGAGGGAAAAAATTTCTCACGAGGATTATTGATGAAATAAATTTCAAGCATGTGGCAAGTGTAACATGAACTTGATGAGATAGTAGATTACCACTCAACGTCTGGATGTCGCGAAAGATCAATTAAAACTTTTTTGTATATTTTATGGATTATTCTGGCAAGTAGAGATAGTCCTCTTATGAGAGATCTAGGTCTTTTAATTGAAGGTAAATAATATTTATGAATAAAATCAATTGAGCCAGCTAGATTCCATTCCAATTGCCTTCTCGGCAATCTAGGGAATAGCTCGTGCTTTGTAAATTTTATTAGGAACTAATATGAAGTTATTCAGATTGATTCGGTTCTGAAGTTTAAATCTTTGCCAAAAAAGATATTGACAAATTTATATATTTATCCCGAAACATCCAGTGCGAAAAGGAGGTCATATTTCTGTCCCATCCGATACCAAGAATTTTAATTGCACCCCAACAGCACAATCTACAATTTGACTATCTTTATCAGGATTCCATTTACCAGTAGGAAGAATCGTAATTTTGTTTTTATTGATTTTTAAACCGGATTTGCTTTTATATTTTTTTTAAGTAGCCATTACAATCTCAATCCGTTTAGTTAATTGTCTTGTCGAATGAGCTTGTAACATTAATATGACACCATCGGTGAACATATCAATTATATGTTTTGAATTCCCAAAATCTACTCCGAAACCTGTATATTCTTTATAATAAAATTAGCAAGATGGTTGAGATTTCCCCACAACTTCTTTTCAAAGCTATTGGGTAATTTTTCATATCACCCATAGAGATAACTGATGTTTCATTAACAAGAAGAGCTTTGAGAGGATTATAGTATTTTGTAGGAAGAAGTCTTTTATTGCTTTCATGACATGCCCATGTAGAATTGAAAAATCGTTGCTGAAGTCAATAAAGTTTTTATTCTTTTCCTATTTTGGAATTTAAAATTGGTTTAATTTCTGTTGCAAGAACAGGAGAAAGAATTCTGGAGTACTCATTGAGCACTGTAATTGGTCTCTAATTATTAAGGTTAGTTGCCACAGCCTTCTTAGGGATAACAACAACCCAGCCTTCGATACCATATTTTGATAGATTCCCATGGACTTTCCCAGTGGGACTAAGTAGGGAACTACCTCATCCACACATTGGGTAAAAATACACTCATACCATCGGGTCCAGGCGCTTAATTAGCATTAAGATTATTTTATATATATTTAGAAATGTAATTTTTCGTAAAAATTGTATGCGTTCTAATTTAGATAAAGGACCATTAGCTCTACTACTACCACCAAGCCTTTGGAAGCTCGTATTAATGAGTTTTAAAATTTCTTTTGGGTCTGAGATTGTTAGGCCATGTTCATTCATTTTCTTGATTACAGTCGTCGATTGATCTTTTCCGACAAAATTTTTAAGTCTTATTGACAGGTTAGTTTTCAACATGGTTTTTTCTTTGTATTCTGTCTCAGCTATGTCTGAGGCACGAATTAGGTTTACAGTATCTTTTTTAATTATGGCTAAAAATAGAGAACCATTATTTAAAACATTTTTAAACTCTTTTTGGATCATTGAAGTTTTCCTCTTTTTTCTAAAAGTTAAAAAAAGTATAAAACTGTGTAAAAAAAATTAATTAGGGATCCTTTTTGGATTAAAAGAAGGGTTGAAATTATGAATAAATTCGTTTGTAGTTTTTTCACAAAATTTTGGTCCTCCAATGCCGATCTGGGTATTCTGAACCTTTTCTAAGTGTCACTACACTCAATATCTATGTCGATCATTTTATGATCGTATTTAGAAAGAGGACAATAGTGTGCCTTTATCTTCTTGAATATAGAAGAGGAAGCAAGCGCCAAAACAATCCTTAAGGATTTTTTCCTGCTTCTCCAGGACATATTGTCATTTGCACTAAAAACTCTATTGACATCATACAACCTGCACTTCATGTTGAATTTAGACAGAGCTTAAAGATTTGGGTAGTGAGCCTTTCAATTATACAAATCTACCTTCAGATCACCCTAATTAAGAAAGAATAGATTATATCGTTTTTGTTCGTATTGATAAAGGCCTGAAATAAGCCAGAACAATTAATATAAAGTCCATTATTATTTAATTAATAAACTCCTCTACTCTTTGTTTGGAAAAATATTTTATGCCAGTCACCTTAGCCTTTTAATTCCTCTGCACACTTGGAGTTGTCGATAGACTTTGAGACTAAAGACAGCACCCTCCCCCCCTCCCACTCTCCTGTGCTGAAAAAATAATGGTAATTTCTTGGAATACAAAAGTGACAGGCAGATAAACAAGATGCAGAACAAGGGGATTTTATGACTTGAAGACAAATAACATCGGACCTTTCGAAGGCAGGCTTTTTATCATGGAATGTCCGGAATGTTTATCTTTTCCCCCCGTCATTTAGATTATGGAGGCTTAGTAATTCTCAATTTATTTTATTTTTGGAAATGTCTCAATAGTATCTGGATTCGTAAACTATGGTACAGCCAACATTTCTGGCAGGAATAACCAATCACATGTTGATACAGGAAAGTAATGGGTTTTTAGATAACCCACAGTATAGTTTCTCCAAAATATTATCCATATTTTCAAGATTTTCAGCTCCAATAAAAAGTTTTTTTTATGGATCACGAAGCATTCGGGAGAAATATGAACTTTCCTTAAAATGGGAAATGCCGACGAAGGAAAGTTTAAATAAAATTAACATAATGACCATATGTTCAGATATCGCAGGGGATGTCATATCGTCTATTTCCTTGATCCATCAAATTACCTCTAAACGCTTATCTTCGATATTCGGCTATTATGTGAATTTACAAGGACCAATTGTACCTTTTAGGTTGGGAATTTCATCAATTTCAACGGCCTTCCTAAGAAACTGTTCCATCTTTTCCTTTTGAATAACATAAAGAATGTATTTTAATAAAGGCAAAGAAAAACAAACAAAAAAACAACATGTTTTAATCTTTAATCGCAAAAAACTTAGTATGAAAAATCATGATGACAAAGACCTCCAACTTCGACCTCTTGTCCCAGTCAAGATTTTTCCTTTGGTTGATTTTCCAGTCCCTTTCTTTTTTAAATGCGCTCTAGTAAGGTGTGCAAGATGGAACATCTTACATCCCTTCAGACGGATCAGAAGATATATCAGATTGGATCTGTTAAATAAGTAAAATAATTTATTATGAAATAATAAAAAACTGCATGATTTTTTATATGTTCATTCTCCCTATATAGGTATGAAATTCATTAATCTATTTTTACGTTTTGAAAAATCATTCAGTCTTAGTAAATGTCGGAAAATTTTCCCCTAAATAAATTTTCCATGCTGAGACAATGTTTTGTGACATTAAACCTGCAAGAAAAGTTAAGGTTTGTTGAATATAAGGAAATAACTGTGGTTATATTTTTGTTTTCAATAATAGAATAAAAATAGAAGCCCCATATTGCAATTACAGACGTGCTCACTCCCCCCAACATAACTCACAACTTTATGTAGAAGGCGTATATACAATTTGACCTTTTAAGCCAGTGCATATAATATAATTAATAAAAATTTCCTATTATCATTGATAGATATAAAGAAGCTGGCACTCAAGTAACTATTAGGAGGAAATTGCTAATTACATTCATCACATATAAATTAATTGCTGTTTTAAAATTCGTCCTTGTTACAAAACTTCAAGATAATATTTAAATTGTCAAAACAAAATATCCAAAATTTGATCATTAATTATGACAAAGTATTATAAAAAAACTCAAGAGAATATAATACATATTTTTATAACTATACATTTTAAGATGCACAAAGAAAATGATAATCCGAAAGAGAGTATATTTATGAACATGGAAATACTTCGATGCTTACAACAAATTATATTAATCTTTAAATATATATATGTATAGGTTAAGTTACGCATCGTCAGATACTTAACGGTTAAGTTGCAATAATTCATTAGTACTTCAACTAAGGATATCAAAAGAGATTGTTATGTAATTTTGTCACATTTTTCAATTATCATTTAAAGTTTCGAATCAATTGATGGTATAGTTTTTTTAGAAACAAAAGTTTAAAGTTAGAGGTTCTAATTATTTGACATAAAATTCAACACTTTTATATTTTATGGTTTGTGATAATGTGAAGATTTTTCGTCTCCATTTGGTTATATTAGAAAAAAATTGCTATGTTCGAGTTTAATAGGAGTTTCGACATTAGTATTTTATTTATATACTCCATTTTTGGCATATTATTTGCGAAATAATCGCTGTCTGATAACATGAACCAAATAATTTACATATTCATATTATTGGACAGCTTTTAAATTTAATAAAACAACAAATAGTTCCTTAAATAGCCAAATCAATAGCTAGATACAATACAATACAAAAGACAACTCCTCATTGCTGAAGTAAATGAAGGATTTAGAGATGGAGACAATTCCTCTTCATAATTGATCCAACATATTATCAGTATAATGTACATTTCGACATGATATAGTCTCAATGAAATATAGGATCGTATTGGAAATGAAGATTTAACTTTCTTGAGTTGACGATAAGATCAAAGAAGATACGATCATTATAGCACATCTTTGCAAAGTTGATAATTTCCCGAGGTTCCATGAGTTGAAGTGAAGCGACCCGAACTCCAAAAGACTCCATACATACTTGGCTAGAGTTAGATTTCGAGTAGATATTTATTAGTGAATTGGATATTGGAAGTATCCTTAGAATAAATCTTCATATCGCAGAATTGGGTTCATTATATTCCTTCCCGAGACAGAGTTAAACACATACATGATCCTTTATAAATTATATTAATACCATAAAAGGAGGAGGGAGCATTCTTCTTTTTCTATTATCTTTTTCTAATTTATGTACCTTGTGTCTCTTTCTCCTTCTATTCATTCTCATCAAATAATATGAGATCCTTTATCACAAGGATTACTAAATAATCAGGGATTCCTCTGCGTACAAGAGTAGGTGCGTTGTATTTTGAACTTTATCCAACCAAGAGATAAATATTCAAATAACATTTGCACTCCTATATATATTTTTGCTATTTGAAGCTGTATGAAATTAAGAAACATGATTCGAATAATATCCAAAATTATATTTTTTGGTTTGAAGCTTGTCCGAATTTAAGGATTTTGGGCATTTTTTTAATAAGGTTTTTAAATCTTTTATAATCTTTTTATTCGATCTTGTAATTAAATAGTTTAATACAAAACTTCTAACTAACATACTTTTCAATTCATTTATTTAAAAAAATACTAAATATAACTTACGATGTCTATATAAAATATATGAACATAAAAACTTCTTTGATGTGTCTGACTATGCGTAATTTACCCTATATGCAAATTGTAATATTAGACCCTTAAAAAAGTTACATAATTATTATTAAGGTCAACTAACAATAGAAAGCTCTGTTAGTATAATATTATTTTAACAGTAATTGCGATCTCTATTATTAATAAAACAAAACAAGGGGAAGAAAAATATGACTTTTTAAAAAAACTACTGATTTGATCCATGTTATAAAATATAAAACTTACAATTTGTAATTTTTATATTTATTTTATTTTTGATAAATTGAGCAATAATACTATAAATAGGCTTAAAGAGCACACCACTTGATCAATATAGGAAGTTTGTTTTAATTTATCATTTATCATTCAATGTCATAACTGCAAGGGGAACTAAGGGGCAGTGCCCCCCCCCCTAAAAAAAAAATAATATAAACACATAAACATAAACAATTCGTCAGATTATATCTTATAACAATAGCAGAATTGTAACAGTATTATAAAATATTGTGTTTACAATCCTTTATTTTTAAATATGCTTTACAAACCTGTGACTACTGAGGGATGTAATAATATATTATATGTATAGGGTTGATCTTATCTATTGGTACATATTTTTTTATTTTCAAACAAGAATTACATTAGGACAAAGTCATGAAGGAGGAAAGTAGGATCTTATCGCTCAACAGAAAATATTGAGACACTTGGAAAGAACAAAGAAGAATCTTAATTTTCTTAAGCCATCAAAAATTCGTAGAAAAATTTGCTTGTTTCTGTAGAAAAAAATTTCACCATTGATGCCACTTTGAATAAGCAAAACAGCCACCACATCACAATCCATTTCGGAATATCATTACGGATATATCATCAAAACTACGATTTGAAATAGTCAAATGGTTTTTCATGCCCTTAAATTAATCTCAAACTGCACTAGGATAAAATGTATTAAACTAGGAGTAAGTAAAGCAAGGAAGAGGAAGAAACTAAAAATAGAGGAGCTGAATAAATGTGAATGTAGTACTAATATAAGTGAAAACCTGTGCAATTTAGTCAGTAGAGGCTGTCTGATCCAAACTGACCTTAATAATATTGCTAAAGAGCATGAAATATTTGAGCGTATGTGGAAACTGGAAAAAATTCATATGTAAAAAAGGGTATTAACTTGAAAATGAAAATCAGCTATATATTAATCAAGCAATAACCAGTTACTACCGGGAGTTTTTTAATGTAAATACGTAAAACGTTAAAAGATATTTGTGATCAACGTAGAAATGTTGTAGTAGATAATCCTTGTTAAAATAATACCTTCAAATACAATACTCAAATCTTTCCCCAATTATCGCAATCAATGAGGGAAATTTAAAAGAAGAGATAACTGAAAGGGAAATTGAGGTTGATATAAAATTCCACAACAAAAAGAATAAATCTCCAGGACTGAATAGCTTCCCAATAGAATTTTATAACAAATATTGTTCTTTATTAAGTCCGTTCTTAAAAAAAGTTTATATTGAAGCACTCTCACGAGGATTTTTCGATACGCATACTACATCAGGAACATGAATTCCCAAAAATGGAAAAGACCCCAGATATATCCAAAACCTAAGGACACTAACAATTTTAACCAATTCCTATAAAATATACAGTGGTGGGCTTAGTGATAGAGTTGGAAAGGACATTCCTCAATAAATAGTCTAGTTCGGTAAGGAATCTAAACTTCGTATTGAAGCCATTGTTAGAGCTGAGGGCTCGCATATTGAATAAGAGTCGTACCAAGGATTTTTCTCAGTTCATTTTATTAAATAAATGTCGTCACTTAAATTTTACTATTGATAAAAATAAAATATGTCCCACCATATAAGATCAACCTTGTATATAACATATATCCATTTTTAAAAAGGTTATTTCAAATTTTGTATCTCAAGCTAGTCAATCTTAATTTATAAATTATTGTTACGAACCTGGTCACTCCTAGAAATTAGAGTACCATATTGGAAAATATAGTTGGTTATATAAGGTAAAATGCTTATTTAAGTTAATACATCGCAATTCCTCAAAGCAATTTCATATTATATTATTTTATTTTTTGTATATTTATCTGTATACATATGTATATTATTTTATGTTTTGTATATATCTGTACACATATGTATGTATCTACATGTATGATATGAATAAATATAAAAATAAAAAAAACTTATGCATCGTTTAGAAAATCAAGTCTATTTAAATTCAAATTTGATATTATAATATTATTTTTTGGTTTTTGAATCTATTTTTGAAAGGGTGTAAAATATGCCTCAAGCCTATAAAAAGTGTCAAATAAGTTTAAAATCTTTTTTGCGACAATAATCAAAATCAGATTTGGTACTAAGAAAAATAATTATAGATTTGTACAATCAAGCAATATTCAAATGAGTTATGAAAAAAAAATATTTTCCCCATTACAATGTTGTCTTTTTTTAAACAGACTCAAATTTATAAATGTATTATTATAACCCATTTTTGAAACGATATTAAATACAACAATTGACTAGTAAAAATATGAATAACATTGCACATAGAGATGCACTTATTCTCATTTAAAAAAAATAGATACTTTCTTTTTACACAGAGAGAGAAAGGACAATAAGGATATATAGGCGTAAAAGATAAATTTCATTATAAAAAAGTAACAAAACAGAGGAGAGTAGAGATGTGGAATCCAAAAGGCTACAAAAAAAATAATATTCATTCAAGTAAAGAATAGATTGTTTACCATAATCATTACTAAGAAAGTACATTGAGATATAGCGATAATGATTATACAGTGATTTGCAATTGCGTATTTGTAATAATATCTGGATTCGGTACAAGTCAACTTCTGGATGTTACTAATACAGTCCTATTTTTTTTTTGAGCTAATCCTCCACAAGGTATACATTTCATTACACCAGTATCTTTGTACCATGATGGTTGTGTGATAAAGGATTTATTTGGTTCGATATCAATTCAAACTCACTGCAAATGAAACACGAGGAATATGTAATATTTATAATTTTATTTTTGAAAATATATATCAGAGCTTGATTCATAGTTATTGATGTTTTCTTTTCTTTTCGCCAAGATCTTGAATTAAAGTTAAGATTGAAATTTTTTGAAAATACATATTCTGCAATTTCAGAAGCTGCAACAGCAACAAAAATCCTTGTCATATTAGAATTTAAACCAAGAAAATATAACTTAGATATTTTTTAGCCAAAATTTGCGTCTGGAGAAAAAACAAATTATGTCCGCACCAATTATAAATTCTGAAGGTCCATTAATCAATCAAATATTCCAAAACGAATCAAAATAGAATTAAAAAATATTGAAACTCTCAATGGCAAAATATGTTTCAAAAACACTATGAACTTCTTTACATGTTTTGTGATGGCAAATAATTTTCTTCAGGTTATTCTGAAACCTAGAATTCAAAAATGACTATAAGATGGAATCTTCAATCATTAACATCTTAATAAGTGTTAATGATTTGGCTGGGGGGGCAGCTGCTCTCATAAAATAATTCAACTCCTTAATTACTTATGATGAAGAGCAGAAACAGTAACTATTACGAGATTCCAAAGGTATAGAAAGAGATTTAAAGATTTTTTTTAAAGTACCATAAGTAGAGGAAATTGTAATAAATTGTTTCAATATTAACATCACTCCTTATATTTCAATGATATTTAGTTTGTCTATTTTTGTATCACTTTTTCAAAAAAAAAAAAAAACAAAATTATTTTATAAAATAAATTTATGAATTTTTAAAGAAATTTTAATAAAAACTTTAGAAAATGCGTGCTCAAAATAATATGTTTATAACTATATAATTTACTTCTATTCTGTTTAAAATTAATATGAATAATTATATAATATAATTAACTTTTATTTAAAAAAAACTAAATTTAAAAAAAAATTATGTCGTAAAGGCGACCTTGTATACTTTTTAAGAATTGATCAAATAATTGATATCATCGTTTGTTAACCAATTGCATATTTTAACCCTTTAAAAAAAAGAGAGTTAGAAATAGACCAGTCTAACAGGTCATCAATGTGTACAATAACTTTGAGACCGTACTGGAAGCCATATAGTGGCTACAGAAGGGGGATATTTTAAGAAATAATTATTGATATTTTATGGTATAACTGTAATAAAAAATACTCTTGATACTACGTACTTGTTTTTCCTGGCGAAGTTGATTTTTATCTTACTAAATAATACGACATGATTTGTTCAGACTCAGTTCAGACTTGTTCAGTTTTAAATTATGCAAAATCGAAACAGATTATTATTGAAACGACGTTAAAAAAACATGGTGGGGTGCTATAATCTATGTAAATGAATTGGTAAAGTAATATAAATGGCATATACGTAATACAATAAATTTCAATGACAAATTTTTCTATCACCGGAAAGTAGTTTAAAATATCACTCTATCTAAAAGATTAAAGAAAAAATGGACATGATTCATATATGAAAATTTGCACAATTTCTGGCTGGTAAATTCCAGTTTCAAGAATATAATTATATATGTTGAGTACAAATGCAAAAGAAAATGACAGTCTTTTCGTTAGGAGTTACTAATGATGTGATATTTTTTCAAAAAAATCGAAAAGAAAAAGTATTTCTTGGTAATTTTGAGGAGAACATATTTGTTGTCAGAGATTACGATATCCCATAGTGTTCTTTGCTCGCTTGTATTTATAGATTTTCAAAATAAGGATGAAAAATGAATAAAAGTATTATTTTTCAGTTTATCAACATATATTTTTTTGAATTTATGCCCGCGAGGATTTTAACAAGGCTCTCATCTTTAGACATGAACATCACATGATATTTATCCCTTATTTATCATGTCGGGTTCGTTTAAAATTGTGCCCAATTTCGAGCATATTCAATATATAATAGAAGAATTAAAATATTCTCCAGGTTTTTTCACTTTATTTTGACAATGAAATAATATAGTTAAAGTATCCGATTTCTATGGTATTGATGTGTTTTCTGACTAATTTTCAGTTCCTGGGCAATTGAATACGTGCTTGCATGCCGGTCCAACTCGACGATTTCCATTATTTTATCAGCATTTTCGATGCCCATATTACCAGAACGTAATTGTTGAAACTACAGCTTTCCTGTTGTAATCAATAATGTAATGGGTCCATAAAGGAACATTTTTTTGGCCGTCTGCTCTGCCTTTTCACCTTGGTCTTTGTGATACTGAAGAATGTTTCAATTTTTTTTCTCCATTTTGGAACATTGTAACACACAACTAACTTCATTAAATACAAAACTTTTATTGAACTTTATTAAGTATACGCTTAACCTTAAAGCATAGTTAAAGCTTTTATTTGATGCAATGTATTAAATGTGAGATAAAGCTCACTAAAGACATCTAGTGAACACCGCTAAAAAAAATTTTAACATAATATAAAATCATTTTTTTTAAATTTAAAAATAATCATAATATTGCTTTGTAAAAATTTAGATTTAAGTAAAACTTATGTTTTATGTGTTTATATCATAATTTTTTCTACTAATTTGCATATTTATTGCATAAATTTTATTAAAATTAATAAATAAAAATAAATAATAAATTTTGTGACTTAACTTAAATGAGTGCACTTTTTTTATTATATTCGATTAATCTTTTTATAAATTATTTCTTCATATCACTCCTGGAAACATCAAGAAAAGCCCATCCTTCTCCGTCATCGTTACTCCGTAGCCTGTCTTAACCCTTTCCTTGAACATGCCCCGTTTCTACGATAACTCCCGGTAACCCTTGAAAAGGTGAGAAGACCTTTCCAATTAAAATTTTAAGAAATTAGATTTTCTTTCTTCTCTCTGGGTGTACATAAAAAACGAAAAAAGAAATGTTTTTTCATTTTCAAAAGATATTTGCTATTATTATTAATTCATCATATTATTTCATTAATTTAAAAAAATATTAATTTTATGGCAACACATTGATAATTTCAATCTACTCTGCAAATAAAATTAAATGTTGACTTATTATTATAATATTTGTTAATCCAGTCTAGACATTTATATAGCAAAAAACGTTTTGTCCTTAAAGAATATTTCTTATGTAGTAAAAATATGTTTAAATAAATTAAACCTTTTTATAATAAATATTTCAATTTGTTTGTATACTTTTTATCACTCTGTTACTTCTCTTCAAATCTAAGAAAGAGTACTTCATAGAGATGTAGACTGCTTAACATTAAAAATAAATTAGCAAAGTTAACATTTATTGAATCTTAGTAATGTGTGTAGGTTGATAGTTATAACATATAACATTAAGTACTGTTTAACAATAATATTTGCGCTTGTGAACTCATTCTCTTAAATAGCATTTGTAGAAAATTATATAAAATTTTGTAGTCTGTAGAATATAAATTAATTTTAGATTCTAATACAAATTGGTCCATTAAAATCTAAACACATTGAATTTTAAACTTCAACAATATATTATTCATTAATTAACAATAAAATTGAAACAAAATTATTACTATAAATAGATATATGTCTCTTAATCATTAAAGTGACTGCTCGTAGCAGCAATGATATCTTCCAGGCGGCAGCAGAAGACCCTTCATCTGCTGTAGATGTATTCCTCTGTTATGGTGTTCTAGTAATGGCTTAACGGAATTTGCAGGTATTCCCTATTCCCCTCGACATTCATCCAATATGTGAAGTCGAGGGGGTTGGCATCAGAGCTGTAGGGGGCCAAAAGTGTCACAAAAGAGTGCAAAATAATCATTTAAAAGAGTCTTGTTAGAGAAGATATGGGTTTCTTTAATTGCAAGTCTCAAAAGTGGCCTCTCCACCCTAACAAAGCTCTTTCAACTTACTTTTATTATAGCTCTCAGGACAGTCTGGTTTGAAACCTCGAGATCCTTTGCATGGATTTGAGGGGATTGTCCTGGGATGTTTTCTTTAGATATTCAGAGTTCACTTTGGCCATATTGATATATTGGCCCTTCTTCCTCTCCAACGTTTTGGGCTTGATAACGGTGTACACGGTGGTCTTGGAGACGCCAGACTGCTTGGAGTGCGCGAATGAAAATTCCTCGTTCACGTTCAAATGTAATTTTCTTGACTTATACATAAGGTACAGAGCTTGGGTTTGTTTTGTTTTGTAACTATTTGTTTATACCTAAATATTGAAATATGAACTAATTTCAATTACTTAACTTTCATTAATCATTGAATTAAGAAGTGTTCAGATTTCTATTGAGCACCATGTGAAACAAAGTTAAGTTGTAACTAGCCAGTGTAGCTGAAGATCACCACATCATTTAAAAAAAGAAAACTCCATATTAATAAAGCAAAATTTATCTGTATATATGGATGAATCTTCGAACTCCATGAAGACATTTTTAATCTAAGCTCTAAGATTTTGGTCAATAGTCATGGTCGGTTAGCATATAGTACCATGTGTGTAAACAAGGCGTGCTCTATATAGTGATTCCTGATGTATATGATATAGATTTTATTTTCTAAAAAAATAACAATATTGTCGTATTTTGAAATATTACAGGTCTGTGCATATAGCATCGAGTATGTATACAAGGAACATTGATCTTGCTTTTTTTATATCGCTCTCTGATGTTTATGTATTAATATTTGAGTAAAATATAAACCCTAGTATGTAAAATATGAAATTACTCTCGCAGGCTTTTTATAATTGTATTTTGACTGAATTATCTAGAGATTGTATGCTTTAGACAAGCTTAAATATACCACAATTTATTTATATTTGTCTTGTAGTGTTTACTGAATTTATTGACTATCATAGTCATTTCCCAGCAGAACATAAAAGCAAATATAAAATAACCAATACATTTTAGTACAAATACTGTCCAAGTTTTTGTCATATAAAGATAAGATAACAATTTTTTTTAACAAAATCACTCTTTTTGCTGTCCTGAGATCGTATACGGCTGAATTTTCAAGTATTGTCTTCAAATTTTTCCATCAGGATCGGATTCTTTAGAAAAAAACATTATGCTCTCACTACTTTTAGCTATTTTTAAGATTTAAAATTTTCATTGTAAAATCTATTGCAGATAGGTAATACTTATATATTAATATATTTTTTAAACGTAAAGTTTATCAAAGTTAAAAAATTATATTGTCAGAATCATGTTTCGAATTTGATGAATCTCTTTTTCAATAAGGAAATTTAAGTTAAGAAATACTTATATAACTAGTATTAATATTTAAAAAGTGTTGAAAGATAAATAAACGATCTATTTTTGTGTCAACTTTCTATATAACCATTATAGTATTCCGAAGCTAAGTTGAAGTTTTGAGTAGTTTCATTATTAAAGTCTACAATCTTTATTAAGGGGAAACTTAGAGAACAAAAAAAAAAGAGAGAAACTAAGAAAAAAGAGGTGGTATAATTCAAAATACATTCGATTAAATTTATCATGAGAACGGAACCCAAGATCATTGTTCAACAACGTTGATATTTTCTTTCTCAGTGTAACTTCTCTGGTAACTTAAAAGATGGAAACAATTGAGAAATAACATAAAAAATGAAAGTAACCACAAGTGTGTGATCATGAAAGTATGAGAGTAACACTGAGGAGTTTTTGTCCCGAAACGGATAAAAGTTGCAATCTCCGACCTTTTTTGTTTCCATGTATGTCCAGAAATGAGATATATTTGTTCTATTTTATCGTTCGAAAGACAACAATACGAGCTTTTTATTAATGTGTCCAACTTTTTAAACGATAATCTCTACATATCTCAAAAAATAGAGTGAAAGCGGTGGTTAAAACTTGTTCACTACCTTATTATACGGAATAGGGCTTGAGTATATGTTTTCTTTCATCTAATAGCTCCTTATAGCAAATTTAATCAAATAAATTACAGTTGAGCTGTAATAGGGCTACTATTTCATTTTTCGGTTTGTTAATTTTTTCTACATTCGAAATTTTTAATAACTCCATTTTATGGTTTTTTGAATAATACTGAAAGTGTTGCGAATTTTATACCAATCCAATACCCTTATATAAGGGATTGGTACATATGAGTCATTGAACTTCGGACTTTGGTAGAACAAGGCATTTTTGTATCTGTAATTAGTTTTTACTTACGAGGTTGGTCTAAAAAGTTTCCGATCTTAACGTGTAGATCCAATCATTCGTAAATAAAACCTTGACAAATATATCTAGCATTCGTTGAATGTTATTCAAAAAGTTTCAGCCAATTTGGGCGCATAGTTGTTATATAAAAGTCGTTGGAGTGAGTTGATGTGATTGTTTTATTTTGTTGTCAACATCCTTATAACTCTTCACACTTCATCCAGCAAAGTTACACAAGGGGCGGGTTATAGAGATGGGAGCATTGCTGAGAGAATTATGCATAGTTACATGAAGATTATGTTTAAATAAAAATTCAGAATTTCATTTAAAAAAAAAAAAAAACTTACATCAACGAACTCAAACGACTGATACATAAAACTGCACGTTGAAAATGGCTGAAAATAACTATCATCTGATGCTAGATAGATCTGAATGATGCTATCTTCACATTCAGATTTGAAACTTTCCAGACCACATATTGTATATTGCCTGAATTATGAAGAACCTTCATAATTCAGACAATATTAGGGAGACCCTGAATGATTAAACTATTTATAACTCTATGTGACGTAATTTTAAGAATTTTTTGCTGAGCTTTTTAAACACACGATGACAACACAAAAAACTATGAAACTTTTTTTACTCCTAAAATATTCTTGCAAATAAGTATTCGTACAAAAAGGCAAAGATTCTGAAAATACTCAGCACTTGTTAAAGAATAATTGTAAATACCCTAATAAAAATAGGTACCTGCCATTAATAAAAATGAAAAGAATTACCCATAGGGTATCCGTTTTTGCAGGTAATATATGGCTATTTTTAAATTGATGTTCCATGTACAAGTCAACGTGTACAAGCATTGCAATGTACAGTACACCTTTCTAATTGAGTAACCGACTCAAAAATAATATATATAATTGTAATCCATCCTTTCAAGTAAATATAAGTTAGTCAAAATCGATTTATTATCTTTGTTTGTCTTGCATCATTTTAACGAGTCGTTTTATGAGCAAACACATTTTAACTGAAAAAACTTTCTACATTATTGTCGATTATTTTAACTTAAAGTTCTCTAAGGTATATTTAATTTGATGATATCAAATATATATATAACTTTTATTTATAATTAGAAAATTAGAGTTATATTGTTACTTTCATGTTTACAGGTAATTTACAACAACCTCCATCCTCAATGGAACGAATATTTTAGAGTAATGGTTTGTCATCATGCAAAGAAGCTACTATTTCGAGTCAAAGATCAAGATGAAATTAGTTCTGAGCTAATAGGGGAAATTGTTATATCTGTTAAGGATCTTTTATATAAGCCCGGGATGCGATACCAGGGTAAATATTGTTGCACATTTAATATATTGTCAACTATTTTTTTTCACATAATATATATCTTCAAAGACAGTCAACAAAAAAAAATAAGGCTCTTTGTATATACTTACAAATATATTTGTTTGTTGTTTTTGGTTTTAGACACAATGTGTACGTGTCGATAAATAAACCAAGCGTTGTAAGACAGTTTTTTTGTTTTTTTCAAATCAGATTAAATTTGTTTTTAGGTTGGATAATAAAATATAAATAGTGATGCGTCTATGGAAAAAATACTACTTGCTTAGAGAAACATGTTATACACTATAAACATAAGTAATTGTGTTGAGACTCTGTACAGTAGCGCATTTATGGGCAAAATTTTTTCGGTCTCATATATTACCAATTTTTTTCGGTCTTTTTTCTTTCTATATCAACCGTTATTAATTTAAATAAAATCTCAAAAGTACACGATATTTTCTAGAACAAATAAGAATTTATACAAATGATATAAAGTTATTCATTCGATTATACAAAACAAATAATTTGAGTAATACGTATTAAGTCGTATAAATAATAAGAATACGTAAATTTAGGATTTAATGAGAGTCATTTCTTAGTTGGTCTTCTATAGGAAAACTATCAACAAATGATTCAAACCCATCTGCAGATGTCCAGAAGAAGAAGTATGATTGACCTTGTTCAATCCCAAGTGGTTTAGTACAAGATTCTCGAGATCTTGGAATTTTACAGTGGGCTATCCAGTCAAAGTATAGAAGAGGAGCTATGATGCTTGTGGAAGTGGCTATAACAGAAACCAACTGCTCCCATATTGAATCCCAAATACGATGGAAGTCACAAAACCGTATGTTTAGCAATAAGACAGTGCTAATCCACATGCAATCATCATAACTCAAAACTGGTGCAGGGAGAACCTCGTGCAATTCTGGCCCTCTAACATTTACCACACTCCTCCCTCGACTGTTCACCCCCTCGACTACGGAAGCGGAGACTTAGTGTAGCGTAATGCCTGCAAAAATTAACACAAGAACGTGATTGACCTTCAGGCAATTTTTAAATGAAGTATACTTCCATGTCTGCTGAAGATATACTATAAATATTTGGAAGACCTTAAGGTCCTGTATAGAGGACATTGTGTCCACCGACGGCTGTCATGTTTTTTCATTTTTTTTCCAAAATGCTTTATTTGGTTTATATATGATATAGAGCAAATAAACCGGAGCAATTGCGTAAAAAATTACATAAATAAACATTATACCATATACTTAATGCTCCGGGGTTGAATTTCAACTAATATTGTAAATATCAATCTTTAAAAAAAACATTAGACATGTAAATTCACAATTATGATCAATATTTGTGAAAAATTCCGGAAAATCCTTTTGAAAATACTTGGATGATTCTGTGAAGTTGATGGAGGGTACCGCATTTTTCCCCCTGCAAAATTCCATGACTGACATCCTGATTTAGGAATTTTCATTGTGAGAGAGAGATAGCGGGCTGAAGCCGCCAATAAGATACCTCTCAACTCATCTTCCCGAATAGGCTGATAGTTAGTTAGTCGGCTGGCGATGAGGGCTTTACAACTAATAATTGCAAATTCCAGAGCCTTTAATACCTAGGAAGTTCCACCTGTCTCCTTTTAAATTCCAAAAAGAACAAGACCTTTAACATTTAACTTTAACTTATTTTTCTTCCCCATTCGTCGGCCCCTTTAGATTTATAGATACAAAATATTTTAGGATATAGATGGCAGGACAGTCCACAAACACATGAAGTCTGTTATTATATAGTTTTCCACAGTCCTTGTAGGGCCTATTATATTTAACACAATCTGTGGAGATTTGTAACTGCACGGTAAACTTTTAATCATCATTTATTCCCCTAAGAGAAGACATTATTTTTCTTTTCTAACCCATAGGGCGGCCTAAACGCTTCCTATGCAGCTCCCAGAGTCCATTCACAGCTGCATCCAAATTTAGGGAGCCATCTTTACGTGCCACGGGGATGGAATTGAATAATAGTTTGGAGAATTAACAAGTGGAAATCTTATCTTACCATCGTTAAGCAATTCTTCCAAATTTAAATTATGAAGAGTTAAAATATTTTGTGTGATTTTGTGATATTCTGAAATTGAGGGGTCCTGTAAATTTCTAAAAAAACTTTTTATTTATATTTTGCCGAATTATATCAATGGTTGAGTCATTTCCAAATGCAGGCATGAACATCCAAATTACCCTCTGAGCTGAGCACCAAACTGGATAGATGAAAAATGTAATTTTGTTTGTCAGATTAGTCCCCATCATAAGCCAAATGTACAGTTCTCGGTTCGTTATACTTCTTCTTCATTCTACTGCTGGATTTTTGGAATATCCACAAAAATTTTGTAGTAAATTTTCGGGACAATACGAGTTAGTTGGGCTACTCCATCATCTATATAGAAATTAGGTCATTTCATGGCTTCAATATAATTCTTATAAAACAAACAATTCAGCCATTTGTCTTCTTCTAAAATAGCTTTTTCAGCTAGATGCGGACTTGATGTAGACTTTAAAAAAATTAAAGGTAATTGTTATAAAAGTCAACTCTTTTTTGAAGGTTGAATCTTTTCCAAAAATAAATTCTTTTGTTGACGGAGATCCAAATTTTGTTCCAGTTATCTTCAAACGTCCAATTAAAATATACGGAACGACTTTATCACTAAAATTCGAATATACTTTTCCCGAGACTCCATCTGGGCCACAGGCTTTATCAACCTTATAATATTTTCCTATAAATTTAGATATAATATCTATGGAGAAGATATAATTCCATTGAACAGTGGAAATTACATATCTTTTCGGAAAGTGGCCTCTTTTGTGTCAAAAATGTTTTGGAAATGGGAATTAAATTAGTATAACATATCTACCGGTTTAGCTATAACTTTTCCTTCATGAATAATTTTTTTAACAGCGGGGGCAGAAATCTTTTTTTTTTTTAAATTCTTAAGTATTCTGCACAGAGACCGCTCCCACTCAATTTTTTCTTTCATTCCGGCTTCAACGATTTTCTAATTTCTGCTGTTCTAAAGAAATTAAGAGAATCCGTCAAATACGTGCGTGCAAAAATTGATCCATTATTTATAACATTATCCCCTTGATTTGGGTATGATATTGTTTCCTTCCTATTTTCCAAAAAAAACGTAAAGTCGTTGAATGAATTATTTTTATGAGATTTTGAGTCGCTGGGTTGGATGAAAAAGTGTCATTAAAACCTCCTAGCAATTCTTTTTTTTAATTTCGTTTTGTATTTATCGTCCTGAATCAACCATTTTGGTATACTTCATTTATAAATTTTATAAGGTTTGTGTAATTTCAAGCAAATCAATTTATGATCAGAGAAATTTTCATGTTTATAAATTGCTTTTTTTACCATATGAGTCAATGTAGGAGAAATCAAAGCCAAGTCATTTCTGGAAGACTGATTCCCTCTTCTCCGAGAAATACTTTCTGCCGGACTGATTTTTTTGTTAAGTCAACAAGATTGAACTTAAGAACTATATTTTGTAGAGTAGTAAGGTTTTGATAGTGTGAATCAAATTTATGGATATCAATATTTAAATACCCAATTAGCAGGAACAGAGTTGAATCCTTTATTTGGTTATTAAAAATTGCTTGAAAAAAGGAAAGTAGACCTTTAATTTGGCCCATAATCATTTATAAGACTAAAAAGCTCATCCCATTTAAAGAAATTTGGATTTTATGCCAATTGTTGTTGTAGGGGAACTCTTTAACAAAAGAAACATTTTTGATTTTCTTTAAGATAGGAGTCAAGACTGCTCTATTAGATCCATTTCCACTAAGAAACAATGAAATCTTTTAGGTAAGCAAATAAGACAATTATTATAGCAAGAAGAAGAAATCTTTGATTTAATATCATGAAGACAAACGATGTCAGTATCCAATGACATGAAGTGAGTTATTATGGCATGTCTAGATCTTCTATTCTATCTCGTGTATTTAAATAAATTATTCTATTGATGTCCTTATTCAGTTATTGTTCCATTTCAAATTTTATTAGAAAATAAGTCCAGAATTTGGTTTTTCATTATTCTGTTTGATAGCTTAATTTTATAATTATGTAAAGAAAAAAAAAGGATAACAGGAGTATTCCACGAACTATCAAGAAGAACTAAACTCAGATCTCTTTGACTGTTTCTTCTCACTTACAAGGGAAAGATCAGTATCCCGTTTACTTCTTTTCCCACAGAGGAAGTACGAGTAGGACTTTCCAGAATTGTATGGACGTCCAAATGAGGCTAGAATTGTTTTTTTGCCTTTCTACTTTCTTCATCATTCGTCTTACCATTTTATAAAAGAGAAAATTCGTTTCCCTTATCCGAATAATCGATATGGACTTGTTCTATATCATCATTTGCCCGACCATTGTTCACTCCCATTGTTCATCTTTTTCTTCTGCAGTTTGGGTCTCACTAACTTTTTCAATTTGTTTTTATGATAGAAGATCTTTATCAATTCTAGAACACTTATCTTCATTTTTGTATTCCACCAACTGGCCCTCCTTATTATCTACAATTTTTACTTCGCATGGAAGACATTCTTGCATGGCATTTTTGAGAGCCCTTAAAAGTTTTAGGTCGTTTTTCCATGCAATAATGCTTCATATGTCCAAAATTAAAGCATCTTTGACATTGAAGTGTCACTCCGGAAAACTTCAGCTTAATTAAATTTCCTTGCACTGGTAAAATTTGAGGTATACACGAAGGATCAGCTACAACTTCCACGATGTCACTGTCACGCCTAACATTTCTCCTTGCTCCTTATAACATTTTTATTTTCGATCCACTTAGCCATCAATTGGTTTTTTTTTTTTGGGATAGTGATTTATAATTTTCCCAAATTGTTTCATCCATTCAACCACATTTGTCTCGTTTACTCTTTTGAAAGTATTGATAAGCGTCACAACCAATTTCTTCTTTTTCATTATTAATATTAACATTGGCAATTCCTTTTATTTTAAAAGTGACATCTTCGATTGAACCGTCCATATTTTTTGTTTTCATCACATTGCGATGGAGAGGTTTAATGGGGATATTTTAAAAAGTTCCGACTATTTCTTTATAAGTAAATAAAGAAAGTTATATAATATGTAAATATGAAAATAATATATAAACACCCTCCCAAAGAGAAGAAGAACAATAAAAAAATGACTTGCTGTATCCTAGAGATCTTAGGAGACAATCTTCGACTCTCAGAAACTGACCTCCAATAGACTGTATTTCAAAAATAACCAAAGAAAAAAAGACTTCTATCACTTAAAACATTTTTTACACATATAAAACGGCCAAAATAGGCTTTCTAACTCACTAAATCCGAATTTAATATACACAGAATAAAAAAAATGTCTGCACAAAATACATAACACACGCTTTTCCTGTCATGTTAAATTTTAGATTTAAAATATACCTTCAATACTTAGCAGGATCTCACTTCTGGGCCAGATCAGCATCGAAAATCTTTGCAGTAAGGCAGAAAGCAACTTCTTCAGTATCCAAAACCTTTATTTCCTACTCTCCTTGGCCATTTTGAACAGAAGGAGTATTTCTACAATTACAAGGTATTTGAAATTGGTAATCTTACCAATCCTCCCGGCAGAGATCTGGGTGTAGTAGTAGGCGTCGGCAAGCTAATTGGATGTAGTGGACAGGCTAGTTTTTCACAATTTCCTTCACTTTTCTAATTTTGCCTTTGGTCACCTTACTTAAGGTTCTCGTCCCTCTCATCTTGATCTTGGTCTAGCCATCATTGACCCTCAGGGCCAGGATGACCGTATAGTTGGTAAAAATTTTGAGAAAAAGGCAGTTTAACTTTTTTTATTTAGATTATTGTTCTTTCAGTGTTGCTTTTTGTAATCTAAGACATAAATAGAATAGGTAAGTAGATCTAAAATCTCAAATATATTACTGAATTTAAGATTAAGGTGGTATGAGGAACTATTTCTACAATCTGCATTATTTTAAATACATTAATTTGCATACCTCAAGATCAGTGTTACTCAACGTTTTGGTTACGGACACCTTTTTTGGTGTATAAATTTCCCAGTTAAACACAAATGATAATTATTTAATTAAGTCAAATTATTAATATTACTTAGAAAATCCCGGACAGACAATTAAAGAACTTTTACGTTCTGAAAACTCTATTTTAGGCGTTGAATGATCTATAAAAATTACAAAATTTAATTTAATGAGAATGGTAAACTTATTTACACAACAAAATGAAAAAAATTAAGGCTGTAAGACGAAAAAATATGTTAAAATCTAATCTAAATTATATATGGACTGGTAACTTCACAAGTGCTTCTCAATCTTTTTTGTTACAGATTGCATCAGTTGATATTTTCATGTCCACCATTTAACAAAGTTTTTGCTTTGTCTACAAATACATTAACGAAAAATAAATATTGGAATGGATCTAGTTATTCTCCAGGATACACTACTACCTCGTAGTCTACAGTGTTAGGAATACTGTCTAAGAATTTGTGTCAGAGAGTTTGATTTATTTTTTCGTATTTTAAAATTGGGGCATTGGAAAAAGTTATGGATGTAGATAAACATAACATATTTCAAGTATGAGCTCAAGGGAGTGGGTTTCAGAGATTCACAAATATATGGTATTTATTTAAAAAAAGTACATTACTGATTACTTTTTTGATTATGAATAACACTTTTTACGATCAAAAAGATTGAAAGTTTATTAGTTGTTGATAATAAATAATTTGTTATTTTGTTAGAAAAAATTGAAGTAATATTGTTTTGATTTTGTTATATATAAGTGAAATAAAGCTGTGTTTAACAAAGGGTACAAAATTTGATAAATAAGACTTCTAAATATTTTTACGTAGAGTAATAAAATTTGAACCAATTTCATTTCTCTACGAAACAAAATTCATGTCCTGGAATGCCTTTGGCTAAAATCCAAATGCTGTATTTTATTTCATCCATAAAACACTAAAATGATCTCTCAAACTATCAATTTTAGTAGATTTGGTTATAAAGCCTTTTTTTTTAAATAACGTTTTTATCTATAATTTTGACTCAAAGACTTATTTTGAAATGAAATAAGTTAAAGATAATAAAAAGAGGTAAAAAATTTCATTATTGGAATGATAAAACATTTATGAAATTATTTTTAATAAAGTTCCTACAAAATTTCATTTATATAGTTGATAAAACATTTGTGAAATTATCTTACATCCATTTCCTTCATAAACTCATTTACATAGTTATTTCATAACATAATAAAGCTTTAAATTTAAATTATACCAAAAAAAACGTGATATTTAAAGAAAAGTTATGAAAAAAAAATCATACTTCTATAAAAAATTTTAATGGTCGATTAATTATGCATGTTTTAGCCCTTAGCAAAAATTCTATTGCATAGCGTTATAATTTAAAAATACCAGTAACTTTTTATAGGAATCAGATTTATGATTATAATTGGTAATACTGGTAAAAATTATAAAAAATCTTTAATTGACTTGAAATTCGGCATAGGCGAGTCTTCAATATTCAAGTCCCCCACGTCATCAATATAAAATATTTTGGTTTTTAAACCTTGTCTATTGTTTATATATTTCAATATATATCTACCAATAAATCATTCTGACTATATTTTCAAAAAATCACGTATATAATCAACACATAATGTGCCAATATTGAACAAATAATTTTTTTGTGTTGTATAATAATTAATACATAATGAACAATAATAGAAGGTTAATTTTTCTATTCTCTGAATGCCAATATAACATTTTTGATTTAATAGATTAATTTTTTAAACTAACACAAATATTTATTTGTTAATATACATTATTCAAATAATCATATTAATAATAGTAAGTATATGTAGATCGATTGGCGTCAATCCAATTAGATAGTGACAGTTTTAAACAATAAACAGATAAAATATATAAATAATAATTTAAACAAAATGGTAGATGCAAAGTTAATACTTTCTATAAAAAGGCCTTCATCTTATTTGGTACATTATAACTAAGATCATTTATTTTTCTTTAATTAGATTCTACGTATATATTTTGAACTATAATTTGAGTTCGGCACAGGCATTCGGTGGCAAAAAAAAAACCTTGCCTTTAAAAAAACCCAAGTATTAAAAACTGTTTTTGAATGTGGGAAGTACGTATGAAATAGTGCTATGAAGCATCAAATCTTCAAAGAGCTATATTTGGAAATAAGATTGGAATTCAAAATACTTCCGTACCATTCTAACATTCGGTGGTTATACTGGGGAAAGTTACTGAACCGTGTTTTGCTATGTGTTTCGCGAGAGTACGGAAATCGTCACCTAGATTACTTCAAAATTCTGAGTTCATTCTAACTTTGGCGTACATGACAGATATGCTGGATGCTCTAAATCATCTCAATAATCAGATTAAAGGAGGTTGAGAGAACATCCTTGAAGGAGAAAAAAACCCGGAGGCATTAAAAAAACACTCTTATGGAAACGAAGAATAGAGAATGATAACTTCACGAATTTTCTCCTGCTGGATGACTATGTTAGTAAGATCAAATACGTAGCTGGAATTGGAGATATTTATGTACCTGGAGAGCTGAAGCAAGTAATTGCCATACACATAGAAGACCTTACAAGTCTATTTAGGGATACTTCCTACCACAGGGGCATAATCAGTATAGGTGAGATGGTCTTTCTCGTTTAGTGTTGCGACAGCAGACGTAAGTGATGAATATATTGAAGTTCAGTAGAGTCAGGTTCAACAGCAACTCTTCCGAAAAACGTATAATACACTCAAATTGCAAAGAAAACACTAGAGATACTAATATTGTTTTATAAGAATATATCTTTGTGAGAAATTCTTTTAGAGGATGGTCAACATAAAAACATAGATAAGGAACATACTTTGTTACAAAAACGAAATAAGGGTAGCACTGCCAAGGTTAAGCCAGGCATTTCTGAACTTGTGTCTTAAAGGCAAATGCAAAAGACACATTAATTTGCAGCAAATATTCATCGAGTTATTTTTTTGTTTGAAATTCAAGTTTTGTTCGAATTCTTTTTTGAAAATAGTAGTTTATGGCTGCAACTGATGCATGGTTCTTTTTGTACACTAATAAAATATATACCTATATTCTGAAGAAGTCATCTTTTATTTTTGTGCTCACGAAGGGGTTCGGTGAATGCATTCATCAAATTTGCAGTGTTCAGGGCCTCCAATAAGGTTAAGAAACACTGCTTTAGATCTATGTTCATGAACATGTGCTCATCAGATTCAGCTGACAAAGCTATATAGGGAAAAAACAAATTCTTGACAACAGAATTCAGCTATTATTAGGTGACTCTGTGATAAGTGCAAGCCCAAGGAAGTTATTGAGCTTTCAAAGCTTCTCAAATGAACTGTTTACAATGTTCCCATGGCTTTCAAGGAGTCTGATGGGTTGTGAATACATGACATGAAAACTTAATATCTTTATGTAGGTGTCGAAGAGTGATTATGTATTTAGTGTCAATCGGAGCTCGAGACGTCTTTCCATCTTTTCTTTTACCACCCAAAAATACTTCCCCTCATTGGAATGGTGGAGAGTATGATTCATGGAGCTTATAACGTGATATTGAGCACCATTGACTGTGTTATCGCAACATCTTCCAAGCATCACGAGGCTTTAAATTGGGTCCCTAATTGCAAAAGTGCAGGGAATTATGTATGCAGTGAAGGTATATGAAAGAAAAATTTAATCATTCCTAGAGGCTCTCACGTCTCAGCAAATTGATATACTAGAGAATTTCGAGGATTCGGGATTCCTTTCGAAGAACTATATATTGCCAGGACCTTTTATCTAATAATTAAGTTATATCAAGCTATTATCTCATGTCTTGTTTAAGACGGGCTCGCTTCACGCCCTCTTTTTTTGTCTACTGTTTATATTATGATTTATGCATCAATATTGTCTGTGTGTGTGCTTATGGACTATGCTAGGGAGGACTGTGGACAAATGGTCTGCGTGGTGGAACAATAAATTGAGAATTGCATAAGGTGAAATATTTTGTATCAGAAATACGGATCCGTCTTCTTCGCTTCTTTTTTTCCTTCACGATTGGCTAATCTATGGTCTTTTTTGAATCTGTCTTTTCCTTTATGTATATTTCGAAAAAATTTGTGAATGTATGAGAATGAGTACTTTTTTTAAATTGGAAATTATGTTTTTTATAAAATTATATATATAAAAAAGAATAATGATCTTGCTGAGAGAAAAAACACAGTCAAGACTAAATAAATTATATTAACTGACAGCGAAATAATTTTAATTCTAATCATATGTTTACATAATTTACAACAAAGTAAATAAAGAATTTACTTCATTATTAATAAAAATTCCATCATTTTTTGTACAATATCTCATAAAAAAGAAAAATTATTTTTTCAAAAAGCATATAACACAAACATAGTATTCCTTCTTTTGGTTTGATTCAAAAAGTGTTGTCTTGGTCTTATCTCAAATAGGAAATATGTAAGATTGTAATACTTAATCAGGCTCAAAAAGTTAGAAAAGTTTCTCTGGGTCCAGTTTTTATTTTCTTTTTGTAATGTATTTCATATTTCCTTCCCCCTTGTTCTTCTTATCTTTTCTTTTATGTATTAAAGTACTGTATTTTACATAGTAAAAATAGTCGTGTATTTTGTAAATAAAATAAAATGTTGTGTCTTGACGATGGAGAGCCACAAACTTATTTATAGGTGGAGAGATCCAGGATGACTGAGAAAAAATTATAAGGAGGAATAATGTAACACTTATTTATAGGTGGAGAGATCCAGGATGACCGAGAGACAAATGGGAAGAAGAAATGGCGTGGATGAATAAGACTATGCTTTCTATAAGAGCATCTGTATTCTTTATAATACAAAACCCTACTCTAATTTATTTACAAAATACAAGACTATTTCTACTATGTAAAATACAGTCCTTTAATACATAAAAGAAAATATAAGAAGATAAGAAGAACAAGGGGGAAGGAAATATGAAATACATTACATCACCCCCCAAGCACCAAATCCATGACGGTGCTTACACAGGTTCCGCTCCATGAATAGCAGCTTATAGATCCGCTCCATCCATGTCCAGGCGCGGACAAACCATTTTTTCTTGTACATACAAATTTTATCTCCATAGACGTGCCGTGCTCTCTGCACGCGCACCGGAGAAAGGAGAACAATACTCCTCAAAGAGGTTTTAGGGACACGAGCACCCTGCTCGTCCCTGGTAGACATAACCTTCACCCTTATCGAGGTTTTAGAGACACGAGCACCCTGCTCGTCCCTGGGAGACATAACCTTCACCCTTATAGAGGTTTTAGGGACACGAGCACCCTGATCGTCCCTGGGAGACATAACCTTCACCCTTATAGAGGTTTTAGGGACACGAGCACCCTGCGCGTCCCTGGGAGAAATAACCTTCACCCTTATGGAGGTTTTAGGGACACGAGCACCCTGCTCGCCCCTGGGAGACGTATCGATCTTGCTCGATGTACCCTCATCCAACTCGGGATGATCCATAGGAGAGACCGTTGCACATCCATTAACCAATGATGAGAACGGGAGAGTAGAAACAACAGATAACCCAAACTTCGTACGATTAAACCCACTGTTAATGATGTGGCCCCTGACACGGACACACACTTCACTCCTTGTAAGTGACCACGGTTCTCTTCCTTCCTCCACGAGGCCCAAACTGAGGCACAGTCCATATTGCTCCGCCTTCTGCAGACGAACAAGCGTTCTCCCTGTCGACGAAAAAGGGCTACCCAACTCCAGCAGGGCTAGCTTCGCCGACGATCCCACAGCAGGGAGGTCACGTGATCCTGAGCCCATCTTCGTCACCAATGTTGTATCTTGACGAGGGAGAGACACAAACTTATTATAGGTGGAAAGATCCAGGATGACCGAGAGACAAATGAGAAGAAGAAATGGCGTGGCGGAATAAGACTATACTTTCTGTAAGATCATCTGTATTCTTTATAATACAAAACCCTACTCTAGTTTATTAACAAAATACACGACTATTTGTACTATGTAAAATACAGTACTTTAATACATAAAAGAAAAGATAAGAAGAACAAGGGGAAGGTAATATGAAATACATTACACTTCTAAATCTATATGTTTCAAAATTATCTCTCGTTCCAAAATCTCTATTTTATTCTATTCTTCTTTTCATATTTTCTAAACATAGAAATCTTTAAATAATTCATTTCAGTTCCCTGTAGAACACTCCTACTACAAAATTTAAGACGATTACAAAATGTATATAACTACCAAAGTATTCAGTATTTATTGTAGAGAGTCTTGTATTTCATCTAATTTCCTTGAATACTTTAAGGTCATGTTGTCTGCATAAACCTGTGCTCAAAGTTTCCAGTTTTGAAAACCACTTATGAAGTTTGATTGATCAAGTTTTTATGATAAATTGTTCTTATGAATATGCTAAGTCTCCCTAATCTGTAGAAAGATAACGCATACCTTCTTCAACCAATTTTATAAGCCATCTCAAAAACAATTTATACTTTATTATATATTTTTTCCATACGCTATCAGAAGCTTTTCTAAAATCATCAATGCCACCCTTTGGCTGTTCTTATTTCCCTTTGTCATTGATTTCATTGCCTTCCTCAGAAAATTTGACCTCCGCTCTCCGACCGTCGATTGAAAATCTGTCGGAAAACATCTTTAAATATCTTTGTGGTTTATAAATCAATATGTTTATTTGCATAGTATATTAAAATTCTAGACCCAGTCCCAAGCACCCTCAATCATCCTAGGGATCTTCAATTCGAAAGCACCAAACTAAATAATAGGCAAAATACATATAAGTTTAGCTAGTTATAAAATATAAAAACAAAGGAGAGAACACGACATTTGTCTATTAAAGTGTGTATATAAGAAGGGGAATAACGTCACAGTTGTCATCTTTATCTGGAATAGAAGGAGGGGAAAGTCCTTTGTTTAAAAGCGTAGAAACGTCCTTCCATCACTTTAGAAGCTGTGTAATGACTCATTTCTTTTCAAAACCTGACTCTGGAGCCCATCAAGAATAGGTTTATTTTTAATGTTTATCCTGTAAATAACTCTTTGAATTTCTGGAATCGTTGAAGTTATATATATTTTTTCCAGTGCAAGTAAGCTTTTCCCCAAACTGGGATCATGTCAATAGTTAGCTTTTATTTTGCGTGAGTAAGAAGTTTTCCTTGACTCTGAGGCTTCTACTATATTTTATCTTTTTTAATGTTTTCATTTCATTTTTTTAATATCACTCTTGAATCTCTTTTTTTTTTTCATTTAAGATTCATTTGTTCATCACATATCTTCCCTTCAAAACTGTTTAGGGACTAATGTAGGCATTGAAAAGCACAAAAGTTCCATGAAGAGTGATTAAAGTACTTTGACGACATGGTTAAGAAGAAAATATTGTCGACAAATAGTCCAAATCATAACATTATGTCTTATTATAAATAAAACAAACATTATACATCCAGTCACTTTCATAAACTCAATCTAGGCAAAAAAAGGACATGATCCATGTTAAGAAGGCTTGCACTTCTTTTTAAAGAAGGATAGAAATAAATATTTTAGTATGAGTCGAGGCAGAACATTATGAGACCTCTACTGAAGTTTTTTAGATAAAATATTTAAAAGTAACAATCTATTTGCATTTTATATTAGTACAATATTGGTGCGCCAATTTCGTTATCGGACCCTCTACTTCTTCAAGTATGATTTTAAAAAATTCAAAATTATGCCTATTTACATATTTGTACGATACTAAATGTACGTGTATACGAGTATTTTATAGACATTTATGTAAACACACATATCACGTTGTTACATATTGAAGGCATAAACAACTTTATCTTATAATAACAATAACACTTTTTATTAGAGTTTAAGAAAGTGGTCAATTTATTTCAAATATTTGGACGACAACGTACAATGATGGTCTGAAAATTTTCCGGCCTTAACCTGAAGCTGGAAGCACTCGTAAATAAAAGCTAGTAACATCTAATTAGTATGTATATATTGACAATTATAGAGCCAAGTTTCAGCCATTTGGGACTTGCATTTGTTATGTGACAGTCGTTTGCGCGGGTAAATAACTGGAAATAATTAAACCAAAAATAAAAAGGTCTTGTGAACAGTTATTTTGCAGAAAAAGACAAAAATAGAACAATTTGTATGGGTTACAGATACGGGATCTTGCTAGGAAATGTGTGTATGTATTGTTAAAAGGACACTTTGTAAAAATAAAAATAATATAAAAAAAATATTAGGATTGCTAAAAATCTTGAAAATGTTGTCGACAAACTTAATCTTGACGATGCAGGGTTAATGCTTTACAACGCCTTTTTGAACAGTTTAGAATTTACCTTACTATACTTTAGACCAAAATCCCATTTTAACATTTGTTAATAGTCCAGCAAGGTAGAAAAATTACCTCCTGGAAACTTAACATTACCCTTTTGGAATAAAAGGAAATCAGTAATACATTTAAACTTAATAGATAATATAAGATCAAAGTGGGATTTTGGGAACATAACGTCGTGGGATGCCTTAGAGAACATTGAAAACCACTCAAAAGTTATTTTTGCAAAGAAAGGTAGAGAAAAGGCAAAAAAAAATACATTCCAGACCAAATCGAAACATTGAACAACAGAACTGTAGATGCATACTCCAAGTTAGAAAGTTTCCTAGCATATGAAAGAAAGGATGTAATGATAAGGTGTAAAATCAACCTGGTGGACCTCAACATTAGAGGGAAGTCTTCATTTAAATATTTGGAAAACCTTTGAAACATGAAAAAATGGACATCTCTAAAGATGCAAAGTATGTATCTATAAATATTGGTACGTTCATTTTGTATTTTTGGACGTCAACATTAAATGGTGGCCTGAAATGTTTCCAGCCTCAACGTGAAGATAGTAGCACTATAAATAAAAGCTAGTCATACTATCTAACATAGGTTGACAGTTACTCAGTAAAGTTTTAGCCATTTTGGACGCACAGTTGTAATGGGACAGTCGTTTGAGTGAGTAAATCCAACTCAGAGGAATTGAGCTAATACAAAATGTGTATTGTAAACAATTATTTTGCTGAGAAAGGTGCATCTTATACTATTTGGACGGATGAAAGGGACCAGAGCATCGCTGGGATAATTGTGTAAAGTTACAAAGGGACTATTTAAGATAAAAATTAACAGCTTATGTTAAATTTATATCTTTAGAGTCGAGCTTTAGTATACTTATATTATATCCTAATAAGTCCTTATCCAGAATATGTTATTTTATCCTTATTATATTTTCATTTACATAGCGCAGCTAATAAATTAACTATTACGTTTGCAAGGATAATATATTTTTGTCCAATTATTAAACTTCTATCCTCCCTAATCGATAAAAAACTAAATTGTGTAAAAGTCTAACACTTAATATACTATAGTTTCAGTAAGTATTAATTTAAAAAAAAAAGTTAAGCATTCTTGAAATTTCCTTAATTAATGTTGGGAATGTATATATATTTTAATCAATAAATAGATCAACTTTAGGGCCCAATATGATGTGGCCTTTTGTTTGGTGCAATTTGTGAAGACATGAAAACGCTTTATTAATTATCCATTCTTGAACTGATAGAATATATCACATAATGTTAATTATATTATTTACTTAAGACGTGTATTAAAACATGATATTTTATGAGAATTTATGAGCTTAGTGTGTAAGTCATAAATTTGATTAGTTAACTTGACTAAGCAACAAAATACATGATATTTTGATTAATTTTAGTTAAACAAAATTGTTGAATGAATATAAACTAATTTATTTGAAAAAAAAAAAAAAAAAAATTCTAACTTAAGAATATGCCAAAAAAACTTTCTTTCAATATCCAATTCTTTCGTATTTCATATAAATGAAAAACTTTTATTCCCTTAGTAATTTTGCAAAACCTCACTGAAAATGAATTAACTGCATCAATTACTACAAGGGTAATGTGAAAAGTTCTTGGATTGACATAAAAATAATAATTCAATTGGCAAGAAATTCTTTGTACTGGTTAGCTAAAGTGGTTTGTTTACACAAACTGTTCCTGTAAAAATATTTCGTTGTTTTTGTTAAAATATATAAAATTAAATAAAAAAATAGTTTTATTGTTTTTCATATTTCCTTTTAGTAGTTTTGTTTCTTTGTATTTTGAGCAATGAGTATTTTTTAAGCGTTTTTATAAATATTTTTTTATAACGAGATATTATTCATCAATGAACACTTAGAGCATTTAATTAATATGAAATATATTTTTCGATAAATATGTTGTTGTTTTTTTCATTTATTTTAATAAGGGGTAGAGCAAAAGTCCTACTACTATTTTGATTGCTTATAACTTTATTCAAAGAAAAATAAGTAAGTTTCGTTTTCATATCAAGTTATTTAGTTTTTACATTTTTTTCTTTATGATTGGAAAAATATACCAGCTAAATGGTGACTGCAATTCACTATGCAACTTTCGGTTCTTTTTAAGGCATTTTTCATGACATGCTCCACCATCTCAGGCTAAGTTTCTTCAATTTCGGGACAATTGTTGTCTTTCAGATGTTGAATCGTTTGGGGCTTATCCAAATAAACTTTTGATTTAAAAAAATCCAATAAGAAAAGGTATGGTGCTGTTAAATCCGGAGATCTGGATGGCCATGCTAAATCACCATTTGGCATATTAGTCTTCGTGGAAAAACGTTATTCAATAATTTAATTCTTGAACAGGATGTGTGTGCTGTGGCCCCATCTTCTGAAACGACATGTCCTCTAGTCCTTATTGTTCCATTTCAGGCACAAGAAAATTAGAATCATGTCTTGGTACCGTTTAGCATTAAAAGTAACTTGAATACCTGGGTCATTTTCTAAATAGGGACCAATACTGTTTCCAGCATGAATACCCCACCATACAGTTGTTTTTAGTGGATGCAATTATGTTTCATGAACTAATTGAGGATTGTGTGCTCCCCAAAACCTACTGTTCTGTTTATTGACGTGGCCACTTAGAAAAAAATGGGTTTCATCACTTGATCAATTTAGCTGAAAAATCTTCTATTTCAATAAACGACCTTAGGGTTGCAATACTGTACTCAATTCGTTAATCATGATCTCTTGATAACAATTTATGGACTAATTGAATTTTGTACGGGAATATATTGAAATCAGTTCTCAAAATTTGCCTTCGATTGCGTGCAGAAATGTGTCACGAGGAAGCACGTCTCTGAATTGATGTTTCTGAAGACTCCGCAACACTTTCGCGCACCAGAGCAGTATTTTTAACGTTACGTGACGTGCGTTGTCATCCAGAACAAAGTATGTCTTCTGTCGTACTGTACTGTAGAAAATTTGCATGTAAACGATAAATTGTGGTTGTGTGAGATATATAGTGGCAATAACGGAAGAATTATTTTCAATAAATATTTTCACTATTTAAGATCGTTCTCGTGGCGTATATGTATCCATTACAAAATTTGGGCTTCTGCACAGCACAATGGTTAAAGCAAAACTTAGCTGAACGGCACATAAAGAAGATGGTGCGCAAAACAAATGGTAGAGGGACAAATTGCTGGCGTTCTAAGATATAAACTTTGTTGCAAAGTGCATTATTAGTGTAAGTGCTATGAAACATACACATCACATACTGAAGAAACCCCCCAAAAAAGTGTCAAATTTTTAAGTTAAAACATGACCTTACTTATTCAAGCCTACACCGGTTATGGGCCATTTTTGGCCCACCTGAGATAATGGAAAAATTCAAGTACAATGTGCAATATTTGCATGGAAGAGACACAAAGCCCAGACCACGTTTTTAACAGATGTTAATCGCTCTCATATAGGAAATACCAAGTTATGCAAGAAGAGAATGAAAATTTTCGTATTTTTAAATTTATGAAATGTACAAAAATAAAACAAATTATTGATAATAACTACAAAATTACGTAGGAATTAAGATCAATTACTGCTGTAGTAGCACATATACACCTTTGTGCGGTCGTGTTCTTTTCTGTATGTATGAATAGTTTTGTAATGTATGCATATTTTTACTATTTGATAATATATGTAATATGGTAAACAACAATAAATTATTAACTAACTTAGTGTAAGAAGGACTAGCGAAAAAAAAAAAAAGAACGCACTTAAACAGCGAGTATACAAACTTTGATCTATATTTTTAAAAAGTAGAGGGTAAATAAGTAAAGAAGAGTTGTAATATACTAAAGATAAACCATATAAATATAGTAGCTTTTATATTCTACTTTTAAATAAAAACAGTTCCACGTACAATTAATAACTGTCTGACCCACGTACAATTAATAACTGTCTGACCCACGTAAATTCATATGCAAGTGTAAAGACAATATACACGTAAATTTCAATTAAATAAATATTTGTATTTCAACTTCGAGAGAGGAAAGAATTCAGACCCTGAATTTATATAATCATATATATTTATATTATAGTGTTAAATTACGAGTCTCCCAGAGAAGTTGACAAATTTTACTGTTATAAATTATAACTAACTTATACATATTATAATTGAGAGTATTATAATTCTACGAAGAAATGTCTGACAATGAGATAAGGGAAAGAAGTAAAACTTAATATGCTCAATCCCTCTTTTGAGTGACGACTCTGAAGAAAGTTCACAATGGCCATTTGGTTGAAAAATGAAGCATGTTGCCTAGACGGGTTTGATTTTACACTCTGTTTGAATTTCGATTACGTTTAGTATGGAGACGTTATCTTGAAATATGAAAATAACCAACACATAGTTTCGATGTTTTACAATTTTATCTTCAAGTGGTACATTTTGTTCAAAGCTTTTTGAAAATTGAAATTATTTTCTTATTTTGAATATTCATTATCAAATACCCGCATGCCATATTTTTTAAAAGAATAACATTACTAGCTATCAATAAATTGTACAATTAATATTTTGTACTTTATTTTTGTAAACGTTTATTTATCCCTCAAAAAAAGAAAACTTAATATCAATTGGGAAGATTTGCGGAAAAGACATACCTGTTTTAAGGATTTCCAATGCATATTGAAAATTCTAATACATTCAAAAAATAGTTTAATTAAATTATTCGTAAAATTCCAATCGAAAAATAGCAAAAAAACTCATTTTTATAAATATCTTCTTATTTACTTGCGCCTAATATATAATAAACTTTATAGAACAATTTGTTTTTACTATCATATTTTCAATAACCTCAAAAATTGATTTCAATACAATACTTGATAACGAATATCTAATTTTTTTACATTTAAACAAAAACAAATAAAAAATACATATAAAGTATATAATACACTGTTTTTAAACATATAATGAGCCTTAATTTTAAACAAGTGTATTTTTTTTTTGTTGAAACTTAGGTTGCTAATACGAAAACATTTCTATTATTTCCTCTACATACGCTTTCATATAATTATGTTAATAAAATGATCATCCATTTTAACACCATGGTTTATCCAAAAAGTGTTCATGTTTTGTTATTGATTTTCTTATTTTTCGTATATATTTGTCTGTCAAGTGCAATGTCGTTGGTGGTTCTGAAATACTTTATTGCAATTCTATCATTTTATAACTACTTTTTGCTTCAAACTGGATAGTTGGTATCCAAATTATAATATTTTCTTGCTAACAATATTTGATACCCCCCAACTTCCCGGATTTAGTTTCTTTTATCTTTTATCAATCACGTCAAAAAAATTCAGGATGCAAAAAATAAACGTTCTAATAAATAAATTAACCTAACAATGGTATGTGTTTGAGGGCAAAAATTATTAGTCACATTGTTGATTCTAACAAGTTTTTAAATATAGTGTACATACTACAGTCAAAAGTCAACTAGATGTTGTTGGTCGTTTCCTAAATCATAAATATTTGGGAAATTATCAAAAAAAAGTCGGAATAGATGGGATCGTATCGTACAATTTTATTGTTTTAACTTCGGTCAAGCTGTTTTCCTATTTCACACCTAAGCCTGTGGATCCAAAGTTGTAACAAGGCTCTTAGTGGAACCTCATATTCATGTTAAAGGTAAATGACCCATTGAAAAGGCACTTCAAGAGTTTTTCATACAAAAAAATAATCCCTTTCTTGAATTCAAGGTTTGTTATACTTCTATCACAAACTACATGTACAACTACAAATTTATATTTTATTAGAATAATAATATTCCAAAATAAGTTCATTATATTCCACTTTTGCAGTGCACAATAATTAATAAAGATAACCCAATACTTCTCAATGCACTCATCAAACAATATAAAAAACAAAGACATCAATAGACAATATTTTGTACTTTAAGCCCTAAATTCGTAGAAATGGACATAAAAAATCCTTTTAGAATTTTTTAATTAATGTGACCCTTGCAATGTGCCGCTGGATGACTAGTGGCATGTGGGACACAGTATGAACGCTTATTATGTCTTGGTAATTTGAATATTTGTTAGTGATAATTATTTGTCACAACATACCAAAATAACTGTAAAATATTTACAAAAAAATTTTTTTAATTATTTGTCAATATTTAATAAGATATACATTTGAAGTGCTTATTGCCAATTATATTGTAGTTTCATAAAAAAAAATTATTCTGATAAAGCTATACATTTTGTAAAAATTTTTTGGTTATGTTTTCAAAAGTATACATAGATATTCATAAAAATATATCTAACTTATTCAATATTTTATCTAAAGAAACAAAAAGTGTTTTATTTGTACTTACCACAAGCATAATTTTAATCATAGAGGTAAGCAAGAGACTCCAACAATAACATCAAAAACCTTTTTGCAAATACATTCAATCTTGTTTATTTTTGCATTTGCTGCTTGAATGTATGCATTGTTGGGATAATTTTATTTTAGAATGTTTGTATTGTGTAAAGTTTGGTTAATTAAAGGTCTATTCAATGCAGAGAAAACATTTAATAATTCACAGTTTTCGATATTATATAAAATCTATTAAAAGCAAGGCAGAAAAGGAGTAAAAACTATCATAATTTTTGATCACGATGGTTCTTCATTATCTCTCAACCTTTCCTTCAAAATCACAAAGTCAGTTGATAATAGTGTTGTTTGGTATACCAGTAAAATAAATTTATGACGGTACTATACTAATTTGTTTTAAAAATTGTTGAAAAACTGGAATTACTTATACTAATATTGTACCACTCACTGATCATTAAAAAACATAGATCCCATTTTGTATTAAGAACAGACATAAGCAGGAAATACTCTGATCTTGACCCTTAATTCTACTTTGAGTCCAACAGGGACTTACACTTATAATTATCTTCAAATCCTCAGTCTTACTCTCGATAGTTCATGATCACACACTATCGTTGTTACATTTAATACTAAGATGTTCTATCTTCAAAAAGGAAATGATGATGATATTATCTTTCAATAGTCAATAAAAATTGTTCAAGTTACCAACAGCAACAACAAACAAACTTGCACGCTAAAAAATTCTTAGAATTTAAAACTCTTGCATTAACAATACAACTTAACCAATGGTGTGGACTCAATGCAAAAAAAAAATATTTTAAAATAGTCGACTGGGAAAACTGTTGAAATCTTCTTGAATGAAATCATAAACACAAAGGATTATGCTGGCAATCTGCGATGTATTTGTGCTTTTTTTTATTATTCCTCCCAATTTTTGAAAAATTAAACGTATTAGTGTGAAAAGTAGCACTAAAATGATTAATATTCTGTATCACCAGATCTGTTGTCATTTAAAATATATTCTTTTTTTCGTTTACACATGCAAGGATTTCGACAAAGGTTACATCTCTGCATCGGAGGGTCAGAGTTTATAAATTAATTTTGGACTAAAATAATTGCATGACACTTTCATAATGACGTTGTCTTTCTGTACATTTTATATTAAACTGTAAATCTAAAATCAAGTTTTATTTGACAAACATATCTTAAAAAATGTGAGCCTCCCCTTTTTCTAAACATCATAGGTTTATTAAAAGATGGCTTTGACCAAAATTAAATATCAGTGATTTTCAAGCTCCTCAGTGCTGTGAAACCTATAAGCCTTATTTATCACTTCTTATCACAGAATAAATGTATTTTGTATTAGATTTATTTTTAAATCTCTTCTTAAGTGTATAATTATATAAGTTTTGCAATTTGGTGTCAAATAAATAGTCAAAAAACCTATTCAAACCTGCTTCATCTTTTTTTTCATATTCCTCAAAAATAAAATACTTTTGTAGCAATGAAGTTTTAACTTTATATACAAATGTACGTCATCGAATTAAAACATTTACAAAATACTATTACTTGTACATTAAAGTGATATCAACATTTTACTATGAAGTACTTTAGTTGAAGAAAATACACATTTACAAAGTCAAAAAAAACAAACAATGTATATTACACTTCGAATTACATAAAGAAGAAACTCTCTGCTGAACCAACTTTAAATATTTTTGAAAGAGGATAGAAAAGTACATAATTTATGTTGTTTTTGTACATGAATTACAAAAATGAAAGTAATCGCAGTGCTGTAATGAAAAAAAAAATGATTAGTAAAATGGGAATGTGGAACGTTGCATATCATTAGTAAACATTACGACTGCACATATTTCAAATTAAATCAAAAGATCACTTTTTAAAATCAGCTAGACTAAACAAATTTTTAGTATTTGTTGATTTGGGAGCCAATGTTCACAATATTCGCAACTGCTGTATTTTCCTCTGATCATTATACAATTTTTTTTAATATGAGTTTCAAGGGGCCCAACATTAGAAAGGTTATGGAAATTGTGTACTAGCTATTTGTAAGAAAACAATATTGGAAATTATAATAGTACGCTTTAAACAATTACTTGAATAAGAAATTATTGTTGTTCCTGGCCATCAGAAGGAGAAAATGGTCAAAAGATGGGGAGGTTTTCAGAGAAATCATAAAAGCGAAAAAGAAGAAACAACGTGCAGATTTAGATAGCAACATATGTATGCAAAAGGTCGGACTGAATGTATAAAAAGAAGTTGATGACTTGGTTTGAGAAGACACTAGAGGGAAGATTTTCCATTGAAGTTAAAGATCGGAACTTAATACTTAAAGAGCAAATAACTCTTCAGAGAATGAAAAGTGTAAAAAAAGGAAGAAAAGTTTGAAGATTAGGTTCTGTCAACAAAATAGGATCTCTACAGTCCCAATTCAAATTGCTGCACCTTTGAAATATTACTATGAAAACATTAGTAAGTGTACAGATTGTAATGAAGATACTCTGAGCCTGAAATTTAAGTACAATATAGAAGGTTTTATCGATATATCGAATCCTGATTGAAGAAGACAAATAAATTATGAATATCAAAATTATGTCGGAGGAGATTTTGATATTTGAAAAATTATAAAGAAAATAATTAGTTCACTTAAAATTTCAGGATTCCCTATGAGGTTTTACATACCCTTTCGGCAATTTCTGGCTTCAATACTATGCAAGGTTAGTTGACATTATATTGCTGTTTACCACAGTACCTACATACCTACATTATAAAATAGTACAGATCTGCATTAATTAAAACACTATACTTCTATACAGCAAAGAATGCAACCACACAAAAGGGTATATGTACTACTACAGCAGAAATTGATCTTAAGTCCTACATAATTTTATAGTTTTTATCAATAATTTTTTTCATTTTTGTACATTTAATAAATTTAAGAATACAAAGATATTTATCATCTTTTTGCATGGCTTGTTATCTCTCATATGAGAGTGATATACATTTTGTTGTGCTTTGTGGCTCTTCCATGCAAATATCGCATACTGCACTTCTTATTTTTCCATTTGCTCAGATGGGCAAAAAATTAATCATGTTTTGACATGAAAATTTGACACTCTTTTGTTTTGGTTTCTTCAACTTGTGATACGTATGTTTTATTCTTTGATCTTCCCTGTATCTGTTCTACCAAACATCGAAGAAGACATGACCCACAATGTAGGAGGTGCTCCAACGCACAAACAATTTTGACATTTAGTACTACTTTTGAAAGATAGTCTACAAATTCGTTTCCTGAAATATCTTAATGGCGTTTTTACCAATTAAGATTTATGTTTATTTCACATTTTACTATGTTAAATATTTCTTTTCACTTCTTAACTGTATCTCTTTTTGTTAACTGATTTAGAATAGCAGCAATTACCGATTGAAAGTCCGTTAGAACTTTTACGTTTTTTGATTACCTGTCTTGGTTAAGAAGAGCTACCAATGATTATGTGATTGCAATGATTTCTGCTTGGAATCATTATTTAATTATGCTGATGATTGATTAATTGACATATCACCTCAAGTGATAGCCAATTATAAGCACATGTGTTGCCTTTCTCATATTTGAACCTGTCAGTATATATAATTGAATCAGGGTGTTCAACATGACGGTTGTTGACCCAGATACGATTACCGGTGATATGACCACTTACTTTATTCAATTCAACTTGATCTTGTATTTATTGTTAAGGAAACGATGCCCACGACATCTTGGAAAATCACCGGCACAATTCCAGGTGCCTGAAGAAAATGCCTTGTTCTCCATCTAAACTTTGTTGCTTGTACTTGTATTAGAGATCGAAGGGAGAGATACCCAACACTGCCTATATTCCTTTTGTTAGTGTTGACGGGACGGTAAGGATTGAATATGTGATGTTGCGTATCCATTATCATATTTGAGGAGACCAATTGAGTCTTCGATTGGTTCCTGAACTCTGATCGGTTTTGCAATATCTTAAAAACTTTTAGCTTTACTACAGAAATGTCTCCATGAATCTTTCTTCTTCTTTTTTTTTTCCTTTGTGGAGTTTGTATCTCAAGGTGGCAAGATTTTTGTCCACCCTGGTACTCATTTTGGGTTTTGTTGTTTTTCCAAATGGGAAAGCAATGTCACGCGTCTTGATAATAACATCCTGTATTGGTCCCAGCTGATAAAAACAGGACTTTTTGGTAGTGATTTTACAGGAAATCTATGTTTTGGAGCTTGGCCTTGGATGAAGGTCCAAAGTTAGAGTAGATTTTATCCGTCAAAGTCAACAACATTCAGGAAAGGTTTTTACTTAAAAGGTGGAAAATACCCAATTATGCTTATGTTCCACGGAACAAAGTCAAGATCTAGATTTTGTCAAGTTTGACCAATAGAAATGAATGAAAAAACAGTGTCAAAATTTAAACAAATGCCAAAAGGTAAAAAAAGTAGTTTGGGAAAAGACGATATCAATGATGAAAAGGGATGGTTAACGGTCCTTCTCTTTCTTTCAAAAAAGGGACATGAAAGAATAACAATAAACGATATGACATGTTCAAAAGCGGCAATTCTACGCACCAAAGTACAAGGGTTGAACTCAGATGACATGAATTCCATATTTACGAGACGCCCTTATAGACTCCTAATTACTTCGGTTACAAGGATATTGAGTAATGAGCTACTTCCAAAAAATCAAACTTCCATACTCTATTAAATTAAAAAACAAACATGGAGAACCTTTCTTAGCTCTGGTCGAGTCAACAGAAATGATGGAAGCCAAAAATTTGCCCACACCCTTCGAAAGAACTGTACTGGACGTTATAGGAGTGATTCTGTCTGACCATATAAAACATGCATTTTGACTTTTTCCAGAAGTTACTACCAATGGAAAAGCACGTCAGAGAATTGAAGAGAAAATGGAACCCTTCACCACAAGAATAATTAAACTTTGGAGCAAAGAAAAACTCGAAAGGGTGTCATCGAATACACCACACGTAATAGTGAAAGTCATTGGAAGACCAGAAAATATCCCATGGTTCCTTCTTATTGGAAACCATATCAGACCCATTAATTTCGGTGGGGGAACGAAACAATATTCTAAGTATTATATATTCGGTTAACACTATATGACATGCACGAATCGGGCTAAGTCACCTTCTAAATATCGAATGTGGCTATTCAAAAGGAACAATAGAGTGGATAAAAGTGGCAATAGTTATCCAATATCCTTTAATGCCGAGCAAGATCTAATAATGGAGGAAGGGAAATCAGGTATAGGTGAGGAAAATACCGATGTCATAATATTGGAAGATGAGGACACAAATGTGAGCAAAGGAAATAATAAAAATCATCTTCAGAAAATACGAGAGAAATAAGTCAACCAAATCAGAAAATGACAAAAAGTGAAAAATATACCGAAATTAACTTTAATGTTAACACAACCTCTGTGTCGAGAGGTATAAAACCAGATAAAAATTATATTACAGAATCAGTGTATGATTATGACCAATCATAATTAAACTCCAACAAAGTGGATTCGGAGGATAAATCAGAAAGAAAAAAGATACTAAAAATTTCGCTCGGAAAAATTATGAAACTTCCAGCAGTGTTCAAGAAAAACAATAATTGTCCCTTGTCCACACATTTATTATAATAAATGATTAGTCAGGCATCTTTTCCAACATAAACATCAACTAAATAATGGGAAAAAAATCAAATTAGTTGACATTATTTTTATTCCTCAATATATATATATATCTTTTAGCTCGGATGAACCCTAAGATCTATACAAAATATAATATAAATACGGAGTTAAGCAAAATCCTAGAAGGCAGAGAATACTATAGGCAAATTTTAACGGACTTTTGTCAAATAAAACTATTTGAATATTCTAATGCAATCTAGCTACCAGAGGTAGTGTATTTAAATGACACAAGAATACGCAATTTATGTCAGTGGTTTTTCATTCTATCACAATATATTAATTATACTTCAAAACCAATATTAACTGGATCCCACTACCCTACAAGGGGAGTCACAATACTTGTATTAAAATATGTACCAATAAAGTCAGTGATCGTGGATAAAAATGGGGACAATTTTCTCAGCTGAGGTATGGTTTCCAAATCGCATTATGCAATATTAGTGGTATATATAAAATCTGGAGATAAATTTTACTTCAGCACTAAACTATCAAAATTTGGATGTGACCCATGCTCTGATGTTTCTCGATTTTAGAGAAGCTTTTGATTTGATCAAGCAAAACTTCATCATTGAAGAACTTGCTATGAGGATCTAACCAGTTGTGTTCGGCCGCGCTGTAAACAAACTATTAAAATATGCTGATTCAAATATCGATATCGAAAACATACATAAAATAAGGTTAGAACGTGTAGTAAGACAAGGAGATCCACTAAGCCCTCTTTTGTTTCTTACATCTGTTGCACGGCTTCAGAATACTATGGATACGTGCCTTGAAGAGATGGAAATTGGAGAAAATAATGTGACTAATATTTTATTTGCAGATGATTGCAGTGTTATCTTGAGTGGAAAAAAAACATCACTGAGAGTGACTCAAAGCTTCAAAGTATACTTGACAATTTAGAAAAGAAGCCAGGGCTGAAAATAAATATATCTCAGTCTCAATTATATCCACAATATATCATACCCTAAAATCGTTAAAAAAGCATCAACAACCATTGCGGTAGGAAATCAAATCACATTTTAAGATACAAGGACTGAAAATATAGAAAGAGACAATGAAAATATAGAAAGAGACAATGAAAATATAGATTTCTCAATTACAGAAATAAGAAAACATGGACTCAATTTTTTTGAGTGAATTAAATATCGGATTATCGTAGTCATTCCAAGAAGGAAACATATCCTCTGATGCTCAGCCTATAACGAAACAAATACTCAAATATAGAGTCATAAAGTGAGGGATCTTATTCTTTTACCAAAAATGTTAGGATTGAGAAGACTATTCGCTCCAAAGTGTCTAGGCGGAATTGGTATGACCATATTGGGATACAATGGAGTATCTTATTGCTATCATGGCAAAAGAGAGGGGTACCTCGCTTATATTTCTGTGGCAAAGAAAATACACTTGGGGGAAAATAAGTTAAATGTACAACAAGATGTGAGATTCAAAGCCCAAATACACGAGGAAGATGTATAGGCTCGAGGTAGGTGGGGGGAGGGTCCTCCATAATAGTGAGCTTCTCGAAATAAAAATATTTGCAAATGCTAAAGCAACTCTTGGATTGAAAACAGTGGACTATGATTTAAAAACTCAGACTACTCCCCCCCCCCTCCGAAATCAACTTGGAGAATTCACACTCAAAATAATTTCGAGGCAAGGGAGTCCACATGAGGATGAGTTGATGAGGATCAAAATGGCCAAAAACAATTTTAGAAACAACTTTTGAAGGGCAATATTGAATATGGAAAATATATTAGGACTCCGAGTGGCATCATAGACAACGTTGGGAAGAGTGTTAGAGATAAAAATAGGAGAAGCCCTGATCCAAATGAGCTTCTGTACGTCATTTGAAGGAACAAACGGGGGACTCCGTTTGCCGACAAAGGTGATATGCAGACTTTAGTTTCTTATTTATGCAGCACAATTCAGCAGTGTCCACCCTTCCCCATGAATAGTGGAGTTGGCTCTCGAAAAGTTTAAGTTAACGGGAATATAGCCAGGCATTGAATTCATTTAATACAATGGGGTAGTGGTGATCGGGATTTTTAATGTTTTATTGTTTGTTTTTTTTAAATATTTTGTATTTTCATTATTGAATTCATGTATGGTGCAAATTGTGTTATATTAGTTAGATTTATCCTCACTATAATTAATTGCTTAGTACTTCTTCTTCTTTGTGTTCCATTCTCCTCTGTTGAAGCGTGAAGTAAAAAAACAAAAAAACAGCAGGGAAACTTGATCATAGATACATAAAAAGTCTGGAAAAGCTAACATACAGAGTGTCCACGATAAATTGGAACTATCTTAAAATTCAACCTGCTTGATAAAAATGGAATTTGGAGTGTATTTGTTAATATGAAAAAGATAAACATGATATTAAACAATAAATTTATTCAACATGTCCTCCCTCAGCAGCCATAATCTTCTCCATCCTGCCCCTAAAGTATTTGCATGCCCTGATGACTTCCACGGAATCTACACCATTCCACTCCCTCGTAATGGAGCCCTTCAGAGCCGTGATGCTCTTGTGGCTGACCTTGCACACCTCCCTCTCCAACTTCCTTTACCAGTAGTAATCACATGGATTGAGGTCGGGTGAGTTGGAGGAGCAGGTGTTGCGATCCCAGAAAGTGATGTCGTGGGAGTTGAAGAGGTTAGTGGTCCTCATAGCGATGTGTGCAGGCGCTGAGTCTTGTTGGAATATGAACTCCCTCCCAGCGTATGTGTCCTTCATCAAGGGGATGACGAACTCCTCCATGACTTTGCAGTACCTTATCGCGTTAACCCTTTCCTTGGGATTGAAGAAGAAAGGAGGCATCACCTCACCGGTGCTGCAGATGACACCCAGGGTCATCTGCAGGTCGGGAAGTTTGTGGTGAAGACCGCAGAGACCTCTTTTCTCTCCTTGGCAAGCCACCTGTCATTCTGGACGTTGTAGCTTCTGTCGACAGTCCAGTTCTTCTCGTCGGAGAACAAGATGATTCTTCCTCCATAGATCTTCAGGTCATTGAGGAGACGCTTACCGTTGGTGAGCCTGGTGCCCTTCATGGATGCCGTGAGGATGTGTTGTTTGACCTTTAGGTATGACCTGTACCCCAGGTCTTCATTCACAGCCTTGGAGACCAGCTGCTTGCTCACTTCACAGTTCTTGGCGAACCTGGACAAGGAAGTCCCCGGCGAAGCCTTGATGGACTTCCGGAGTCCTTCAAGGAAGCGGGGAGTGCGGATTCGGTCACTTCTCATTTTGTGACCTTACGGCAGATCTTCCCCTCAACCTTCCAGGCATTGAAGACCCGGTACACCGTGGTCTTGGGGTAGTTAAGAAGCTTGTAGATAGCAGAGGGATTCTGTCCCACGCGAGCCAATTGGAGGATGGTGTCTCTCCTTGCTTGTTCCATGATGACTATTGTTTGTTGTCAAAACAATTGTGGTGGAAGTTATAGTTTATTGTTCACGCAACCTTTTATATTAGTATGATTTCACCCCAAATATCTACATTGTGGATCTGGATGAAGTTTAAAGTAGTTCCAATTCATCGTGGACACCCTGTATGTTAATAGTATACTTATATCATATATTAATATGGTTTTTAATTGTTTTATAATTTTAAATATTTATTAGACTGTAATAAAGTTTAAAAAAACTATGTATTGATGATCTGACATTGATGGTCGCCACCCTTTAATCTCCAACTTTTTATATTAATTTTGATTTATAATTATAATGCCAATAGTTGAACTGGCTCGTTGAGTGACTAATGTAAGTTTATTTCCTTCATTTCATACCATACAATTAGGTTTATCTATACAGTTTTCAAGAATTTATCCGCCAGTGTCAATTTCTTTACTTCCCCAAGGATGATTTTGAGCATTAGAATCCATGGCCATATGAAGAGATTACGGTGGTTGTTAACGATGTTTAATAAGACATAACAGTGTTTCGTTCCCAACTAATTCATCGAGATAGACTGTATACATATACGTTATGGACTCGTCTATTTTTAGTCATACTGTGCAAACATATTTGTCCGATAGATAATTCCTGAAAAACCCTACTTACAAATGATTAGCAGTTCGAATGTATGCTCTTGGTTTTACCCCATGTTTGCAAACTTAAAGCGAGGCTCTTTGTTGAGCTGTTACTGAAGTATGGCTCTATTATAAAGTCTATTTGAGATTTCTGAGTTTTAATTCAGAGTTACATGCTGAGTAATGTTGAGTGTTTATAAAAGAGCACCTATTCATTTTGGTTTCATTTTTTCGGGTTTATCCAATAACTGGGTTTCGGCAGTCAAATTGTAGAAAATATCTATTTTGGACTGTTTTTTGCCATCAATCCTTTTTGAATAAATAGTAAATACTTTTCAAGAGTCTTTCACAGCTGCTGCTTGATGTAGATGTTCTTCTCCAGGATCATCTAGTATATTTTTATTACCTTGTTCCCTCAACAAGAGTTCTAAAACTTTAACTAGGCGTCATAGAATTAATTAAATCTTCTTGAAAAATTAATTATTTACCTTAAATATAATAAAAAGTTAATTTCTAAGACCTTATACCTTTATAAGTCCGCTGTTAATAGATGGAATAATTACAAAATTGCTCGGAGAATTGAAGTATATATATAAATATCAAATTTCTAAATTATATTTTATTTAGGTTAATTAAAAAGAATATCCTTAATGAAAAGATAAAATATAGAAATGTGTGACTTATTTAACGTTAATTACATTTTTGGAAAAAAAAGATAAGTATCCAAAGTTATAACGGTACATTTTGCAAAGTTATATACATCGAATTAGGAAATATACTTTAGAAACACTTTTTGATCAACACAACACGTAGTGTATCGGATTTCGTAATTTTTTTTTAATTAAAATGTTAACTAATTTAACTTTCCTTTACTTTTTTGAGGTGTTGGTAAATCGTAGTTGATTATGTACATTCTCCTACTCCCTTGCTTTTGTTTTGTTTTTGCTGTTCATTCAACAGAAATTCCAGATTTATTTTTTAAAGGAGTCCTTTAAAATATGAAAACTTTGAATTTTATACTGACTTCAACAAGATATAATTTATAAATTAACAATAGGCAGAAAATAGATGTTGAATTCGTGGTAACGGATGGCCTTGAACCCACTGCAGATATAGTCTTCCGTCATGGCGTCCAAGTGCTGGTTGACTGTAACTTTGAGGGCTTGTAGTTTTAATGACAGACACTTCAGGCATTCTCTTGGACATGCACCCAAAATATCTAATCAAGGGGGTTGGCATCAGGGATGTAGGGCGCCAAAAGTCACGAAAATAAGTGCAAAGCAACTCTAAAGACTCATTCAAAGATGTCTTCCAAAGGAGAGTGTGGATTTATTTCATCACTGATATCATAAGTGACCTCTCTACCCTTACAAACCTCTTTCTACATAATTTTTGATAGCTCTCTGGAGAGTCTGGAATGAAATCCTGTGATCTGCTAATGAAAACCATAATTTCAGAGAAAAAAAATGAGATTAAAACATAAAAAGGTTACATTTTTTTTGTTCATATGTATATTTGGTACAAATATCTGCACAAAAAAATACTTTTAAAAATAGTAATTGTAGGGTTTTTTTATGTTTGATTTTCTAGACTTATGCCCGTTAGGATTTGAAAGGAAAGTAAAATGCAAGAAATAAATATTTATGCCTTTTAAGAATCTCAGTTGGCTTTAATTTAATTTAAATTTAAATTGGAAATCAAATAGAATTTTTTGTACATTTATTACAGCTTTTATTGATCCTCTGCTGTTTGTTCACAATCATATAAATTCAAAAATTGCCCCTAAGTTGTCATTAAAATACTCATAATTGATCAGGAGGATGTTGTACATAGAAATTCTTGTTTTTTATAATATTTTTACTAAAACAATAGCCATTCATTATGAATCTGGCCACCATCTGTCTTAATGACTGCCTCTGGAACTCATTGCACACATTAGCAACGTAGTCCTTTTCCACGATCCTCTACTTCTGGTTAACAGAGTTCTTCAGGGCATCAATATTTGGGTGGTGGACTTCGCAGGTCTTCTTCTCAATTTTTCACTAGATGGAATAATCCAGTGGATTCAGATCTGGGCTCTGACCAGACCAAAGGTTCTTGGAGAAGAAGTTCATGTAGCAACCCATCCACTCCTCCACAATAGTAGCAGTATGGACCAGAACCCTATCCTAATTAAATATTTACGTGGCCTTGTTTGACTTTTTCATGGTCTTGGTGATCTATGGGACCAAATTTCCATGAATACCATCAAGTAGTCGGCCGTGGGTAACCGGTATCTAACAGGAAACAGAATTGGGGGAATTTTTTCTCCAGTTGATGCCACATCATCACGGAGGCTGAATGGTTGGTCTTGGTGACTGTCCTGATGTTTTTGTCAGTCTTTCCAAAGCATACCACCCGATCATTTTGCTTGTATTTAGTAGACGGGGTCTACGATGTAAGTATTTTCATCAGACAAAAAAATCCACCGGTTGTTGTTGCCCTTCAGATCATTCAAGAGCTGTTTACATCGCTGAAGAAGTGTACTTTTCCCAATTCTTCTAAGCGACTCTCCTTCAGCCTTTCGGATGGCTTTACCAAAAGTAGACTGATGCACCTTCTTCGTCTTGGCTTATTATGATATCTTCGTCGTTGGGTTGGTCTTAAAGGCCTCCATGATATCTTCAGGCTTCACTTTGGTGGGTCTTCCGCTTTTGGGATTGCCCTTCATATTGTCCCCATCAGCCAAAAAACTTCTGACCCAACGGACTGTGAAATTGCTGACTTTTAAGGCCTTTATTAAGTACGAAGTGGTCCTCCCGAGGCAAATTAAATTGCCGATGATGTCTACTCTTGCTTATATCGCGACATATACATAATTTTTTAAGAACATGTACATCAATCAAAGGCTTAGAATCTAAGTGATTTAAAAATAATCAGAAATGCAAGATTTAATCAACACCTATTCAACCTATTCAAAACTGAATTTGTAGAAGGTATCATTACTTTACTTACTAATATTTTATTCTAAGCAAAAATTTTGTCGAGTAAAAAACCTTTTTTTCATTTAATCAATCTAGAAGTGCTTATTTAAATACAGATCAAATTTGATGACCGTCATTTATAACTAACGTTTCATTAAGAATAAATCCAATGATCTGTTTAATATAATTCGTTTAAAGTTCAAGTAGAGGACCTGTTTTAAATATTAATATTTTTGATGATTCTCTATATAATTCACTAGATGTTAGCCATTTACAATCAATCGAAGCTAAGTCGTTAACCATAGATATATTTGAATGAGTAATTTTTTATCTGTTTCCGAAGGTACATCATTGAGTCAAAATCTATAATAGAGTTTGAACAAAGCAGAAAAAAATAAAGATATTTTTACTTTGAAGAATTCATTTAAAGAATCGACAGGAAATCCAAATTCAGCAGTGCAACCAAATAAATTACGAAGGTGAAGTAAAGTCCACGAGTGGCAACGTGCCCATATTGATTAAATCGAGCCATTTTCATATTCCATCAAAAATTAAAAGTTGTACACTTATTATTGCTCTTGATGTCCAAAACTAAATTTAGATATTTTTAATTGAAAAAAGAAAGACTATTTGCATGATATGATCAATTTGTATTTTATTGTAAATTAATAATATAGGTACTCTTCGATTGTAAAGAATAAATTCCATTTTTAATCTATCCAATTCCACAATATATATAAAATCCAAATAATTTCGTTGGCAATTCTTGAAATAGTTAATTTTGATACATAAAAACATTAATAAGTATATATTGGCAGATTTATGCTGAATTGACAATATAAGAGCTTCTTTAGTGAACTGGGATATTACACACCCTCAGTTTTATAGTTTTTACATTTTATTCCTTAAATCTACATTTTATCGCCATTGCAATACACTACTAATGATCAATCTAATTATATCCAATGGATAATGATGCATTGTTTAAAATTTATTTGTATATTTAGAAATTTTAAATCTATATTTACTTAGTGTAATTTACTACACTATTAAAAGTCCTTCCTATATTTTTGATTTCTTGGATTCTCTATTTTTTCAATTTTCTTCTATTTACTGTTTTAACCAAAAGAATAAAAAATTAGATCGTTTTAAAACCAATCTAAACTCATGTTGTTATGAATATTTATATTGAAATCAAAATTATATGAACTTTATAATTATATTTATACGTTGCAAATATTAACAAATTAGAGCTTCAAAAGTCACATCTATCGAAATAGTGGGCTATTCAAAATAAGACCATTAATTGGAAACCCCCATTTTAAAACATGGCAAGCTACACATTTATATCTATTAGTTTTTTTTCCCAACTATTTTTCATTGTAATTCAAATTAAAAAGACTTTTTACTAGCAAAAAATAAATATATAGAGTAACTACGTCATCTTTAACAAATTATAAGGCAAAATCGGTACCGTAAATTGTTTTCATAATAATCGAAAAAAGAACAATATTTTGGAAAAAATGGCAATTTTCAAAACTTTGAAGTCGTTGAGCTACCTTTCAATTTTGTCCAAACTTGTAACTATTGTAATATAAATTTATAAAAAGGAATTGATTTTGACTCAGCGACCCAGATATTTCAACAAAATAAAAAGCACCATAATATATAAATATATACTGGGTGCGCCAGCTATATGTACAGTGAAAATTATGCTTTTAAACGCAATTTTCTCTCTAATCAATTATCACATTAAAAAAATAAAACCAGATTTTGGAAGTTTGAGGATTTCTATTTTTTTGATTATTTAATAATATCATATTTCATTTACAGTGTCTATAAGATGCCATAAGCAGGAGTAGTCCTTTGCTACTTGGCTCCTTGCTAAATCCTGGAATTCCATCTAGATACCAATTATAAGTTCGTCGTTGGTGTTGCAGGGTGTTTGGTTGTTTAGTATTTCTATCGTGCCCACAAAAAAAAACATCAATTCATACCAAGCAAGTTAGGAAACCCAAATTGTCTTGGACCCATTTCAGATTTTTTTTCAATGTGTGGCAGTGAGCATAGTCCTGCTACCAAATATATGTAGATGCAGGACTTCTCTTTGGTCACTAAAACGTTCAAGTAGGATCAATGTTTATCCTGAGACCTTGGGGGGAACACATGAGGAGGCATGTCCTAGCTTTCGGAACTAAATACCAAACAAGACCTTGATGTGACCATTTTTGTGGCCTCAAAATCCTCCTTAGCTTGTGAACAAACGTTTCACAAAGTCCCAGAGTTTGAAGAATTCTTATGTTGTCGCTGCCAGCGCAGATTCAAAGGAAGGTGCCTTCCGTTTTCCAAATATTTTTTCCATTAATTCCTTTTTTTCAACTTGTGTAGGTTTGAAAAAGTCATCCTTTAAAAAAAATCACTTGTATAAGTCCGTGTGTTTGTCCAAAAGAGCGCACCAAAGTGGCGGCATATATAACTTGCACCCCCTGTATATATGTTTTATTTTTTTGTTCTGTTCTTATCACTAATTTGGTCCAGATTCAATTGTTGTTTATCTAAACCAAGGTGTTTAACATTGGTTAATTATTTTTTACGGTTATACTCAATTATAAAAAGCCGCAACTGAGTTTTCGGCTAGCTCTATAGTCGAAATCCATCACTAATTTATGCCAACATCAATAACAATTAAGTATTTTGTATTAACTATTAACATATTTAATAGGCATACCTTAATTGTCTTTTAAACTTTTTAATCTAATTAAATCTTTTTTAAATGGTGAATCTTCCTCCTGCAAAATGGAAAATAGAACAGTTGCTAGAAAAAATGGCAACAATGTCTAAATAATAGTTACTTTCCTTTATAATCCTTACGTGAGTATTTTATTGGGGTGTTTAACTTCTCTGAGATAAAAATATATTTTTTTACAAAATGATACTTTCAATGCTTTTTATAGATGTAACATTTTATACTAAATAATAAATTGAACACTTTTTTATCATTACTGTTTATACCTATAATTTCCTAATATTACATATTGTTGAGTGGAGTTTATTTCAAATCAATAACAGAAAATACATATTTTAAGAAAAACAAGTGATCTTATACTTTTTTTTCATGTCTATCGTTGAAGTACAAAAAAATACAAAAGACCGTACACAAAAGTATTCTTCAAAATGTCGAAAAAAAACCGTCCAGTAATGGTTAATTATTCAAAAACTAATTCAACAATGTTTCTCTGGGTGTTTATATTTTAATTTACAGTTTTCATTTCTCAGAGTCTAATTAAATTTTATAGCTATAATTATAAATGATACACGCAACCTTATCAACACGTATTCAAAGTTTTTATAGAAATATTGATATCGAACATTATAATATTTAATATTTTTTTGTGAAATTAAGAATAAAAAATTTAAATGCCGTAATTATTATAACTGTTTAATATGTAAAATCTATTTGTGGTTTACTTGTTACCCAGTTTACTAATCGCAATGTAAAAAGAATGTTCACTAACATAACTTAAATTAAGTAAAATTTAATGTCAAAAACAGTTTGTAAACAAAAAAAATGAAGTCAATCTTTGAATTTAATTTTATTGCTTTCCTATTTGTAACCATATATATGTAATATATATTTTGTCATTCAAAAATGACAAAAAAATAGATAAATAAGGTAAAATTTGGTTTTGCATTATAAGGGAATTTATAACCATTTATTTTTATTGCAAAACATAGATTTAATATAAATTACTGTTTATATTGATTTTGAAGGTTGGATGGACGTTCTGGACTCAAATAGAAAAGTAAATGGACAACTCTATGTTAAAGTCGTTTATCAACCCTGTGTCCGTGAAATTTTACCCTCAGATATAGATAGAGCATGTAGGGACTGTTATTTCACTCTCAAGTCAGGGAACCGTGTGACTCTTTACTCTTGTGCAAGAAACATTGATTCTAGAATCTCCATACCAGGAACTACGAATGATTCACAAATTGATTATTATCCCTCTAGCCTCTGGATTGATCTTTTTAAAAGTATAGTGGGAGCTACAAAGTTTATTTATATCATGGGTTGGTCCATCAATACCAAGATTAAACTTTTACGGTAAGTGGAAATTTATTCATTTGTTATAAATTCGACCATTCAGTTGTATTCTATATGCACAGGTTTCTTATGATAATGAACAATGCAATTTATATACGAGTTATATGTATACAAAGTTGTCAAAAAGTTTTAAAGCTATCATTTTACATTTTTAATTATTTTGGCGCCAAATCAATCAATTGTGAATCTGATTACCTGACATTAAAAATAGATTAAATCCTCATAAAAATGTATAAACAGGGTCCAACAAATTTTCATTCCCTTGTCGTCATGTACCACTTAAGGAATGAAGTCGAAGTTTTTCTTAAAAACGGAGAACGCCAATTCAGATTTATCGACTTCTATCCGGAAAAGAAATTATAAATTAGATGAACAATTAAGAAGCTCCAAAAGACTGGAAGTGTAAATGATAGGCCAAGATCTTGTCATCCCAGTCTGCATGAAGCCAGAAGAACATCGATGTACTTCCACTAAAGATTTATCAGAATTCAAAAACGTCGTTATCTCGTAGAATTGTCCGTTGGTTTTGAAGATTATGGCCTACAAGTTTTGGTACGGTCAAAAAATCAATGTCAGTACCAGAGCAATGCGATTTGAACGTTCTAGAGAATTTTTACAAGTTTGTACGACAAGGACAAAAATTGTTTTGAGCAATAAATTAAAAATAGGATTTGAACAAAAAATTCTATAGACAATACGATCGGATTTGGTCCAGGTTCAATGTTCTCTCCTTGGTTGATAAACCCATACTTTCTTACCAAAAACCGATCTCTTATGCTCTGGTCTGGAGTTTCGAGTTCCTAGGCAAATTACCCATATTTTTTTAACCAAAGGTCTCTGTATAATTCAGGATGATTATATCTCAAGGATTTTAGAACTTGTGATGCTTCCATGGTTTGAAAGTAATCTGGACGACGAAATCAAGAATGGCTTGAACAGTACATTCAATTTTTGACAAATCAATGTTGCCACTTTCAAGTCCAGATGCCAATCTAGAGTCGAAGATTAAAGTCAAGTCCTAACAAAGTTTGGATACTCTGCAAAATGTCATCGAAGCTGCATGGGACAAACTACTCGTTAGAGTATGCAACTCATATCAACGTCGGTTATCGTTAATAATTATGAATGAAGGCTTATATATAGAAAACATCATAAATATAAATCATTCTAGTAAATACACTTTTAAACTTTTATAAAAGCTAAATTTAGACATTTTTATTCATAATATAATTATTGCATTAATAATTAAGTTTAAAATTTTTTATCAACCCCCGTATGTAAATATATTAGTGATTGATATTGAGTATGCAGGATTAGTCGGACTGAGTATTTTCAAGTATCAGTTCCAGCAAAAATCAGCTCGTTCATGACTTCGGAGTTTAGTTTTTGTCCTCCTTTGAATCCAAGGATCACTTAGGACATTTGGGTGAAAATAAAGTTTAATCTATTGATATATGCGATTGTATATTTTAATTCAATTAATCAAATTGTTCATACATACATCATATAAGTAAACTAATGAGTTTTTTATATCGTGAAAAATACTTTTTAATTATAATCATTATATAAACACAACACTGGCGAATATAGTTCGAATCTTTACTGTTGTAGTATTCTAAATTAATTAATTAATAAACAAACACAACAACAATTTTAAGGGAAGACGTGCTAATCACTTTGGAAAACAAATATTCGGTGACATGTCCACTTAACGGTAGAATAGTAACCTTGAATTTTTTGTGATGGAACGTAATGGTTGAGGATTGTGGGTTCAACCATCTCTGTTATAAATTATTTTATAAAGAGTAGGAATATAAATAATTGAAATTAAAAACATATTTTCACATTTTAAATAATTAACTTAAAACATGATTTTATTATGAGTGAAAAGGTTCATGGGCAATTTCGTAGATACACTTCTAAATTTTAATTAAATATATTGAAATGAAATATGTTTGACAAGTATGTAGATCAATAAATTATTCAACATTGCGTTTTTTTTTAATTTTCTACAGTAGTCAAATTAAATAAACTGCATCAGTAATAAAATATATCTTTAAGAAAAAATATTTAGATATGGTTTTACATTAAAAAATATTCCCAAAATAATTATATATATTTGAAACTTCTATTTAAACATTAAAATAAATTATTTATGCATAGAAAATTATATTTTAGATCAATTATATTTTCTTCTTTTCTGGTCCATTGCTTTTGCTTTAAACATTTTCATTTGTACGTTATGAAAGTTTTATTATTTTTAAGCATAAAGTGATAAGATAATATAAAAAGTTGTTTAAATATATCTAACAAATAATGTTTCATAAAAATCCAATAATAAAGTATTTTTATAATGGACATAGTTTGATATATATTGCGTATTTACATAGAATAGGGAGAATAAGTATTTGAGCCCCTTGCTATTTTTGTTATTTGTCTATTTGTGTTAAGTATTTATATGTGCAAAATGTATAAAATTTCGATGGTATGTACATTTAAAAAAAAAAATAGATATCTCTTTCCAAAATTATAGAAATTTGAATTACCCAGAACCCTTAAATTGATTAGTATTGCGAAAAGATATTAGATCATTAAATAAATTGGAGGAATTTACTTAGTTATAATGCTCTTGATAATAATTTTGTGGGCAAAAATTTCTCAAAGTTGATAACTACATTTATATACATATCAATTCAAGTTACAGAGCAATTGGCAAAAAAAAACCGTCGATAGAATAAATATGATTCATGGAACAATATGACATTTATGACAACTTACAAATTATAACATATAGGTCTGAAAGATTGATTTTGACCCCCATCATCTGGGTTTTCCTTCAAAAGTAATTAACATAAGCGATATTGATAAATTTAAAGGTATTTTCATATCAAAAAAGTATAATTTGTTAAAACTTAAATACATATACTGATTAATTTTTTCAATGCTGTTCAAAGATAAGAATAATATTTTTCTTTTCATAGATTGTTTCATGAAAATTGGGTGGTATTAATTGGTTAATACCTTAAATTAAAGTTTACATAGCAAAATTATAAGTTTAATAATTTTGGTGTTATCAATTTTCGGATGATGAGTACCATGCTGTAACTTTTGTGACTCAGTATCTGTATAGAATTTGAAAGAATAATATTTTAAAAAATAAGCCGATTAATCATTATTTTTATTTTGGTAATCCAAAATTCTATATCAGTTTATAATTATATTAAAAAACCCCGAATTTTGTATACTTATTCAAATGAACTATTTTAAAACTCCCCATTTTTAATTTATTATTCTTTGGTTAAAACCAGTTTTGACAAATCATCATGGATTTTTAGCTTATCGTTTTTTTAAGGTAAATCATAAAATGATTCAGTAATGATTGCTAAGTATTTGAAATGAATTTAAAAATAAACATTCATAACAACAAATTTTGGTGCAAATTTACATTTTGTACCTATAAAAAGAAAAAAATCACTGGGAATCCTTTTTTCTCATAAAATTTTAAAAAAGGAAAAAAAAAAATATAATAATCATATTCGATATATAAAAAACTTAAGTGCAAAAAAAAAAGTAATTGTTGTTTTGTTGAAAAAAACTATATACACAAATTTATTTAGAATACTAAAGATTTGTTAAAATTAAACATTAATACTGAATTGATTTAGATTATTTTTTACAACCCATAATATTATTGTTTCGAAAAAGTTCTTTTAAATATGCTGTGATTTCTCTATAAATAACAGATTTGGATACATTAAAATAATATTACATCAGTAATAAATTACTTCAAAATTTTATTTCATTACTAAGATGTTGTTCATATGTGCTGTAAATAATAATATACAGCTTTCGGAAAGGCTTATCTCATCTCCTTATAAGAGGATTGAATTGATGGCGTATCTAAATATTATTATGTGCATAATACACACAAAAGAATAAGGAAAAAAGCTCGAGTGCAGACTCGAATACTAAAGCTCTGCATATACATTAGAGTGTTTGCTATTTTGTAAAGTTGACGAAATTCAAAATTACCAAAGATCACGAGATGTGTATAGGTGTTGTTAATGGTCTCCTAAAATATTTTTTGATGAAATAAAATTAAGAACAAATTCAAAATTATTATTAAATATTTTCTTTTTCTCATATGGCATAATTTTAATAAGATTTGATTTTTTTTTTGACCTCATTTTGATGTGCATCTGGTTCGTCGGAACTTAGACCGGATGGACGGTAAGAGTTTTTTGATAGCAAAGAACAAAAATTTCTTAGCGGGTCATTACCGTCATCTAAATACATCGTGTGATCCATGATAATTTTGTCTTATGTATGCAAAATACATGTCTTTTGTCTTGTCTTTATGTATGCAAAATGTAATATTAATATCTAAATAAATTGCAAAGAATAAGCTTCTATGACTGATGATGCAATTTAATGGACTTTCATACAATTATATTTATGTAAATACGCTCTTTGTTAAGTAGTATTCCATATATTATCTGTTTCTTGGTATGGAAACATATGTGAGTATAGAGTTGGAGAAAATAGCCTTGGACGAGAGCAAGTTTTTCTGTAGTCGCAACCAAAATATTTTTTTTTTTCCAATTTTTTTCATGATAATTTAATTCTTGAAGAGATAAAATCCAAAAATAAAGTAATAACCAGTGTACGTAAGGATGAACGACGAACAGTTACACTAAAATTTGTTGATCAGTTATAAGTGTATATCCATGTTCGACTCAAAATAGAATTGAGAAACAACATCGGACTAATTCCATGTCTTTGCCAAATAATGAATGGAATGAGTGTATATTCCTTTCATCTTAGAGCTGCGCACAACTAATCTAATAAAACATCGTGACAGCCTAGCTCCTCTCCTCTACAAAATTCTTATCATTGTCACGATTACCATTTTGTTTCTCGGTTTCTTTTATTTTTACAAAATTATATTTCATATTTTATACAACTCTATGTATTAACATAGGCGTGGAAGACAGAGAACAGCTGCTGGGGTAACTATAACATCCCTCTAATTATGTGGAATCTATGACTATTCATAATATATATTCTGAGAAGTAAAATAGGGTATTTGTGAAAAAGGAAGTGCTAATCCCGGGGAAAGAGCATTCTCGACTGGATATAGTTGTTCAAAAGTGAAAGTCTCCATAAAGAATTTGAATGAAATTTTCAAATATTAATATATAAAAGATTTACTTTATTATAAAAAAAGTCCAATTTATTAACAGAAATAAATATATTGTTTATAGATATTTTTTTTTAAACCATCACATTTAAGATTTAGACTATATATATTAAATGCCATAAAAACCTTGGTCTTTTTAAAAAGGTCATCCAAAAAGTAATATGTATAAATAAGGAATATTTCTCAAAATATCTTACACCGTTTCACCTTTTTGAACTAAAAAATTTGATTGTGCGTATTGAAGGAAAAAAATGTACCTATTGATCAAAACGCTTTTTTACACATCTCAAGCCATTCAAAAATAAATAAAAAAAAAACTTTGACTTATTTTAATGGGGTTAACTTGTAGAAATTATCAATATTTGAGACTCATTTTAAAAAAATCTAAACTTTCAAAATTCTTTTTTTGTAAATCCTAGGAAATAAGAACTTCACGTAAGTTATAATTAATTAATTAACTATAAAATTATAACTTACATATATTACTTTATATTATTTGTAAAAATTATTTTTAATTTAAGCATGTGTTCTGAAGGATTTCTATTTACTCAGTGGTTGCTATATTTGGGACAATGTGTCGTAGTTTTGATACCCCTGATTTATATGAACATTTTTTTTCCTCGGTATAACTATGTTTCAAATTATTATTTGATAATAACATTAATTTCAATTTATGGGCATATTAAATACAATATTCTGCAATATCGTAGTAAAATTGTCATGCCATGGGGTTATATTAACATAATATGAAAGCTATATTTGAAATTGATGTTTCTTTTTGTTATATTAACAAAATAGAAAAAACTAGTTAACTAAAGAAAAAATCTATAAACAAAAGTACTAACAAAATATAGAAGCAACTGGAGATGAGATTAAATGTACTTTAATATTTCGTGTTTAAAAAGTCAAGCAAAATCAATGATTTGTCAGAAAATTGTGGACTTTGGTTAAGTCAGATTTTTTTGAGTTTGACTATTTTTATAATCCATAACTATTAGAAAACATTTTTTTAGTTAGTCATTATTTTTATATTAAAAATGTGTAAGAGCATATGATTGAACTGGATTAAAAGTGTAACTAGTACCTGCAGTAATATTGTTTTAAGATATTAGTAATTGAAGTTTTCAATTAAAATCAGGATTTTTCTGTGGATGTTGAATATGTCTTTTGTCAAATACATATGATTAATAACAATGTAAGCTAAAATTTTGATTTATGACCAAAATTGACCATGGTATATATAAAAGCTAGGGGTTTTTATAACATAACTATAGTTTGCATTTTAGCTAAGTAGAAACAATTTCAGAATATTCAATAAAATTTTATATTTCAAATACAACAACCAACTTTTAAAAATAGCTGAATATATGTTATCCTATCTAAGTAGGATAATTAACAATACAATATATTAAATAAAAGTATAAGCTTTATAAATTGAGTAGACGAAAAAAATACACGGATATGCATAACTATAATGTATTTTTGTTGTAGAGTGTCATTAATTTAAATATATGGCTTATGTAATGTCAAATAATAAAATATATATTTGTTTCACTCAAAAATTATCAAATTATTTTTTCAATAATTTTGGGGTTTGTTGGAAATATTGTCTACATATATTAATTATTACGTACAATTCCATCAATTTGGCTTGTGTGATTGGCTGTACAAAATGTTGGCCAACCCAAAAGAAGATTAAAGGATCGGATAAGTTATCATATGAGATATGCCGACATATATTAGGAAGCCACTTAAGAACACTTCAAGTCGAGAGGACATAAGAAATCTGATATGAAAGTACAGGTGCTAGAACAAATCCCACAATGCTGATATGATAGAGATACCTTTTGATCGAAAGAAATAGTGGATCAATCAATTACAGACATAAGCACCCACTCGAATAAATATACATTGAATTGGGCATTAGTTAAATTTACTGTAAAACAGTAATATTTTAAAAAATATCACTTTTTTGTAATATAATTATGAATTTTTGAGAGGTTACGATCCTGTACACAGAAAATATTTTGATATTTTATTATCAATGTGTTTATATACTTGTATATATTATTTGACACATTCTTAGTTTTTTTCCATGTTTTTTTTTTCTTTTTTATTTGTGAATGTTTGGAAATTTAAGAACTTTGTTATATTATTTTTCCATTCGAGGTTTCCAATGGAGAAAAAATAAATTAAATTTTAATAATCCCCTAAACATCTTTGTTTTATTGAGTTGGTTGACTGAAGTCCGTCGTCGTCGTATAAAATTTCAGCTAAATCTACTAAATTCCTATCTTCCTGTCCAATATGTTTATTTTTCTTCTTGAAGGTTGTTTTAAGATGACAAATATTTTTCTCCTCTAGAGTTATGTAAGGCACGCAAAAAGTAAATTATGGTCTTTTTTTTCAGATCTGAAGCTAATGAAGTATCTTTCACAGCGGTTAGATCTTTTGAAAACTAAATTAGACTTGTCAAATCTTTATATATATCATTAAAAAGCATGAGGAAGGAACTCAAGTCTTATTGAGGATGGTACATCTAGTTAAGGTCAGATTAATATGGAAGGAACTCCAATTTGACAATATATAATAGTATCGGGGCTCTAAGCCAGCTTTATATTAATAAACTTTATAAAAAAATTGAAAGTAAACTTGCTAGTTTTGATAAATGCTCCTTTTGGAAAAAGTATGTAACATTGGAAGTTGTAAAAAGACTTTGTTTTCTGGAAGGAGATAAAATTGTATTGTTCCTAAGAGGTTGAGAAGGGATGATTTTCGTAGGACCAGAAGTTTTTCTCATCATTTTAAAGTATACTTATTTCAAAAAAGTTTTGTTTTGCCCAATTCATGTTAAATGGAGCAAGTATAGAACAGTGTTAACTATAGACAACATTTAGGATACATAAACATGCTTGTAGAAGTTGTAAACATAATTTAATGATTTATTCTATCGAGATGCTGATACATTAAATTTATGGTTATACTTTTATTAAATCAATAAGTAACCGATGACTAATATTTAATATAAAAAATTTAATTCAAAATTAGAGTCCCATGAACTTTATCTTAATTAAATTACCGTGTTGATGCAGATATGTCTTAAATATTACATTTTCTAGAGTCTCTAACCCACAGTGCAAATGAAGCGCAAAATTGATTCCATTACAATTTTGAGCAATTATGAGACAAAACGTTTCCTCCCTCTTCATGTAATCAACAGTTTTCCGGCTCAGCAAAAGGGTATCTGATTCCAATAATTCAGTAACGAGGTGTCTCCAGCAAGAAGATTATAACAAAGTTAAGTGCATATATTGAATCAGATAATGGCCAATTATATAACATTTAAATCCAAAAAAAGTATGACTATACAAACCATAACCTGTACAATGTATATTTATACATCGTGTACAAATAAAATCCTGGGTGTTGGTTTCATCTACGTTAAATCAAGATAAAGGGGTTCTTTTGTAAGATTAATCGAGAAGAAGAAAAAACCAACAAGTAGATACAATTATTGAGAATATATCTCACTCAGTTATATCCCTGTTGGCCTGAATAACAACCTTGATTCGACCCTTGAACCAGTTGTAAGTCATGGAAAAAAGAGAACAATCTCAACCCTTGCATTCCAGGTCGATGGAGTAGATCAAGTATTTCGTTGTGGTATCTGTACATCTGTTGATCTTAAACTCAAGGTAGCTCCAGACAAAATATTTCATTTGATTCAGGTCGTGGTGAGCAAAGAAACTAAATATCCTTGGACATCTAGTTATAGCAGTACTCCTGGAGCCAATCATGAGTCGTTTTGGAAGTGCGGGAGGGGACAGAATCATGTTACCAGACCCATCGACTAATCGTCATATTTTTAGTTTTCATCTCTTGTCCCATGCATCCAAAAGACCGTCTTTGACGTGCAATCATCTCCTATTTCTTTCTGAAAGACTTCATTGTCAAGACGATCCTCCTATTGTGCCACGGCACCTCCTGCCTTGTGATCACTCCCATGGAGTTCTTGGACTCCGCCAGAGTCTTTCTCAACTTTTCCAACCCTTTTCCTTTTAACCCTGTGATCATTGTGACCTCAACATTGCTATTATCTAGATCGTTGGTCAACGAAATCATCACGTTAGCCCACCTGCATTGAACTTATTAAAATATAATAACCTTGAAATCTTCAGTTGTTGACTCCACAGTGGTGTTTTCAAAAATTATCGGGCAAATTTGTCAACATAAAGGTCGGAAAAGTCCAGAAAAAATTCAAACTGGATTTTATTTTTAGGAGTATCTATACTTTAAAATAAAAAGTACTAAAGAAAACTTAAATATTCTCTTTATTAAATTCTATAGTTTGCAAAAGGGATTTTTTTATACTTGAAGTGTTTTTTTTATATTTGATCATTAAAACACTTTAATGCATATTAATAATAGGATGAGACATTAAAGAACGAATAATGAATAAAAGTTTTTTTTTTTATGGACAAGTCTATGTGCTTAAGTGTCCGATGTCCTTAAAACTTTTTTATCTTGTAAATGTTTTTGTTACTTGTGAAGAAATTCAGCTTGAAAAATGTATGTACATAGGGTAGGACACATTTCTGATTATATTTCAAAAACATTGTTGAATTTATATACATCTACTTGCTTAAACTATTATAATCCTTTCGAAATTTTCCTGAAGGATTCATCTAGTCATTAATGAGTCACAATGAGTAAAATAAATATATAAGGTTTATTATTTTGTAATGAAAAAGATTCAAAAAAGATACTTTTTTTGAGCAATGACTTATTACATTGTTTTTGCAGTGATATACTTAAATGGGTGAAAAAGATTCTTTATTGTAAATTTGTAACATTATAAAAGTGTTTTTAGTTGCTTTTTTACTCAATAAACAAGCATTATTATTTTATATATTGTCTAAATTATATTATTAATAATAAAAAAAGACACAAAATATACATTTTATAGAGATATTTTGATTTCTTACCTTGTTCTTACTTTGGATATTATTTATCTGTTCTATCCAAAGCAGTTTAAATTTTATTCAGTTGAAACATATCAAATTTAAGCTGTTTTTGGATGGAACAGATAAATAAAATCAGGTTCTTATTTCCATATCCCCCAAATCAATGTCAAAGAAGCATCTTAACTTACATAATATCTCCAAAAGTTATTCTTTTATTTATAACTGTTATGCTAATTGTGAATGCATATTTGTTACATCTCTCAACACATCAGAAGAAATTTCAAAAATCCAGCGTAAATATTTAAAAAAATATATATTTTGGTCGCTTCCAAAATATTCGTAAAGTTATTAACTTAATTTTTGAAACTTAAGCTTCAAAACGATTTTGAGTGTTAATAATCGGTTAACAAATAAAGGAAATAAAAGTTTGCTTACATTTTTGTCTTAACAAACCTAATAAAAACGTGAATTATAAATTAACAACTTAATTTATGGGCATTTTTAGCAAATAAATATTTGTATACATCCATCTAATAAGTAGTAAATCTATATATATTTTGAGCTTTAATAATGGTTCAACAAATAGAGAAAATTTTTATCTTAATAAAAAAATATATTTTTATTCAACTTGAAAGGGGAAAGATTAATAAAAATTGCAACCCAATACATTTTAAAATTCAATTTTTTCTTAGTTCTTATCCAAACTAAAATTTATTTTTTCCAAAAAAGTAAAGAGCCTCAAAAAATTTCCAATTCGTTTGTTTTGTCGAAGACTTTACAATCTATAAAATACATTTAAAAAAATACATGAATTTAAAAAATCAAAAGTTTTACAAAGTCGGATTATATAAATAATACAAGTACTACAGGCATAAACTGTGCTAATGCATTTGCATAGAATAACCTTCTTTTTTTTCTCAATTTCAAGATGCCCCACCCTATCTTACGAGAAACATCATACAATTAAGCAGGAAAACGAAGACTTTCGTATTTTAAAATTTATGAAATGTAAAAAAATAAAAATATTATTGAACATAATTTTAATGTAAACTAGGTTTTAGAATCTGCTGTAGTAGCACAAATACCACGTTGTGTGGTCATGTTTGTAGCCCTATATTTGTATAATTTCATTTTAGTTTTGTTTGGCAAGCAGCTATTATTATTAAAATAAATTAAACAGATATGTTTGTTTAATTTTAGTCCTCAAATATTTAAAAATATTTTTTTACATAAATTATTATTTAACTTTATTAATTATCAAAAAATATTCAAGAGTTAAGAAAATGAGTTTCATTTAGACAACTCCCATATTCAACGTTATAATGGATAAACAGTAAATATTATGCATTGTATACACTTATCCTCTAAACTGTTTTTCACCTTGATAATGTTGATAACTTTTTATTTTTGGGATGAAATTTATTCAATGTTTCAAGCTCTTTTATGATTTATCTCTGACCAACAAATCAATGAATAAAAACAGTACTCCATTCAAGAGTCTTTTAACTTTATGGGTATATTATTTTAGGACAACCAAATAATGCCGTGCTCCGAATTATTCATACCAAATACCCATACTCTTTAATAATAAATAGCATATCATTTTTTTTTCTATCACTGCTTCTCGAAAATTCCGGTACGTATCCACAAGCTTTCTGCATGTATCTGTGGAACTTTAGCGCACTCTTTCTTGACCCATGCATCCAGCTGGGACAACTTGGTCACTTATCTAGTATCACTCTTGTCTACAATTATCGCCACAAGTTTTCAATACGATTAAGTAAAGGATTATGAATTGGCCATTCTAGGATGTTGACATCATTGCCCTGGAACCATTTCTTGACTACCTTGGTGGTAGTGACGGATTACTGTCCTCATGGGTCGTCCTATAGTGGTATAAATTGAGTTTTTTAGCTGAATTCTTCACGTTTTCATCAAGGATCTTGATGTAATCCTGTTTTTTCATAATTCCTTGAACTTTAACGTACTAAACGTCATGCTGACAAATAATTCTATCTTTACCTCATCAGATTACAAGATGGATAACCAAAAACTAAAATCTTGCTTCACATCATCTCCATATAAAGCCAGTTGAGTGTGTATTTATTCTCCTAGTAGCTTTGTCTTCAGAGGCATGGTGGACCGTGATATCTTAGCCCCTACCTGATCAAGCATTTCCATTAAGTTGTGAGTTGTTGTCCATGGATTGTTTTTTATCCCTCAGAAGAGTATTTCTATGTTTTTGGTAGATCCCTTACAGTTTTTGCACTGCCCACCAATGCTTTTCACAGTTTTGAACCTCTTGTTCTTATTTATTATTCACGGGACAGTTGCCACAGGGATATCCTATTTCTTTGAAAAGACCATGTAACCATTTTCTTCACTGTGGGCACATATAGGATGCTGACTTAGATCTTCACTGTGCTCTTTCTTTGCGACCATGATAACAATTAATTGGCCCAAATACTTTTTTCTATTTATACTCTTCTATAAGTATGCAACTTTTTATCACAGTTAACTTTGGTCAACAAAAAGGCATTTATTCCATTGTAAGGTTATGATATAATTTTAGGATAAAGATAAACACGTTTGGCACATTTTTGTCAGTGGTTCGAATATTTTTTGAAGATATTTTTTTTGTTGTCATTAAATAAAACATCCATGGATTTAAAGGATTCTGGAATTTAGTATTTTTGTCATTCTTTAATTTGTTGATCACATGGTAACCATTGAAAGCTTGAAAAAACATATGGGTTTCATCACAAAATAAAAAGTTGGCAAAATAAACAAGGTTACGAGTGTATATGTTAAATTATTCAAAGTAAAATAATGAAAGTTTTCAAAAGTGAGATAAAAAAACATTCATCTAATAGCATACATTAAATTACCATCCTCATGAAAAGATTAGTTTCTTTTTATGAAATATAAACTTCTATTAAAAATACTAATTAACTAATTAATTCTCTAAATATATAATGGCTATTAAACTCTAAAAATAAAGTTTCCGTTATAAATTTATAACAAAGTACAACTCAGTTCACAAATCCCCACACCATATTTTTTCATGATAAATAATTTTAGTTAATATTTTATTCAAATATAAAAAAAAAGTTGTCTTTTTTTATATTTCTGGCCTAATGATAAAAAAAAACAAATAGGTAGTAAATAAATTGGCTTCATTGCTTTCCAGAATATGATCCATAAAATCAATGCCCTTTTGCCTACGTTTGAACATGTTTTCGAAGCATTTTTTCATTCTGATTGAGATAACTCAAAAAAATAGGTTTTGAATACATAGGTGGCTTATTTAGATTATGAGAACTACTAAAGTCGTAACTTTTTTTTATGTATGAGAGTAGAAAAAAGACATTGAGGGTTAAATCAGGACTGTACGATGGATGATCCATTATTTCGATCTTCTTACTATCCCAAAAGCTCTTTGTTTGAGCCGTTGTGTGATAACTTGCATTTTCAAGATGAAAAATAATTCCCTTATTCTTCTTTTTTCTTTTTCGCACTTATTGGAGGACTTCCTGCAGACAAAATGTCGTTTATCATTCATATTTGACTATTCTACGTTGTTCTCATGCTGTTGAAGCTAGGTGACCTGTCAAACTGAAAAATATCAGCCAATGATTTGCTTTGATATGATTTTCCCACGAACAACTATTGTAGGATTTAGATTAACTTGAAAGACCTATACAGCTGATTACCGACTTGTTTTAGATCCATGACATGTATAGGTTTTGTGACATCTGTAAATTTTTGATGTACCTCCTACAATTTTTTTTTTTTTTTAAACTAATCAACAAAAGCCTGCTCTTCACCATTTTTCAACTTACAAGGGCTCCGACGTGAACAAATCTTCTGTTTAGTAAAATTTTTATTCAATATCCTGTAGATGCTAATCATATTGATACCCAAAGATGCCTAGATCTCTCATAAAGTCACTTCTTTTATAAGCTCATGAACAGCATACATGTATTATGGCACAACAACCCGTTTTGTACGACCTTAACAAAATTGTCCGTAGAGCAAACTCCGGCTTTGCTTGAATTAGTTATACCAGTCTTTTATTATACTACTGGATTATCTGTGATCGCTATATTAAGAATTACGTTCATTGAAGTACTGTAGCATTGATAACCTATGTTGAAAGTTATGAAAAATGATTGGACGAAAGGGTTCACGAGTCAATTTCGTTTTTTACAGGAAATAAAATTTCAAATCACTATGAAATATTGAAATTACGTGTAATTTACTAACATTATTATCAGGTTGATACTATTAAATACTAGGCTATCGACTGGATAGACAACAGATGGAGCTTCTTTGAGGCCAGAAATATTAGTAGCAGCCGATGCATTGGGAAAAATAAATTTTATGATAGAAAAGTATACAAAAATACTAACATTGATCAGTAGACTAAAAAACTTGCTATATGTTCTTAAGTTTTACTTGAATGAAATAATAATGTGGAGAGTTAACAAAAAAATGAACCAGAACAAAAAGAAAAGAAAAAAGAGAAATTTCCAAATTATTTTTCAACATATATCACACATTAAAATATATTATACATCAATTTTGGTCTGAGTATAAATTATGAATTTCTAATTCTGGGATGATTATTGATAATCAAGAACCTTAACTATTTTTCAAAATCTGTATTTGATTTAATAAACTTAATTTGGTCCATATATGGGCTTTCAAAAGAAATATATTATATTTATAATAACTTAATTGTGCTTTACTTTGTATTAAGTGCAATTTATGGCGCCTCCACAAGTCGAATATTATATTTTATAAGGGTTAATAAATTAATTAGGGAAAAAAAGGATACATCAATAAATAATATTGATGTATAACATATAATAATTCGCTTACTATTCTGAGTAAATTTTTTATTAATAAATACGAATAAAACGTTCACCAAAAATTGAACAAATTTAATGAGCAAAAAAGAAACGAAACAGACTCAAAATTATTCAATTAAAGCTTTTTTAACTTTTTCAAACTATTTTATAATTTTTCCACATTATAATATTTGTACAACATATGAGTTGTGGACATAAAAGAGAAGACATCTTAATTTTTAAATTAAACATATGATTTATTATCAAAAATAGTTTGAATTTTGATAAAAAACGGATTAAATATTATGTAAAATAACTTCTTATAATAAAAAGAAGTAGGAAAATAACAAAACTTCAGAAGTAAAAAATATCACAAAGTTTACTAAACCTTGTTAAAAATTTCAAAGTATTGACAAATTTTTTTTGAAAAGGTAATATTTTAACTTCAAAAAAGTTTCATTTAATATCAGAAGTTTTTAAAAGTTTTTGGAATTAAGATTAGTTCAAATAAAATTATAAACAATTTTATATAATTTTGGAATACAACAAATCAACTATCAAAAAAAAATAGATATATATTATGGATCGTATTAAAAGAACCATAAAATGTATGTTTAAGCATCAATATAGGATATTTAATATTTTTTGGAAATAATAAGAAATTAAAAATTCACTTTTTAAGACAAAAAGTTTGAAATTTCTTATTTTAATACGTGCATAAAGATTAACTTAATATAAAACTATTTATTGAATAAAAAATATTCTTTTTTTCACAAATTTTGAATTAACTTTTCTACTTATCTAATTATATAAATGAACATATCGTTATGTTTATGAAGTTAAAAATAGTTTTAATTTCTTTTAAATTGCATATACTTGAGAATATTAGTCTCATTCATGTAGTTATTATATAATTTACATCGAATTTTAGGAAAAAAGCTGTAAATTCAAAGCATTTTCTTGTGTGTAATTTTTGTTTGTTTGTGGCAACATTTTAATGGTTTTTTTTACGACTCTTTTATTCATTATTTTCTCCTTTCTTGAAAAGTCATGCGTATTAACAAGTAAGGAGCTGTATAAATTATATTGGGATTTATTTCCTACAGGTAAATAATATTTTTGGTGGGAGCATTCAAAATATCCCTCATTAATTTTGACCAGTATTTTTAGAAATATTTCTTGTTGCCGTTTAAAAAATATATATTATATTTCAAAAAAAGGCCAAACTGGATCCAGAGGACTTAAATAAACAGGTGAGGGACTATAATAATGATTAAGAGAGCTTAGCCAAACATTTACAAGTAGACAATTGGTATCAATGTAATTTCTTTCCATGTTCTTGCTAGAAAGGAAGTAAGATTTGTGTTTAATTCCTTCATCTCATAGCTGCTTCTAGATAATGTAATAAAACTTAATTACAGCTAAACTACTCTTCTCCAAAACATTATTTCAATTGATTGGATTATCGTGTATTGTGTTGGTATCCTTTTTTTACATAAAGGTAATGCTTAGAACTGACGACTTTCATTATATTTTGAAGGAAGAAAATATTTCCAAAAGCTTGATTTCTGAGGATTACAAAACTCGAGAGTATAGAGAATCGCTGTATTTATAATTTGACATGAAACTATCCAAAAGAAAGTTAAATGAGCAACTTATATTTAGATGTAATTAAAGGCTTATAATTAAGCTTTTTTATTATTTTAAATTAGCAATAATAAAAGTACAAGAACAGAGAAAGATCAAAATATATTTTATTTCATTAGAGTTATTTAACAATGTAAGAACTCTGTTAGATGGCTCATAAAAAATATATTAATATTTTTTATTTTAAATTCAAAATTAAATATATATTATTTATTTGGTTAACAATCTTTTGAAACTCATTTTGTATTGTAAATATGTTTAATATTAAACCCTAATGGCATTTTCTATAAAAAATATTTTAAAAGTGTTTCTTTGAAAATGTTAAGACTTTATACATTTTTTACAACTCTAAAAACATTATGCATCATTGTTTCTTTTTGTGTGTTTTTACTGTTCTCTAAAAAGCTTTTTATGTATGCATGATGCATTTAAAGTGTATTAATATATATTTTTATTTTTTGTATGTCTTTTGGGAGAAATAGGCAAACATTTTGATGAACCAATTGCTTTGTAAAATATGTGAAGTACATGTTTTTCAATCTTATCTGTACTTTCCCTTATTTGTAAGACAAAAAATTAAACATACTACTAATAAAGAATAACAAGTTATGTTACTTATTTTGTTTCAATTTTTAGCCCTTTACGGCAGCGTCACTATTTTTGCAATGTAAACAATCTACTTTTAAAGAATCAAAGCATATATTTCTAAGGTTGTAAATCCCAAGTATTTTTTAGTGCAGTGGTTTTTGTTGTTGTTATTGGCAACCTGCATAGAGATTTTTTATTATGCAAAGCTGTTATTTTAATTCTTAAATTCTTGACGAGATAAATTTTCAGTATAAAGAGTAACCACGAGGGTGACTTTTTATGAATGAATGAGAAAAGTAATGAGGAATGGTGGAAGAGGTATAAGAGTAATTCGCTGCTCGACTCATTATAGAATTGAGGATTGAAAACAGAGTAACTCTTACCTATGGTTACACACCCTTAATGCCTTAATCTTGAGCGGTGCTCAATTGAGTGCTTCCGAGCAACACTCTAAATTTTTGAGCGAGAGCGCTCTCATCTTTTTGAAGAGCAATATAATTGTTAGAATTTTCGCTCATTTACATAAGTTTTTAGAACTTTTTCTGTTTCTACCTCTTATATCTCAGCTAGAATCTTTTTTTCCATGATGTATCTGTGAATCTCTGCTGTTTTTGGTTGATGATTTTGGCTTTTATGTAGCCACTTATAGAAAACTCAGATATCAATTGCCCTAGAGACATGCCCAGCTCCTTCCTTTGTGGAAATGCCGTTGGAAGATAAATCTTTATTTTTCGTAAACAAATTTTCCGAAATGAAATAACTTGAGAAACATTAATACAAGCTCAAGATAATTATCAGGCATAACTGGATGATATTGTACGAAACCTCAAAACTAAATGTCCCCTAAGAAAGTGGTTTCCAAACTTTTTGTGCCCAATGCACACCAAAAGACAAATGAAAATTTCCGTGCAAATCTATTTAAATCTACTATTTGGATTATAATTAGCTATTGGAAATAATGTATAGTTGTCAAAAATTGTTTCGCACTATAATAAAAAAATAAGATGCATCTAAGTTTTTTTTTTAAATTTAAGTTTATTTTATATGAAATATAAAAAAAAACTAAATATCGATATGAGAATAAATAAGAAATGTCCGTTAAATAAGGAAAAAAAAGAGTGTGAATAAAAATATATATATTTTTTTTAAGGAAATGGAAAGGAAATTAATGGGGTTTTCTAAAACATTAAATAAGTAAAACGAACTTATGACAGATGAGAACAGGTGCCAGAGCAGAGAGTCCCTTTTTGAAAGACCATACTAATGAAAAGTTGCTTGAAATTGTTATCATCAATATATGACATCATTTCATACAACTGTACCCAGCTCCACACTTTTAAACTGGTTCCAAGCACCTCTGATGATGAGTAAGAGTACAGTAAACTTGTAATTTAGACTTCTATGGAGTATTGAGTATGGACATTACTTACTTTAGAAATGAGTATCTCTCGTTGTATACTATGTGATCGGTTTACGTTAGATGGCGTTAAAGAGATAAGATTTCGTACTAAAACCTTTTGAGATAGTTTCGTGATGGTCTGACTTAGTATTATTTGAGTGCGCATCAAAGATGGACGCCAGAAAAGAGATAATTAGAAATCTTTTACAGTTTTTTTTTTTGATAAAGGAGAAAATGCAAGCCAGGTGGTTAAAAAAATGAAAAGTATTTTTTGTGTGGATTCCATAGCAGCCAAATATGAAATTTTGGTTTTGTGGATCCTGTCAATTTTATATTAAATATGCACCACGCTGTGGAAGGCTAATTGTTGAAAATGTGTATAAAATAATGGAAGTCTTCGACTCTGACCGTCATCTAAGCACAGTTTTAATTGCCAAGAGATAATTATTAATGGGAAAAAATCCATTAAAATTAATAAATTTATATGTACAACACCTTATATATACAAATATATACATTAGGAATTCTTTTTAATGTTCATATACATATTGAATATTTGTTTCTTTATAAGAGACTAGAAATCAAATTAACACATATGGAGTTCAAGAAAATAATAGCTCTTAAGCGCGTTTACCTCTTAGCTATCTAAAAATTTATATCAAATTTAATATCTTATTTCAAAAGCAACTCAGTTTACTTTAATTTTATCTTATTAGGCGTGTAGACAAAATGATCAAATGAGATTAAAACAAAGTTTAACTACTTAAAAAAATATTAAATAATCAGGTAAAATGTCGGATGATGAATTATAGCCAAAAATAAAGTTTAAGTAAAAAGAAGATAATTGATAACGTTAATTGAAATTATTTTATTTTATACAAAAATAAAGAATGTGTGTTTGTGTGTAGAAATTCATCTGTGAGGGGAAATAATGGTTAGAGATTTGAAAAAGGTCAAAATCCTAGTGAGTGTAAAAACTACACCTAAAAATAACATCGTAAAATATGGTCATCCTTATGAAGAGTGTACTTACTGGCGGAAACAACTATTTTTCTCATCGACTGATGCGGATGTTTCAAATGTCAAATAGGAATGAATACATAGTTAAATGAAGTATAAATATTAAGCAAAATACTCATTTTGTTCAATTAATTCTCTGGAATTTTAATTTTTTCACATATCTACTTTTATCAACTCTGATTCATTCATCCTTCCTTATTACGTCCACGCAACAAATTTGAACGACGGTTATGTGTTTGACTTTGTTTGTTTGCCTGTTGGTAACTAAGATTATAACACAAATTAGATATTGATGTTCGATTTAACTTGATACAAAGATTGTATATGGTCATAGTAAAGGGCCATTAAATTTTGAGATGTCAAGGTAGCATAAAACATACACAATTGACACTAACTTTGGAACATATTATATTATAAAGCTTAATTTGTTGTCATTATGTAGGTTTAATAAAGATGGTTTATAAAAAAAAAAATTCACGGTACAAATTGGCTTATTTTTTATTATTATTATAGTGTATATTATTTATAGTACTACTAGAAGAAACAATTCGAATTAAGTTATTGAATAATTTAAAAAAAAAATCTAATTCATAATTAATCCTACTGAATTTTTCCAAATATCAGTAAATTAGTCAATGTTGAAGTTATTTAGTATGTGTTTATTTATAATAATATATAACATCATCATTTTGCAAATGATTTGTTTTTGAGTAAAGGATAGAAAAAAAAAGTTTTTTATTAGTTTTAATGAACTTTTATCTATATGTATATAGACGGATCTAAAAATAATATATTTTTATTACCTAATACAATATAAGGAGAAACAATCATTTATAAAGATGGTGCGTTTTATTCTACATGTCATGTGAATTTGATATTAGTTTTAACATGTATTTAAAGGAAAATTGTACAAGTTGCAATAATAAAATTTATAACAAAGTATGCTTAAGCAAATCGTACCGTTTTTTATAGTAATATTTAAATCAACTTATACAAGAACAGCATTTATAAAATATCTGGAGTATTTTTTTTATATTTATAGCTTATAATATTAGCAAATATTTCTTAAAATGTCCTCCTTCTGTGGTCACTATGGCCTTCAGGTTGAAGGCGTTGGAAACAGTGATGTCGTAGTTATGGGACAAATAAGCACACGTCGGGGAATCGAAATTTTGCAAGGCCTTACTCGCCATGGAATTCCATAGTCCAGTAACGATCAGTCTAGTAATGAGGGGGGCACAAATTTGGAGGCCAAAAATGGGTTTGTTTATTTATATTGATATGATGTAACTCCTCCTGGTACTTTATCTAATATTAATTGTAGTAAAATATAATAGTTAATAAATAAAAATGGGGTTGGTTTTCCTTGCACCACACATGAGTGATTATGGCCTTATGGTCAGTGCCTTAGTCTTTTTGCCAGAAGTAATCTTCTTCAGGGTAGTTGGCATCTAAATAACCAGGGCTTCACTACCCCTTTTTTCGCTTCTTCTTCGTAATAATTCAATTTCATAAGACAAACCAGTTAAAAAGTCTGCAGTAAAAATATAGTTTATATTGTCGACTATTTCAATTTTAGTCAATATAGTCGTTTTTTGTTGGCATATAGCAACCACAAATTTAATGTAGGGAGGCTGACAAATTTAAAAGCATTTTCTTGTATACACAACATCAATTGAAAGTTATCATGACATTAACGTGCTATAATTGAGGCGGTATGATTAAATTAACTACTCTATACCGAGCGGTCCATTAAAATCTGGACACTTATTAATTCAATAATTAATTAAAATTGAATGATTAGAACTAATTCATATTTCGAAATATGAGAGCATAAACAATTGGTTACAAAAAAACCTGAGCTATATAGCTTACTTACAAGTCGAGAAATTGAAACTTGAAATGATCGGCGAATTTCGATTAGCGCACACCAAGCAGCTGGGCGTCTCCAGGACCCCCCATTTACGCCGTAAGAAATTCCAAAACTATGGAAAAGAAGAAGGAATTGGTCAAAAAAGACAAACTGGAATCCGAGAAGTAGAAAAAAAAACATTCAAGGACATTCCCATTCAGTAAATGAGGGTCTATGCAGGGGAGATTTTTTTTTACATTTATGTATTACAGGTAATCTAATACTTTTATTTAGTGAACAAATTATAAATCAAACTCCCTAATATTTAACATAGTAAACGAAATATCACAAATTTTTATTTAAATAATATAAATAAATACAACCATGCAAAAGATCTCAGGGTTTCACACCAAACTGTCCAGAGAGCTTTCAAAAAAAGTAGGTGGAAAGGACACTTTTGATACCAGAAAAAAAAGAACCCTATATCTTCCGTTGCAAGGCTCGTTTGAAAAAGTTTTGAATGAGTCTATTGGGTTCTTTGGAACTTTTCGTTTACCATCTTGGCTATAGTCCTTATGCCAATCCCCTCGACTACACCTTTTGGGTGCATGTCAATGGGAAAGCCTGAAGTGCCCGTCATCCAAACACTGCAGCCTTGAAAGCCACTGTCAGCCAACACTGGGAGACAATGATAGATGATTACATCTGCCTCCGCCTGGAAGCCATCATTGCTGCTAAAGGAGGCTATATCAATTATTAAAAGAGTTCAGAGACACATCCTTTAATAGCATTAATTTTATTGAAATTCTATTGTTTATTAATAAATTATATTATGTTGAAGTTATTAATTCAAAGACCACAGACTCGGTAATATGAAGAAGAAAAGTAAGTAAAAAAAGAAACCGAAATTCACTTATGAATTTACAATTAATATAATTTTATTGAGGAGAGTAGCTGAGTTGTTTTGATGTTACATTAGAATAGGTATGGCGGTTGTTGGGGTTTTAGTATGTTTAATAAATAGTTGTTTAGCTTGTTTCTTCTAATAGGAGGTACTTAGTCAGTAGAGTCATTATTAATATGGTGTTGACAATGTGAATATATTATGTCTAGTACGTATCTTTATATTATAATTAGTTGTCTTCATTAACTAGGACATAGCCAGAAGTTACTACAATATTGCTCTCTCATTTAATTATGAGTTAACCATATAACTAGGGTTGTGACTTTAGTTGAGGTGAGTGAGCACACCCACAATTGCTATGAGGCTCCTCTGTGTTATTCTATAAACTATTTGTTATTCACAATAAATTATTAAGCCTACTGATAGAACTGAAGCTTGTAGCAACTGTTATTTTCAGTATTTTCAATAAACTCAACTGTTTCTCAACAAAAGTTGCAACCTTCCAGCAGCTTCTAAAGTGTTACTCTCCGTTTTTCACAAGCACATGCTTGACATTATTCTTCGTATTTGCCTGCTAAAAAATAAAAAATAATGAAGAAAGCTTTTGAAAATAACAAACACTGAGCAGACTACTAATGTTCAAAAAATTATATTATTTTCCTCTATTCAAATTACTTCTATGCTAGTATACAACGAGTACAATGTAAAGTCAAACTATGGAATAAAAAAGTAGAATAAATTACTGCATAATAGTTAATTTGTTTTCTTACAACATAATTTAAATATATGTATAGCATAGGATGAAATGGGTGATTTATAAAAAATATTTAGAATTTTTGCTTTAGAAATTATCTGTTAACACTTTTCAGATTCCCAAAACCGAAAAAACTCGTACATAAATAAAGCTTAGGATATATGTCTCTCGTGATAAATACTCAATTAGCTAAACAAAAAAATAACATGCATAAATATTTATTAATTAAATTTATAAGAAAAGGAACTTAAAAGACAAACATAAGAAGAGACTCTTCACAGGTCCCACTATTTGAAATAAAAAAACTTACACTATATTTTCCTTTAAGCTGTTTTCATTAATTTTTGATGAGTTTACTCTTTTATTATTTAAAGCCGTTGATTTAAAATACCAATTCAAAAAGGGAATGGTATGATATAGGCTTTTGATTTCAAAATAAATTTATACAAATCAAGGACTTTAGTTCAATATATATTGTATTAAACAGTATATGATAAAGTAATATCTTATTATCACTTAAGTAATATCAAAATAATTAATCCGTTAATAATATCATTACTTAAGTCATTAATATTAAGGAATTTATTAAACACTTGGAATTGATGGGTTTGTATTCAACAACTTTGAACTTGTCCAAGTTCAATCCCTATTTGTCCACTTATACCTGTGGTTCCTGAAGTTTTTCCTTCCAAGGTAAGGTGCCTTAGCGGAAGCTCATTAAATCACTCATTAAAAAGGAGTTTCAAGACTTCTTTCCAGACAAGTAATAATTTTGGAACCCCGTGTTGGTTATTGTTCCATCACACCCGAATGCATTTAAGTCTTTAATATTGGCATTTTCATTTTCTAGAAAAATAAGAATGGAAGCACCAATATTTAATGCAAATCCGATAAAGGAGTAATATGTCCGAGATAGTCAGATCCAGGTTCTGTTAAAATCTTTCTGTATTCCTCTGTAATTACTTTCAATATTTTTGTATTGGTACCATCAACCAATGTTGATGTTTTATCTTTCGGTCCTTCAAAATATATTGCCTCAATAGTTTTATTTAAATTTACGTTTATGTGAGCTTGACAATTTTTTAACCTTTTTCTCCAAACCTTTTGAAGATCAATCACGTCTGTTTTGTTTTGATGATCAATTATTCAAAAATCTTGAAGTACTGCATTAGCAACCATAGCCGAAGTACGGTTAGAAATTGCTGCTCCGTCACAAATTTTGCTTAACGCCGGAAGTTTTTAGTTGCATTATTATTTATATAATTCTCCACATTTCTGTTTGACAAACTTTCTTCATAATCAGACGTCCCTGTACTTGAACACCTTGAGATTTCAGAAGACTCATACATAAGATGAGTTGGTTGAATGTTCTTTTCAACTAAATTATATTCTTAATCTAACATTTTATGATTTTTTGTCACTATTTTGAATCGATCCAAAAATTTTATTATCCACTACAGCAATATACATAAATTTACGTACACGCTGATGAAGTATAAAACTCATTTGTTCTTTTTGTACTTTTATTCTTTTTTCATATTCACATTTTTTTAAATCATTACATTTGTATGAAGCAATATCGAATACTTGGTTTAATACATTTTTGAATAATACTATCTTTTTTTTTATGGTTAGCTGATTTTCTTATGCCCTTGCTCACTTTAAGTAGGCGTTTATATTGATCATGGAGGTAGTCATTCTTTTAAAGTATTCTTGTTTCAGAGACGAAAGGTATAGACGATGATTCCCATATACTAGTAAGTTTAAATATAAGAGTTTCAGAAATGAGTTTATGTGATGGAGTCTTCGGCATTATCATTAGTTGCATTCGATTATTTTATTGTCTTGTCTGTTTATTAGTTTTTATTATTATTATTGATTTTAAGATATTTTTGATGGAATTTAATAGTGGCAACTATAATGTTGATGTATATACTTGCTACGTATTTGTTCTGTATAATATATAAACCATATAAAGAATGTTAATTTATATATATACATATGTATACACAATAATACCACTTCGTATCTAGCAAGGGCATCCGCATGAATTAGTCTTATGTCGACCCTCAATTTTACTCAAAATCTAACAAGGACTAACAATTATTTTCTCACTAACATATCATCATTGTTACTTTGTATTCATTCATGATAACATACATTCGTTGATATAACAATTATTTAGATATTATCTACTTAAAAATTAAAGAATAATGTTTTCCAAGCGTAAGTTAAGAAATTTTCTTTTAAATAAAGCTATATAAAACAGTAATTTACATATCTTATTTTAAGCACTGCGTGATAATATTGATTAATTTCAACTTAATAATCCTTTTTTTTCTGAAGAAATTGTATCTATATAACCAAATTTTATAAAATAACGTGAGCAAAAAAAAAAAAAATTTAAGAACTAATTTAAAAAAAAAAAAAAATTACCAACACGGGCCTTTAAGGCTAAACCCAAAAAACGGTTTAAATACAAGTAGATCTTTTTACTAATAATATATAATATCACAATGTAGTACTTCAGAATAGTCATAATTACTTTTTGACAGATTATTTTATTTAAGTATTAAATCTAAAGGTTGTTTTCTCTACAAGAATACAGGAAAAATGTTAACAGCTTCAGAAAATATATATAAAAAATTCATTTTTAATTGGTTTGTATTTTTAGCATACCAGTATTATTTTCTACTACTTTTTTAATTTATAAAACTCACAGTTGTGCTTGAGCTAGAAAGTATTAATGAGAAACATTATCAACTCGGTTAGATTTAATTGATCCTATATTTCATTATCTTGACTCAAATTTTAGAAAAAATCTAAAGTCGATTCAATATTTTTTAAGACACTGAAACTCAAAAAAATTAATATTGAGCTATAAGTTATAGTTCTAAAATGTTTGCTTCTAAATTGTATCAATTTTTATTTTTTTATCCTAAATACTTCTTTTAACATTAAGATCACATCTGATATTTTGTGTTAAAATGTAAAAAAATTCCATAAAAAAAAAAAAAAAATTATAAAAGTGAAAGTCAATAAATGAGAATATTTCATGGTGATGTATGGAATATTGTTACTTGATTATGGAACTGATTTTCATATTTTATCTAAATCAAGTATAAGAGTATAAGGAAAGACTTTGACGAAAGTAGACAAAGTTAGTTCGTTGTACCTACTAATTTTGTTTTAGTTTTAAATTGGTAATGAACATGTTTAGTTCCTTTATTGGTTTCTTCTTCTAATTTATCAATTCAAGTTCACCTTTTCATCGTAGGACTCAATATCAGTTTTGTATGATTCAACTTAATAGACCCAATTTGACAGTTCAATAGTTTGAATTATTTTAGTAATATGTCTGTAGTTGATTCCTTCTTACATATATATTAACAAGTGTTTTGAGTTTTATTTTTCTCCCAAATACATTTACCAGAAATATACTTGTTAAATTTATAACAAATGTGATTGGCATTAGCTTTTTACATATCCTTCCCATGTAAAGCTTATAGTATTCAGAAGAGATCAACATGACCACTCAGTATTTCTCGGTAGATATTTTTGAGTAAATTGACATCAAAATCATAATACATGTATACAATTAAACTCAAAACAAATTAAAAGGGTTAAGTAATCAATAAAATGTAAATATTCAATAATTTGCAGTGTGCCTGTTTATCAAACACAAAATTGCAAAATATAATTCTCGATAAAGTGGTAGATGTTGCAAAAAGAGAAAGAACATTATTTTTTATAAACAAGAAAATCACAATTCATTAAAAACATATTAAAACCCCTTATATGATTAAAAACAAGGTCCCATTATTTTTTTATTAATAAACCATATATGAAATTTTCTAGAGGATTAAGTGGGTATAATTTCCAACACAAACAAGTTTACAAATAATTTTTTCAACTTTATCAGGTCAATTTATCTTAAAATATACATTTTTTCATGCTTACCATCCAACTTTGATGTTAGCATGTCGTTCCATGATATAGAAGAAACTATTTTATTCTTGCATACTTCTAAAAATGTAGTAGGTATACAATGTATATATCATTGTATAATGTATTTCTATTGTATTGTACACATAGTAATAAATATCTTAATTTTTTTTTTATTAAAAAAAAAAAAAATGAATTATGTTTCCATGGAGTGTCCATTAAAGATTCCGAAGATATAAAGTTCCTTTGCCAAAATAAAAATTATATACCATATTACCGTTATGAAAATCTTGTCTCATTTTTCCTTTATATAAGAAGGGAGTATTTTTTGCTTTGTTGCCGAATATACGTATCTATAGTTAAATTTAGAACAAATCTGTGTGTTATATATATATTATAAAAAAACAACCGTATTTTCACAACTAAACTATGTTTGATATAAATCTGATTAACACTTAATTATATTAAAGTCAAGTTATTCATTTGTGTGTAAAATACTTTTATATCTTTCAATGAAGTACACAATGTAAATTTATACAATTTTATATTTGAGGTACTTCAATATATTATTAAAATTAATTTATAATGATTTCCTTGAAATTATGATATTTATTTTATAGGATTTGTTAAATTATTTGATTGCAAGAAAAAAGTTCCAACTAATGCATTTTTTAATGTTGTTGTCATAATAAATAAAATGTTTGTGTTTATAGTGTTGCATATATAATAATTAATTATAACATCTGTTAAACATTGTGACAAGCAGACATATGCACGTATTAATGATTATCTACTAAATATGAATGAAGCAGGATTAATTTGCTAATGAACTTTATTATTCCATTAGAAAAATCAGTTCAATGTTTATTTTATCAAACTATGTTATTTACCTTAGAGCGTCCATTCTGAAAGCGGTATAACAAGATGTTTAAAAGATTCATACAAATTCATACTCATATTTTTCAACCAAATTAGTTAATATACTCTAACTTACAAGTATTTATACGATGTTGATAAATTGTGCATATTCCATGAATCAAGAAATAATTTGAACTATAGGGTCCATGTCACCGTTGAGGCCATGGAGGGTATGACACCAAACTTCGTTGCAATTTACATAGTGTACACAAACCTTTTGGAAATGGCTAATGGCAAAACATAAATTATATTTCGGCCTAAATATGGACCACTAGTCAACATTATTTTATTATTAGACAGTTTATTTATTATATCACCAATATAATTTTTCTTGATTTGAACTATCAATCATTAAATCAATTCATATGAGTTATAACCTAATTTTGTGTTGGGGTGTAACTTTGGGCCATAATTATGTACCTTAACTTTATATTGGATCATTTGAACCGATATATGAGCATGGAACAAAAGGTTGTCATTTGAGGAAGTCGATTTTCGCTATATGTATTATAATAGTGACATGTAAGGTTAGATGTCTATGTATTATATCATTTCCTACGATTTGTAAAATCCATATAAGTTGATATTACAGACTTATGTAGATGTTAACTCGATAAAATAAATTAATAATTACAAAGAAAGGAACTTAATCTTAATTTGAAGGCAATAAACCCTAGGGATATCATAAATTTTTCTCAGCCAGACAGCCTTTCAATTAATTCACACAGAATGGTAAATGTTCTTGCTCTTCTCAAAATAACCAAGGGATCTATCAAAAGGGAATATATGTCTTTGGATTTTTAGATTTTTATATGATCAGAAGATTTATCATATCTTACCAAAAGAAGTTTAGAAATGTATTCAATGATTTCTAACAAAAAGTAATAGAACAATTACAAAATAGAATTTCAAAAGTCCTTTATAGTGATTTCATAACATGATTGAAATTATCATTGAACAACTATCTTTATCCTGGACGTTGAAAGTTAAATAAAAATCAACTTGAACCAATAAATAATTTGAATCATGCTCCAACTTAAATATTTTATGAAATTATTAATATTTAAAAAAATATTTATTAATTTATATCATTGTATTATATTATGGAAGGGGGTTTGGACCACTATTGTTGTACATTGTACACCTTTACTCATCATTAATCTGGTTGAGATCTGGTAAATGAATATATTTCATTAATACCGAAATAGATGTTACGACAATTATAAATATTCTTTATGATAATTTCATGGAAGTTTGATACCCTTCAGTAATATTGAATCATTTTTCTACAAAATGTATATTTGATTTCTTCTCTTACTTGATTAGAAGTTTATATATAGTAAAATAGTTTTTATGATCGGTTATCAAACTATGTATAATTTTTTTTTTCATACTCCACATAAAAATACTTTATATTACTTGATTCACTTGCAATAAAAGTTTGAACGGAACTATGATACTTATTTGATTCAGTTTAGACGTCAGTACAGATTTTTATCATCGTTTGATATCCTCATTAATTTGTTGGGTTACAATTTTTGTTTCTTTAAAATGAAAAATATATCCTTCTGTATCATTTGAGAATAGAAACATTTGAATTTGACCAACATCACTTTAATTTAAAACCTCTGAATCATTTTACAAATAGAGAATGTCTTCTTTTTTTTGTAAATGTCATTTTCAAATGGATATAGAGGTAAAAAAAAACATCATTTTTCGATTAAATAGATCACACTACAAGTAGGAAATGTCTTTGAAAATGATTGAAATAACTACGCATTCAGAGCTGAAAAAGTAACTTTTTGGATACAGAGGAATGGTTTGGTAGCCGATTTAAAAAAATTATATTGATATATTAACTTTTTCTGTTGTAAAGTTGATGCATCTCTGCGATGATTTTACCAAATGATTTAAATTTTTAACCTCACAAATATGTTTCAGTAATAATGATTCTATAATTCATATAAAATTTTGCAGCAAAAAATGAAAATGCAGAAACGCTTTTTTGCTCATTTAATGTTGATTGTCACACTTGTGTCCAATTGGGGTTCATTGTTTTTTCTGAAATAAAAGTAACTATATTATTCGTCGCAATGCCAAAAGTTACAAAAAAGTATATATTTTTTTCGTCTTTAGACCTTTTCAAAAAAAGTAAAATATAAATTTTATTCGAATGTCAAAAAGTAGTTTTAGTTTTGACGGGTTAAAAAAAATGTTATTATTATTACTTTCCTTGGATATTTAAAGCCCCAAGTTTTTTTAGAAATTTGTGTATATTTTCTTATTTACATGTTGTTGTTTTTTTGTTCCTCATTTTAATATGTGATCAGCTTACGTTAGATGGCGTTAAAAAGATAAGATTTCCTACTAAAAAAACTTAATGTCCAGTAATTGCGATTGTTTGACTCAGTATTTTTTTCATGTGCGTCAAAGGTGGGCACTAGCATATGAAAATACGGGTACTAGGAAAACAGACCTGGGAAAAATTGCCAGTGAAAGATTGCGCTGGAAAAATTCCCTGTATTTTATTCAAAACTTCATCACGAATGATTTGACATTTTATATTCACTTAATATTTATGAAAAATATCTATGGATATTTTTTTGTTCTATACTCCAAGGGAGTATCTTCAATTGTAATTAATATGATCCCAATACAATTTCCTTGCAGTATTTCAAATTCAATCCAAATCCTCGAAGAAATTGATAGAGAGGATTGAAAAGAGGGAGAGGGAATTTAATAGCTGAATACCTCTTAAAAGATAGTTAAATACACTCCACCCTCAGTTTGGCCCGGGGGTAGAGTGGGGTTGCTAAACACCAACGCCAATTCAAGCAATACGCCCGAGGAACCCCTTTAATACTAAAAAATAGTCCCAAGGACTCAGGTTGTACGGGGTACTTTGGGGACCCCTGGATCCTTATAAATCACCGTCCAAGCATCACATATATTGAAAGAATACCCTAATACTAAAGGGCAGAGAGTATTCAACAATATTTTAAGAGGCCCTCGGCTATTTAGTCCCCCCTCCTTCTATATTGCAAAAATATTACTTACACTTGAAGTTACTCCCATGGAGGATGGAACAAACAAATATGTTTAGATATTTGTCACAAATAATATTTAGTGAATTTTTAATGTGTTATCATTCAAAATGAAGTCTGAACAAAATACGGGTAATTTTCCTAATTGGGAATTTTCCTCCATGGCAATTTTCTCAATAGCAATCTTCCACTGGTAATTTTCTCCATTGCAGTTTTCTGCGCACGTAAAATACGTAATATTTGACAGTTTTTCATTGAGAAAGGCTAAAAATGAGAATAATTTTGATGGTATTGATACAGTAACATCCAATTCCACACAATTTTGGTTTTGCCGATTCTGTTTCGATAATTTTGATATCAAATATGCATCACGCTCTAACAGACCAACTGTCAAAAATGTGACTACAATAATAGGAATCGTTGAGTTCGACCTTTATGTAAGGACCGTTTTGATTACCAAGCCGATAAACATTAATGGATTTCGTTTTTACTGCACCTTAAATATACATAAATATGTGTTTACTTATAAAGTAATATCAAAGTGATTATTCTAAGAAACAGATTAATCTATAATGACTATGATTCTACTGTCATCTTAGGATTATTTTCTTCATTCATTCTAATTCTAAGTTATAGTTTAAAGTTGTGGTGCATCAAGATTTAATGTTTTTTAAACATAAATCATAAAAATGAGAGTCGCACATTTTTTTTAATTTCATAAGTATGAACGGCTCAAATTAATCTTATATATATTTCAACGATGAAATTAATAATTCAAATTTATGTCATGAAATGATATACCTAAGAATGTTATTCGTAATTTAAAACCTTTTCTTGATTTATAATATATTATTAGACTTTGATATGACAACTCCATTTCATATTCACTTATTGTAAGCAATAACTTTTTTTGATTTTTATTTGTAATGTGTATCTTTTTCGAAATTAAGACATATGCTGAATGGAATTGATTTCGTGAAACCGACCAGTAATACTAAAATAATCGATTAAGTTCTGTTCTTTGAATTATCAAGACTTTTTTTTTTTTTCTTTTTTAGATGCTTTTAATTGTTTTGTTATGAGTAACAAAAATTATAGATTTATGAAAATATATGAGCTTTGATTAAAAATCGTGGCTTTCGAATGACGGAAAATTTTTACTCATTGCTTTCTTTAAAAGTTCAAATCCTTCCATATAATTATTCCTTACCCATAAGTAATATTGTTGTGGATATAATTTTGCATAATAACAACAAAAAAAGTCGTATAGTTTTCTTTTGAAGTAAAAAGATATTAAAAGATAAAATATTATTTTTTCACAATTTCTTTCTTTTTATTCCATCCTGTTTTTATATTGACACACCACATATATTGTAAAAAACTATTAGCTAAAACTAATTACACCCCTATTTGGATAAAACAATTATAAAAAAGATAATATTATTTAATATAGAGATTCTTTTGATTAATTGAATATTAACATAGAACATCAATGCTGAAATGGTTTAATTTTTCTTTAATGGATTATTTCAGTGGTGATGACTGGAAAAAACTTTCAACACCAGAAGAGGTGGACTTGTCTAATTTATCACTGGGCGAGTTACTGCTAAATAAGGCTGATTCTGGAGTACGTGTTCTGGTCATGATCTGGGGAGAAACAACAGCTATAATGGGAACTCATGATACTGAAACAGTAAATTTTTTTAAAGGTAAGTTTAAATTTTATTGAGACTCCCGATATTATTTATATTTTATAAATATTAAAATTAATTTTATTAGTGTCTTAAATTGGATACACTTTATTTAAAATTAAACCTGATTTTTATTCCAGAGTTTCTTAATGACACTGCAATATATCCTATTTTAAGAATGTGTAGAGAAATTTTGACGATCGATATTTTTCAGAACGAAAATTTTGCAGAAAAATAAATATATTTAATGATTATTTATGCTACAATACTACATAATTATGATGCTCCAGCACGAATGCATAAAATGTTGAAATATTTGACTCAAATTGTTATAGTTATGTTTATCTATTCATAACTGATTTATTTCAGACTCCTTGTCTTCTTGAATAAAAAATTCACATTCTATTCCAATATAGATTTATTTGGTGGTTGTCATGGGGATTTTTGTTACAAGGGTTCAAGCCAACTTTTGAAGCATCCTTAAAATTAATTGAATTAATTACTCATTAATAAGTATCTTATAATTGATTTTATTAATTTTTGAATATTAGTAACTTCTTTGATAGGTAGCCAAACTTATTTTACACTTGCACACTTTTAGTAGGTTTTTATATTAGTCATGGAGGTTGTCATTCTTTTCAAATATTCTTTTTTCAGAAATAATTTGAAAAAATATGATCCTCTTAAATGAGATATCCTTGTTGAAGGAATATGACTCAGGTCCATTATCGCTCGACAATTCTTCATGGACTCCGAATGTGTTAAAAAATTTCTTAAGGTTATTATCAGTCCTCTTGTGCCACTTGAATTCATTATAGATATGTCAAATATCTCTGTCCGTCCCAATCATTTGCCAGCTACGTTCAAATATTTGTAGTCTTTTATGTAAAAATAGCTTAAAATGGTGCATTTGAAACTTTATACATTATTAGTAGAAATTTCTTTCTCATTTTCCATGAATTATATTTATATCCTAGATGCGATTTTGACAGAATTGAAGAAGAAATTAAGTAATCTGGGGCTTCTGAATTCCCTCTTTTATCCTGGGATATTCCAAATATCTCCTTTTTGTTTTGATTTCTTAATTTTCTCGAGCATTCTAAGCATTCCTTATGTATTTTTTGTTAAGCCCCTTAATACCTTCCGTAAAAAATTTGAAAACTAGAATTAGAATCAGTCAGTACAGCAGAACCATTTGTGGCGACCCTTTCCTGTTCTCTTGATTCTATGATATAAATTAATTCATTAATTGCCTATTATCAATATTAGGAATAGTTATGATCTCCTTACATCGCTTTACAAAGCACTTTAGTTGCAAATGCTTTTATTGACTCACTATAAGACTGTTTCATGGCAAATAAATCAGTAAACTTTACACATCTTATTTCTGAAATAACAGCGATATATTCAATGCCCGAGAGCAAAGTCTCTTTATCTTCCTCCAACACGTTTGGATTGGTCTTTAAAATATCGTTGCCCGCAAGACTTCACAAGTTTGTAAAAGTCGATCAACAGTCTCATCCTTGCTGGCATTTGCTATCCTTTTAAACCATTTCCAGCGGCTAGAAAACTATTACAATCTTCTTCTGAGGTTCCAAAACCGATTTGAGGTCTTTCACAAAGAAGACCTCTGCTCTTTTTACTTGAAATGAAATCCGTAACTTCAGTAGCTGGATGACACAAACTATGTGAGTTAAACAAAGCCATACCTACTGGTTCTGACTCATGTCGAATAACTTCTTGGCACTCTGGGAATGGGCACTTCATTACTGTGCCTCCTTTTTTAGGCATGTTGACGGGAAGCTTAACTTCAACGAAATTAAATAATCATGAATAAAAATCCTCTTGAATACGTATATTAAAGATAATTGTTGAATTAAACGTAAGTATAATTAAAAATATTAAGTAATTCGAGCCACATTAATAAAATATATATCATTCTCCTTCTTCTCTTCAGGTGACAACAGGGATACCTCAAATACATATTCCTTCAACAGGGAAACCTCATTTAAGATTATCATATTTCTTCAACTGCTAAGTTTCAAAATAAATAATTTATAAATAAATTTATCGGACGGATCTTTTGACGTTATCTTTGATTTCATTCGATACCACATAAACATCTTTAATGGGGGAAAAAGATTTGATTGAAAATCTTTTGGCTAACCAGCGTGAGGCAAATGAATAAAGAAAAAACTCCTTGAAGTTAATTTTATAAGTACAGAGTATGGCAAAAATATCTTTAAACTCCTTTTCTCTAAATAAACCAAGGTTTTTGTGAATGTAGTAAAATTGCTCCGGTAAAAATAGAAAAAAAAACCAACGGAGATTACAAAGAAGTTGGGGATTTCCAACGTGAACCTGGATATGAACGCGGTACGCCCAGAAGTGGTTGAAAGACAACTTTCCTTCCTGGCCAAAGAAAATTTGCCCCCAACTCACTAGATGCCCACCCATTCGACTTCACTTTTTGGGTGCAGGTTGATTCCAAGGCCTGCAGTGTCCGTCCACCAAATATCAACAACCTCAAGGACACCGTCAACCAGCACTGGGAAGCCATTTCTGACAACTACATCTACAGATGGTGCAAGGCCTTCCGTGGCTGCATGGAATCCGTCATTGCTTTCTAAGGGGGGGGCTATATCGATGATTAGGTACCCAAGACATCAGATTAGTTATTTTTATTATATTGTCAACTGGTTGCTAAAATATATCTTGATAAAGTTTTAGATTGAAAGTGTAAAGATTTTTTTGCCACACCCGGTATGCATTTGTAAATCAATCAGTGATTTTGTATTAAAATATGTCCATTTTTTATCAATTTAATTTTTGAGCATATTGAAGATATAAAAAGATACAGTAGAGTATTTAGGCAAAACAAAAGTTTCTTCATATTTCAGGGTTTTAAACTTGAAAATTTTGGATTAAAAAATGTAGGTATTTTTGGGGTTGAACTTAGCATAAAAATGGTCACCTTAACTTTTTCTAACTTTTCAGTTTCTTATGGGTGTCAAACGGTGAATGTTATCAGAATTTTTATTTCCTTGAAATGACAACATTAAATATTCATCCAACTCAAACATATATTTCTAAAATATTTCCTTACAGAAGTTTCTCTCCTGAATAACCCATATAAGCTGATGAGTTTTTGAAATAACAAAAAAAACAAAAAAACTTTTTGGGTCAATAAGGAATTTTACATAAGAATTCCGTCGTCCCTCAAGGAATTCGAAATTTGAACATGGATAGTTGATCAAGTTATAAGTTTCTTTCTTCAATGGCGTCGATCTTCCTTCTACGGGACATGATTTTATTAAATTGGAAAAAATAGGATGATTATTTTGACAATTTGCTCGTACAACCCCATAAAATTCGAATCACTAACACAACAGAAATTTTTGGAGATTCTCTTACAGGAGTTAAGTTATACATTGAATATTTTTTTATAAGTGAAGCTATGATATTATAAATTAAATACACGGATCTAAAAAATAAGGTCGTGTTATAATTTTTCAACATTAAAATAAAAGTATATCGAGTTCAGAACAAGATCCAGACTCAATAAAAACACTTTTTCATCCTAAAACACCCTTTTAAACAAGTTATATTAATTTTACTAATAATGAGGAGATTCTTTGAAAGTTAAAAAGGACTTTGAACAATAATAGACTCTATTTGCTATGGTCCCAGATATTTCAGAATTCATATGAGTGAAAGAGAAACTGAGATCAGTTGTTGTTTTTGCACTCATAGATAAATTTGATTACTGTCTTTAATTCATTCGTTCTAAATTTTCCCCCATAATTATTCCCTGTGTAATTATATCAAGCGAAATTGGATTTTTAAAATAACTGAATATTTTAATATTGACAACTTAAAATAATTTTTACTTAAAAATATACGTATGTGTTATTAAGTAAAGTAAATATTTGTTAAACTACACTTTTATTGCATTGGTACTTGACTAAAAGACTTCCAAAAACTTTATTGCAAATGATATATAATTTGAATATCTTGTATAAGTACTTCATGAAATTACTTGAGAGAAAGTAATTAAGTAAATATTATTTCCCATTTTTGTAAGTTTGGAGTATGCAACGTTTTAAAACAAATTATTTAGGGTGTTTGGGCAAATTCTTAATTATTAATAAAGGAATAAAGAAGTGCTATTTGGATTAAAATATATACAAAACTAGTATCATATATTTTGTTAAAACTTCTGAGTCATTATTCAAACCTCTGGAAGTAAATATGGAACTATTTTTCATTGTTCCAAAAACGTAAATGTTGTATTTGGTAGTGAAAATGGATGTCTATAAAGGCAGAATTTTTGACGAGACTAAACAGATTGCTCTTACATGTATGTACTGTATGATATATAATAATCTTTGACATAATGATTTAGTATTTGCTTACCAGGGATGGGTTTGGATTGATATCTGTCTCAAGACTAATTTTTTATGTAGTTGATCTCTACCAATGAATATTAACTTGACAAATGCAACTTGATTAAAATGTTTTCTTTCTAAAAAAATAAAAAAGATCAAGATAAATTATTTCATCTTTGAATTATTCTCGGTTTTGGCTCTTCAAAGTATCTGTCTTAAGTAATTTTGATCACAACACTCCTACTCATACAACCATCTAATTTAATCAAAAATGGCCCATTTTAGCATCGACCAATGTAGCCATAATCCATTTTGGTTGGTTTGTTCAACATGGCTACCATAAAAGGAGTATGGACTAGCTGAAAGTAGAAGTAGATTAATACATATAGCCTGAAGGTTATAGAAAAATTCGCCTTTCCATTCTTAACCCGAGAATAATCCGCATTTAGCATTTTAATATATGTAAATGTATTTCAAAGACTTTACTTAATGTTATCGATCTTTTATAAATCATATTTTGTTCTTTTTTCAAATAAATTAATAAGCTAAAACGTAAAAAATTGAGAAAATGATTTAAAGATAGGATCAAACTTGTGGAAAAAATTTTAAGTTCCTCTTTTTAAGAAAAACTCAATGTGGCGAGTATTTCTTTCGGGGGAAAAAATATGATCTAGTATTGCTGACAATTTTTTTTGGAATATAGTGGAAAAGAGCACACTTCATTATTAGTCATGGTATTGAAATTTCTGAGTGCAATCAAACGTAATTTTTGTTATTTAAATCCTGGATCCTATAGATCTAATTGGTTTAATATCATTTCAAAAATATACTTTGATTAAGTATTTATTGTATTTATTCTTATAAAATTATTCATAACTATGAAAAATATAAATAAATGGCTTTGTCTGTTATTTTGTATCTATTTCATGTATATAGAAATGCTGAGATATCTAATTGGACATAAAGCGTTTAGATTTAATTTTTTAGATAGTAAAATAGTATTTCTTTAAACTCCCCCCTCTTACAAAAAAAAAAAAATCAGGGCAGCATTTATGTATTTTTTTTAAGGTTTGATATAATTTTGTAAATAGAAGTTGTCCAACAGAAAATCTCATACATACATTAGACGGTTAATAAATGACAGTCGCAATGAAGAAAATAATTTCCTCTGGATATGGGTCAGTTAAAAATAATTCATAAGATGTTGATATTGACAAAGTGTTTTTTTGGTTAAATATTTAGAAGTTGTCATAAATGAAAACGATATTTTAGCGTTCTGATATCATACAACTTTTATTTTATGATTGTGTTTTCATTGTTCATAATTAGGCCTTATTATTACTAAATTGTTTACAGACACTTAACATGCATTCAATTCTTTTTATAAGTTGACTTTCAGAGTTTTATTCCACCATTATTGTGAGGTCAATAGCGTATAGTTCTAACAAATGTTTTTCATTTCCAAAGTTTACGCCGAAGCCTTTCTATGTATAAAACAATTTATGATCTCCATAGCTGCAACAAATAGTAATAAGGATATAAAGCATCCCTGCCAACAAGTTTTGCTAAGAGTTATGAGATTTCTTCCATGTCCATCAATCTTTATTGTCGATGATCCGTTATATAATAGAGCTCGGATGAGGTTACAAATACGTTTAGGTAACAGTTTTTTTACGGCTCTGAGAAGAAAATATTATTGTATAGTATCAAATGCTCTACTTAAACCAATAACAATTATTGCGGCATAAACAGTCCTCTGCTTAGTTGAGTCCAGAGCAGTTTGAATATTTTTTGAAATGTCGGAAATCTGTTTGTTTTAAAAAAAAAACCTTTTTGCTCAACTCCTAGTCTTTTGTTGAGGAAAGGTTCCACTTGCTTAGCTAGAACTCTCTCCAATATTCTATAAGATTCGCCGAGGACGCCAATAACTAGAAAAAGTTCAATGTCCTTCCTTTTGAATAAGAGAAATCCAACCACGCATGAGAGATGCAGAGAGTTGGCCCCCTCTTCTCCATGTGTTTACCGAAACTAACTAAATAGGGGACACTTTCTTTAAACACATTATATAAATTTCAACTCTAATACCATCAGGCCCACATGTCTTATTGTCATTAAAAGAGATCCTAATATACTCAGGGATATTTATTTCAGAAAAAAAAAGGAGCAATTTTTTGTTTTTTAGGTCTATAAAATCCATTGTCCCTCCAACTATTTCTTGTACATTGGTATGAAAAAAACACAGTATCGATTCCGAGTCAGTAAGCACTTTCTGACCGCTGATAATTGTTTTAACTATTTAGAGACTTTTCTGTCTTGTAATAGACAGAGCCCAAGACCTATGAAAAGGCTTAAGTTCTGAGGCAATTTTTCTAAATACTATAAATTTATAAAGACCCTCCCATCATTATTTCTGTAATATCCTTTTCTATGCATCTCTCTTTTCTTCTTCTTTTATTGATATAAGAAAGACTTGATTCTCGAATGATATGCTACAGTATATTACAGAGTTTGTCACATGAAAGGTCCGGATTATATTAGTTATCTAATTTACTTTTAAGAGAAGTCTTAAAATCATCCAAAAGCAACAAAAATTTAGGGATTTTGATTTTTTTTTCGAAAGACAAGAAAAGAATTCTAACTCAACATGTTTATGGTCTGAAAATTCTCCAAGCAATACTACAAACTTTTAACAGCCAAGAATATCCTATTTAATATCAAAGCATATTCAATTCTAAAAGACCGTAGTCCCATTCTACAAGAGAATCATTCCTCATCCCTGTATAAAAATCTGCATGTATCTAGCAATTTCAATTCCTTGATAAGTTTTACGAGAATTTCATAGTTTGGGTGTGATTTTCTAACTTTATCTAAATCAATATTCAGATCACCTATTAAAATAAGGTGAGTGAGTTAAATTTACAACTATTGAAAGAACGATTGAGAGAACGGAGAGGATTTCTCATTTGGCCCAACGCATTTATAATAAAAAATTGAGAGGTATTTGTTGATAATTTTATCCTGTGCCATTCACTTTTATCAGAGTATTCACAAACGCGCACTGCATTGGCAATCGATTTGGATATAATTGTAAGAACTTCTCTCGAGTGGTTAGATCCCGTAAAGAAGAAATTAAATTTTGGGGGAAGACATAACGAGCACGATTCTGAGCAAGTTGAAAATACTTTGGAATGTATATCCGGTAGACATACCTGTAAACATACCGAGTAGGGTGAAACTCCAATGGTTTTCTTTATCAAAGTATGTCTACTTCTTCTCTCTTCCACCTGTCGTATTTGAATAAATAATATTTATAATGCTGGTTTTAGTTTTATAAGGAGATCTTCTGATCAAATCTTCCTACACATTTTTTTTGGAATTATCTTTCATTTGATTATCAGTCACTTAATGAGTTGAATTGTTTCTCGTCTTCTTATTTTCGTTCGAAGTATCGAGGTTTGAAATTAAATTGCTGTTGGAATCAAATCTGTTCCTTTTGTTTAATGATTGAGATCTGGTTCGACCCAAGGTAACCACATTTTCCTTTAAAAAAGGGCTTTTAACCTTAATAGGGCCTTGAAAGATCATAGATGACTTTAGCTCATATTGCTGTTTGCACACAGTCTTTGATGAACAAGATTTTATCTCACTGTCCGGATCTTCCGAGTCTTGAGATCATGGACAAATTATAGTAGCCAACTGACTTTTTGTTTCTTTGTTAATGCCCAAACATACCAAAAAATCCACATTACCTCGTCTGTCCAAGGAATTCTAAAGATTCAATCTCTGCCCTAAAGGAACAAAGAAGGGACTTTGCTTGGATTTCCCTATACATTGATGATTAAATTTGAGCTTTTAGAGTCCCAATGCTGAAGTCTTGAATCACTAAAAGTTGATTTTTTTCAATAAACGTACCTTCTGATATATATTCAAAAGATGTGCCAATAAATTTTGACCATTTTCATTATTTACATTAGCTTTCTTTAGGTGTGTGTTTACAAAAGTAATACTAGACATTGTTTACAATTTATTTGCTGTTTCCTCATTGGCAACAGGTATTCTAACTGAGAAATCAAGGAAACCCGTGCCCTTGTCTTTATCCTCTAGAAGGATGCTATTTCCTCCTAGAAGAACCACGTTCTGGGGAGCAATTGAGACTATGTTTTCATCCAAAACAAAATTCAAGTTAATCAAAGGAGAATCCCGCAAGGATTCCCCCCTTTAGAATCACTAAGTGTCATTAATATATAAATATAACATCGACAATGATGAAGAGGGAGAAAAAAAAAGGTGAGAATATTTAAATATTACCTATTCGCCTAGTATAAAGAGTAGCAACACAGAGGATGAACGCCCGAGGTTATATTCACAAAATTGTTTTTGATCCATTTTTTTTTTTTGGAAATAACAAAAGTAGCTTCCCAATTGATGCAATTACTCCTAAACTGAAGAACAGATTGTCATAAAATTTCGACCACTCTCTTTAAAAGTTGATACTGACTAAATAGTGTAATCTATGTCTGAAGATCTGTACTATTTAGCCCATGTGTTAATATTACCAAAATAATTTCACTTAACCTATATTGATGTTGTTTTCATTTTACGATCAAAATGTCTACTTTAACAGATCAGTACTAAGTAATATTAATGAATTCTTATTTGTCTCATAAAACAAGAACCATGGCTAGTACTGTACTTTCTTTGTTCGTATGAACTATGGGAACAAAAATTTTTTTTTTGCCCACTTGATTTGAAGTATCTACGTACATTTTAATCAGAATGTATACCTATATATTATCTTTTGTTTCTATGAACTATTGGAATAAATAAATGCTTTTTTGGCACTTGATTTTGAAGTATTTACATACATTTAAATCAGAATCTGTACTTATATATTATCTTTATGTTCGATATTATTACACATTTTTTGATCTAAGCATATAACATAAAATTATTATGTAAATATCATTTTTTTTCGACATAATATGTAAATTTTATAATATGTTTCAATTATATTTACATATTAGATGAAAATAACCCATTATATAGAAAAATATTAAATACTAACGTAAATTACACATATGTTAATTTAGTATTCTTTAGTAAATAATTTAAAAAAATATTATGTTGACTAATAATTTTTTATCCACTTTTTTTCAGGAACACGAGTCTTTGTGGCCAAGGTTGGCCGTCAAACACGTGCAAGAGAGTATAAAGACCTAGATGCTCGACTAACAACAAATTTAGGTTACTCTCATCATCAAAAAGGTGTCATTTTAGATGCATCTGGCTCAAAGTGCCAGCCAATTACAAAAGCAGGTCCACGACGAATCATTGCTTATACTGGTGGTATTGATCTAACAGGTATTTATATCATGAAGCATTTTGACAACTTACCTTTTGACATATTTTCTTTCCTTCATAGATGGCCGCTATGATACACCCTCACATTCCCTATATAGAACCCTACAAGATGTTCACCTCGAAGACTTTTATCAGCCCTGTGAACCTAATATTAAGTCCAATACTGGTCCACGATTGCCTTGGCAGGATATTCATTGCAAAATTGAGGGTCCAGCTGCAAGAGATATTATGATTAATTTTGTTGAAAGGTAAAACAAAGTTTTCAATATTTTATGCCACAACCAATTTTTACTGTTATGAAAAAAGAGTACAGGCAAAAAATTTGTCGACATTATTTATATGGCATTCACAAAATTGTAATTCTATTAAATTAATTGGTAAGTACAAAGAAAAGTACACAAAAATGTATAAACATTTATATCGATATTTCTGAGTTTTTAATAATAAATTAGTTATTTTTCTAATCAAACTAACAGATTGGATGTTATCGCTAAAAAAAAAAAATTAAAAAAAGTATTATAAAAGATTCTTTTATCAAAATATAGGAAACTTTTTGCCCTAAAGAAAATCATTTTCTTTTTTTTTAAATATAATATACTTGTAAATCAATAATTGAAATCAATATTTAATTTAAAAGAAATTACAACTATTTTAACATATTAATGGAATTTCCTTTTTTACAGAATAGACAAATCTACCGATAAATAAGTATTTGTAGATGAAGTAAGCATAAAAATAATTTTATACGAAAAAAAATGTTACACATTTTTTTGTAAGTACCAGCTACTTTCCAAATTAGAAATCTATTCTTAAACAAGCTTTTTAAACCATTTTACTTGGTTTACTTCAGTTAACTAATTTTATACTTATATTTGCATACCAGGAAGTTTTATACAAAAAAATTATAAAATAGTTATTTGTGCACAAAAGAAATATTTTATTTATTATTTGCACTCAGATATTTTTTTCCGAGGGTTTTAGGACACTTTTTAAAAGTCAAATGCAATTCTACTAAACTAACACTTAGTTCAAAAATTTAGTAAATGTATTAGTAATTATATACAAAATTGACACCATTAATATTTGGTAATAATTCATCCTGCAAAATTAACTAATTATGATTCTTATTTATGTTACTTCAATTTTAAAAAGTTAATTATTTCCGTACTTCTCATTAATTACAATAATTGATTTATATTTACTCCTAATAATTGATTAATTTAATTAGAATAATGTTTCAAAAGTTGCTTCGAATTGTATTAAAACCAATTTAACAAAAAATATGATAAATGCCCAATAAATAAATAAATTACAAGGAGAAAAAAATGTTAAAAAAGATTACGAAATGAATTAATTATAAATTAATAAATATTTAATGATTAAGATTCGTGGAAAATAATTTAATATTTTATTTTTAAGATCAGAGTACATGATTGAGAATTATGATTCACAAGTATAATATTGCAGCATGATTAATAATCAAATATATATTTTATCGTTTTCAAGAAACTATCAATTCGGCAAAAAAGTTGTTTGCAAAGTGTTTGCAAATATTTTTCAGTTACTTTATATTTTAATTGTAGTGTATAGCAAGTTTAAAGTATTTATATATTCTGATATTTATATGAATAGTAATTATATGTCACAAAAAGTTATACTAAAGTTCAATTTAATTTTAATTCTTTTAAGAAACATGGACTTACATTTTCACCTTTGATATTGCATTTGACTCTGTAGATCAAACTTTATCTTGATTAAATTGGATTCATTTTTTACCGATTAATGTCGTCTACAGCTTATTGAAAGAAGAATTGAATAAAAAAAATCTTTTTGGAGAAATTTTGATTTCAATTAGAATTGAATTGCAATCTAATAAATAAACATATTGAAATCTAATCAATTAATAAATCAATTAGTAAGTTGATCTCTTTAATACAAAATAATAAAATATATAATTAATGTTCAAAATTTGTTAAAAGACTAAATTAAATTTCTCTCTAAATATAGTATATTAATAAATATTTAGACAATCATGACAATGATGTATTATTCAACGAGTGCAAAAGGGTATTTTTTACTTTGTTTTGAAAGGATCTTTTTTCGGACACAGACCCTATTATAAGGGAATCTTTACACCACTGGATACCTAATATGTATTTTAATGTCCATCTAGTAGTGAAAACCCCATAACAGATAAAAATATTACATATACAAAAAGAAACATGTCTATCTTCCTCCTCCTTTTTTTATGCCTAGCAACATTTTTTGTTTTCTTCTAGCTCTATCTACTATTAAAAGTAAAAAGTGAAAGGAAGATTGTATTAGCCAGTTAATTCATCCTTGATGAATACTTATGATCATTCAATCTGTTCAATAATATTTTAGGTAGTAACATGAACAGAGATTGCATTAGCTAGTTATTTCGTCTTGGGTTGCTGCAATTCAAATGAAAATTTATTGCCGCAATGCAAATGAACACTTACAAGCATTCTTTTGAAGAATTAAATATTACGCAGGATACTAATTTATTTGGAGGTAAAGTAATTTTTTAAAGTTTTTATGTAGTTGGTTCATGTATTAAGCGACTTTTACTTTAGGTAAGTTAAGAGTAGGTTAGTTTATTGACATGGGGTTGAACAGGGTTTAATTTATAAAGGGTAATATAATAAACTTTTTATTTGTGATAAAAAAAACATGAACAAAAAAAAAATCAAAAAAATTATTAATAATAAATTTGGTTTAGCTATACACTGAGAGGATTGTTATGTAGCTACTGATTATTTAGTATATTTGTAATTTGCCAAACGCAATACCAGTTTAAGAATAATTCTGATGTACATAACCTTTTTTTATCAAACCCAGGAGGCTACCCAAAAAAATATATCGTTCTTGAGTTTTTAAATTATTGTTCTGGAATTAATTAGGTACTTTAACATTTGATTGAAATAGACAAACAAAGGTTATGAATAACATTATTTTTTTAAATATTTGACCACTACCATTTTGTGTCCGAATGTGTCCCCGCCAAATGCGTTTGTAGAACGGGGAGGCTCATCCTAGTAAGGAAATACAAAACCAAAGGGCCTTAAGGACATATGAAGGTTTTTCTTCCTTTTTTTCTTGCCTTACTTTTTTTTTGGTTCACTGTAAAATGATTATGGTAAAAGGTTGCGGACAAAAACGATGGGGGTAATATCGTTGTGAGACAAAAACGTTGTGAGTAATATTATCTTGAAGAAATATGATCGTGAGCAATATGATTGTACAACAGCAAGATGTCTTATGCGAAGGCGCTAGCTAAGAGTCAAAGAAACATCAATGATGATTTTAAGAAAATATACTTGAATACAACACTCAAGTGGGATACATTCGTCTTCAAAATAAAAGCTGTAAATATTTTTAAAAGAATAGATGAAGATAATCTGAAAAAATTGATAAGTAAATTTTCTGAAGTTCTGGAATCCTATCCAAAAGCAAATTGCGATAATCCAGATACTTAAAAAATATTTACGAAATTTAAGTCAATTTGGAGAACTTCGAATTAAAGACACGAGGTCAACACTGACCCTTATACTTATACTGACACTTATACCATCCCACAAATAATATACATAAATAGAAACATAGTGAACGTAAATTTCCCAGGGGCACGACTCAATGCTTTCAAATGAAGGAATACGAATCTGTTTTAAATTATACTCAAAACTTTACCGATGAACAGAAAAACATGTAACACACTTTAAGATTAAAAATGACGTAGTAAAAGATGCTAAGCTTAATAAATCCCCTGGGCCATCTGTCTCTGTGTTCGAATTTAAAAAAAAAGTAGGTTGAATTCTTGATGCCTGTTTTGCTCTTTATTTATCTGTTGTTGTTTTTTTTCCTGATTTGCATCAGAAGGACCAATTATCTAAATATCAAAAGCTAACAAGAATCCATCATACCTAAAGAATTACTGACCGTTAAACCTCTTTCTTTACAAATTTCAACCTGAATATGTGAGACAAAATATATGCATGATAATTTTATGTCGTCCCAAAAGTGGTTCATCTTCCAAGAGTATCGCCATACAATGAGGACACTCTTAAAAATATATTCGCACTAAAGAGGTCAATTTCTCCAAGCGCAAAGCAGAAGGAACACTTCATATTATAGGGTTCACGGTCTACTGAATAGTGGAGGACTTTCTGTGATGAGCATCTCAGAAATATGGAAGGTTCTTAACTTTTATCGGGTTAAAAAAATTTAGCATAGCAAGAAACCTTGGTATTTTATTCTTAATGACTTCCTGAAAGAGAGACAAGTCTTTCTTATGAGTAACCCCAATGTTAGCTTTTAAATTTTTCTGGAGAATCCTGCATTATACTGCAAACGAATGCAATATCTATGTAACAGATGCATATATGTTACAATGAAGTTTTAATTGTCTTTCAGTTGAAACTGCCCATAAGAGGAACCATCTCCGCCGATATTGCTGCAGACGTTCGATGGTCAACCTCACTAATTGATAAAATGGCTGAACAGTCCTTTAAATCAAGGTTAGGTAATTTTAAGGACGTTGAAAGGCCCCTGGTGCCGTTCAGGATGAAAGCATCGATGGTTCCTACGTCAGAGATTAGAAGAAAAAAATCAACTTTGGTTCCTTTTAACGACTATTTCTAAAGGTGAACTATCAAGAAAGCATCATATAACATCATCAAAGTAATAACAGGTAAATATTTGACATCTTGTGAGAGATTTTTCAAATATTTACTACCTTCATGATGAAGGTTTGGGCAAAAAAATTAAATGACCAGAAGAGTATTTGTCTTTTTGCAATGAAGCAAGAGAGACTAACTACTACCTCTTCAAAACAATGCAGACTTTTAAGTAAAATTTATGAGTGGATACTCTTGGAGAATTCTGGAGCTACAACTGGATGATATGAATGTTTAGAACACTATTGTGGGAAGGAGGACGGCCAAGTTAGCGCCATTATTACAAAAACTCAACAATTAATATATACTAAAAGGATTAAAAAGGTCATAAACTTTACATACGTCATCCCAATTATTAATTTACATATCAAAGTCATAGAAGATATTGACTAGTTCTACAGATAACTAAAGACTATGCTACAATTTTTTAGTTACTCTTCAGTAAGTTTTTATCTTTATTTTTAGTTTGATAATTTTCCTATTTTTACCGTTCTTTTTTTAAGCTTAAAATCTCATGTTTTTTGCGATGTGCTAAGCTTTTGGTTTTGTCCAAAAGTTTATATTTGGTTATGAATATATTTAGGGACGGTGGTCAAAACAAAAAAAGTATATGTAGTCAATCATTTCTTTTTTCTAATTATATAAAGTGGTATTTGATGGAGTGTACTGAATGGGCTTAACTAATTCACGATTTATACTATTTATGATGTATCGCTTTGTTTAGAATGAATTATGTATCTCAAAAAAACTACTAGATTTGCAATATAATTTATGCAATAATTTTATTTTTGCAAATATTTCAAAAATGCATCACGCATGTTTGGATCGGCTATTATCAATAAAATTATATTTTAATATAAATTCATGCAAATTAACATATAATACATGTATTATATGTTAATCTACAAGTAAAGAAGAAGTACATCTACAGAGTCGATTACATCAATCGGACCTTTTTTAAGCACGTTTTTATAAAAACATATGTTAACGTAAAATAAAACATTTATTTTATTTTCATATTAACATTAACTCGATATGGAGTCTTATAGAACTATCGGCATTTACTATATCCGCAGGAAATATGATACCCAATGTCACTGCCACTCCTATCATCGGCACACAGGCTCATGATGTATGCTGGAACCCTTGTTTTTAACAAGAATGAGCCCTCATACCAACTTCATGAACCCCACAATCATTTTGATTATATTTGCACGGTCCAGTTCATCTCATCACAAAAAGAAATTATTTTCTTCCCCTTGAACTTCATTCGTTGAACAATAATTTATCATTTGAGACCCTGATCACTTCAATTTTTTTTGTTAAGATATGGTGTTTGTAGAGCTTTATAAATTTATTCAATTGATCTGGAGGTTATAGTTATATAACATATAATGTAACTTTGGAATATGAAATATAATCATTTACATCTAGATATTAATGTTTTATTTATTTCATCTGTCAAAAAAGGGTTAAGGGTTAGGGTTATGGTAAAGATAACGTTTATAAAAGTTTGGTTCAGATAGTCTTCAAATCCGTTGGTAATCCAGTTTCTTCTAGATTGGCTCATGTAGAAGAGTGAAAGGACGCTCACAACCAGATTTTCAATTTTCCTATAGTTTGAATCCTAAATAGACTATTCAACTATTCAAAATATCAAGTGTTTTTAATGTTAAAGCTAGTAAGGATAAAATTTGTAAAAATGTTTTAAGTTACATATTCAATAATATTAATTTACTTAAAAGGTTGATCCTGAATCTATAATTAGTTTTTTCTTATGAAATCTAGTTTTGGATAATTTTTTGTATATAATTTTTTTATCCGTTTTGATCATTTTTATTAGTGTAAGCCAACTTTTCAATATGAATAAAAACAATAATCTACATAAAAGTTATTTTTTTTTCGCCTAATTTGTTGTTAATTTGAAATATGTCCTTGAATTTTATTTGCAATCATCTAAATTGAGAAAAAACACTTTAAAGGTTAATAAAGCTTTTTTAGGGGTTTGGTTAACCCTTCAACGTTCTCACCAAAAAAAAAAAGACGATCATTGTTGTTTTTTCATCAGACTCCAGAGGGCTTTTATACACCTCATAAACGGTTTGGATATCGATTCATGATGAAAGTGTATTCTAAAGAACGTGCATAATTTTTTTGCACTGAACTAAAACAAAATTTATTTCTATTCATATATCGAAGATATGGTTACTCAAAATGTGATCTACCAAAGTGTCAAACACAGGGATAAAAGGTTAAAAAGAATAACTGCTCCTATTTTCTATTGGGTTTATGTCCAAAGTAACTCAATTGAAGCATTAATACTAGTGTTTCAATTACAAAAAGAGTATTTGGCTTGAAAAAGTTTTCAAAAGCATAATGTTTCCCTTCTATAGAAAATTAATGAATTAACAGAATACCTTTATCTATAATTTATTTTGAGTTTATACATATTATTGGACCTATTGCAAAGCATTTGAAAAAAAAAAAAATATGCTACTATATGTGATATGCAAAACCTTCTTTTGATTTATTTTAAAAACAGGATATATCCGTATATAAAGGTACAAATATATGTTATCGAAACTTTGTCAAAATATTATATATGTGAGTAGTAATAGTTTATATATATTATTGGACCTATTGCAAAGCAATTTTAAAATAAAATAAAAAAATATGCTACTATATATGTTATGCAAAACGTTCTTTTGATTTATTTTAAAACCAAGATATATTCGTCGATAAAGATTCAAATATATTTCATCGAAACTTTGTCAAAATATTATATATGTGAGTAGTAATAGGCTATTCAATTTTAAGCGATAAAGGTGAGAAAAACACTAACAATGTATAATTTTTGAATAAATATATCTTTAATAGGGCTAGTAAACAGAATTCCATTATTTTTCAAATAGTAATGCGTATTTCGCGTTATATAAGTACAATTGGTTTACACTAAATGGTGTTAGAAATTTAAGATTTCGTTCTAAAAAAACTTTTTATACACTTTTGTGATTGTTTGGCTAATTAATTCTGGAGCGTTGGACACTAGTGAAGAAAAAATTTTGGTTTCTTTGATTCCGCTCTAATCATTTTGATGTAAAAGATGAATTACGTTATGGAAGAGTATTTTTCGAAAATCTGGATAAAATTATGAAAATTGTAGAGTCCGACCATCTCATAAATACTGTTTTAATTGCCAAGGAGATAAACTTTTATGACGAAAAAATACTAAAAAATGTACATCTTTTTACTATACCTTATTCAATTTAATTCAATTCAATTTTGAAACAATAAGGTCAAAGGTTACACAAACCAGTCTGTGATACATAATTCAAGTTATTGCCTTTTGTTGTTAATTTTTAGGAAAATGATTTGATGGGGAGGATTGCCCTCTATCAAATGCTTACTCTATTTATTAATTTGTTTTGAAAAGATTATATGTAACATAAAAAATTATAATTTTCCAATAAAACAATTTTTTAACATAAACTTAAATGATATTTAAGGAAAAATAAATTAAAAACTCATTTTATTGTTTATCTAAGAACTCAATGCGTTTGTGCTTACTGTACATATCAATTACTTATAATGAAACTTTTTATATGAGTTCCATTCACACATATATTTAAACAATTAAAAAAAGTCAAGCATTTACTACCAATTTTTTCAATTTGATAGACATCAGCCACTCTCTCATGGATAGTACACGTCTTCAAAATCCATGAATAAAATTTGTTTATTAGCAGGGCTCCAATTCTGTTTTTACTATAATATCAAGTCAGAGACTTGTATTTCTACTAAAAGATATGAGCTATATAAAGTATCATTATCTTACGACTAAAAACAAAAAAAAACGTATTTAAAGTCACATCTTTAAACATTGCATTATTTTGTTAAATAACTTTAAATGATTAAAATCCATAACAAGATTTATAAATGTGCCTAAATAAGTATGAACAAAGGAAAGTTTATTGTTGTCATTCTAAGAAGCAACAAGCATTAAATTTTAGTCTTCAATTACTTCCTTAAGGTATTTATGTAACCCTAGAGACCGTAACATCTTGTGCATATCCTATTTTGGATCGATCCTCTATGTAAATCCTTAATTTATTACACTCTTTACATTTACAATTTTTTGGGGGACGGTTCATTAGTTTCTGAGTTTTTGGAAGAGGATTAATTATGAATGTATGTCCAAGGATCAGAGTCGGTAATAAATAGATTACTTCGAAGGAATGGATTCGATCCAGATTGTTAAGTTATTTATAGATTTTATTAGAAGAGCCGAAAAACATTGATGATTATTTTATAGGAGAAAGGAAGTACAGTTATTTTAATAACAATATAAAATAAAACAAAGGAAAGCAAACAGGGATCATTCATAGAACGTCATCAGAGTTTCCCCACCCCCCTCCAAAAAAATACGGTGAAATAAATAAATTTAAAAAACAATAACAAATATGATATATATTTTGCAAATTCTATTTTCTGACCAGATTTTGTTATAATTGATGGAATTCTGATATTTATATTTAGAGTCGGATTCGGTTCATTGTAATATCGATGATTTTGTTCTTTTATAAGTTTTTGAATATAGACAGATTTGGAGTATATTTAACTAGTTTATGTTTTCCAGATAAATATTCAATCTTGAAAGTATTATTACTTCTTCTGGTTAGGACTTTCATTTGACCATTGTAAGGGTCTTCATAGAACCTTTGACACGATCCACACATATCCAGCAGTTGAAATATATTTCGGAATATACCATAATTTTGAAGAATGATTCAATTTGAAATAATTCTAAAGTCAAAATTATTATGCTATAGTTTTAAATTGGGAATAAATGCAAGTCCTACAATAGAATATTAACTTTTTTATCGTCAATGAAACTACTAGGTATCATAATTTCTGAACCAGTCAAAGCAGTATTGAATTTGCTAAAGTGATCTTCCTGAGGCCAGGAATCAAAAGAGGCAAGTCAAAATGTAATTTAGTATTTTCGGCTTTCAATGCAAACTTTATAACCCTATGCACTCTTTTTATCCTTCCAATTGTTTGGGTATGGTACGACGTCATACGTAGTTTATGAAAACCAACTAGGGGTGATAATTGATTGGAAAATTCAGATTCAAACTGTTTTCCACGATAAGTAACTATTTACAATGGTACTCCAAAATGAGAAATCCATACATGTATAAAAGTGGTTGTAGTTAATAGCAGAGCTAGTTTTATCAGTTAGTGGATAAACTTCAATCCATCGAGCAACTTATTCAATACGATTTAGAATGAACATATATGGTAAAAGCTAAGATTGTCCCGGAATTTCTACAGGTGGTATAGGACTACAATATCCAGATTAATTGTTCGAAATCTACCTCCGGCATAAAGTGGTTGAATTTCAGTCTTTATATGATGACCCACTTTCGACTTTTGACAATTCTTACATTCTACTTCCCTCACTTTTATTTCTGTGTCCCTAGATGACCAGAATTGACATTAATGCTTTAGATTTTTCACTTGAATCTGATTAATTGTGAAACTAACAAAAATATCATTATCAAGCGAAGATGTAACATATGGGAGAAGGAGTTAACTTTTCGTAAATTCTTTCAATCTAACCTGAAATTTTTATCTTTTTAAATTTATGTTGAAATTAATAATAATATTTTATACATTCTTCTTCTGACTAAGCGATGGTTTGAGCATTTGTAATTTGAGGTAAATCAATACATACAGAATTTTACCAACCTTGCATTTGGACGTGATAAATATTTAGTGACTATATTGTCTTCACCTCTGATAAATTTAAGGTCCTTTACGAATTCAGTAATTAATGACAAACAACGTTGTTTTTAGTCTCACTTGGCTTAATTTTGAGGGTTATGGTCAGTAAAAATTGTCATATTTTGACACTCAATACAGCGTTTGAAATGTAACACGGATAAATGGGCTCCTGATAACTTACGATCGAAAGTTGAATATCTAACTTAGGTTTGTCTTATTTTCTTAGAGAAACATCAAATGGGAGATGGCTCGTCATCTACAATGTGATGGAGAACGACTCCCACTGCATGATTTGAAATGTCCGTAATTCAATACAAAATATATTTAACTTTGGGTTAAGAAAAAGTAAGCAACAAAATTGATATAAAGTATTTTCATATTCTCAAACTATGTTATTTCTGAGTACAAACTAAATCCTTTTTAATATATAATAAACAGATTAATTCTATTAAAGGTGAAATCAGATTAACAAAATTGGATAAAAATACCTATTAAATACAGTAATTCCTAAGAATCACCCCAATTCTGAAGGGGATACCAGTTTCAGGAATGCTTTGATAACCGACAGGTTTTCTTCTGACTCCAAGATAATCAAATTTATTAAGACCAAAAGGGGTTGTAATAGCAGTTTTATGTTTATCTTCTTTATTGACAGGAATATTGTAGTCTATTTGACAAAGGTAAATCTCACTCAATATTCTTGAACCATCAAGATGAGTAGCAATTTCCTTCATATGAGGAAGTAGATATTTATCAGGAATTGTTTAAGCTTTTAAAAGTCGGTAATGACTGACCATTCTTGTTTCTTCTTTACAAAGAGCTAAGGTGTTTTCAATGGCGAACTGGAGGGCCAAATAATTCCAGATTCAAGAAGCGTTTTAATAATTCCTGGCAATTCTTCTTCTTTTTTATTAGGAGAAAGCCAGCAAAATTTTAATGCACACGAAGGAGAACGTCCAGTATCTATCCGATGATGTACGCCCGAAGGAATTCCGCTTGGGGCGTTATTAAGACAAGATACTGTTAAATAAGGATATTTTACAAAAATATATTTAATACAGGATTCAAATGTTGCAAATATTTGATTCATAGCAAATATGTCATTCTTTGACAAAATAATGCTTCCAGCTAAAATACCAGTTTTTGGATCGGACAAAGTTCCACTTTTGTAGTCGATTACAAACTCCTAATTATGAAGAAAATCAATTCCTATTATAATATTAGATACATCAGGTACAAAAAAAAGTCCATGGATGATTCCTGTGTAATGCATTGATTCCAATTACAGAAGTTAACTCTCCAAATACTAGAATTGCTTCTCCATTTGCCGCAACAAGCTTTACAGTTGACGGAAAGAGATAATTAATTTAAGCTTTTTCAATAGGTAATAGTGATGTTGTACTTCCTTATCGATTAAAATGTCCAACTTAATCAAATTATTTATTTGACTTAAGACTTTGATAAAGGACAAGAAATTTCCCGCCAAAATAACTTTTTTGTTCATTTTTTCGAAAGACGAGGAGAAGAAGGACATGATGAAGGGTCTATCTTTATATCCAATTTTTATTTCGGAAATATGCACCATTTCTTAGTAGAGCGTGAAACATGGGCATAAAAGAGATTTGGTTTAAATAAAATGGGACGTTGGTTGGGATTAATATGGAATTATAGTTAAAGATTTGATTCCTGGTTATGATTTTTATCTAAAGTTTTTCATGAGCATGAAGTCACTTGCTTAATTAACTTCATATTAATAATTTCATGCAATTGATCAGCCAATTTCACTAACTATTCTGAAGAATTTTCAGACCTTCAAATTAAAACAGGGAAATTTTTGGATTAGTGGCGTTAAGAAATTTATGTATCCTCTAGAATATTTTTTTTTTTTTTGATGTTGTTTCACTAAGAGGTTTAAAATATTGTCAAGATTTTCCAATCATCATAGTATTTCCAATTAACTCATCCAACAGTCCGCTCTTATATTTTTCAAAAAATGTCAGGAATTTCTGCATTCAATTTGACATAAGAGTTTGATGTTCGTGTCTCTTTCCCAACTATTCAAAATCAAGAGTCCTGACAGGGACTTTGGAAATCGAATTATTTTCGCCCTTTTCTCACAATTTAATTTTGTTTTCTACAACCTGATGAGCTGCTACAAGTTGATTAATTATGTATTTAAGTTTAAGTATCCGAGTTGGTAATAAATAGATAACGTGGAAGGAATGTATTTGAACAAGGTTGTTGAGATATTTATAGATTTTATAAGAAGAGCCCAAAAATGTGAGTTATTATTTTACAGGAAAAAGGAAGCTTAGTTGGTTGAATAATAGTGTCAAATTAAACAAAGGAGATAAGACAGGGATCAGACACAGAACGGTACAAGTTATTACAAGTTATATGAATATAAACATTTTTATAGGAATAACATTAATTCCATTTCTTTTCTTATGGTTTTCAAAACTTTGTTGAATCATTATACTGTAGTACCATGTCTACTATCATTATCAAACCAAAACAAAACTGTTTTGATATATAAAACTTGTAGTATGGTATGATACAACTATTAAATTCAAATAAAGTATTATATTGCAAATATATCCATTTTTGTGGGGATCTATAAACATCCCAAAAAAGTTATTGCATAAATATTTGTAGGGAAGAAACGGAGAGTTAATTAATAAGTATGTAGACAGTTCTTTTCGAGGATAATATTGTATAATTAATACTCAATATATAGTTGTTTCTTATTGGATTACTTATACAGTATGCTACAAGAGAAATTATAGCAATGATATCTTCAGACCTAGGTCTCGTGAGACATCTATGTATTTTGTAGAAACATATGTAATTATAAATGAACGAAATTAATTTTCCGAAGGAAGTCAATGATATTATATTTTTTTTCCTTCATGATACTCGCTCATTAAATATGAACTCTTTGCATAAACGAGGGTGGTTTGAAAAGTTTCCGACCTCCCGAAAGTGTGCCCTTTATGCAAGCCCACACCGTTGAACCCAGGAGGCTGAAATTTTGCATATGTGCCTCTTTCAAAACTGGTGAAGCTAAAATGGGAGTGCCCATTATTTGGGCTGTAATATAAGGCAGACTTATGCAATACCAAAAACATAAAAACCCCTTTTTGCAGCTTAAGGAGAATAGATAGGGGTTAAGTTAAAAATCAAAAGTGAAAAAAAAAAAAACTCAAAAACAACTAAACGATTTAATATTCAATCAAATGTAATAAAATACAATTATTTGATTAAATATAGTTTTAATTAGTAGTAATGAATAACTAATTAACCATATTTTTTTAATTATGAAGTAAACAAAATTTTGCAGAATATTTGAAGTACAAAATATCATAAATGTATTATACACTTTAAAAAAATATATAAATCAATATATATCTTCAATGAATAGGAATTTTCGAAGAACCTTCTTTGTGTGAAACATACCTGCATTAAACAATGATGCATAATTTTATCAAAGAAAAGTAGTTTTTTTTTTCACTGCCAATAACACTTATTTATTTTCAAAAAAATAGATAAAATATAAAGTTGAAAAATATCCAAATTTTTCATCAATACCCATACATACAGCGAAATTCAAATTTATCATACAGGTTATAAATGAAAAAAAAAAAATTGGGGCGTGTAAGATATAATTTCATTCTTCTTTTTCTAGAAAAGTTGACTTCTTAAAAAATGGAAGATTTAAAAAGGTTCTATATAGTAATATAAGATGTCTTATTATTTCTACTGAATTTGTCTAAATAATTATGTTTTCCTTTTAGCTTTAATATGTTCTCAAAGAAAAATTATCCACTTGGGATTTAAAAAACAAAAAACAAAGAGGATATGCTTATAAAATTTACAGCATTAAATGTCTTATGGGTATCGTTCTTTTTACTTTGAGTAAAAATATTTTTCCTTAAATATTTTTGTAAGACTATTTTCAATACTATAACACAAAACTAGTCCTTTATAAGTTCTAAAACCTATATAAATAGAATTATTAAAAAAATTGTATTTTCTAAGAAATGAGATGTAAAATGTTTTTTTTTTTCATATTATAAATATTCAATTTAGTATCTCACAGACAACATATGTAATGGCCACCATTTCCTGGCCTATTCACATTATGTAATACTTTCTTATTTCAATTTACTTTGCGTTCAAAATGTATACTACAAGCATATTTGGACCAATACTATAGATTTTAATATTATTATCAGTAAATTTATTAAGTTCATTTGTTGCCTTTGTCAGAGTGTGATGGCTAGAGTTGTGAATTCTAAGCATCCCCCCTTTTGATAAGAGAAAATTGCACTAATTAGGATAAATTTAACATTTTAGTAATACAATTTATCCTTTCCGTTAAGAAAATTGAGTTAAATAAACATGTTATATATGTACATGTATATTTCCGTCTTGGTATGGGCATTAATATAAGAATGGAAAATCATACCAGATACGATTACTCACGATGCTACTTTTGCCACTGAGTATCATATTCTTAATTACCAAGGTAAATTTAAAGTGCAAGAAAAGGAAATAGGTCCCTAATACATTTAAATACTATAAAATAATTTTGTGGTTCTCCAAAGATATGGCTGTGGTGTCATAAGCAATTACAATTATATTACTAATCTCCCAAAAGAAATTTTTTTAAAACCCTTTCCTGTCGTCCCACATAATAGGCACATAAATTCAAGACCAGCCAAAATCCCAGAAAACTTAAACGACCATTGGTCAATCAAGTGCATGGAACAAACTAATTTGGAAGTAACTCAACCTCTGATCTTTCAAAGCTGCAACACTGAGAATTTATTATGGAATTATAACTATACGTCAAACTTGAATTAAGGATAAATATCAGAATAATTCTTGCCAAAACCCTTGTTATTCATAAATTGTTTGGGATTTGAGTCTATTTCTTTACTCTCATAGCTGCTAATGGAGCTAATCGTGATTGATACGTCGTGAGAGATAAGTGTTAGGATAACGTTGTCAATTTTGGTTATTTTTTTAATAACCAGGCATTGCTTATAATTTACAACTCTACTGCTGATGACTTTACAAATTTTCTCAATTTTTCAACTTATTTTTCTGAAAAAACCAAACAATATACGTTGTTTTAGATTGAATAATTTAATTTAAAATGTTGATTATAATTATAGATTAATATAATCCTACATACAAAAGTTAGATGATTAAAGATATGAAGAAAATGATTTGTAATTTGCATTTTTATGTTTGTATATCTGGAAAAATTTGCTTATAAAATAATATTTTCTTATATTACAACACATCACAACTTTACATCATTAATTATATTTTATCATTAAAGATGGGGTAAAGAGCTACCAGACAACTCAAGACTTCTAATTCAAAACGTAGAGTATCCAGACTACGATATTAAAGACGTACCATGTCTTCATGAAAGTGATAGTTGGAAAGTTCAAGTTTTTCGATCAATTACATCAGATGGAGCTAGGTAAGACCGATTTTGTTCCTCTACATGACTCACCGTTATTATTTACTCATCTCTACTATACAAAATTTGAGAGATACTAGCCATTTTATAACAATTTCTTCAAGGAACAATGTTGTGGAACACATAATTAGCTGTCGATTGCAAAGAAAAACATTGTCTTAGCTGACATCATGAGCACATAGTAGGAAAAGAGAGTTGCGATAACAGCACTCCTCTGCGCAGAATTGCCATCAGGGAGAAGACTGGGCCTTGATGAAAAAGATGTTCAATGTTTTTCACGCATAGAGATGTACTCTACAACATTGCTTGTAGAAAAATTGTGAAAAAAATACTCTTAATCTCTTAAAATATGCATAATAGTGATGAGTAAATAATAACAATTGGCTCGATAACTTTATTTTTTCAAAAAAATTAATATTTTGGGCAAAAAGTGATAAAGTGTTTTCACACGTCATCTTTTGAGAGGAAGAATAAATTAACAATAAAATAAAGTATATGATTGTATCAGTTTACGAAATGGGACTTTTTTGTTTATTTTTCTATTAACTATATTAATAACCATAAATTATGAAATATGTGACGACAGTAAAGTATTTATACATATCAACTGACAATTGAAAGTTTACTCCTCTAGTTATAAATATTTGAATCACTTAAATAATTTAAAGAAACTTATACAGGGTTGATTTTATGTAGTGGTACACATTTGATTACCACTCAATCCCGAATGACTTTTGTTCAAAATCACGGAAGAGGACAACAAGACATCTTATCTATGAACAGAGCAAACTGAGACGGTTGGAAGAGCAAATAAAATTCTAATTTTTCACAAAAGCACAAAATATTTGATCAAAATTTTACTCTTTTCTCTTCATAATAAAAAATCCAGTGGCTATAAACAGGCAAAGTTTTTTGTTGTTGTTTTTTGTGAAAAAAAAGGAGCCGCTCAATGCCATCAAACTTCTGGATAAGGAAGTGCTACCTTGGACCAGAGAAAAGTTCGGGAACAACTTTTTTTTTTACTCAAGACGGAGCTCCATGTCATAGCCCTGCTAAGACCCAGGTCTTCTTGAGAGAAAACTTTCCGTACTTTTGGGACCTAAACATCTAGTCACCTTCCTCTCCAGAAGCAAACTTTTTGGACTACTGCATTTAGGAGTGTCTAGAGAATAGGCTATTTGCTACTCCTCACATGAGTGTCCAGGCTCATCAAGGCGTCCATCAAGAAAGAATGGGCCCAGTTTTAGTCTGACAACATAGTCAAGGCCAGCAAGGGATTTCGGCATGCTATTGACACAATTATTAGAGCTAAGGGAGCAGATACTAAATAAAAGTTGCGCTAGTAGTATTTTAAGATGTTTTACCATATAAATGTCGTCACAAACTCTCTTACTCTTGAAAAATTGAAAAAAATAAAATGTGTACCACTAGATTAGATCATCCATGTACAACTATTTCTTTATTCCTATTAGGTTTCAATTAGAAAATGAAACATCGTTTACGACTAAAAAAGGACGAAGTGTTGACAACTCCATCGTGAGAGGTTACACAGAGGCAATCCGAAAAGCAAGGAAGTTTATATATATTGAAAATCAATACTTTTTGGGATCAGCCTATGGATGGCTGGATGATCAGGATGTCCATTGCTACAATGTTATTCCAATGGAAATTACAGAGAAAATATGTGATGCAATTTCAAATGGTAAAAGGTATGTAACAGGCATTGGTACAAGGATTATTTAAATTCCAAGGTATAGCCTAATATATACAACATGTAAAATATCATTATATGCGGGCTTAAAAAAATTACAATTTTATTACTTTCTACAAATAAGTTGAAAATATTTGAATTTAGTTTCTTTTAAAAGATGTTTAATATTTGTTTTACCGCTAAGAGGGTCAGTTGAATCTGTAAATTTATTTATCAAACAGTAGTAGTGACTAATTAGAGTCCAAAATCTTATTATTTAGTCTCGAGATGAGTTTCAAATCCTTGTATACAATTTTACAAAGTCTTCAGATTTATACATAATTACTTTAATTCCATTATTATTTATGTTAGAGTGATTTATAAATTAATTAGATAAATTAAAAGTAATTGTAAGAGCCAAATATTTATTACAAAATAGTACATCATTTAAATTTTATTACTTATTCCGACTCCAATGGAGTTATTTTTCCCTTAAATGTAATCACAAAACATGTCATATTTTTTTATCTCTGTTAAAAAATTGTTAAAAAACACATTAAGAAAGGGTATCAAGTTCACTAAAATCTGAATTCTTTCATTTTAAGCTCAAATCAAGTCTTCAAAATCGAGTTCTACATCTAATAATTTATTTTAAGCTATTAGTTAACATACTTTATTTAAAATAAGGTGACCGTGGAGAAATAAAATACATTTTAGCTTATTTGATAGAAATGTATATCAGTTTAACTCATTAGGATTTTTTAAAAGGGTTACAGGTCATTATTTTTGTCCTTTTTATAAATCCTTGCAAAATTTCACATTTTACTCATAGAATTCATTCAGTAAATATTTAAGTATATTTTATGCAAAATAATGTTTTTAATTATTCTTAATTTTATTAGTTGTACAATAATTTAAGATATATTAATAATAAGTTATATCTTATCGCTTGTTTTAAAAAATTTAGCAAAAAACTACTAACTACGTGCTAACATTTGAATTCCAAACATATATAAAAATAATAGTTCAAATAAGTAACAACATATGGCTAAATAACTAAAACATATAGCTATAAAAACGCTATGCAACCATGTCAGATTATAACTGATATTCCAATACTCTCTACTGGCATATACTTCGCTACCAGCTAAATGAATGTTTATTGAGTAATATTTATGATGATAATATCAGACAGCAAATTTTGTTACATCGGACTACTTTTACTTCCAATTGAGGGCGCGTCTTTAAGACTCCGGACCCAACCCAATATCGAAATTTTGTAACCAATATATTTCTGCAATTCAATTACGATTCTATTTAATACCTATGGGAAATTCCTAGGGAATTTCGTATTGAATTAATACTCATAATTTAGAATTTAATTAATATTTAATTAATTTATAATCTTCAAATAATGATATATAATTCATTAAAATAAAAGTTTGATTTATATAAAACTAAAGGATCATGTAGCTTAATTTTCTTATGATTTATGCATTAATAAATTACCCCTACGAAGTACCTAAATATGTTTCAAATGATGGATCTTTACTACAGCAACAATTATTTACGTTCCAGTCTTTTTTCCTTTGATAACCAATAAATAATATTGATAAATTGATTTTTCAACTATAACTAACGTTTGATACTTGGAAAAAGTAAATAAATAACGACTAGGAATCAACTCAAAAACCTCACAAATTATTTATTTTTGGTTAAATGATTCGTAAACTGTTTCATATGTGCATAAAAGTTTTAAATATTTGTTTTTAAGCAGTATAAAATGTGATTCTAGTGATTAATAAATTAACTGGTTCATAACTTACGACTCATGTTTTTCTTTTGTTGCGAGTCAGACCAGGTAACAGAATTCAACAAATCATGATCCGTCTTTAAAAAAAAAAAACTCTCACTATTAGTGAGAATTACAATAATTGAGAAATAGAAGATTGAGAGTTTTTTCTGGTAGAAATAGCTTAAAATGTAAAATTTCTTCTTAATCCTCCGTTAGTGAACTGGTATATTATAGACTTGGACAAACCAAGATACATAAAAATCTTTTTATTCCTTTCTTCTACATTTGTTCCCCAATACTTTTTAATATGATCCTACAACATTAAATCAGATAATATGGAATTATTTATCCCTTCTTTATAAGTTTCGTATATTTAGCCAATTTTAATCGAAGTTTAGTAAAATATGATTAGCTATTTTTCTTAAAAGTTGTTAGTTTGTTTATCGTTTTGATATTCTAGAGGTTTTTTTTTTCAATGTGAGAACTGAGGGTACAACTGTTTCTACAAAACTATAATATTGTAACTAATGTTTTATTTAGTTTTATAGAATACACGCTACTTTATCGAAATGATGCGTACTAATATTAACCCCACACAAAAAATATTTCATAGTAGTTGTCAATAAAAAATAAATGTTTTTAGACTAAGAATATCAAATTCTATCTTGTAGTAACCCAAAGCTCATATTTTTAATATTTCTTTTAAATAACGAAATATTTTTTTCTGAATGTCTAATATTCATGCAAGTATTTTAACTGATATTTACGATCACAAAATTGATCTAAAAAGTTAAATAAATGATAATTTTTTTAAATGACCTTATTATTATATTATATAATAAAATACGTTTGATTATTAGGGTTTCTTTTTTACTCAGCATTAACTAACAGCATTATAAAAACACTGTTCACTAACAAACAGTCTAAGTATAAATATAAATACTAAAATTTCACAGTATTCAATATAACCTAACACAATAACAATAATTCCAAGTACCCTATAAATAAAAAATTATGCTATGTTCAATGTACATATGAAAGGAATCTACAAGATTTAGTATTTTACTATATAACAGAATGTAAGGCCTTCTGTTTTTGTCTAATATTATTATGAAATATTTTGTTAGTATTTGGTTTATCTAACATTTCATGGTTGATTTATATATACAAAAGTAAGTATAAATTCATATATGTTGTACTTATAATGTACATAAATACATTGGTATTGTAGCAACATATATTGTATTTTTTTGAACGAGTAGCTTGTAAGTATAATTATATAATATATTTGAAATTTTTTTTTTAAATTATATTTAATTTGTTGTACCAACTTTTGTCAAAGATATTTATATATACATGCAGGAACATAATTTTATTATGAATATTACCTACAATTCAAAAAAAATTTGTAATACATATAAACGTTTGTATAAAGTGAAACTTATTCTTAATTTATCAAAAAAAAATAGGATTTTTTGTGGGTCCAGGATATAATTTTGAATTATTTGTCTGATTCATGGGCTAAAAAATCCCGGGTGTAACAAATAAATCAGGTTTTTTTGGTTCCTTATTAGATTTTTAAAATTATTATTTATATTCGCTTTCTGGAGCGGACTACCCATAACACTTTTCAAACTGTTGCTCTGTTTTTGATCCATTATTTTAGAAATAACAAAAGTTGTGTCACACTTAGCACTATAGCTCATTAAATAAAAACCAGACTGTCAAGAAGTTTTGACAGTTATATATTTATGATTGGTTTTACATGATAATCAAGTAATTTAAAACAATAGTATCGTTTATGTGTGAAGTCCGGAACTTTTCAGTCCATTTGTTATATATATTTATAAATTTATTATTGCTATGAATGTTGAAGTTTGATTTGATCAAGTTGATCATTTCTTCTTTTTCCTCTTGTTATTATTATTATTTATTTAGAATATAATCAGTAGATATTTGAACTTTAAATACTTCACATTGGTGACCCCGACGTGATTCGAAAAATGCCCCGAAAGCAAACTTTACCACCTGTGTCTCCGCAAAAATGAGCATGGTTGATTAAGACGGAAGAGGCAAATTTAGTAATGGCCGTTGTGGAACTCTGCCCTCCTAGGTTCTGTTCTTCGGATGTTGAGAACTGGGTTCGGAGAATTGAACTTATGAGGGAGCGAAGAAATCCATGTTATTCCGATATGGGTTATCATCTTCCGCAAGGATAAAAATAGTAGTCGACATGATGGTTGATACTTCCAGGCTCTCGAGCATGGAGGCAAAAGATGAGGTTGAACATCTTCTGGATGAGAAATACCTAAAGGGTTTAATTGAAAGTTTGATTAAAGAGGCACTAATAAGGAATGCTCCAAAGGAACAACAGGGATATTTGAGAGCACAATCAACACTTACGACTAAGAATTTAGCAGATATGTGTACAGCTGCGAAGGAAGTTACAAACTCTTCAATTTCGACAGTCGAGGATCCATCTTCTTCTGCCACTGGCGCACCTTTGATTAAGAAGAGACCTAGTTGAGCTTTTTCTAAGTCCTCAACATTCCCAAAATTTAAAAAAGTATGTTATTATATTTCTAAATTTGGTTTGAATGCAACTGTGTGATCTGGTCCTGATTGTCATTTTAATTCATTGATTCAAAAAAAACTAAATTGTCCTCGGTTGCATGGGAAAGAGGCATTAAATAATTTTCAATTTTCTTGTTAATGAAAGCCAATATAAATTCAAGTAGTTTTCTTGTAGATACGGGTGCCCAGGTATCCGTTATATACCCGACGAATTGTAAAGATTTTATTCGTGTTAAAATGTCATCTACCTTTGGTTATGGAGGGAATTGAGTAGAAGTTCTCGGTACTAAAACTCTAAAGGTACAAATAGAACATCTAGGAAATTATTTGTTGTATATAGAGGACGCTCTATTTTAGGAGCTGATGTTCTTCATTTCTACAAAATTAATATTGAACTATTCAACAAAAAATAATTTTATAATGATAAAAGTCATTAAAGAACTATAAGAAGCACAATTGGTTCAATCTCAATGCCCAGAATTTTTTTTGCTGAATCTTACCCAGCTCATGGAGTTGAACATTACATTGAAACTAAGAGTCCTCCTTGCTTTGCAAAATCCCGCAAGCTGGATGGTGTTAAACTCAATTTTGTTAAAAACGAAATTGATGGATTTCTGGAGAAGGGAATAATTCGTCCGTCTTCTACAAATTTTTCATCAGTGATTCATGTAGTACCTAAAGCCAAATGAGGCTGTGGAATGAGTTGTGATTATCGTCAATTAAATAACATGACAGATCTAGATCGATATTCTATTCCAAATTTCAGGGATTTCGTGTGATTAAATTTTTAGTAAAATGGACTTGCACAGAGCTTACAATCAAATACCTATCAGTGAAGGCTCTATCAGTAAAACAGCTATCATTACGCCATTGGGGCTATATGAGTACTTGAGAATGCCGTTTGGCATTAAAAACACTACCCAGATATTCCAACGACTCATCGATTGTGTTTTGAGGGGAATTAAAAATGTCTTCGTGTATCTTGATGATATATTGATTGCTTGTCGGACAAGGTATGAACATTGGCAGTCCATAAGTGCAGTTTTGTTGCAGCTTAAAACTTCCGGCTTGGTACTTTCTCTTGAAGAATGCGAGTTTTCAGGGACTCTGATGAGTTCCTTGGACATTCTATTTCACTGGAGGGTTTAAAACCTCTTAAATAGGAAGTTGAAACTTTTCAAGAATTCCATCTTCAAGAAAATCATCCGGGATTCACAGAGACTTTAAGAAGGGTATCACTTTTCTAAGCTTGGCCTAAATTACGTTCTGACATTAAAAAATTTACTGAAGAATCCATCACATGTCAACAAACGAAGCCTTTTAGAACCTCCAAGCCCACATCCTCTTTCAATCCACCATCAGCGAGACTTGCCGTCAGCCACATTGATATAATTGGCCCCCTCACCCTCGTCAAAGGACAGTGCTATGCCCTGACTATAATGGATCGGTATACAAGGTGGCCGGAAGTGGTCCGATTTCCTAATATCACCTCTACTACAGTGCCTGGAGCTTTCTTGGACGGTTGGATATCGAGATTTGTAGTACCTGGTATCATTGTGTCAGACAGGGGGATGCAATTCACAAGGGCTATTTGGATGTGTGTTTGCAGGGCTCTTGGAATTGCAAATAGGACGACCATATCATATCATCCTGAATAAAACGGATTTATTAAACGGTTCAACAGATCCCTAAAAACTGGGCTAGTTTATGGATACTAAAAGAGAAAGAAAATTAAATGAATGTTCTGCTTGTTGTTTTGTGGGGACTGAGGAATTCAGGCTTCTTCGATTCGTTTCCTATTCCTAATGCAGATGCCGATGTGGGGCGCTTCTTCGAGACGATGAAGAAGGTGGCCCATGTTCCCTCATGAGTAACCCAGAGAAAAACGTTCAACATTCGTCTCAGCAAGGCTGACTATATTTTTGTTAAAAATAAGCCAATTAGAGAATATCTTTGTTCAACCTTCTTGGGTCAATTTAAAATCCTTAGAAGCTACGGTCGTTATTTTAAATTTGACTTGGGCGCCAAAGTCGACAATGTCTCAAAAGATAGACTCCGTCCTGCTTTTGGAATCGCCAGGGTCCTACAAGAATCCCCAACTGTGTGGGTTATAAGATACATTTTATAAATTAATACCTGATGTTTTTATTTTTATATTGTTTGTGTGATTTATTGTTTATATTCTGTTGTACTTGACGTTAAGAAAAAAAAAAGAGATCGAAGTTGTTGTTTTTTTTGTTGGTTTTTTTTTCGTCTAGAGGGGCGGAGATCTATTGAAGTTTGATTTGATCAAGTTAATCACTTCTTCTTTTTCTTCTTGTTGTCATTATTATTTATCTTGAATATAATCAGTAGATATTTGAACTTTAAATACTTAACATGTATTATAAAAATATGTGTAGGCTTCAGACAAAATAAAAAATTAATTTTATAATTAGTTTTGCCATCTTTGAAAACTCTAACGTTTTCCAACACTGGACGTCCCTTTCTCCAAAGTTTTTTATTTTGTCATAGCCTGAGTTAATCTCTCCTACTGTAACCAAATCTATCCTACAAAGTAAACAAATATATCCTTTACTTTAAGAGTTTACTCATTGATAGGAAAAAACTCTTCTCCCTGCAAGATATCGCTCTTGAAATAACACATTTTTCATCATGACTTATGCAATTTGGTCTTCCATTTTCCAAAATTAACCTTGTGAATTCAATTACAAGAATAAATTCATTAATATTGTTTGGTTAGTTGAAAATCGTGCGCAGAAAACTCCACTGGAGAAAATTGTCATGGATGAAAATTGCCTGTTAGGAAAATGGCCCGTATTTTGTTCAAACTTCATGATGAATGATGACACTTTATAAATTCACTTAAAATTATTTGTTATAAATATCTAAATATAATCCTTTGTTCCATCCCCACAGGGAGTAACTTCAGGTGTGAGTAATATTATTGCAATAAAGGAGGGGGGAGGGACAAAATATGGTTGAATTATCTCCGCTCTTTAGTATTACGGGGTTATTTGGATCTGTGTGATGCTTTGATAGTGGTTTTTAAAGAACCCAGGGGTTGTCAAAGTATTCTGGACTCTCAGGTATTTATTCCTCCCTCATCTTCCATCCAATCCTATCGATCTCTATCTTAGATGATTGGATTAAATTTAAAAAAATGCAAAGAAATAATATTCCAATAACATTACCCGCTTGGAGGAAGGAACAAAAAAATATGTTTAGATATTTGTCATAAACAATATAAAGTGAATTTATAATATTTTATCATTCATCATGAAGTTTGAACAAAATACAGGCAATTTTCCTCCATGGCAATCTTCCACTGGCAATTTTCCCCCGGGCAGTTTTCTTACATTCAAGTTATCCCCAGTTGACTTGGCAGACAAAAAAGTTTATTGTAGGTGATTAAATTTTGACTTATAGTTTTGATCTGGTAACTTCAAAACGGGAAATTAAAAGGCCCCAAATCAGATGGCATTTAGCCAATTCTTTCCAATTGTTGTAATATTCTTCGTTTAATAAGGGATTCCAATTGTTCACAACTTCACAAAACTAAATAGGGACATGAAAAGTACATGTGCATCATTTCTAAATCTAATAGATTTTTTCAAATTATTTAATTGTTTCTTTTGGAGTATATGGAATGCTTCTTCATAAATATCAAAAATGAAGAACTGCCTTCTAATCTTAGGTTGTTTTTGTATTCTTTTGTTTTTTTGCCACTTGTCCTAACTTTATTCATAACAAAATATAAGCTTTTCTACAATACCAAAAGTTTAGCACAATGTATAAAAAATACATTTTTAAGCTTAAGTAGAACAACGGTAAAAATGAAAAATAATCAAACTAATAATAAAAAAACAAAAAAAAAAACAGAAGAATAATTAAAAATAAAATAATGTTAATGTCATAGTCTTCAGTTAACTGCTGAACTAGTCCATACTTTTAATGACTTTGGTATATAAATTAATAATGGAGATGACGTCTGTAAGAGTCAAGTGTTTCTGTGTCTTTGTTGCATATATTAATTGTTGTGATTTTTTGAGACATTACTATTTCTGAAAAAGAGAACAGAACAGGGATCAAAAGTTTAACTTATATTTAGTAAAATTCGAACGAGAGATTGCCCAAGGGAGTTATTTAGGTTAGCATTTTTGAAAACGGCATTCTTAATCTCAAAGTGTGTCAAATATTTTTCAGTTAGATCTTTACCTGCTCTTGATATATCAGCATCATTACTCGGTCCACACCTCAAGCACTCACAATAGGAATCTGTATTCTTCCGGCATCTCCTGCATTTATTATCACTCCGGTAATCATAACATAAGTAGAGTTTAGAGTAAAAATTATTGATCTTACTGAAGATGAATTTCAGGTCATCTGATTTCATGCCATTATTATCTAATAGCCTATTATTATTATAATGTTGTTTTTTTTTCAATTATTCTTATCCCGCATACACTGCAGTCTGGAATGTGACAGATCATCAATATTGTTCATTTTCATTCCACTCTATATTTCTGATCGTTTTTCCTATATATATAATGTAACTTGGCTTTTTTTTTCTTCGTCAGTAAGAATGTATTTTGCATTCTACGTCATTAAAACCGAAGGATGTAATAATTGATGACACAACATTTATGGATCGAGGATGGGAGTTGGCTGCATTGCTTGTTGTGTCTCTGGTCTTTTTTAGTTTCATGTTAAAATCTTCTCCAATTATCATTGGCCCGTGTGAGATTTTGTGCGGCAGCTGACCCTGGTAGAAATGGGGGTTGTCAGTGTTTGGCCCATATAGACCAATCACTTTAAAGTTAACACCTAGATAATCACACTGTGCTCTAATGAGATTTCCATTCGTGCAGTGATATTGAACTTTTGGGTTTAGATTCGTTTTGTACAGTAAAGTTACTCCTCGTTTTGGGTTCTGATTAATTTCCTTAAAGGACGAGAAGAAGAGGTATCCTGGTGGAATTGAGTATTGATTCTCTAAATTACAATCGTGAACAAGATGATATTCTTTTTTAATTAGATCCTGATCTATATCTAACCGGCAATATGTTCTTTTTACTGAGGGTACGAACATAGTTTCTTGGAGTTTCTGTCTCAAAGAGTCTTCTCAAATGTCTTTGGTCCGTCCTTCTCTTACCTAAGTAACAGACATAAGGTTCTGTTGTCCATTGCTGTCTCTATGTTCGTTTCGTTCCTCATCATCTGATGTATCTGGTTCTTGGGATTATTTATAGTGGAAGTGTCGTCCGGCTTATTTTCTACTTCTTTATTATCAGAAGTTGTAGTAGACCTGGCGAAGATGTTGCCTTAAACTCCAAGAGTGAATTAATCATTGAGATTTTTCTACTTCCTTTCCATCACAGGATGTAATGCTACCATGGTTGTTGTTTTCTTTCAGAATAAGACTCTCATTACAATTTTTATTACCGATTCCTTCTTTCACTATATCCATTTCTGGCCACTTTGATTCCCCACCAGCTTTTTTGTTTATGATTTCATCTATTTTCCGAGCCAATACAAATTTTTATTCCTTGATTTGTGATTTCTGCGGGCATGTCCAATAAGGTGTCCCGTAAATGTATTTTTTTGAGCTTTTCAAACACAAGAAGTATCAAAATTTGCATTCTTCAAATTATTGTAAACATTCACGTCTTCACAGATTTAAACAGTAAGTCCACAATAATACAAAAATGAACTTTGACGGTTATTTTAGTATTAAAATAAGAATGGGCACTCGGTAGATTACAAAATCTCCGCCTATTATTATTTTTTGGTTTGACCTTTACCTCTAAAAATATAATGACCCCTTACTGTGACCATTTATAGTCTTGTTACCAAGTTTGATCAAAATCGATCCGTAATTTTTATTATTTTATTATTAAGATCAATACCGGTCTTCAAATTTTTGTAAAAATGTACTTTTTTCCATAATTAAACTAATTGCCTAAAATCGTACAAAATTCAATGTTGAAAGATATTTTATTATTAAATTCAATGATCCAAAATATATAAAAATTAATATAAATCAGAATTTAAACATATCTTTTTGTCTAAAATTTAGCATTTCTGCTCTAGATAGCAATCTATTTCTTATAAAGCCATCTATTGAACTAGCGTTAGTTATACTTTATGAAGTATCTGTTACCAGTTTAAAACATCTTTCACTGATTGCGGTAATAAGAAAAACAACAATTTCTTATTTATTATTTTTGGCCAAGACTTGAAGGTCTTCATTAGAAATGTTTGTAGGAACCCTTGGTACTGTAACTTTACATTCGTGTCACACAATAATCTCGTTCTAGTCTCTTGCATAAAAGTTTACTTTTGGTGGTTAAAATATTCTGCTTTTAGTACTAATTTCAGTTAGTCTAGCATTTATTATTCTTTACAATATGGTCGCACTCATCAAACAATAAGCTGACAAGTAGGTTTCTGGGTGCCTAGAAAAACATTTCTTTCAATAACATGTTCCACGACAGATTAAAAATTTTTGTTAAAAATGTAGAACAAACAATTAGTTCAAAAATATGCTTAGGTCCATCTTACAAAGATGTTTTTTGCTTGAATAAGAACCACAACAGAGCATAGATTTTAAGCACGTAGTTGAAAAGCACTTGCAAGTTTTTTGATTGATTAAAGTCTGCATAAGTCTGAGTAACGATTAGTAGTAGTAAATTATCTTGAGTATGCCAATTTTCTAGGTTTACAGTTTGCCAGCTCAGGTGTACAGGAACCAGTTGAAACGGCTTGACATATTTTATCAATATATTTTTGATCTGTACTTAGTTGATCGACCTCATTCTTCGCTAAGTTAAGCAAATTACCAGTCACCACAAAAAAGGAACGACAGTTTCATTTCACAGCCAGTCAATCGTTTTCCATTTGGTCCCTAATATTCTTAAAGTCCTAAAGTGCCATCATTTAAACTGAAAAATAAATGGCAAAGAGGTAGCTCATTGGCTTAAAACATAAAAATACATCATTTAACGGTCTCTCTAAAAATTGAATCATACCACCTCTCCAATCGGTATTAGTTGTAGTTCTGTCACACCCAACCGAAATTATGGCATCTTAATTCAAACCTTCTCCTTCTAATAATTTGTAATCGAAATAAAAATGGCTGTCCTTGTAACACGACTTGGGGTTGTGTCTTGCAGTTAAAATAATCCAGGTTCAAATAAAACTAAGATGTGATCTTCTATTACTACTTTGGGATGGTAACAGTCCCCTATTTTCTTATTTATCTGAGTTTTTTCTTTTCGTCCATCAAAGTAAATACTTCAAAAGCTTCTACATGAGCTTTAGAAACAGCTCTGTAAATCTTGTTTTATCTATGACCAGAATATAATTTTTGACAAAAGCAAAGCTAAAGTAAGGCAGAACTGCAGATGCAACAGATTGCGTCGTTAATCCATTTTTATCAAAAGCCTTTGCAACTGTTGGCAACGTTAAATAATTTCGAATTGTCGAAGAAGTCGATGGTTTGTCTTTCGAGGAAGCCTCTATTATGGGACATGTTTCGAAAAAAAATCCACCTTCCAAATCATTATGAAAATTTTTTAGGCAAAAATTAGTGAAACATAAATGTTTTTTCTCCGTCATTAACTTTTCATACTGCCTCTGACGTTATATATTGTCTTAGTAAGAAGCTATTACATTTTGAGAGGTAGAGGTCAATGTACAAGGTCATACCAATAAGTTACCATAGGCGGAGGTTTTACGCTCTACCGAATGCCCATTTTTGTTTTAATAATAAAATAACTCAAAATTTAGTTTTATATTATTTTAGACATACAGTTTAAATCTGTGAAGACGTAAATTGTTACAAATCTTTGAAGAGCGGGAGAGCCCTCCAGTTTTTTTGTCATTTTCGTAATTTGTGTAAAATTACTCAAATTTTGATATTGCTTGTGTTTGCATAGATAAAAAAAAATATATTAACGAAACAACCTAATGCCCAAACTGGAAACTGTTTCGGCATTGGAGTATTACCCTTGGAACCTTACATTAACTAACTTTCCATTTACTGCTATTATTTGTGAGATAGTGTGAGGGTCAGCGTTAACCTCAAGTATGCAATTTGAAGATCTCCAAATTTACATTTATACGAAGCTGTTTTTAATGGTTGGACTGGGTTTGCAAGGATATAATAAGTCTTATTCCTAGTATGGGCCCCACAAATCAATATAGGTTACGAAAAAGGATATGTAATTTAAAATGCTTATAAAAAATAAATTTTACTAATATTATTATGAACATTATATTTTGATACATAAGAGTCCTGCAACTTAAACAACAATTTTGTATTGACAACATTCAGTAATTATTATGGATTTCAGCAAAAATTATTTGTCCTTATTTGATGAATAGAGGGTCAAACATAAGGCCCACGTAGATATTTCCTACGTCTCGGGAAATTTGCATTAATAAAAATAACTTAATTAATTAACTTTAATTTTCTTTAAAGTCTGTTATTCCTATATTATCTGCTAGGGACACTCTGTTTAAGTACAAATATATAACATGAAAACAACAAAGTGGCAGAACTAACATCAACATCAGTAAGTTGTAGCATTTGAGCATGTTTATCATCTTTTGATGGCAATTGCGTAATTAATGTTCGTTTAGTCTCGTTCCCTTATCAGTGAAATGTATTTGCCAATAAAAAGAAAATATATTGTTTGTTGATAGGGGGAAATGGAAACCCCGTGTGCTTTGTATGCCAGCAGCAAATTTCGATATAAAAAAAGTAGTTTACTTAATTTTAGTTTCATTTTGTTTTTGCAATGGTTTTAGCTACTAGATGGTCCACTTGAAATCAGATTAAGGTTCCTTCAACCTCAAACCAAATTGAGTTTGACACCCCTGGCCAAGTCTTTCGCCTTACGTAACGTTTGCACAAAAAAGAATCATACAGAAGGATTTGACTTCTAAAATTAGAATATATTTATATTTACTGACCTAAAACTCGAAAATGATGCCTGTGAAAATGATTCCAAATAAATTAACCTAAAGTTAAAATCCTGCGAAAAGAAGATGTGAACGTTCCTTTGTGTATGAAGAATCAAAAAAATGATTTTTTCTCTAACAACGACGCAAATTTAAAATAAGTGTTTTGTTGTTTTAAAGAGCCTAACTCAGAAGCAGCATTAATTTAAAAATTGTTTTTGTAGGGAAAATATTGTTTGAGGTTGAGTTTTTATAGATTAATAACTTCATGAAAATAAATAATATTGTACACAAAAAATATTAAAGAAATACAAATGTTAAAAAAATAAACAATACTATTATTTTATAAAGATCAAGTTATTTTACGACTCGAATAAATTCCAAGACATTGTTTATTTGTTTCATCAAAATGTAATTATATCAGCTTCATCCTTAAGCATTGTTAAAACTTCTCAAATTAAGGATTAAACAAAAAAAAATCGAAATTTGCCCTTACCAACTATGTAATTACATTTACATAAATAACGCGTCAAATATCTATTTCATAATCGGATGTTAAATTTAAAAAAATGGATATTTTTTATGAAAAGTCTTATCCATTGCAGGACCACACTTTTGCAAATGAGGATTATACGAAAAACTATCCTGGGTGTATTTATTTTCAAGACTTATTTATCCATGTATTAATGAAAAAAGTATTTCTTGCGATTATTATTACCGTAACGAATGATTCTTATTCGTGATCAAATAAATTAACATTATGTATTAAATATATCTGATTCTGAGTATTTAAAATTCCATCTTTTATTAAGATTGATTATATTATCAATCACCCCTCATTGTATTTTGCACATACACAAAAACTAACTTAAGTTTTGTTTCTTCAAAACAAGATTTCAAATATCTTTGACGCTTATTAACAAAGAATAACACTTAAATCAAATTAGTTAAATAACATATTTAAATGTTTTATTCTAAATAACTAAAAAGATAGTTAAGTGATGGTTGCTTCAAAAAGTGTCTTAGTGATAATGAGACATAATGTAGTCTATATATTTATGTGGCTTCGTCACTAATGAGATTGGTGAACTTTTTTGGAAGAGTGATTAAACCTTCTCCGCAATTTCATTCGTCATTCTTAATCAAAAATAATCATTGACTAAGGTGTTTTTATTTTACGAACTTTTATTGCTTAAAGTATGGAGAAAGGGGATATAGTTGACACGTGGGTGAGTACACATAATTCATCATTCTTGCAAATTTCAACAACTTGTGCTATGGTACTTTCACAAAATAACAAGTTTAATATTACTGCACAGCAATAGCTCTTAAAGGGTAGTGAATTCATCCAATATGGAAAAGATTTTTTCTATGTTCATTGAATGTCTTCTGAAATTCAAATATTAACTAAAATTTTAATAACATAATTAGAATTTTAAAAAAGTAATTATTTTTGTTTAGTTTAAAAGTAAATTTTTCATTTTGAATATTTCGTGAGATATTAGGATTTGATTGAAAAGAGTAGTTGGGAGTGAAAAGCTGATACATACTAGTTCAAATAATTTGGGACACATAAAAAGATGAAAAATATTTTCTTTTAAAGTATGTTGTGAGTACAGTATTATAGCATCGTTACTGTCTCAACTCAAATAATTTCAACATGAAAATTGATGTTATAATTAAAGTCAAATTAACTTTTGGCATGAACTTGATTCCAGAAGTTGTATATTGTTTTGACTTTGTAGAATGACAGTTCACGCCTCTAAATCCCTTTTGGAATCTGATTAATAAGATAAAAAGTGTATTTTGTGATAACTAGCCTTTATTTTCCTTAAAGACAAACAATAGACTTTTGTACTTTATACTATATCTATTAATTTTATATATTTTATGCATCATCCTGCTGGTACAAAAATTGAATATAACTTAATGGATAAACAAACACTCATACGTGTATTTTTTTTTTTTTGCATGTTTATTTTTTTCTTCTGTAAAACATTAGTGTACATCCTTATTTTATGAAAATGTAAATATTTGTAGGTAATTTGAGAATTAAATTTTTTTAATTGGAAGTTTAAGAGTAACTGAGTAGCAAGTTGACATACATAAAATAAAAACAAGGAATAATTAGTAATACAGATAAATTACCATTAACTATGCTATTAAATTGATACAAAAACTATCTTAAACTTCTATTACCTGAGTAATGAAACAAAAAATGAATTCCCTGACAACAAAACCTTGTTTCCCCAATACCAAATTTTTGAGGTAGTCTTGTAGACTCACACCATTCCTATTGGTAATATTTTAAAATTGATGTCCAACGTTGAATATTGTTTACAAAAGCTATACTAAAAAATTTAACATAACAAAAAGTAACTACCTATCAACTTTACTTTAGTAATGTTTATCTTTGGAATGTTATGTTTTTCTTTGTATTATAATTCATGGTAAAAAGTTTTCTATGTTTAATGAAATGAAAAATATAGGCCTTCCCATAAAAATAAAAATAATTTTTTTGCAATGTTTTTCTTGTTTGATAAATGACTTACTTAAAATTTAAATCCGTCGCAATTACCTAATTAACTCTTTATTAATTAAAATAAATTATTAAGATTAATATATACTTACAATTTAAACCATAAATTTAAATACATGTGACTGATAATAGTGAATGATGCATTACGTACAAGTAATTAATTTTATACATTTTTATTCCTTACAATATCTTTGGAGTAGTGCATCAATAAAATGTAAGAAACTATATGTATTTTTACATGATAATGTGTGAATAAAATATCAAATATAGTAGCACAAAGTGTAAATAGTCATTATTTATACTTATATTAAATCTTTGAGAAAGTTAATTTTGGTTTATTAGTAGTATTTAAGCCTTTTAAAAATATAATATGCTATACCGATTCTTATGATTGGCAGAGAAAGGGATGGCTCAAGAAACATAATTTGGTTAAATTGAGCGAGATGAATATAATATGACCATAATTGCTGTAAAAGCTGGTGATTTAAATATCAAGCAGTCAATTTGACCTTTTTCCTCATCAACCAGCAAATATCTTTGCTCTAGATTCTCACAATTCGCCATGCTCCAATAACTAGGTTTCTGTCAATCACTATTAAGGACTGAAAACTACATTCTTGTTCTGTTCAGTCGTGCATATAAATCCTAAAACTGATAAAGTTTGGTCATTAATGACGTCCCTCAACTCTATTTCTTCTTTTTTTAATCAAGTTTTAGTTCTGAGAATCCAAAGGACGGACGATCTTAAAGACCGGATGCAAGTACTGATAAAAATAATCTTAAGTATAGACCGAATACATAAAGACTGACACGAATCAACTAATTGATCATTATTTATTAATAAGTATATTATGCCTCGTGGTGGACAAGGGTTTTTAGACTGTGGTTGCAGTAGAGGATCGAAGCAATTCCCCACAAATAGATGCAAATACTTAAAAATAAAGACCCTTTTAACAGTAGATATCATTACAACCTTCCATGTCCAAATTAAAAATAGCTAATTACTTGGTGAAATAAATGACAGTAATTATTGATATGGGCTTGAATATTTATCTTTTTTGTAATGTTTATTATGATTTGTAGATAAATATTATTTATGATTTAGTAAATAACATATTTAAAGGAGTTTATTGTAGTCGGTAAAAAATAAAAGGAATATAATTTTATGAAATATTTTGTTTCAATGTCTTATAATAGCATATATATATTGAAAAAATGAAAATGAACAATTTATTTCAATTTATGCATGAATAAGTTCCTGAACAAGTTAAAGTTCTATGCCAAATTGTGTTGCCAATATTTCCAAATAAAATAAAGTAAATTTATTCAAAAAGTTTATTTCAATATAACTTATATTGAATAGACTTAATTTATTTCTAGATTTACAGTTTATATTGTGGTACCTCTTCATCCAGAGGGTATCCCAACAGATTCTGCCATTCAAGAAATGCTTTATTGGCAAAAACAGACAATGCAAATGATGTACACTCGAATAGCTCAGGCTCTACACACCGCCAAACGCTTAGGAGATTCATATCCCACTGATTACCTCATGTTCTTTTGTCTTGGGAAAAAAGAGCGAAGATTTGGTAAGATTAAATTTTTTATTTAATTATCGACTAATTTTTAAAAATGTGGAAATTATAGTAGGGTTTTCCTTCCGCTTGCAAAATCAAAATATTTATTTTTTACTTTTGCAGTTGATTACAAAACTATCTATGGAGCTTATTATATATTGGTCAATCGATAAAAATCAAAGATTTATTAACCTTGTTATGAACTGATTTTCTAATTGAAGTCACAAGTATACTATATAATTCAAACTTATAATAACACATGTATTATATAAAAAGCAACACATATTTAAAGTAAAATAGTGGAAAGCGGTGTTTTTATTTATTAGGTTGTGTGATAATTTGTACGTTGATGTTGTTTTTTGTGGCTGAAATGCCCTCCTTCGGGAAATCTTCCATTGATATTTGCAGTGATTTGTCTATCAACATAAACAACGGATTATAAGCCGCTCAAAATACTGGTGAATGTCTGGATAATGAAGAAAGATGAATATTTGTACAAAACCTACTGTAAAGACCATAAAATATCAGATTGTACAAAATCCCCTCCGCAAGCTCAAAGAGATAGCTAAGAACATGAATATGTCACCAACAACCATGAATATGATCATCAAAGCGTACGTTGGATATAAATCAAGGGCTAGATTGAAAAATACATAAATATTTGACTCAAAAAGTATCATTAGCACCGACAAAGGAAACCACACAGTAATTTTTGTTCTGACGATAATTTATTCACGTTGACAGATAGGGTCTCCAACTGCCAAATAGAAATGAATATAACTACTGAGAAGCCGGATAAGGTACCTGATTCCCATATAGGACCTATCATAAATCTGAGATCCATGTAATATTCACAATGGAGGACGTTTCAACCAAGAGTTTTATTTTTGCTTCCATTTTAGACAAATATTATTTTTAATTCCTGGAATGATCAAAAAAAAAAAAAAATGAGTTCATCCTCATTGTGTTTGTCGACTGAAAAAATAAAATGTAGCTTATTATATTGCTGTTACGATACGGATATTCTCGTAACGGTAGCAAAATTGGTGTTGGTATTTCAAGACCATTTTGACTCATAAGAAAAAAAAAGAGTAACTAACATTAACTTACAGAGATATTCTTTAGTATTATAATTTTTGGGTAAAGGCTTTAGTGTAAGTTTATAAATTTAAAGATTTTTTTAAAAGAAAGACAATGTTTTAATGTTTTTTTAAAGGGGTATAGCTAAGAAATTGGCGAGTTAAGTCATCGACACTCTTATATTTTTATAAAGTAATGATACTGTATTTGAGATCCTAATATCAATTTTGTGTTGTACTGTTTTAAATACGTCAGTACCCTGGAACAATCAATTTATCGGCGCACTTCATAGGAAATTAAACGACAACTTATTTTAAAGAATAGAGGAGAGTTCATTAACTTATTAGATCGAAAATAATTTCACTTTTAACCACTAATTTATAAAGAGTATTTGACAAAGTTATATTAGCGAAACGAAAACCCTATAATTAGCTATATATGTTATAATATTGATATATTTTACTACCAGAGTATAATTTACATTTCAGACGTCCCACCCACAGAATGTCCATTGAATTCTCGTGCAAAAAAACTACGAAAATCCCGTCGATTAATGATTTATGTTCATTCTAAACTAATGATCGTAGACGATTCTTATCTCATAACTGGTAGTGCAAACATTAATCAGCGTTCCCTTGACGGTGATCGAGACTCTGAACTAGCAGTGGGTATTTTCCAACCTGGAGCCGTAATCAGTGAATCCGAAGAAGGAAAAGAGGATATCCTTTCTCCAAAGGGAGAAATATTTAAATTTAGAATGTCCTTGTTTCAAGAACATCTCTCAAGAATGGAGGCAAGTTTCACAGAGCCTTGGACAGAAAAATGTTCTCGAAGCATTCGAGAGAGTGCTGTTCAAAATTGGAAGGACTATGAAGACAAGAATGGGGATCCAGAGGGACATTTGCTAATCTATCCCATTCAATTTAATGTGAATGTTAGAGACGATACTCCAGTTGTGACTTTATCCGCTATGACTAAAAACAAATATTTTCCAGATACACGTGCAAAGATACTAGGAAGTAAAGCCACATCTGTTCCCAATAAATTGACTACGTGAAATTGATTCTTATATATGTATAACATGCAATATACATTCCAAAGTGTTTACTAGTTTTTCTATGTTTTTCTTTTATTTTTATTTTTGCTATAAAGCCTTTATTCATTTACAAACTCTTTGCATAAAATAACAAAAAAACATATGTATAACAAAAAAAGCACAAATTATTCAGTACAAAAATATTGCTTGCAACTTTAATTTTCTGGATTTGGGTATATATAAAAAATGTTCACATAATTTAACATAAATCTCCGTATTCATTTAAGATGAGAAAACATTCCTTCAAAAATGTACAAAATGATTTTCATAATTGCAAACAAAATTAAAAGAACAGCTCATTATGATGAACAAGATACTGTTGCAAAATATTTTCTTTTTAGTAGAACGATTTTGACATTTTAATTGTTGTACGTTAGACTGGTCTTTAGAATATTATTTTTTTCAATGTTGTGGCTCAAAATGTCTTTGTTTTTTTTGGGTCAAAAATGACTAAATAGTCATTTTTAACCTTAGTTTAAAATAGACTATAAATAATATTAATCAGTGTTTATAGCTTGAGCAAAGTCTTTAAAGTTATAAAATTTTGCTGTTATATCAAAAAGAGAATAATAAATCTTCTACCTGAAAAATAGTTAACATAAGTCAATATAGAGAACTTTAAAAAAATAATTTATAAAGATAAATTAACTCTCTTTCAAAAGTGTTAAAATATTTTTTTCCCGATAATGATATTTTTAAATAAACAAGGACAAATAACATATATATTGTTTGTAGATATATATACAAAAGATAAAATAGTATAATACAAATTGCTATCAGGAATTGCGTTACATTACCATGAATAAGCATTTTTGATTAAAATTGAACCTCCTTAGCAATTCCTACACTCAAAAACAATCAAATAATCCAACGAGCACAAAATTACATAAAACAATTACAGAATAAACAGTTCAAAACATAGTAATCAATTCATTTTGTCTCCTTTTATGAAAGGGTTCATACATTTGAACAATTATTTTTAAACTAGTCGTGTATTTAGCTGAGTCTAACTGAATGATAATAGGAATCACACGCAATTCTTGGTATTTTTAAAGAAAAACACTATATCTAGCTAGAAAGAGCAAAAGATAATGACCTATTTTCAGAACTTTTTCTCCTTTGCATTGTGAGCAAATTGATGTCTTTAAGGTATTTACGTTTTGCCCCTCCACATCAAGAGAAACAAATTCTGGTAAAAAGGAAACCAAAAGGCATCCAACACAAACAAGCAAAATATTGTGAATTAACTTCACACAATCCTTACAAGGGGCGTAAAAAACAAAGCATTCTGGAGTAGAGATGTACCTTTTTTGCTTCAAACACTCTCCACAAAGAATTTCCTATCGTGTTAGCCCAAGACTCTGATAGTTTTATATTTTCTTAGAACTTTTGACATATCGTGTTTTATAATCAGGACATGAATACGGAATCCTCATTTTTAAAGGGCAGGTCCCTGGATGTAAATGTGTCTTGTAAATTTTGTAAGGGGAAAACGATATTTCCCAATATTAAACAGGAAACTTGAAGTGGGTTTCAGGTCATGAAGAATAATTAAATTACCATCTATTGCTTCCATTTATAAATTCCAAGAATTATCTATAACCTTCAAAGATATAGTTTGCATTTAATTTTGTAATTTTATTTAGCAAAAGAAGCATATTTGGATTATGATCCGAAACATTGCGAAAAAAAACAACAACATTTGGATGACCAGTCCAATAGTTTTATTGTTGTTAACATACCAATGTGTATGTAATTATAACTGATCACGTAATTCCAAAAGGGATATTGTAATCTCAATATATTAATAGTATGTATGAACCATTAAAATGGACTTCAAGCACAAAAAGTAGGTTCAATTGTTGTTTATTTATTCACATACATTATTATGATAGGAAATTTTTTTTTTGAGCCCCTCAAAATCCAAAATGTAGAAAACTTATTTACAATATATTTAAATATTAAAGACAAAACTGAGTGTCGTCTGTCTTATATTTAAGGAATAATTAATGTCAATAAATGTATGGCCCTTAAATGGATAATTTACCCATTATTATTTTTCATGAAAAATCACAATGGTGAATTTATTTTAATTGATATGGGAATTAGCTGTAGAATATATTCATGGACTAGATAGTATATTAACTAACTGTGATTTGGTCCCATATAACCATCTGAGTACAATACCCATGATTCAACGCTCCTCTATTGTATTGTAAATTCATTAAAGTTCATCTATTTGTAAGAACTATATCATTTTTTTACTCGTTTTCAGAAACCATACATTAATCATGTGGACGTTGTAGGGTTAAAGCCATTTGACAAAGTTTTACTTATTTCTAAATAATTTGTACATTTTTTTTAAAAAACAATTTGTTATGTCAGTGAAAATGCTCGTAATTTATTTAGAAATTAGTTCATTTTTAAACATATATTTTAAGTTTATTATTCCAACAAGAATTTATCAGAATATAATACGCCATTCTTGTAATGAGTCTTTTTTTAATTCAACAAATCCATTTTATGTTTTTATGCATTTTTCTGGTTCTATAATTTGAGAAATAAAATAAATTTAATATTTTAATAAATTGCTCTCTCCCAGCGTACAAAAATCATAAATTAGAAAAATTATATTTCTTACACTACAAATTTATAATATCTATAACATTATTCCCTTTGTCATAATTTTTTCATCATTATCAAATTATATTCTTCTTTTTTTATCAATAAAATCCTCTTTTCTTAAAAAAATAAAATCTGTCATTTCTGTGGTCTATTTTATTTTGGATGAGTTTTCACAAAAAGTGACGTAATCGTGGTAGTTCAATGGACATAACTTGCTAAGAGTAAGATTATTATCCTCAACTCAAATAGCATTTCAGGTTTTTCCCCTAATTTGTTAGATAATGTTCGCATACATAAGGTATTATTTAACTTTCCAGTATTATACATATTCTATCCGACCTAGAATATATTTTTAAATGCAAAATATTTAATATGTATTTATTTCTCGTCCGGAAATCGAGCTAATGCAAAAGATTTAAACAAAATATTTTCTCCTGAAGGTGTTTTCTCTTCAAAATGAGTGATAAAAATAGGAGTCATGAAACATGTCACTTCCCTTTATTTTTCTTTTAGTTCCATAAGTCAATATCCCTTTTTGGATTCAATGTTATCAACACTCATCGTTTGTTGCAATACTTGATAATAAATCCCACGTCGTTCTCATAAGATTTATTTTATTTCTTTAGATCCAAAAATATTCTCAACTTTCTACTAGATTTGGGTACAACTATTAACGGATGACACCACTTCATCACAAAGTTTACTCATTATTTTCATTCTTTCCATTCGGTTAATTTCTTTTTTCTTCTCTTTTCCATAGGTAAATGGTATGCTTCTTGCAGAAGGAATTGAGTATGGCTCAAAATCTTTAAAAATACTTATTTTCATAGGTTTCCCCTCCAAAAAATTTAATTCACCATTATTACAAAAAATCTGAATTATTCCATCATTTTTTTCTTCTAATATAAATCTTTTCTTTCTTCCCAGATTGCACCACAGCTCCACCAATTTGTGCTGGCAAATCCTTTTATAATATTGTTAGTTATACACAGTCTGGTATAGACAAAAATATTCATAGATATTATTATATTTTCTACGATTTTAACTGAATTTAATACGAAAGTAATACTTAATTTTGCAATAAATGATAACAGCAATCCATCAACACCTCATATATATTATCATTCTGGTAATGTGTCACCATTTTCTTATTTAATTCAACCTGTTTAACAAAATTTATTTCAGATGAAGTAACTTCTGCTCCAGTATCGAGAACTGCTATAATCTTATGAACCATCTTTCCTTCACTAGATACATCCATGAATACCGTTTGATTATTCGTATCTTCCTTATTCCCATTTATTCTAATTGCAGCGAATCGTTTACCATCATTTTGGACTGGCAAATCCATAATGTCCTCTTCTCTTAAATCGATTATATTTCTTTGCAAACATCAGGACTTCTCCTCCCTTTCCATAATTGTTTCCTCCACAATAAAAACATCTTATTTATTGTTAACTCGTTACGTCTTTTATATTTTGTTACCTTATATTAGATATTAATTTTATGCTTCTTCTTAGTCGTTCTCCATTATTTACTGAAATCACTTCTCCCAATTGTTTAAATTCTATATTTTCTTCGATCTCAGGTAGTAAGTCTATGTGATTTTTTTTTTCTCTTGGAAACTACCTAATGGTCTTCCTTCTGTGACCTTCTCATCAGTTTCACTTCTATTATGATTAATTAAGTTTCGGAACATTTTTTCCGTGAACTGTCGGTTTTCATCTCAAGTTAATTTGTGTTCTTTGATCATCATTTTCAATATTGCCATTGTAGATTTTTACCTTCTCACTCCTACAATTTTTCCAGCTTTGAATCCGCTCTATATTGGATTATTTTTCTTATCCATTTTGCTATTTATTGCCATCCTTTTTTGTTTTAAATTTTCTTTCATATATATATATATATTTTTTTTTTTTTGAGGTTTATTATAGTCAATCAACATGCAAACGTACAAAACAAAAAAATAGAACATTAAGATAATTTAATCCCATATACAAATCTAATATCAAAGAAATTGTTTGGATGCCACTTTGTCGACTTTGAAGATACAACCAATATTTAAAAATAAAAACAGCTGCAGCTGTAAACTTAAATATGACACATGGTATATGTACAAGACGCTGATTAGATTTGCATCCCATATTGATGAATAATTAAATTAATCTCTCCTTTTTTTTCTGTTCCTTTTTCCCCTTTTGCTCTCCAGGCAAAAAACTTAGCACTGAAGTAATTCTATTTCTTCTTTTGCTCTCCTTCCCTTCAATTTTTCTTCTTCTACTTTGACGTCGCATGGCGGGAATCTTGTTCACTTATTATAATGATAATTAATAACATAGGAACTAGCCATCCCGAGCTCCTTTGGTATAGAGGATTCCCAGATCTGTCGGTAAGCGTGTGTACGAGGCATAAATCGAAGATGTTCATTCTTCTTTAAAAACCTTTACTTCGTAGAGAACTTCAATACTGCGATCCACTAACTTGTCAATTCCTAGTGGAAAAGGGCCTCTATTCACTCTGGTGGCGTAGAATACAACTTGGATTTTTGCTATAATGCACTCTAGTTTGAGGGCATTCGTATAGGCAGGAGAAGTTGCTATAAGCCAATCCCTGGGTCTTAATGTCACAAATGCTTTGGCAAGTATGACAACAGCATCAGAACAGTCACCAAAGCCAAATATACGGCCTCTGTGATGCTGTCGGAAGGTTGTGGTATCAACTAATAAAATGTCTCCAATTTGGTTTTCTGTCGGATACCGGTTGCCCGTGGGAGACTACTTGATATATAATAAATAATATACATATATTAATATTCAGAAAAAAAACTTAAAGAGAAAAAAATATTAAGTACGTCCTAGAATAACATACTATTTTATAAATTATATTTTGTGAGTATATAATTGAATAAAGGATTTTGCTATTTTTATATAAAAAGAATCATTTTTTGGGTCATACTATCATTAATATTACTTACTCTATAGATTTGTAGGAGTCAATAGGTAGTGGTAATTATTCGGTGTATTCTTTATCTCACTTTTTTTTAAATTGGTATTCTGAAGAATGATTTTTTTTGCCTTAGCTTTTTTCATTATTATTTAACTCTTGAGTAGTAAACTTCCTTTTCTAATACATCCATGTATTTATTCTCAAAACCTGATAGAATATTCGTTTGTGTTCCTACAAGATAAAAAATAGCTTTAAATACAGGGTGTCCACGATAAATTGGAACTACTTTAAACTTAATCCAGATCCATAATGTGGATATTCGGGGTTAAATCATACTAATGCAAAAGGTTGCGTGAACAATACAATATAACTTCCACCACAATTGTTATGACAACAAACAATAGTCATCATGGAACAAGCAAGGAAAGACGTCATCCTCGAAATGGCTCGCGCGGGACACAAGCCCTCTGCTATCTACAAGCTTCTTAACTACCCCAAAACCACGGTGTATCGGGTCTTCAATGCCTGGAAGGTTAAGGGGACACAAGGCCCACAACATGAAAAGTGACCGAATCAGCACTCTCTGCTTCCTTGAAGGACTCCGTAAGTCCATCAAGGCTTCGCCGGGGATTTCCTTGTCCAGGTTGGCCAAGAACCGTGGAGTGAGCAAGCAACTGGACTCCAAGGCTGTGAATGGTAATCACCACATCCTCACGGCATCTATGAAGGGCACCAGGCTCACCAACGGTAAGCGTCTCCTCAATGACCTGAAGAGCCATGGAGGAAAAATCATCTTCTCCGACGAGAAGAACAAAACTGTCGACATAAACTACAACGTCCAGAATGGTAGGTGGCTTGCCAAGGAGAGAGAAGAGGTCACCTGCGGTCTTCACCACAAAGTTCCCGGCCTCCGTGATGACCCTGGGTGTCATCTGCAGCACCGGTGAGTTGATGCCTCCTATCTTCTTCAATCCCAAGGAAAGGGTTAACGCGATAAAGTACTGCGAAGTCATGGAGGAGTTCGTCATCCCTTGGATGAAAAATACGACCGCTGGGAGGGAGTTCATATTCCAACAAGACTCAGCGCCCGCACACATCGCCATGGGGACCACTAACCTCTTCAACTCCCACGACATCACTTCCTGGGATCGCAACACCTGGCCTTCCAACTCACCCGACCTCAATCCGTGTGATTACTACTCGTAGGGGAAGTTGGAGAGGGAGGTGTGCAATGTCAGCCACAAAAGCATCACGGCCCTGAAGGGCTCCATTACGAGGGAGTGGAATGCTTTCGATTCCGCGGAAGTCATCAAGGCATGCAAATCTTTTAGGGGCAGGATGGAGAAGATGGTGGCTGCTGAGGGAAGACATGTTGAATAAATTTATTGTTTAATATCTTGTCTAATTTTTTCATATTAACAAATACACTCCAAATTCCATTTTTATTAAGCAGGTTGAATTTTAAGATAGTTCACAATTATTGTGGACACCCTGTATGTATTGCAGAATTATAATTGTAAGTCTTTGTTGGACTGAGAGTCAAATTAAGGATCAGTATATGAGCATTTCTTGTTTGTTTCCTTCTATACCTTCGTCACAACTCATTGTAGCTGATCTAATGAAACCTCGTGACATCTAAGCTGCTCTCCTCCAAGACACGCTTCAAATCGTTAAGCTTCCCCTGACTGATTTTTGCTCACTTTCTTTTAACATTCCCGAAATACACAGAATCTTCACCACTATCAATAGGTGTCTTGTATTTGTTAGTAGGTGAGACGTATTAAACGGATATTTCATAAGATAAATTATAAAAAACTCAGTAAGCTAATAATTTTAAATCAAATGTACACACGTAAAAAAGGTTTCAAAAAAGATGTCTCGACTTGATCGCAATATTAAAGAATATTCTATATTGAATATTTTTTATTATTATTATTAAGAAATTGATTATTTATTATTAATTTATTAGGGCCAAATTTTATCTTTGGGTTGAAAAAAGTCCTCTTTTTATTTCACAAAAGTAGAACTATCCCATAAAAGCCAGATAAACCATGAACTTATGGGGAAAAAATCACCCAGATACTCTAGGATGGATGTAAAAGGAAGATGCTTCTCAAATGAGTACGGTTGGATGTCCAACATATAGCAGAAATTTTGTTCAAATTGTCATATATGCTTCTCTACTTTTAAAAATGGTGTGCAAAGCTTGATTTAAAGGTGGAAAATCATACAAAAACTTATTCTTATATAAGTTGAAGTATTATATTAATAAACATTAGGGTGGAACTTATTTTTTAAATTTGAGATATGTTTAGGTGCGAGGGTTGTAATTTCAACATTTGAATATCAGGAGAAGGCGTAGATCCAAAAAATACTGGAATACTTTGCTGATGATTAATTCCATAATATGGTGTCTACATGCAAGAGGTAAAACGATTTTTGTTAATTTTTTTTCTGAAGAAAAACAGAAGTTCTAGCAGTTCTACCCGTATTTGAATTTGTTGTGTCAAAGCACATGCCTTGAATTTGATAAAGTATTTTCCGGCATCTAAATAGAAGTGCTCAGAAATTTTATCTCAGTTTAAAATGAAATGAAATAAGTTTTAATTACTGTACTTATTGATTAAAACTTGGCTTTTAAGACTTTTGGGATCAAGTAAAGGTCAAAAAATGGTCAACGTCTTTGCAATGAGTATTTTTAATACTCAATTACGAATTATTACATAGACTTAGCTTATAAAGTTGTTACTTTTTTAAAAGTCAGATTTATCCAAACTTACCCTGTTTTTTCTATTTTAAGTAATAAATTAAGAATTCCTAATAATTTGTGACACATAAATTGTTATTATGGATATTATTTCTTTTAAAGAGATATATGGACACAGAAAAATTACAGGATATGGTAGTCTTTTTTTTTCTTTTACCAATTAGCATAAAACTATAATGAAAAAACTAGAACATATTTTCGATAACAAATTTATTTAACTATACTTTTTGTAATTTAATGTTTGCTGTAAAAAGAAGTTTTTAGATTATATCTAGGTTAACACATTTTTGAAAAAAAATCGTAAGATTTCAAAGCTTTGGAGCCGTTGAACTACCTCCAAATATCTTTCAAAACCATTCAAAGTTTTTATACGATGTATTTTACCAAGAAGAAAACATATACAACCTTGCATCTCTACATTTCTCAAATTTTAAAAATAAGCTCCTCCTTAAACATTTTGAGGAATTTACAAAATATATCTACATAAAATACATATTTATTTTTTTCAAAAACCATCTCTTTGATGCATAAGGGATTATTGGCTAAATATAAATAAATTAATCGGAAAATTGTTCACATAAAAAATAAATATGATTAAATATTATATCAACCTTCCCATAAAAATTGAATTAATTTTAAATCTAGTTTTTTTCTTAGTTAACTTCTCAACATGCATGATTATTGCATAAAAAATTCTGGAGTACTAGAGAAAAGTATGAAAAATAAATTTAAAAAGTTAGCTAATTAAACAAAGAAGGAAAGAAGAATTGCAAAATTGCTACTTAAATAAACTTTTTTAACTAACACTCATACGCTCAATTACATCATAATTAAATACTTTATGTAAATGATAAACAACGATATTTGAATTAAATCAAAGTATAGGTTTTGAAAAAATATGTATAGATTATTGCTATTTTTACTACAAAAAAAATTATTGTTTAGGGACGATAAAAAAGTAGTATAATTGGAGAAAAATATTTTACTTTTCACAATGTGTATTACTTTGACCAGGGATGTTACTCATAACTTTTTAATATTCATAGATTTCCTTCTAAAATTAACCAATATCAACACTGAAATCCTCCCCAAACATAATAATATAATAGTTTACAAAATATCAATACAATTTGATATCTAACCTGAATCAGTTATATTTCATATTGTTCTTCATCTTCATTAATATCTGGCGATAACTGTATGAAATGATTTTTTTATGCGTTCTCAGGCTATCTTTGCAGTTGGATTGGCTTGTCGTGAATGATGAGTTTCTCAAAATAAAGAACATTGTTTCCAAGGTACAGCAGGTTCTACGTGACATAGATAAATTATACCACTAGGAATTCAAAGCTACGTATCCACCTTGATTAATTTCATGGAATCTTTCTCCGTTGGAGGCACACAAGTAGCCGCATAATAATCATTAATCACACTGTGGACAAATAAAATAGAACCATGGAACGTTTTTTGTGACTATTTACCAGCTTCTCTATCGGTACAATTTTTAATAGAATATTTACTTATTTTTAATCCTCTTTAAAAAAAAGTACTTGTTTTAAAAAAGAAAATCAAGTACACTTGGATTCTTTACCGTAAAATCCATAAAGTTATTATCATTAGTGTGTAAGTTAATATTAAATTCAAACGATTATTGTTTTTTGTACATTCGATATATAACATATCTTTAAAAAAATCAACCGGTCATAAAATCCCATTATGAAAATATTTATGTTTCTGAATAATAAACTTATCAGAATCATGCTACGAGACTTTGCATACTAAATTTTATGTTTATATATAGCAAATATTAGAAGGAAATAAAGAACTAAAAATAAATAAGGATCTTACATTGTTTTCGTTCTTTTTTAATGACAATAACATTTTTGGCTTAATTTCTCCACATTTCTAGAAGAAGAAAAAACTTGAAGAATCCATCTTTTGTATTTGTTTATTGTATTGAAGAATATAAAGAAATGAGTTATGAGCATTCTATCAACAACAACGTTTCTTTTTATATCCATATAGATGTTCCAATAAACTTAATAAATATCTCACGATTTTTTTTAATATTTTTATTTATTTGAGTGGACTAGCTAAATAATTACATATAGCACCTAATTAAGCAATTAGATAGGTGATAATCAATTTTGCATCTATTGTTTACAACTTTGAATACTTCTGAGAGTGTTTCTCCATTGCATGACTCCCATTACCACTTTTAATACTGCAAGTTTAGGACCCCACACTATAGTGGGTATTTTAGTGTATTTAGATATGCAATAAATGGGCTATACAAAACAACTGGTCTTAAATAATTGTTTTCAAGGAATTTTTAGTTTTAGATGTTTTATATGACGTGTTTGAAAGCACAATGAGTTATTAAACTATAAAATATTAATTTAGTTGACTATTACAAATAGAAAATATAGATGATTTTTCAAAATTCAACATGATTTCAAGAACAAAAAATGTATGTTTTATTTATATTGGCCATGGATTGGAAAAAAATAAAGTTTATTGTTACTAAAACTCAACATATTTTACGTAAATTAATAACTACAAAAACCCCTCTGTCTCTCTGTTTTTTAAGTCGTATATTTAATATAGTTGTACTACTGTACAAAAAAAAAAGTAAAGCTATTTCAGTTCCTTAAGAAATTCGTTAGGACTGTCTTTATTCAATTTTATTTTCGAAATTATTCTACAAATAGAGAAATAGAAAAAGTAGGCATGAGTTGGTTATAGGTAAAGAAGGAAAAAAAAGAAGATTGTACGTTACATGTATCAAGTTTTCGTTGAATAGGCATCCGGCGCTGCATATTTAGCTGTCTAATTTTTTCCAAAGGGTCGATCTATTAAAGATATATTAGTGCTATAAAGCGTATTAAAACTAGTATGTATATATTCTTTTTTTCTAACCATGTCCTTGAATTATATAATGATAGCTTATTTAAACGCCCCTGTAATTTCATACTTGTTCATACTCATTTGCAAGGGGTCGCCTAACACCTTCAAAAAACTGTTGTATGATACCGAATGTCCTTGTGTTGTATCCTTGAGTTATTATGAATATTATCTAATTATAATAGTCAAATAAATTAAAATTTATTTTGTAAAATGTGCGATTGTTCATCATGAATCGAGAAATAATTATTAGGAAAAGAAAATATCGTTAGTAATTTTTAACTTAAGGATTTACTTTTATATTTGAAGCAGGAATTGCAAAATAATAATTTGTCATTGCCAACGAAATTTTGTAAATAAAAAACATTTGGTGTATAAATTTTCAGACATTACAAAGTCAAAATTGGTATTTAGCCCAGTTCTAGTTAGCTCCAAAAATGCCGTAAAGAAGAATCAACCAATTTTTATTTTTATTTTTTTTAGTTGGGTCACATCAACTTGGACAAGCAATTTAAGTGTTCATGACACGAGAAATATTGGGAATCACTGTTGTAAAGACAGTTGATGATGGTTTGATGAATAAGACGCCAGACAAACTGTCAATCCAACAAAAAACCTTAAAGAAATCATTAGACTATATTTTCGATACATCTTATTTACTAGTTTTCGGTTTCAGCCTGGAAATCACAGACTTTTTGTATGACTGAACTTATTCGGTCCTAGTTCAATCTGAAAAATTGGTTTTATAATCGGTCCATATAATTTTTTTTTTTTTTTGATAAAAATATTTTTTTTTATGCGACCTTAAAAAAAAGAAATTTGTCCGTAGTTTGAAACCACAAGTAGGAAAAAAATATCAGTCCATATTAATCTATAAAACATCCCTGAAGACCCAACAAGTGAGAGTTAAAACACAAAAATGTACATTATTATTTACTCATTTGGACTCAATGTGTGTAGGTTCGATACTCTGTCACTCGTAAAGAAATATAACTTAATTAGATTTTATCCCATTTATACACATTCCACAATTTAATTTATGTATATGGACGTGAAAGACAATTCCTTGGGAAGATGGAATAAGTGTAATACTATAATTTTTACATATATATACTTAATCCGAGAAACTCCATCTGACCCTAACAAAAACATTAAAGAATAAATACCTTATTTGTAAAGATATGAAAGATTTGAATTAAACAATGTAGATGATTATAATGAATAATATATATAAGAAGTTCAGCTATTTAAAAAGTCATTTTTTGTCTTTCTTTTAAAAAACAATTCAATCTTCAAAAGAAATAATAAATTATGAAATGTTCTTTTATAGGTTTTATTAGATAAAGTAACATGAGCAATAATATTAGTTTTATTTGTTGAGACAATAAATGAATGTTCGTAGACATTTACTTAAGTGCAACATATAATGCACATATATCAATTTCGATCAAAAAAATGTTTTTTAATAGAAAATAATAAAACATTTTTATGGTTCAAATTTGATGAAAAAAACGATATAGTTTTCATTATTTGTTAAAATTTCAACAACTTCCATGTATATTTTTCAGCTGTTGGTTAGTTTATTCTAATTTGATATTAGTATTATGAACGTTGATTTGTTGAAGTGGAAATAAAACCCTATTAAGTAATGAATACTATCTTGAGATGAAAAAATGTACGTATTATTATTTGTGCTCAAATACTTTTACTAGTTATAACTAAATTGTAACTTGGACAAGGATATTATACTATAATATTGTTCACATTTTTTAAATCTTCTTTATGTATAACTCAAGGATAATCTCCTGAGTATTTTTATTATAATGAAATATTCCAATCCAAGTCGAGTGGTGTTTTATTTTGAAATTATCGTATTTTCCTCACTTACGCGCCAAAATTGAATCTAGCTAGCCTGTTGAAATCCTGAAACTATTTCCAGCAACCTATTTGCGTGAAGTGGGGTTTTCTGCAACAATAGCTACCAAAAAAAAGCCATAGAAATAGATTAGAGATAAACAACTCAATTCGAGTGTCTTTGTATGCCGTTACCCCTAGATTGTACTATTTCGTTGAAAGAAACAAGGTCAGGGCTTCCATGGATTTAGCGTTGCAGACAGATTTTCATGTTAGAATAGCGTTACATTGTTGAATCAATGTGTTAAAAAAGTTATTATTTCCTTATTTAATAATGTCATTGTAATGCTGGAGTAATGTGTTAGAAAAGTTCCATATGAGTAAGGAAGAAACTAAACATCAATTCAAACTTCTTTCCATCTAAAAGATTGTTCCATTAAGGAAATTCATTTTGATTCATTTACTAATACGGAATAAGAAAAAAAGGGGTTTTAATATACAGGACTGTTTAAAATAAATGAAATCTTACAGGCATTTAGTTCAACTCATATAAAAAAATCGTAAATACTATATATAAAATTTTAAAAAATTAATTGATCTTAGATGGTGTATAGAAATGAGCTGAAGTACTCTCTGACTCATCATTCATTTTTTTTTCTTGACCAGTGAATCGAGTGAGTAGCTTTGTGTGACTGTGCTTATGAAAAACTGAGGGTAACGCCAAGTATTTGTTGGGGGTTATCCTCCATATCATTAAATTAAAATGTTGATCAAAGCCTAATAACTCCAGCCAATGCCGGGTAATACCATTAGTATTAAAGTAAGTATCTTAATATACAAATTGAATTGGTTTCATAAAACTTAAGTATCTTTACAATTGAGAATAGAATACCATTCTTTTTAATTTAAGCCTAACTGAAATATTTGTTACACATAAAAATATTAATGAAAAATGATTAATGAGGATGTCACTGGATGGATATACATATTAACATCTTTTTTCAAAAATTGTACCACATGGCGGATTTTTAGTAAGCTATTAATCATTAATCAGACTTTATTTATTGTTATAAATAAAAAGTTATGGAGACACTTACCTCTGTGCAAACAAATATCTTCTTTTTTTAATGTCGAAGTTATTGGTGCAAATTATACTTTTTTCAATGTTTGATTTCTACATAGTTGACAATTTATTTAAATATATTATGTTTAATCATTAGACATGAGCATTGATTCAAGAATTATTCTCCTTTTAGTGAATAAAGGAATGATAATAATTGCCATTAAAATAAGCATGAGTATTGATGTAAATCATTTAAATTTGTGTAATCCCTTATTTTTTAAATTGGTAATCTAAAGATTGAAATTTTCTTTTCCTTAGCAGTTGTCCTTATACTTTAATTTCTGAGTAGTGAACTTCCTATCGTAAATAAAATTAATTATTTTCAAAACCTTTTGAACATCCTTGTGTGCTTGCAAAAGACAGAGATTAACCCTGATGATTTTTTGCAGAGTTATAATTGTAAGTTGTTGTTGGACTCTGAGTAGAATTGGGAATCGACATCGAAATAATTCTTGCAAACCTCCTTGCTTATTTCATTATATTGTCACAGCCGATTATAGCTGATTTCCTCCAAAGCATTCTACAAATTGTAAGAATTATCCTCTTGATTTTCGTTTTGTTTTAAATATGCCCGTTAAACACACGATTTTAATCATTAGGGGTGAGCATTATTTGCTTATATTTGTTCCTAAACAAAGAAACAGTAGTAATAAAATTAACATTATATACATCAACATCCTTAACCGGTTTGGATTAAGGAGTGTTTTCTCTCGTTTGGACACCAAACTTTTTGAATCCGAAAAAATAAGAATAGAATCCTTTTTTTTTTTAACTTTTTATTTTGACCGAGGTCATAGTTTAGCTTTGGAAATACTCCTCTGACACTACTAAGCAATAAATAACACAGTTTTTCCTTTTAATATAGATGTTGATCGTAGTTATGGGGAAAATTACAATTGAATAACTTTCATATTACCGGAAATTAAAAGAAACTTTTCTCAAAATATACCTCCGAAAATGATTTTTTGAGCCATAAATATCTCTTCAATAATAAAAATATTATATGATCACTTGTTGAAACTAATCCTTGATTGTTATTATTATTTTTTTTTATTTAAAGAAGTCAACTCTTTCTAAACTGTTATTTCAGTTTATAAAAGTATATTTTTTTTGTGCCATTGTCAAACTTGAATGTTTTAGTCGTAAATAAAAAGTAATAGTTTTTTTAGAAACATAATAAGATAAGAGTGAATAAAATTTTATTGAATATTACTTTAAACTTCATTTTTATATTGAAATTGTTGTTCGAAGAACATAATTTTTTTTACAAACTTTAGCATATATTAAGTGTGTACAAATATAAAAAAAGAAACAGCGGAGCATACACCTTTAGAGACAAAAACTGATAAAAAATATACATATACTTAACTAAATATATATAATGTACATATTCATAATGTTAAAACATCAACCTGATAAGGATAATGTAATTTTTGAAACAGAGTTTGCACAAAATATTATCATAAATATATTGCCCCATTTAACAGCTTATTGAATTTTTATTGAGTACCTATCAAGAAAATTAATTTCATCTAATTATAACTAAACGAATTTTGGCAAATATAAATACACTAGAAGGAGTACCCGGTATTGTTAGGAGTTATTAAGTATCAACAAACAGATAAGCGAACTTGGTTTGATTAATATATGTAGATATAGATTATATGTATTCATATTTTCTTTTTTAATATAACCTTCTGATCTTTAGCTACAAAGTCTCGTTGCTACATTGTTATTTTAAAAGTTTTTTGTATTAAAAGTTTCAGATATAACAGATTATTAATGATCACACACGTCGTTACCTTTATTGTATCACACAGCCTTTCCTCCAAAAAAGGAAGAAAAAAAGACGAAATCATCTAGTAGTTAGCTAAATAAGTCAAACATACCCGTTGCTATTTTTATCTTATATACTTAATAATATAACTAATAAATTATATTATTTCATTGTAGAAATAGCCAAAATTTCATCATAGAAATAATAAAATGGTCAATATAGGTATATATTAAAAAAACGACGAGGGAACAACAAGAAATTGTATTCCTGTTCTTTTGGAACCAGAACCTAAGTACGACTTACCGAGGTAACGCCGTGAACATGTTTGATGATAAATCTTATAAGAAAGGATGTAATCATTTTTTCATACAGAACGTAATACAGTTATGTGGCTCAATCTAAATACCCTAATTAATAGTTATTATCCATTGAAATTTTCTTTAGAACATTGTACTTCTAAGACCATAAGATATGCTTTGTAATTTTGTTGAAAATCCAATTGTTATGCTGTGGCTAAGTATTGTGGCATGACACTGCCGTTGATAAAAATTACTCCAAGAGTCATTATACTCACCAGAAAATTGGTCTTAAAGACGTGGGGGACATTAGCTCTAGCGCTAGCAATTTTATTTCTGCAATAGTTTGTAATTTATTTAATGTTCCCGACATTTTTATGTATTTTTAAATAGACTATTTCAATTTTTGACAATTTGAAAAATTTCTTTAATTTTAAGGTTATCTACATCCAGTCATGTTCACAGACAGTTAAATATGCATAAAAATACATTTTCTTTTAGTTTTATGCATAAAAATGTATACACGTTCTTTAAAATGCAATTTTACCGTGACACGATATCTCAACCGTTTGGTAGATACCTTTAAAAAACAAAAAAGAAACTTTGTTTGTTGTAGTGAAACAAAAAACGCAAAGAATTTTTTTTCCAAGGCTTCTTTCTTGGAGAGGACGTTAAAGGGTGAATATAGTCAATGATTAGGAGCTTGCTTTTTAAGGCATTAATTATTCCCTATGCCTTGTGAAAATACGCAGAAGCAGAAGTAGGGACTTACACTCGTGAGTATTTTTCTCGAGTTATATGTATAAGCCCTTGTTGAACTCTGAGTAATTCCTGCCTATATTATTGCCAGATACGGACGGGGTTTTGTGTTTATTTCCTTCCTCCTATAGCTTATTATAGCTTATTTAATGAAACATTATGACGTCAAAGCTGCTGTCCTCTCAATTATTTTACAAATTGGATGGTTGAGCAAGGTATTTTTTTTCTTTTAGATAAATATACCGATGTTTCATATTATTTGAATCGCTGTTCATAGGCCTAGTTTCGGATTTGGGTAAGCCCCGTCGTTGCTCCCTCTATAATATTTATAAAAATATAAGAATTGGCTTATACATAAAATTTAAAAAAAAGAATATAAAGTCAAGTCAATTTAACAAACTTACCCTTACCCAACTATGAAATTCAAAAATTTCTTAAAATTTATGGAGTTGAAATGAACTCGAATAAAAACAAAAGATTCGACGAAAATATTCAAACTCTTGGAATTCTGATAGAAACCTTAAACCTCGACCTGAACTTGCCGTATAAGTAAATGATTTGTTTTACGTAAGCTGGTTTTTTTAAGGATGTGCTTAAATTGTACATGCGCTTCTTTTTAACTATATAACCAACTTGCAACATTTGACCTAAGTTGCATATTGTAGATAAATGACAAAAAAAAAATTAGTTCAATATCTTTAATTGAAGTTAGCAATATAGTTAAGTTATAAGTTATTCATAAAACTTTTTACTCATTTTTAACATATTATGCTTCCTTTAAATTCTTTTTTAGCGTAACGTATTGTTTTCAAATAAAAACTTTTAACCTTTCCTATCTTCCTACTTGAATATCAGCCAATCAACTATTGAATTTAAGACATTTCACTTGAGACAACTTGGCGATCTCCGCAATCCGGAAGGAGTTATAAAACTCAATAATTATATTTTGAAAAAAAGAACTCATGTCCAAGGTACTTTCCAAATTATTTTTTTAAATCGTTAATCACTTTCCTTTCTTTTTTTATTAATGCAGCCTCTGGCAGATCTATGTATTATGCGATTCAGGGAACAACATAACTTTTTTTTACAGAAAATAAAGAAGCCAGTTGCTATGTTGGTTTTGATTTTTTTTCAAGAATTTTTCATTATCAATCAACCAAAAATGGATCAAGAACAGCATATGCTCAATTTAGTAGAGTTTGGTCTCCTGATTCCAAATATGGCCTTTTTTGCCTCTCTTGGCCTTCAGAAAAAAGCCATATGTTTTTTAGGCTATTTTAAGGTTCAAAGCTTTTTTAAGCATTTGTTGCTAAAGGTAAGAATAAATTTTGTGAATATATTTTAAAGCCTTATGCTAAAAAAAATTTAAACCACTTTTAAAATGTCTGTATTATGCATATAACTTAATTTATCTCTGTTTAAAGTTGAAAATATGTGATTTTTATTCAGAGGTTCAACGCTTCCAAACAAAAATATTCAAAAAGTGTTATAGATGAAAGTCTTATCTTGAATTTTTTAAAAGAACATCCCCAAAAATTGTCCTATATCGTTGTCAATTTGACAATATTTCAAGGATAAAACTAATTTTTGAATTGATCTTATAAGAAAAGTCCATATATTTGCATGCCCTAGCTAGAAGAGAAGAAAAAAAGGGAGAGAGATATGGCAAAAACACAGACTATTTTAATTTTTCGATAGGTTAATCCTTTTATTATCATACCCTGCTTAGAAAATATCAAAAAACCTTATATCATGATCAAAATGTGGTACTTATGCACTTTACTTATATGCTAGTGAAGAAGAAGTTTATATAATTTCTGTGAAGTACATATTCGACGGGTAAAGAAACTGCTTAAATACTCCTAAATAATTTTGTTTTATTTGTTGGGAATTGACATTCTATGCGGATTATTGTTGAAGGCTGAAGAGGGATCTTCCCAACCAAAAATACAGACGAAAGCCCAAGTCATGTAAATTATATAACAAATGTTTTTGTAAATATCCAAATATTTATATATATATATATAATTGAATGTTTTCAGACTTAAACAATTTTCACCATAATTGTAATGAATGAAGTGTTTTCACGTGACGTCAGCATTGTTAATATCAGCCATTTAGGGGAGTTAAATAACCAACCTTATAATATATGATTATTCTAATAAATTCAAATATCACTGTTTGTCATTGGTATAGAGTAATATTCAATTCAGGCGTTAAGTCTTTTTATTTTAAAAGCCATTTGATGGAGTTTCATAAAGATTTAATGGAAATTTGTCCATTCTGTTTAATAAAAATATTAACTTTGAACACCCAAAATGGCGTCTCTTTCAATTATGACGTCAATGAAATGGCTCTATAGAAGTTGATATCGAAATGGATCCTCCAAAATGGGAGGGCTTCTTCTCTTATGTTGCTTAAATCCCTCTACATTGATAAGTTAATGAAAAGTTACGTTTTCATTTCTACAGCGCCCCTCCATCCATCAACAGAGATCCAAGATTAAACTCAAAAAATAGATTTATCATTTTATATATATATCTCTCTCCTTTTTTACTACTTTCCTAGCTAGGGCATGCAAATATATGAACTTTCCTTCTGAGATCAATTCAAAAATGAGTTTTACACTTGAAATACTGTCGTGCCCTTATTTCAAATTGACAACGATATTGAGTGTTTTTGGGGATGCTCTTTTTTTAAACTAAAATTCAGACTCTTATCGGTAAAACTTTTTGAATATATTTGTCTTGAAGCTACGAGCCTTTGAAAAAAAAAATCCCTATTTTCAACTTTAAATAAAGATAACTCGAGTTATAAGTATAATATAAAAATTTAAAAAAATCTTTTTTTAATAAGGCTTTGCAATATATTAACAAAATGTATCCCTATCTTCAACTCCAAACGCTTAAAAAAATCTTTCAATCTTAAAAATAGCCAAAAATAACCAAAAATATATAGCCTTTATCTGAAGGCCGCTGCTTAAAAAAAGTGAGATGTTATTGGATAGTGTTATTATTTATTACAAATTAAGTCATCTAATCAACTTATTGGTGAAAAATTATACGGATAACTAATGTATAAGCCTCTTCTGGAAAAAAAATGAAGCAATTAATGGGGAATGGACGGAAAAAGTTTTAGAAAGAATATAATCGCAGGAACTAGTTTTAGAGAATAGCAGATTGCATATATTATATCGGATACGTCAATCAAAAGGAAGATATCGTTCTCGGGAGAGGTTTTTAATAAAATTGTGAATTTACGGCAAATGAGATTTTGAACGAGAAATAACATTACAGAGGTTGTTTTTGTTAAGAGAAGAGAAATTGGACCTAGGATAGTTTTTTATTTAATGAAAAGGATAGGAAACAATACAGAATGGTTTTAGTAAAAAAATCAAAAGAAAATTAATTTCTAGTTCAAATAAACAGAAAGAAAGATAGGGTTGGCTTTAACCTCGGTCAGGAGATAATCAGAGGCATTAATAGGATGGCAGACTGGAAAAAATAGTCAAAGCTGATTTTTTAGGCAAAATATTTATAAGTTATAATAAAGGGTTTATTTGTTAGTTTTAACTATGATATAAAGAGATTAAAACAATTCCATAAAAATTTAAGCTTCCAAATAAGATGCTTTATTTTATTTGATGTTTGTATGATTAGAAACATTTTGTAGGGAGCTGTACTCAACATAACTTCAAAAAAAATCTCCTTCGAATGCTGTTATGTTTTTGTATCAGTTGTTATTAGCATAAATTTTTTTCTATATCTTTATTTCATGTCAAAATATGTTCTTAATCGTAACAGTACTAAAAAAAGTGTGATTTTTTTAAAAGATGTAAAGGTCATCCTTATTGCAGTTGAAGGTTTTTATGGTGAAGCTCTGTACTACGGCTCAAATAACAATAATAAATGTGTTTTTTATCTGAAAATGCAGAATCATTAATTGTCTCGTTTAAATTTATTGGACAATTTTTAAATGTCTGTAAGGAATATTCTTAATATTGTTTGAATATATTTGTTAATGGGACCCATGAGTACTTTTAGTTGTATACTTTTTTATTAGATTGAATTTATCTCAAGGGGTTTTCACACTATTTTACTAATTATATTCAAATTCATTTATCTCTTTTTCATTTTAAATACACCAGATTAAATTAAAAATTGTGACAACATAAATTTCTTTAAAAAAGGTTTCGCAGAATATTTTAAAAACTTAATCTAATTTCAATTAAGATTGTCAATTTTTATTAATGATATTTATGAAAATTAATAAATGGCTTCTATTTGTAAAAAAATGATTTTTTCAATTCATTTTCTTAATTTGAAAAGTTTTCTAAAGAGAAAAAAAAAATAATAATAATTAGTGGATATTCAAATACTAAAATTTGATTTATTCAGTGTATGAAAAATTGCGGACGTCACCATCAGATAAGATTTTCAGAAATTTAACTTTAAATTTGTACAATTATTATTAAACCAAAATAAAAGTTTGATTAATTATAAAACTTATTTTGTTTTTTGCTTATTGGATAACGGAAGTTATCTTGTCTCTAATCTTATCTCTAAATACAGCGGGTTTAACAAAAATATACTCTCGATTGATTAATTAAATTTGGCAAAATAGATATTCCCATAGCTAGATGGATTAAAAATCATCTCTATAATTTTTTTCTACATTCTGCATATACTTATAGTTCTATAGTTACCTGAACCAAATTGTAAATAATCATTTTAAGACTGTTCAAACCAATGCAATACTAATTTTATAATCAGAGCTTTCAAGTTTCGCCCATTGGCTCCCAAGTAGCTCATTTCCTATCATTCTCACGCTTACACACTACGGTTCACATTTTTTACGTATTACCAAGCAGAAAGGTTTAAAATATTTTAATTTAGAACACCATGGTTTAAAATATTAGCCACGCAAGCCTGTCATAAAAGCCTTAAAAGAACCCAAGTGTAGTTAAATTTTTAATCTGACCACACTCTCTTCATTTATCAGAACTAATTCCAAAACTTGAGAGTTTTAAATATGCCAAAACCAATCAATATTAATAAGAACAAACTAATAATTTGAGTATTTAACTGTTAATGAGGTCGATGGTCATATCATAATTTATCTTTTGAGACATCCTTGATGGCTAGCAATTGTTCACATTTGTTTCTGGTGTCTTAAAATTTACATCCAACATCCAATTTTACCCTGTCATTATCATATATTTAAAAAAATAAATTCGTAATAATCAAAGAACATGTTACTAATGCGTGCACTTGACAATATTTAAAAAGAATAAAATATTTTAACTTAACAAGGCCCTCCTACTTTAGGTATGATATTAATATTATGAATTAATTCAACTATATATATAATTGAATAATACTGAGTTTTTGTAAAATGAATAATTATAGAAATAAAACTATATATTCATAAAATGACACTGTTCCGTTTATAAATACTTTGTACATAGCAAAATCACTTTTATTTTGTTCTTAGTTTTCTTCACAACTAAAGGGTATTATTCATTTCTGGTACGCGGTACTTTCACCTTTTAAACTATTTTGCCTTAAACCATTCGACCTCAGGACTTTTTGCATAAAAACCATTTTAGCTCCAGAATATATTCCTTTAAAATATAAATGGATGAGTTTAATATTCGTTATTGTTTATTTTTAGTTGAAATTTAGTTTTCCTTTGATTTAAAAAAAATGATATCTAATGTGTATTACTATAATACGCAATAAAAGTGTTTTTATCTGTTGGAATAATGATTGAATTATCCTCTTTCCTTATATTATGCTTGTTTGTTTATTCATATATATTTTCTTACATGAATAATTCATCATGTCTAATAATAGCACTATGGAACAAAATTAAGGTCTTAGAACGCCTGCAGGCTGAAACCCACATTCATTATTGTTATTTCAGCCATAGAACACGAATATGACATTTAAATCTTTAAAAGAATGTAGGTTTGGCCTTTTAAGCCTTTTTTTTAAATCAAGTTTTAAGGGTATAGCTACGATTCAGTACCATATTTTGAAATGAAAGACCCATATAGTTGAAAATCAAATTAAATAACAAAATGATACAAATATTCAGCATTTGAAAAATGGGTTATTATTATTTTATTTTGGTTACAATTAATAAAAAATATATATAACCACTAAATAATCGAGTAAAATTAAGAGCCTTACTTAGAAGTGTATAATGTTTTTCTTCAAGTGCTTTATATCCCAGCTGAAGTTTCAGAATAGATCTTACATTTTAATTTTTTTTTTAAATTGCACATAAAAAAGGTCATTCTTGATTAAATTTTGGTCTATTTGTATTAATATTTATTAAGGAATTTTATAAAATAGGCTGATTAGATTGTATGGAATATTGATTTGTATAATATTCCGTGAAAAAAAAACAAAAAAACAACTCTTTGAGTGTTTTTAAACAATAATATATACTAACATGATTAAAAAAATTCGAAGTATGGGCATTAAAACAAGTTTTTAGATGCTTCATATTAAAATAATTGATAAGTTGATAGATATATCACCGATTCATTTTCTTTCTCCCCTGGAGTAATATTTATAAATATTTTAATGCAACCTAAATAGCTTATTTAAAAAAAAAATATGAACTTATAATAAAACAAAATAGACCAAAAATCAATCAAAATTGACAATCTTTAAATGTAATATTTTTTAATTAAAATGTAACGTCTATTGTATAATTTCAGCTAGGATATAAAGCACTTGAAGAAAAATAAAGAAGATATTCGCTTCATTTTACTCGATTTTTAGTGGTTATATACATTTTTTATTCATTGTAATCAAGATAAATTAATAATAACTCATTTATTAAATAGTGAATGTTGGTATCAATTTGTTGTTTACTTTGATTTTTATCAAATAAGTAAATTATTTGGGAACAGCATTAGTTGAAGACCTTAAAACCTAATTATTGTGGTGTGTTTAAATAGGTACCTTATGTAAAAGATTATGTAAGTATTCGGACTAGTCACCTTTTTAATGTCACAATGGAGTAGTTAGAGAAAGAGGTACGAAGAATAAAGGTAAGCCGCAGACTACATATATTAAAAGAACTTCTCAGATTCACTAAATATAAAACTATGGCAAAGTAAACACAAATTAGAACAAAGTTAATACTAGGATATAACTCTCTTAGTAAATAGTATTCATTACAATTTTTTTACTATGTTTAATTGATTTAGGTATTTATGTATATTTGATTTCGAAGAAATGAATAAAGGTATTTACAAAATAATCATAGAGAAAAAGCCTAATATAATGTTTAAGAGGTTGCATTGTCAACATAGTATGAAATCTTCCGTAGATAAGAAACAAACTTATTTTTTAAATCCTACACACAAAATTGCCATTATTTGTAAACAAAATTCAGATTGGATAATAATTCAAAATATTATTAGCATCAATTAATTAGTTTCATTGTATTTTATTAGGAGACTAATTTGAAAGCCTAAAAATAATAAATAAATTAAATTTACTTTTGGGTGCAATTTCAATATATAATCAAATAATATTTTTGGCTACTATAAATAATAAGTAGTCATTGTATTATTTTATGCCTTAATTTTTTGCATTTTTTTCCTTAGTTTAAAAGCATACATATTTTGAATATATTACTTAAACTGTATTGTATTTGATCGATGGATATACTTAAAGTAAAAGTACTTTCGTATGCATTAATCTATGATTTTCTTATCTATGCCTCATTTTATGTTTCTCTTACCTCATTTTTAATTTATTTTTACAGTGTTAATATTCTTAAAAACGACAATATTTTTAAATAAATATGGATTTCATCTCTATTATAAGAATTAAAGTACTCTAGGCAAAGACTAGACATTCAAGGAAAGGAAGGTAGGATTTAGTAGTTTTCAATTATGATTGGCTTCAAAATGAAGCTGTTATATGTTCCCCCGGCACGCAGCCAGTTTGAACAGACCGACTCCCCCCAGTGAGCGAAAAGAGAAGAATAAGGGTGACTACGTCACAACAATCATACGATATTATAGGTAGGTTTTAGGAACATAATTTTACTTGTTTTGAAATTAAATTGTTTATTTTTCGCTTAACCGCACTTTTCGTTGAGTCTTTAAATGAGAACTTGAAAATATATTTATACTATTTACAATTTAACCTAAAAAATGTCAAACCAAAAAAATCTTAGTGATATTTAAGTTGTTCTTTAAATTATACATTGATAAATATTTCACTATTCATAAAAATTTTATGCTGAATCCATTTGAAACTTAATAACTCATGTTTTTATATTGAAGTATAATCCAACTTGAAAATTTTACATTTGATAGTTAATTTTATCAAAGATAAATTTTCCAAACATGCAAAAACTGTAGGTTTGAGATAATTTTGTCGTTTTTCCATTCTTGCTCCTTATTAGTGTATTGGACGTAAATTTAATGTGTTTAACTACTAAACATCCTTATTATTAAATAAATTGGAGCACGACCAGTGAAGGGGAGGGGATAATAATTTTGAAATTAACCCCACGGTCAAAATTGTTATCGTTGTGCCTAAAAATGTTTTTTCAACTTGGATTTCCTACAAAAATTCTATAATATAACTAGAAAAATTTTCAAAAAAGGTTTTTTTTGTCTATTCTAGTACAAAACTTGTTTGTTAAAGTTTTGCCTTCCTCACTGTTCAAAAATTCTTGCCATTTATTTTTAAAAATATATTTAGGCAAAAAAAAATACATATACATAGTCAGGGCCCTGATTGGAATAGCAATGGGTAATGAGTGTTGTTACTTATATTGGTTTTTAAACAAAACAACAAGGGATAGCACCGTCATATGGCAAATAAATACTACTACTTCCTGTATAATAATAGTATTTAATAAAAATAACATAGCGGGCACTCTGAAAATTCTTCTGCCCATGGGCCCTTTTTATAAACAACAAGCTACAGATTGTCACACCACATTGATGATAATATATATTTCTTTAGTTTGCTCCTACTCCGATTTGGATTGTCACACGTTTGTAGACAGTAACAGATATTCTGTAAAATTACTTAGATGTTAGTAAATTTATACTGTGATATTCATTTGAATGAAAAAGAATTAAATAGCCCTATATTGTTAGTCTTTAACTAAACAAAGTTACATAAAAGGTTGCGTGGTAGAATTATTATTCATTTTTCCGATGATTTAGAATATACAGTGGTTTTTCATAATTTAGTGTAATTGTATTGATTCCAAATCCATTTCTTTAACGATTTAATTTACTTTCCCTTAGAATTCAAGTAAGTTTAGTTTCATATGTATTTAATTGTATTTTTTTTAGAATTATATATTAATACAAACCAATAACAGGTTTTTAAATCAATATTTATAATATACCTATAGATTTTCTATATAAATAAATGTCTTTCATTCTTAAGGATTTTATCAAAACATTTAAAACTAATAATTGTAGTATAATATCACTTGTACGTTTCTCCTCCTTCTCAATCTCTTTTAGTATCTAAAAAAATGTATGTATTTTTATCCTTTTTATTTACTTATAAACATCCTCGAAGGTTAGTTACTGACAGATAGTTTGAGAATTTAATAAAACGTTTACACATACTCAAAATCTCCTGCAATTATTTCACTCTTCTCTGTCTCGGTCAAGACAAAACATTAATTATAACCATATTTCGATAATAAAGATAGAAATATTAGTCAAATGAGGTAGTAGTAAACCTTATAGTTTTATAATTCTCATATATGTTAATTTGGCATAATTTACAACCCAATAAAAAATATAATGTTGGATAACCTTGATATTGCATTTATTGAAATACATAACTTTGACAGGGCTGTATATTATTCTGGAAAATTTAAAGAATAATTCATTTTACCTCGATTAATGTAATATCTTATATTTCATGCGTAAATTTTAATGATAACAATAATCCCATTTTCCCAAAATAAAAATTATTTCACATTTTAATTATCATATCATATCTTTAGATTTATCAGCAAATCGCAAAAACCACTTGCAAACTTATTGACAAAGGGGGCCTCTTGTATCATTATCCATATTGAAAGACCAAATCAAACTCTTCCCCCCAGATGGCATTACCTCATAATAATGGTGTTTGCCATTTCTCCTTTCCTTACTAACATAAGAATTAACCTTGTTAATTCAATTAAAAGTTCTGGTTTCACACCATACTCTCCAGAGAGCTATAAAAAAGTGGGTGGAAAGAGCCATGTGAAGTTGGAACCCCCACTTTTGACATCAGCAATGAAAGATGCCCATCTTGTCCGTTGCAACACACTTTGTAACCAGTCTTTAGAACTCTTTTTGGACACCTTTGGCCCACTACAGCCGTGATGTAAAACCCATCGACTGCATGTCCAGGGGAAGGCCTGCAGTATCTGTCGTCCAAACATCGAGGCCCTCGATGCAACTGTCAGCCAGCACTAGGACACAATGACAGAGGACTACATCCACAGCAGGTGCCAGAACTTCTGCCTCCGCTTTGAAGCCATCATTGCCACTAAAAGTGGCTAAATTATTTATTAACAGAGCTCAGACACACATATATTTATAATATTGATTTTTTTGAAATTCTATTACTAATTATTAAAGTATTCCATGTTGAAGTTTAAAGAGAGATTAGGTTTTATTAGACCACTTTTTATAAACAACGCCTAAAAGAATTAAAAAAAATATATAGCAACTTTAAGCATAGATTTCTTAACTAATTTATGCTTTAAGAGACGACATATCTGCTCAAAGAGATTGTTATAAACTATAGCGCTCCTTCCTCCCTGATTCCTTTAGAATTTTCTAAACAGAGAGAGGAACAATTAATAAGATCCAATGATGAAAATCCAGTATAGAATGGGAATGTTAAAAAAAGAAACCGAAAATCAAGATGATAAACTTGACAATTGGAGGAATATTTTGGAGGAGAGAAAGAATAATGCTCCTGACGTTTCATTCGATCAGCTATAATCAGTTGGGACATGAGAGGAAGGAGAAAAGGATATAAACAAGGAACTTTGCTTGAATTAATCGGATTTCGATCCCAAACTCTACTCTGAGTCCAACAACGACTTACAATTTTAACTCCACAACAAATCGTCAGGTGTACGCTCCGACTTTTATGAGCACACACGAACGTTCAAACAGGTTTTGAATATAATTAAATCTATTTAGGAAAGTATGTTCACTACTCAGGGATTAAATAATAGTGACAACTGCCAAAGAAAATATATTTCCTTCTTTATTCTACCTATTACAAATTCACGGGCTAGCTAAAAAACACACCGGATTTAGAAGTAGGATAAGAGCAGTCATATTCTGCTCTTACTAACATACTTTTTTTAACATAACACCCATTTTAGTTTAGCCAATATTCAAATCCCTAATCAGGAGTAACGAGCACTTTGTTCTAACAAGAGTTTATCCTTAATAGACATGTATCAAAATTGTGACACTTTTCACTGGAAAATTGTACTCGAGCATAAGGACTCGTGAACAGCTATGTAATATTGACTAATGATGTGTTGTTCGCGAACATAACAGCTCTATGAACCAGCTCTTTGAAGTGAACGACGGAAGCTGGCTCCCCACAAATCAGGGCCTACCATTTTTATTTTAGAAAATACATTTTTCTTAAAATTTTAATCAGGATATGACAAATTTAAAATCGTGATCGCGCTCTTGCATTTTATTATGAGCACCGCTCAGTAATGTTCTGTCGGGATCTTTCCACGGTCTTTCAGTTTCGAATGATTTGTTGGATTGTCTAATGGTATATTGAATTGAGTTTTGATTATCAGCTTAATTAAATTATAATTGGGGAAGGAAAGTGATATTTGAAGGAAAATAGAGGGTATAAAAAAACACAACTATGAAAAATATGATGTATATATGTTCTTAAATATGGATTCCCCCTTGATTGTGTCTAAATCATGTTGAAAATCTAAAAAAATGTGTATATATGAACTCAATTTCATTTTTATAAAATACAAACATATTCGTTATTTCAAGCAGATGTTTGAAAATGTTATATAATAGATAGTATACTCATATATACATATATTCAAGAATCTGTATTGAGTTGACAGTTTTTAAAGTTTTTTAAAAAAGGACTATATTGTATATAGTACATATATATTTTTTATCTTGTGAAATGAATTATTGTTCTAGCTGATTGACTACTTAAAGAACCAGATTTTTTTAATACTATAATGTTTACTTATACTTAATCAGTGCAACTCCACCTAACCAATTAAAGGAACATTAAAAAAAAGAGAAAGAAAAAAGATTATTTAATTACTTATGAAAATTTGTAAATTTTTTTTTTTTTGATCCACAGCATTTTTTATGTATACTAAACATACAGCATTCATATTGGTCCTTTATTGTAGGTATGTCACAACTTTTCGTTCGAAAAGAAACAAAATACCCAAACATAAATGCCCAAAATCAGTTAGAAGTTGATCAATTTCTTTCAACTATGTAATTATTATTTAATCATCGGTGGAAATTGACGGTTCGTATTCGACAAATCAACACAGTTTAGTATAAATAATGAGAAATATCGACAGCTAATTAAAAAAAATAAAGAGTATTTTTTGTGTTAGTGACATAAGACCGTGCTTCCTCATTCTTCTAAATACTCATTTTTTATTTATCAACGACATTAGAAAGGAATATTGTTACTAGTTGGAAAAAATATAGGGACTTATGGTGTTTCAAAAAATACATATAATTACAACCAATAAGAAATTGAGAATATTTTCATAATCAAAGTGGTATTATTAGACAGGGATTGCAGTTAGTAGTAAAAAAAAAGAACATTCAATGTGACTTAAGTATTGTTTATGTTGGCCTAAAAAGGCAAGTTTTATTAGAATAAATACCTTTTTTTTAAGATATAATTTTTTTATTATTTATTATATAATACTGCAATTAATAGTTCATCAACTTATAATTAAATAAATAACTGATGGAATTGTATTATTAAAATATAAATAAGCCTTACATTTTAAAAATAGACCTCCAGAGATGGACCATTTCTTCCGTCCACTTTTTATGTCTTAATTTTAGAAACTTCTAAAAAAAGTACGAAGTAGCGATATTGAAAAAAAATTATAATGAAAAGAATCGATAACAATATAAAAAACCCTTCACAAAAATGATTAAAAAATAGCTATAAAACAAACAAAAAGTTATAATAAAAATACAGTAATTAAATTATCACAGGTTTAAATGTTTAAAAGACAATGGACGTTTTCTAAAAACATATGTTATAACTTTTTCTAATGACGCACTGATTCGAAGTGTATGAACTTCACTATGTCATAGGTAAAATCCCATAACTGCCCATGGACTATCTGTATTCAGATACTAAAAGCAACGCATCTTGTTGTAGTATCTATTAATAATCTACTCCGATCGGTTCTCTTAAAGTGAGTTCTTTTGCAATATATGCCTTACACTTTAGGGATTCAGAGCAAAGTTTTTTAAAACGAATTCCTTCTCACATGTAATCAAAAAAAAATAATGGCAATAGGTAGCTTGACCCAGTGTTTTCAAGCCCTTCATATTTAGAGATACAAATAGTATATGTATTTCAAGGGGGGTCTTTTCTCGATTACATGGATGATCCAATTATACATCTTCTCCCATATTTTTCAATTTATATTAAGGGAAGAAAAAGTGAAAACTATTGGATTTCACCCCAAATCAAGGAATTTTTGAAAAATTATCTAAAAGAAAAAAGTTAATAAGCTTTAAACTTTTTTACAAAAAAAAAATCAAATCCAGCACAAAAAAATATATATACAAATCCGGCGGAAGCTCTGTTATACAACCCTATTTCCATTTTGAAGATAAATGACACTATGAATCAAACTTCATGTTACACTAAAAAAGGATTACCCGGCGTTGTTCAGGCCAAGGAGGGAGTTGCAAATCACATTGAAAATGGTCAATATTGTTCCTTCATAATGTGTAGAACCCTTCGGCGCAGGTGAACATTATAATATAAAATGTATGTAAAAATAAAAGAAAAAATTAAATGGTAATGCTTTAAAGCGTACTTCGGTACAGGTAAGGAACCAAAAGTGGTACAGACAAACGGATATGGAACTACCCACAATTCTATCCACATACTATTATCCAAATCTAGTCCATATTGCGTACTTTTTTTTAGATTAGATACTTTGTAACTCAGATTTTTTACCTTTATAATTATATTACCCTTTATTAGGTTCATGACTGGACCTTGGGAATTGAAGCGTAATTAAAAACAAAGAGAAAAAAATGTATCATGTGTTCACATCAGAAAAAGTACCATCGAACCTACTAGTACAATGTATACGCTAGTTTTTATAGTTTAATTAAAAAATAGATCTACGATTGACAAAGTTTTGTTTATTAATCTCCTAGTGATAACTTATACTTCTAAAAAATAGTGTTATATCTATTCAAAAATATACTTTTTGTATTCTTATATGTTTTCACTTTTTTCCCCATGCTCATAGATGTGAGAAGCTCGAAAACTATTGTTTAGGGATCTAAATATATTATAAGCCCTGCCTAATAGCCTAAAAATTTTCTTAATTTTTGACAAAAAGTATAGATAAAACACATGATTGAATACTAAAAAGACATTAAGCTAAAATAGGATTATTTTGGAATAATAATTTATATATATTTTTGTATCTACGTATCAAGATTGCCTATTAGAATGAAGTTAAAGAGAAAAGGCTGGGTGCGCAGATGGAAGTAATTATAATATGTACTCATCTCAGTTTTTTATTTCAGTATTATTTTTATAATACCAATTTGAAAATCCAAATGACATACCTTCTATATTTTCTTAGACTTCTATTAATAAAAAGTGACAATTTATATTATCCATTAACTTATTGAAGACATTATTTTTCTAACTTTTAAATCGTTTCTTATTATGTTCTACAGCTTGAAGGAAATACTCTTTCTGCTTCAGATCTTTAGTTATTATGTTGATATGATCAGTCATCATTTATTTACTTATCACTGAATTCTTCAATGTCATAAACCACCCAAATATTATGTATATAATTTCTTGCTTTCATGTAGTTTTCATTTACTGACCTTGATGCAACAAGCTCTTGAAGCAAATCTGACCCTATATTCAATATGGATAAAAAAAAGATGCTATTCTGCACCAATACTATTATCAAACATAGTTTTTTTCAGTTATAATCTGAAATCTAGTTTTCCATTTTCTAAAGCTGTAATGTTTTTAGTCCGATATAACTTCAAGAATGTACTTAACTTTTCATCATCTAAAATTACTGAATAGAGAATACAGAACTAACTCCAGTGTCAAATACTACATTTAATTATGAAGTGTATAATTTTTCGAAAACATGCATATATTTTTCAAAAAAAAGAAAAAGTAAATAACGAGAAAATAAAATTGATAGATGGGATTATACATTTAAAGTACTACCATCCGCGCAACTAGTGTTTTCTCTTTAATTTCATTGTAATAGGCAATCGTGATACTTAGATAAAAAAATATTTGAAAATTATTATTCAAAAATAATCATATATAATTTAAAAGGAACTTGTTTGTTGACATTAAATCGTGTGCTTTATCCATACTTTTTGTCCAATAACTAATCCAAAATCATTTAAAATGACATTTGGGAAATACTTATAGGCCGATGAGGCAGGGAATTGGACATATTTAGATCCCTAGTAAAAATAATTTTAAGAGCACGGGAAAAAATGTAAAAACATATGAAATTGCAAAAAAATATTATTTTTGAATAGGTTTACTAGTATAATTTAAGAAAAAGTATGCCTAAAAAAAAGTCAAAAATGTCGTTACAATACTATTATTATCCATTTATAATTTTATTTATTAAAAGTTAATACAATAAATAAAATTGTACTTTGTAATAATTATACTTGTGATTTGAGGTCTTTTTGAATATTTATTACCGGAATATTTTTGATTCTTAATACATGATTATGGAAGTACGGATATACGTGGTACAGAATCATAATCTGAAGAAAAAAATATACGGAGGAACAGATATGCAGGGACGTCCTCAGGCGGTGGGCTGAAGTAATTATTCTGATGCTGGAGCTTAAACTTTAATAATACACCAAATAGGGAATGTAGGGTTTTTATTTTGAATAATTAACTTTTATATTGTTTCGATTTAAGTGGCTTTTTAACCTGAACAAGATTCGACTGGCTTCAATTTGTTTAATGATACTTATAAAGGAACAATGAAATTTTATTTTAGGCATCCCTTTTCAGTAATTCTATCTCAAATTTTAGACCCACTAGGAAAATTTTAGTATATCACGTTTGGATATGAAATTCACACATCCATTGAGTACAGGCGTTGCTAGATTCATCATTTGGAAGTATTGAGCCCCAATAATTATAAACACCTTTTGTAATTATTCCTATTATATAAATAGGTTTCGTTTATTTATACATAGGTTCTGTATTAGTGGTGATTTTGGAAATGAAATGAATAATTTTCAATGAAGGATTTGGTAGACTTGGAGTGAGAATAATGCAATAATTGAATATTCCGTGTATGATCGAAATATTAATGATTAATTTTTTGCTACTTTCATATAAATAACTAAAATATTAGCATTCTTTGGCGCAATACAATGTTTAAATGCCTACAGTCATATTCCAAATAAATGCATAATAATCCGGTAATTTTAATAGATGAAAATGAATTGGTAGTATCAAAGTATAGTTGTTTATGACAATGACGAATATTGTAATTAAATAATGCACTTTAAGATGAAGAAATTGCAATTTGTATAATTTGCTTATACAATTATAAATTATACAGACATTACAACTTAGACACTACATATATATGATTGAAAAAAATGAGGTGGGGAGCTTCAGAAACTTTTAGGGCGCTCAAGGACTCCCCCAAAAAAAAAAGAGTGTTTTTATATTGTTAAATAATAAATGTAAGTTAACAAGATATAAAAATATGTCTCATCATTATACAAATAGATTATTTTGAATCTTACATTGGCGCAAAAAGTGTGTCTTATCTTTTTATTTTTAAATATTTTTTTTAAGTATGCTTAATGTAGCAAATGAAATGGCAAGAAATATTTAAACAATTTAAGAACACGCAGACACATTAAAATAATTCGTCAACTGTTATATAGTTCATGCTTAGAAGTATTTACATTTCAACTGTAAAATATTGTTAAAGATGTAAAATACAAGTCACTGTGATAACATACTAATTGTCGACCCCAATAAATGCATAGATATGAGTAAATGTCGTAAAAATTGTAAATTGTAAAAATATGACATCACGGTCTTTTAAGTAAAAGGAAACTGAAAAATAACATTATAACCCAGACAATTTGAAGAATGTTATGGAATAAAGCAGCTCTTGATGTCATAAAATGTTATAGGATTTGCTGCACGTAGCTATGATAGAGCAAAGAAGGAAATAAACGCAAATCCCACTCCGTATATAATAAAGATATCGACGGGAATTACTCTGATGCTGATCTTCAATGTGTCGACTGTCAAATTAACCTGTCGCAAAAGCAATGCATCGTGTAATCATTTTGAGTAACTTCCCTTCACTTCCATTTGTCTAATGTACACAACACGTAAAAAAAAGAGGATATTTGTTCTACACAAATGTCATATATATTCCTGGTATACCAAATTATAATAAACAAAATTACAAAAACATATAATTTTTTTTTATAAAAGCCAGAATAATTATAAAGTTTTTGTCAATATAAAAATTAATAATTCAGCTAGTAAAGGGTCAAAGGGGGTTGACACATATATCGGATGTGTACACCTCATTATATGTTTTTCATAATTTAAAATTTATTTCTATGAACTTGTCATATTATAATCTTCAAACCTCAACAATCATCATTTTAAAAGTAAGTGGGCCAAGGTGGCTAAAAGTGTGTCTTGTTCGTAGAGGAGAAAATAAATTTGTAAACCACGATGTTAGTTCAAATATGTTCAACTGTACATACAAGTTATGGAAATAATTTTAAAATATTTTGACGATTAGATATTTATAATAACTAACATGCAATCTGGAAAAGTTAAGGTTACTGTTTATTTAATAAAAATATTATAAGATATAATAATTATTAGAGATTATTACGGTACTTTATATTTATAATTATTGACTCTTTATATTACCCACCAAAACAGTCTGTTGGCTCATATCAAGCTACCTATACCGGGCTAACCATAATCATTAACCCATTTTAACATGACAGGATCCTGGATAAATTATGAAACAAGTTTATGAACTTAAGGGTTTTTCATTAGGGACGCTTCAATTATTTTTCCATTAGGGAAAAACGATGCCATATTTCTTTTTTTTATTTTTACATTTAAAAACTTCATTATTATACATTTCATCCTAAAGAGATTATTGACATTGGAGCAACGATTGGAAATTATTTATACAAATTAACGTTCAATGCTAATGCTGATTTTAAATTACAAAATCATCTTCAGTGATAGAGCTAATTTTTGCTCAATGTCTTTGTTCATAAGCAAAATATGGGTTATTGGTGAGGCAGTAATCGACAAGTGCTTCACGACGCATCATTAGATAACGGAAAAATACTATTTGGTGAGGAATTTATGCTGGAGGGATGATTGTGCCATATTTAATCGTTAATGATGATAATTGCCACGTTACTGTAAAATGAAAACCGCTATTGCACAATGATAACTATTTTTTTTCACTTAACTACAAAATATAGACTTGGAAAACTTGTGGTTTCAACATAGTGGCGTCACTTGTCACACAGCAAAAGTTACAATAGAAGTATTGCAAATCAAATTTGGTGAGTGTATCATTTTGAGAATTGGACCAGTTGATTGGCCGCCTCGATTGTGCAATTTAACGCCTTTATTTTATTTCTTTGGGGTCACATGAAGGCTTTAGTCTACACCAATAAGCCAGCTACGTTAGAAAAGGTCAGAGAAAATATCGAACACAAAATTGCTGCAATATTGGTCAATTTATAGGAAAAAGAAGTGGAAATTTGGGTTCAGCAATTGGACTTCGAATCGATTTATATGCAAAAACGTATATAGTTTATACTGAAAAAATAAATTCGGTAAAAGTTTTAACTGTTGGTGATTTATTAAAAAAAAAAAAAAAAGTTGAAGTGCTCTTTATAAACAACCAATATTAATTATTAATTGAAACCTAATGAATATGTGTTGGTCAAGTATCCGCCTCAGATTGGGTGGATAGATCCTGGCAAGCATGGAATCACCTGTAGATCCTCTGAATGTATTAATGCAGTAATTGTACAATTATTATTAATAGTAATTTTTTGGGATGCAAGTATGTCTCGTGAAGCTGTTGTGGATTACTACCTCACCAATAACGCATATCCATTATTTCCTATGTTTGAATCCTTTACAAGCAAATTATCATATTGTTTAAAATCATTTATATGAGACAAATTTTGTTTGTATTTGTATTTAAAACATTCAAATATTCATACCGATTAAATTAATATTTAAGTCCTTAAAATAGAGCGTTTTAACTTGTAGACATCATTCTGAAAGTCGGTCATGTCGGAGGCACACCACTGGAAAGTGCAATCTCTTTGACATTGACTTTGAGATCTGTATTGAATTCATCGTAAGGAGCAAAAGCTAAAACTGATCTGTTTCTCTCTTATAGATCTGTTAGTTAATTAATCTGGGCGAATGGTAATTAGAATTTAATAACTTTTAGATACCTACATTTTTTACTTCAATGAACAATCTGAAAAATGAAATGAACAATAATATTTTAATCTGTAAATTTGCTCTTGTTGTATAGTATCTAGTTATTTTAATATATGCTTAATATTTTTTTGGTTCCGAAAAATGGAAAAAAACATATATTCTATTAAGAGTCTTATAATTTAGCTATAACATAATGAAATATCATATTTTTTTACTATTGAATAGGTACTTTAATAAATAACTTCATCTGAAACCAAATATTGTGTGTTATGTATGATTTGGTGTTTTTTTCCTTATTTTTCTTATGAGTTTGAATAACAAACATAAATAACATTATTATAATGTTTACAATTCCAATGATGTTTAATGACGTCACATTTTTATTTCTAGTTCATTTTGAAAGCTATTACATGAAGTTTTCTAACTATATTTTGGGGTTTAATAAGTATGTACTTATGTACATCAACGCCATGCAACCAATATGGTCTCACTTTTGAAATTGAGAACCTTTAATTCGTTAAAGGATTTTTGTGAATTACTACATGGGAGTTTTATTGTAAGTCTCAGCCATTTTTCTAATCAAAAAAATTAAAAAAGAATCAAAATACCTACTAGTCAGATAATTTATACCAACTATTCGACTGTTCTTTATTCAATAGAAATAATATGTTCACAGCTTAGCAAAGCATTTTTTGAGTTCAACGAAATTTTATCCAGAATTATATAAAATTGACAGTTGACGATAACAAAATACAGATTAAGTACCATGTGGGAATAAAGTGTGAAATTTATTTGCATTTACTTGGTATAAATACTGTTCATTCTTTTAAAATGAAATTTTTTGCGGTTTTGTTTTAATTTTTATAGAGGAAAAGTTTTGTTAAAAATCAATTAATAAATAACATAATTTATAGCAAGCTATTTTTACATAGATGTTGGATTTTGGTTAAGAGAATTAATTTTTGACTAGAATATTTATTTATAAATATTTTTAATTGTATATAACTTATCTAAATGAATAAAGAAATAAAATAATGAATTAAAAAAATAAATTACATCATAAATATGTCAGTTGATTATTTTTCTTTATGGAATTTGAAATGATTTATTTTATTCGAAACAACGACCATTTTCAAAAATTTTACCTCCAAAATAAAAACATGACTAATTCATATTTTTTACAATTATTTGTTTTCTTTCTTTCATTGTTTTATTTTTTATTTTTTATCAGAAAACATGGCCAAGTTTTTAAAGCAAAGCAGTAACTTCTAATACAAATATATGTTTAACGGGAAAAAAACTTTGATTATCTCAATAAAAAAGTATAACAGGAGTTGTTTGTACTTTATTCAATTATTTTTTTTCTTCGAAGGGCAAGTTTCTATTAATATTAGAGATTTTATCTGAAAAAACAACTCAATCTTTAGTTCTATTACAAAAATATAAAGATCAAAACCATTGATACAATTGTTAAATTTGACTTTGAAAATCCTAAACCGGTTTGAGCCTGTTATGATTTTGAAGGGACCAAACTAATTCGCTCCCTTAAAAAAATTTAGTCTAAATTTGTCTCAAAGAAAAATTCGGCATAGATTATTTAGATGAATTGTTGATGAAGTCATGTTTGTTTTAAAATTGTGAAAATCGGCAAGATATCATCATCTAAATATAATACGTCTGTGAGTGGTTGTACAGGAATCAAGGCAAAAGCAAAGAATTTATTTTGCTGAAATTTTTCATGTAAGTTTTTAAAGCTTCTGAAATGGTTTTGGTAGCAATTTTTTGGTCTTCAAGACCATGTGGCTTTAAAATTATCATTTTTTAAGTAATTGATTCTTTGACTTACAAACGACTACTTCATATCAAACAAAATAAATGAAGACTGTAAAATTCTAAGAATGATTTTTGTTGCATGTCGTATGTATTTTTTTGCACTTATTTTTAAAGGAAATTATAAGTTTTAGTGTAGAAAAAAAAAGAAGAGAAAATAAGAGAAAGGACTTTTGAGATAATAATTTGAGAGTTGAACCAACAACAGTTAAAATGGATTTTTTCCCCTCAAAACCTTATAACTGACGGAGGGACATACAAGTAGTATAATATTATATTACAGTAGATACATAACTATTTTTCTTTTGGACTGCAATTCGGGGTGTATATTTTACAATTATCCTGTTCCACCAAAAATTAGCTCTTTCACTTCTTATTATTTTTAGTTATTTATTTATAGTTGGTGCGGAAGAAAGAAATACATAATTGCAACTAGATTTGAAACTGATCAGCCAAAGGTATCAAGTTAAAAAGGTGTATAATATCACATTTGTTTGTTGGTCATAATTGGCAATTTCAACTAGAAAAATAAAATTCAACTCTAATTTTTTTTCAATTTAATAAAAAGTTAAGCAATCAATTAATTCCCTTTAGCCGACGTTGAAATTATAATACACCTTTATACCCAAAGGTAAAATAGTATACAGTAATACTATGGCATATGAGTTTAATTTGTTCTTGAATTGGAGTTCGTAAGTCAAAGTCGATTTTCTCAAAAGAAATATATAATACAAAATAAAGATGGAATTGGTTTTTGTGTTCTGTTACCACACTTAGACCATCTATTTATACAAGTTTGTATGTTGTAGGACACTTATCACAAGGCATTACTGTATTTTTATTTCTACCCTTTGTCATAGCTGACGTTTAATGCTATAGACCGAAATTTTTATATACTACAGCCTTGCCATACCCATGGAATTCTAGATGAGGGGAATATATTTTTTTCAGAAGTTAAGAATAACTTTTTATGAGAACAATCAATCTTCTATGTAATTTAAAATTAGGATGATTTGTTTCATTTCCTCCGTAGAATAGAACAATATAAAAAAATAAATAAGGATTTTATATTACTCTAAATTTTATTGATCAGAAGATGGTTTCATAATTTTTCCAGTTTATTTACATGAACACAAGCAGAGTTTTTGTTATTTGACATCCTTTTTGTCCTGTTAATTTTCTTCCAAAAAGCTTAACTCTTTACTCTTTGAACATTAATTACTTCATTCACTAAGAGAACAACTCACTTTTGGACATATGATAATAACTTAGATCTTGCAAATAAGTATTCTCTTGATGAAAATGGTAATTCTGAAGAAGAAGTTTGATTATTAAGATGATTAGGCGAAGGTAAACTTGCACAATCAATGAACATCTGGTAATATAGTGCAAGACTCCGTTTTGTTTCAATTTCAATAACATTCCATGCCCAAAATAAAACCAAAGGAATGAATAAGAGAAAAAAAAAAAAAAATAACGGAGAACTCATAAATTGAAAATTTAAATTTAGAGAATACAATTGATGTTCTTATTATTTTTATTTGTTCAATTAATAATTAACCAATCGTATTATTTTTTGATACATTTTAACTATATTGTCTTCCATCAAACAACTTATAATGAGCTCGTATGGCACACATTTAGTAATTTAGTTATTTTTGTAAAAATATTAGATCTTTAAGAGAATAATGCTCCAATACTTCCTGAGTCAATTAGTTTGTGAATTGCAACGAAGTTAAGATATTCCAATATAAACCTATTTAAGCTAAGAAGTCACTTATACTTTTTAAACATATAGTCGCTTAAAAGTTCCCAAAAATTATTTATATATAATAGCATATCTGAAGATTATCTTTGTTAGTTTAAAATAACATTCCACAAGTTTTCCAAAGGCAAAATAGTATTACATTTACTAATGAAATAGGAAGTTAGGCGTCAAGTGTTGAAGATATATAATTGTCTATAATTACAGTACAGCACGAATTCAAAACTTATAAACGGAATTGATATCTGTGATGAAGCCTATTTAGTTGGGATTCGTGCGTTACATATATTAAGGGCACTAAATAACTCTTATCAAGGAGAGAGTTTGCTTAAAGTAGGAACTGAAGTGAAGTTGACTATACGAGGAGTAAACCCTAGAGTTACAATGAAGGATTTGTGAGTGGAGAATGATAAATTTTCTTTGTTCTTCACTTTAGTTTACATTCTTTTTTTTCTTTGCATAACACTTCAATTCAATATCATACATAAATATAGGATGATTTCATACAAGATATATATGCAATACCAGAACAGAATATGCTTTCTAGAAAAAAACTATTGAGAAAAGAGAGGTGAGTCTAGAAACATCTTCCATTGGTTTTCCAATCACAAAAGAGACTCACAACTATTAAAGAAATCTCTAATTAGGGATGTTTCAAGTGTCCAGGTTATATAATTATCCATAAAGATATTACATGTCAAACTCCACCTTATAAATTGAATTGATATCAATGTGATTGAGATGAGTTATTTCAACGTTCTATACATAAAGAAAAGTTATCAATCAAATAGACCACCGCTAAAGCATCAAATACATCCAAAGAATCCCTTTAACAACAAAAAATAGTTTGAACCAATCGGGTGGGCGTGGAAGTCTTGGTAGTATTAAAAACAAAGTGTCATTGGCAGAATCAACAAGATGCATGTCAGACATTCGCTTAAAAAATTAAAACCTTTTAGGTTATGTAAGTTCAATGTTTACTTCTGTAATATTACTTCAGTACATTCATATTGTTGACATTTTTATTGAACACTCCTTTATGGCATATGCAATAAAAGCATTATGCCTTTATTTAAATTTAAAAGCGTGAAGCCCTTTTGTAGAGCAATTTTTTTTATATTAAAGGGCTTCCTTGGATGTATTTGATGAATTGGTGTAGTTTTTTACAATAATAAAATATTTTTAGATATTCTTCATTAATAACATCAAGGAAAGTTATAATGTGTTATCATAAAGTTTGAACAAAATACTGACAATTTTCTCCCTGACAATTTTTCTAACTAGTATTTTTTCTCCATGGTAATCTTCTACTGACAATTTTTTCTAAAGGAGTTTTTCTAGTACCTTTAAAAAATATATATAAATAAATACTTAAAATTTACAATATTTATTATTTACAGTCGGTATTTCGATTTTTTCAGGATCCTGCAATTAAAGTAGTATTTTGCAAAAATGAGACGCTAATGTATATTGACATATATTAGGACTGAGACAGAACAGGATGAAACCATTTTCCAAAAACTTTGTCAAATGCCTGAGAGAAAGTAGCATTTAAGAAACTTTTCCATTATTTTTTTCCCCCCTTTCCAAATACTTTTATTATTTATTTTTCAATGAGGCCAGAAGTGATTATTTTTGGGAATCTGTCTAATAATTAATTACAAGAAAACATATACGTTGCAAAATACATTATAATATCGATATATTCATTTTGAAGAAACTTGGTCAAATGGCTTTAAAATCTAAAAATAGTTAACCTCTGGTTTGATACAATTTGATGCCATAGAAACACAGTGATTTTTGAGTTAAATCAAATTAAATCACTAGATTATTACAATTAAAAGAATCGACAGAACCAAAAAAAGTAGAATAATAAGGAGAAAACATATGGTCCTTGCAAATCCATATAATAGTTAATGTTATTGACTACATTATATAGATAAGAATGTATAATTTTATAAAAATATATTTTTAATACATATTTGGGTGTACCCAATATATATTATTTTTAGAATAAAAAAAGATTTATTTTGAATAGACAGAAAAGTGTTCAAATCTATTTGTGAATCCCATTTTGGCAACCAAATAGAACACAATACCACATTATTAGTATTTTATTCTTATAAAACTTGGTCTTTTGGAGCTCCATAATGACAACAATGATGACGTCACATGAAAATTCTATTTACGTATTATTAGTTTTATGCGAATTATTATGTTTTTTCCTTCATTTATTTGATCAGTCATCTGATAAGGCTTAAATTATCAAATTTGATTTTCATAAAATTAGTTAATCCAATACCTTGAATATTGGTATATTTTGATGTTGAATAAAACGTGAGGTGTAGCATTAATGTTAAAAACGAACGCAACAGATCAAAAGTATTTCTCTTATAAGCTTCTTCTTTCCAAATATTAGACAAAGTGTGATTGAATAACTCTATTATAGTGATCAGGATTATCATGTCCACAATGGAGGTCATATGTATGTTTTAGTGATCCTACGCTTCAGCTTTACATAACTATTTTTTTTTATATCAACTCTTTGTTAGGAAAATTATAAATCTTTTTTTATTATTATTGGAGAATGAATTTAAGACGTTCTTTCAATTTGGAGACCCTTTCATAGTTTTTTTAAAGACTCTTGGGTACAAAGTAGGTTTCACTATAAATTTTTGAATCTTATTTTCGGAATAAGATACATTTTCACTCTGAATTGATTTTTATATAAAAAGTTATTTTGAGAATAGACGGTTTTTTAAATTTAAAAAAAAAATGACAATATTAATAAAAAATTCCCACCTCTTAATCACCCCTGCCCTTCCACCACGGATTTATAGTGATTCTATTTAATGTTATCCACTTTTCTGATACTGCAAATTGCACTTAAGCTACCCAAAATTGATTGACACAATGCAAGAATGAGAAATGTATAAATGGATTTTATTTGAAACACAATATCAGAGACAATATAAGTATGTTAAAGCAAATTAAGATTATAAACTATTGTAAAAATTCTTGTGTATCCTCACCTATCCTACAAATTTCAAAACAAGCCATAATATTGACTCAAATATGTCCATTAAATATTGGATTGTATGGTTATGTGAAGTAAAATAAAAACTGGGACTTTCTTTTAATTTTTGTTCAAGATTATTTTTATATTGTTGCACCAAATATTTTGAATATTTGTACTTGTCAAAACAATAAAATAAAACTTTATGTAAATAAGTATAAAATTATTTGCTTCACATAATATGCAAATATGGCATCACATGAAACAAATATCATTTTTCAATATATTAAACCTTGCATTTTAACAATTGTTTCGGCATCAATTGAGTTTATGAAAAGATAGTTGTATCTTAAATATATTTCAATTTATTAATATAAAAAAATGATAACAAATTGATAATTTTTGTGTAGAGTACATATAACGCATCATCAAATCTCCGAAAGATTTAGATTCAAAGAACTGAAATAATTGTACCCATGAACATAGATATGACGTCTCATTTGCATTCCTATAAGACAATAAATCATAATTTTATTATTTAAAAAATGTAGACTTTCCACATAGGTATATATCTCTTAATGTATGTAAGCATTTATATGCTATATACATGTATATAAGTACATAATTCCATATAGGTAACTCCTATATTCATTCGTAAAATAATTTAAAATAAAAAAATACTTTTTTTGCCAAATTCCTAATACATAGTCGTAAGTTGAACATATCTATCTATTTGTATTTGCTTGAAAATAGTATTTGGAGTTACTTTATAATGTTATTCATTCGATGACAGTTCTTTTCATAACAAAGAAAAGAAACAAGACAGGGAGATTAACAAATGGAAAATTTCACTTTTTGATTCTCTTAGCCTTTTTGAGAATCGTATATAAGATTAGAAAATATAATTGTTTTTAACAATTCAATATTTCATGATATATATATTAAACAGTCCTCTTTTTAATAATATTTTAATTCCTTGGACAAATATATTTATTGCCAGAAAAAGTTGAAGGCCCGCTTAATGGGCGATAAAGAAAAATCATTCAAATTTCTACAAAAGTGTAAGAGTTTTAATATAAAATATCTATTTTTTGATAATATTTGATTTATTAAAACTGTATATTAGGTCAATGCATTATAATATTTTAAGATGGTTAGAAAACCATTAACATTTTTCATTTAAATAAATTATCATAATACACACTGGGACTCATCCAAACTAAATAAAGAAGGTAATTTTTGACTTCTTCTATCACTATTGGTGTGACCAATATCAAAAAGATCAAAGTATGAAACATACACATACTATGCTTAATAAGCCGAAGTGGAAGTGTATCAAGCATGGAAGACAAGTACAAGACTTGTACAAACCTACACTAGAAATGGCCCTTTTCTAGCACACCTAAGTAATTAAAAGGAAATAAGCTCAACGTGCAATGTCTGTATGGAAGAATGGCAAAGTAGATGCCCCACCCTTTCTTACAAGAGATATCAAGCAATTAGCAATGAGGAAAACGAAGACATTCAAATTTTATAATTTATGAAATGTAAAAAAATAAAAAATATTATTAAATAAAATTTTAATGTAAACTAGGTTGTAGACTCTGGTGTAGTAGCATAAGTACCCCATTGTGTGATCGTGTTCATTGCCTTATATTCGTAAAATTTTATTTTATGGATGTATGGCAAGCAGTAATTAATATTTAGCTAACTAATCGTAATACACATTAAATAATCCCCTTAGATCAGTATTTACATATCTTGATATAGATATTCAAATCAAATTAGAGGAAAAATGATCTAAAAATTTTTAAATAATATGTTTTCAAACGTTATTATCAATATTAAATAAAAGCAGACGATTGTTCCACATTCTGAGTTTTCCCACACCTCAAATTTTTAAAGAGTGTACTTTCTTAGATCTGTTGAACAAAATGAAAGAACCTTATCCTGGATTAAAAGGAAATACACACATTTAATAGAACATAAACTATAAAAAACAAGGTGCAATATTTTTATGGGATAAACTAAATACAAAGAAATACTATTTTCGACTCATAACATAATTGTTGAGAAGATACTAGAGGCTTAAAAAGGAGCAATTTTAACTCAAAAATGACATTTTTCAAATTAAATTAGCCCACAAGGTTTTTATTGGATCCAGAAGAAAAAAATCTTTGAACAGGAGAAAAAAATATGAACCCAAACCCGGAACAGTCAAATAAATATAAACCCAAATCCGGAATATTCAAATAAACAAATGTATATATTCTATTTATACAATTACAAATTATAATTAAATAAAAAAATAACTTGATTTTCTATAAACCTACTAATGTTTTTTTCTCGTTTACTTTCCTATTCAAAGTAAATTATACACTTATTTAATTCTCATAGGTAAGTATTAGTAGTGGACAAAACCCTTTATTAGACCATATTCTTATTTATAATGTTAAAATTGCATATTCGGCTCTATTTATATTATATAATATGTATTAGGATATATGTACAAACAAGAAATTCCACCCTTTAATTTGTTACAAATTTGTCTTGAATATTTATATTTTCATGCTTCATAGGAATGTTCTAATTTTCACTAATATAAGTACCTGTTAAACAAGTACAGTAATGCCTCGTTAGTCTCTATTATGAGCAAAGACCCAGTTATACTACTTCTAATTTATTCTTAGGTAGACTTGTATGAATAGTACTCATGTGCGAGATTTTTATTGAATTGGCGATTTGAAAATTTTATTTTCGAACGCTCTTATCATTTTATTTAACTTTAAAAGAGAAAATATATAAATATAAATTAATCACTGGTGCAAAAAAAGACGGAGAGAAGCACTGAAGATTTGTTAAGGTGGGTAAGTTCTAGTCCGACTCAAACTAGAATTAATAATTGACGTCAGAGTAATTACTGTCTTGTACTTGCAGGATACAGAGTGGGATTTATCGTAGCTTTTCACATATAAACTAATAAAACATTACGAGAGCTAAGCTGCTCTCCTCATAAACATTCTTTAAATCGTCAACATTGACATATCATTTTTTAAACCTTTACATTCAGATTGGTCATAATTTATGCTAATCTGTACATATTTTCGAAAATTTTCCTGTTTATTTTATCGAAACTTTTTTTCCATTTTTAGCTAGCTCAAAAATTTGATGATATTTTTTCTTTTCTTTTAAAATGCACTTAAATATTTAAAATTTTTACTGGAATCAACCAGTTGATTAGCCCTTTTCTTTGCTAACAAATGTTTTATTTTATTATTTTAAGAGCCTTTTAGAAGTAAAATCCACCATTTAGATATAAAATTAATAAAAAATAGTGGTTCATAGTGCACGCATCTCGAACCTTCTGGTATATCCGCGCAGGGAACCAATTCTTTAGAATGTTCTAGGTATTGTTGTAGTTTAATATGTTATTTTACACTCTTGTCAATCGAAATAATCAACTTTTTGGAAGGATTATTATTATTTGGTTGAGAATAACAACTAACAATGGTTGAGAATAATCCATTTTTACCCATGATTAAAAAATAAAAACAACAAAAAATGAAAAATACAGAATGACAATTCAAGTTTCAAAATTTTGGACTCCAATTTTTTTATACAAATTCTATTTTTTTTTAACTTGAAAGTATGGGTACACTATATAAGTTTGCCCACACTTCATCCTATCTCTTTCTATCTCAAAATTGGAAACAGCGACAGAGTACAGTTAAATTCAATTCTTGCAACCATTCAATAATAAAGAAGTAACTTCGGTATGTCAAGCGTAGGGACGCGAAGTGATCTCGACTTTTCCGAGTTGTTCTGTTAATTAGTGCATTGAAGGGTCACAGAAACTGATGGAAGGTCTCATTGTGTGGTGGAAGTTGTAAATTTGGCTATTATAGCGTATTCGGAGGATGGAGGTGAGGTTTCTCGGAGTCCATCCATTACAGTGAACTGAGGGATGAGATCCTATTTAAGCTGTTTAAGCCTCTTCAAATTAGTAGAGCTGGAGGGCTTCCAAAACCCCTGTCTCCGAAACAGTGAGACAAACTGGTACTTCTGTTAAAACAACTTTCGACTAGTATAATTTTATTGAAATATTTATTCACAATATTTCTGGATAATCCTGTTAAAATAGGGTACGATTATAAAACTAGATTAATCTAAATTTGGGAAGACTAAATACCATAGAGAGAGGTACAAGGAAGGTCATTAGATCTTTAGAGGTATCGATAGGGACAGTAGGGAATGTTTCCTAGTTAAAAATCTTTCAGAAGCAATATTGTTACCACTCATTGCTGAGCATGTTTTACCCGGAACAACTGTTATTTCCGACGATTGGGTAGACTATCGCAACCATGGGAAATAAAATAGATATGGCACACTTTACTGTAGCTATTAAGTATAACTTTGTTGATCCATTAACTGGAGCTCATACCCAGACGATATAATCTTTGTGGAGTAATCTCGAAGGTATGCTCAGGCGGTTAGTAGTAATGAATACATGTAGAGAGCTTTTCCAGACATATCTCAACGAGTTTATGTGGAGGAAGCGTCTCAAGGATATTAGTCATTTTTATAGAATCCTTGAGACATTATGAGCCAATATTCGATATGAGGTTCTTTCATATTTTTCAATTATTTAAAAAAAAATGCATTTATGATCCACTTTTTTTTCTGTTTCATGATTTAGTGGATTGGATGGCATATATGTTCCTCAAAATGATACCCATTGCTTTCATCCAAGAAGGAGAAGAAGTATATCTAAAATATTATTACCCAATTGGACTAGGGTATTGAGCTTTGAGATTAAAACAAAAGCATTTTCTTTCGGAAGGATTGAGAATTAAACGAATTGAAAATTTGGACAACTTTATATATGACTTTATTTGTTGTTATCTATAAATTTTAGTTTTATTTGTTCATTTATATTCTCGTGATTGTTCTATTTTGTAACATGTTGATTCATTTGTTATATAACATATTGTAATTTATTAATTTCTTGTGATTGCTATATTTTGTTACATAGGGATTCATTTGTATTTAATTTTTTGTAAATCCAATATTTTTTGTTAATTGTTAAATTTGTTAGTTATTAAATGGTTATATATATTTATTAATATATTCTGTTTTTAATTTATTAAAATATTCTAAGTTTTTAGTTTATTAATATATTCTAAGTTTTTTTAATTTATTAATATACTCAATCTTTTTAATTTATTTTAGTATACATTCTTCTCTTTATTTGATGTTGCCCTTCCACACAATGAGACTTTCCATCTGTTTCCGTGACCTTCGAAGTGCTAATTTACCGAACAACGCAGAAAAGTCGAGATCAATCCCTTTCACTTTGTGTCTTCTCTTCCTCAGACAATAATATTCTTTCTTCATTTCGCGTCCCTATGCTTGATATACTGATGTTACTTCTTTATTATTGAATGGTTGCAAGAATTGAATTTCAACTATCCTCTGTCGCTTTCTCCAATTTCAAGATAGAAAGAGAAAGTATGACTTGTGGGCAAACTTATAAAGTGTACCTGAGAGTATTATAAGTACTTTACTATTACAGTGCGGATGTTTTTACAGTGATAATTAAAACAGTCAGAGCAATTGGTGCTGCAGATCCACCGAAAATATTGTGAGTTTAAATATTTTATTTTATTCATGATGAAAAACATAAAGATATAATCCTGAGTAAATGAGATATTGCTGTACGATAATATTGAATTATTAATATTCTGTGTAAACAAGTTTAAGCCTTGTATTTGCTGATTGTCATTTAACTAAGAATTGATGAATTACGTCATTGTTTGAGTAACAAAACTCATGCCAAATATTTCCACCTATAATGATAAATAGAAGTTGTAGTAGAGATATACATTCTACAAATGTAAGTTAAAATTAAGAAATGCTAAAAGACATAATTTCAGATCTGAAAAAAAGGAATCATTTGTTCACTAAATGGGAGGTATAATTTATAACAAATGTAGAGACGTTATATCATTTTTGTTATGCGTAAAGATATGCAAATTTTAATCATGATAAAAATACGTAGAACCTTGAACATTATCCATGAAAAGTTCAAGGAATGATTCATAATCCCATTCAAATTTTAATCAAAATAATTTAGTTAAAGGAAATTATAAAAAGTTAATCAAATTAAGGTAAACATAGGGGCATCATGGAATAATAAGGAAGTTATTTAGGCTATCAGATGCATGACTCAAGAACATCATCTGTGGGTAAGGGTATTTCCTTCAAATGACTATACTTATAGGAGAAAATAGTCATAGATGTAAATAGATTTAAACCTTGAAACATATAATGACATAAACTAAAAGTTTAAACATCCTTTAAAACACTACCAATTGTATGCACTGTAAGGAAAATATTAGGGTTACATGATCGGTCTTTAATTTAAGAAATAAATTGGCCCTGTATTTGTTCTCCTTGGTTGAAAAATGTCTCTAATTTTATTGCGTCTCTTGATTGCATCCTTTTCACTAATATTATACCCATTTCTGATAAAACAGTTTTTTTTAATTATTGTAATATGTTTTAAGAGAGAGTGGCAGTATTATTGCTGAATATCTCAGTTTATCAATCGAATAATTTAGTAATACTTTAATTAACCTTTCGTAAACTTTTTATAGTACGTCATTATTATTCATTTAGGATTAATTAAAGAAAAATAGTTCTTATTTATTTTTTGGAACAAAAAAATAATCAAAACGTGTATGTTTTGTAATAGATTTGGATCCGATTCTGAGTGGAAAAGCCTCGTCGCTAAAACTATATTTTCTTCTTCTTCTTGGATGGGTCCTCTCCACTCTCACTTATGATTGTACAATGTCCATATTCATTCATGTTGTTTGCAGATACAAAAAACATCTCCAAAGATGACCCGGTACCTCAAGTAAGACTGTTTAGGAGTGAGATATAAATGAAACAATGACCTCGCATATTGTTTCTACCCATTGTTATGCGTTTTACAGTATTGCAGAGGTGGTATGGAAGATCTCTTTTTTAAAATAATAATTGTTCCTAATTTAGGCTTACTTATAGTATATACTATCCTTATGTATAAAAATGGTATTTTTGATGGTTGAGATTGATTGATGATTACTTGACTGGCAGATATAAATGATGGCCTTATATATTTAAAATCAAATTCTATAGAACGACTTTTACTTCCAATTTGTATGAGTCCTTTAGATTTAGGTTGGGAGGGGAAGTCAAAATTTTAGAACCGATACATCCATAAAAATATAAATCCTGTTTTTATAACTAAGTATATCATGTCTATTGTCCGTTTAACATTAGGATTTTTATGAATAATTGGCCAACATTAACCATTATTACTGATTAAATAATATATACATATTTAAATAAAAAGTTTAATAAAAATAGTGAAAATTATATAATTTGTATCTTATTATGCACACTAATTTATTACAATCTAATTATTATAAAAATTATTTTTGTATCTTATCACTTGCTTTTCATTTGCAATATATTACTGGAAATCCAAATTAGTGACGTTGAACATAAAAAATATTCATAAAAATAAATTATACAGATGCATATGTTTTGGAAAATTTCAATATCTGAAATGCGTGGATAGAAATATTTCTGAAACATGAATGGTTAACGAATAGATATGTGAGTATTAAATACATCACTAATGTAAATGAACAGTCTAAAAATATAAGTCAAATAAAGGTTTTTTTCATTGTAAAAATAATTAAATTAAATTTTATCTAAATGTAATCCATGCAATACTTTTAGCAATGGTTATTACTCTGAAGCAGGAGTGTCAAACACATCGTCGGTCCATACAAGCGTTATATGTTCGTTCAGGGCCAGGCTAAAAAATTATAGCATGTTTGGCTCTAAATAATCAAAACATCATGTATTTTCTTTGTTTTTATGTAAAAAAAGAGAAGGTACATTGTTTAATTGAACAAAAAAATTTATAAAATATCACTTTTACAATACATTTCCCTTAATTGCATAAAATGTAGTTGAAAAAGTGTAGAAAATTAAAAAAATACACTTTACATGATATTTTATAAAGATTTTGAAAAATAAGGACATTAAATTTCATATTTCAATAAATCAAACAAACAATAAGTAGTCATTGAGAGAGCTGAAATTTGTTTATCTGAACATTATCTGCAAATTCAAATAGCAAGGCATGATTTTAAAAACTTGAATCTATTCTGGACTAGTTTTTGCTCCTGAAACTTGGCATCTTGTTGCCTGAACGAATGCATCAACATCAGGTGTAATGCCCTAACCGTCTGTAACTTTTATAATGTACTTTAAGTGTTTATTGGTTTTCTAGAACCGTAGTTTTGTTTTATTGATATGCGTAACTGAGAAGATTTGTTCACAGAAGTAAGTTGTTCCAAACCTGCATAGAATTTTATCTGCAAAAACAATTAATTTAGGGTATCCTGGTATTAGATACTGATAAAATTTGTCCTGACCAACCAAGTTAAATTTGTCCTTCAAATATATATCACATTGCAGATCAATTATTTCTAGCTGGATATCGACTGGAAGATTAATGGCTTTAACTATGAAAGGTAAGCTAAAAACTGAAAATTCTGTCTCAAGCTCACCAACACCTGAAATCGTTTGTTAAAGTCTGCCAGTAATCCTGCAATCTTGTCTCTGTATCGCTTCAATTCTGTGTTAGGTCTTTCTTCGCACACATTTCTCAGGCATGTAAAATGAGCAGGGTCGCCACTTTCTATTTGGATCTCCCACAAAGCCAGCTTCAATTTAAATGCTTTTTTTTTTGTCATAAAACAATATCACAACTTTTTTGCGTCCTTGCAACATTTTGTTAAGGCTGTCCAAGTGTCCACTAATATCAACCAAAAATGTAAGATCCTGTAGCCATTCCTGGGATTGTAATTCCGGAACCGTTTTTCCTTTTTTTCTCTACGAAATGACTGATCTCCTCTCGTAGATCATAGAAATGCATCAACACAGCTCCTCAGCTTAACCATCTCACTTCAATGTGAAATGGAAAGCTGCATGTAATGTTCCTGTCACGAAGAAAGGTATAAAATTGACGATGGTTTAGACAACTGACTCGGATAAAATTTACTGTTCGAACAACCATCTCCTTAACGTGATCCATTTTCAAGGACTTACAATACAATTCCTCCTAGTGCAAAGTACAATGGAATACCCAGAAACGATCTCCTTCATTGTATACTTACACTTTCGATTTTAACTTTGTGACGACACTTTTTTTTTTTTTATCATGGATGGTGTGCCGTTGGTTGCAATGCTGACAGCACGTGACCAGTCCACTCCCACTCTGTCCAGTGCAGCTACGGCAGACACAAAAATGTCTTTAGCTATTGTTGTGTCCATCATGGGCACCAAATCAACAAATTCTGCAGTAACTGTAAATGTATAATCAACACCGCCGATAAATATTGCCCATTGGGCCACATCTGTGATGTCAGTATTTTAATCAATTGCAACAGAAAATGCAATGAAACACCCAACTCTTTGCTTCAATTGATTTTTCAAATCTTCCGAAATCCTCTCTGCTATAGTGTTTCTCGTCAGGCAGATATTGGCAAAGGCTTGTTGCTTCTCGGGACATGTGAGCTCAGACATCTTTATCAAGCATCTTTTAACGAAATCACCGTCAGAGTACGCCTTTGATACTAATAATATTTCATTGGCAATTAGGTAGCTGGCCTTAAATGAAGTTTTACTTACTTCTCGGATCTGGAAAAAGGTTGATTCCTGTTTCTTCAGATCCACAAGAAATTAACTGACCTTATCTGTTATCATTTGTTCTTTTAATGTGTCATATTTCGCGTTGTGGTGACTTTCATAGTGGTGCCGAGTATTATATTCCTTGCATACCAAAACATGTTGCAAGCAAACCAAGCACTGTGGTTTTTCCTTGCTTTTCCGTGAAAAAAATATGATGTGGCCCATTATTCTTGAAAAATTCTACACTCCTTATCCACTTTTTTTTTTTGATAACGACATTTTTGCTAATATGGGTGAAGCAGGGAAAATAAAGAGAAAAGTTTGATTTAACATTGGATGAGCCTGAAATATATTAAAAAGTTGCCAAAAGGGAATATAAAATAGAAACAAAAAAATGGAAGAAATATATAGGATATTGTTTCAAATTTTGTACATAAGAATTTAAAAATGCGTGTCCAAAATTTCTGAAATCTTGGTATATATTTGGTATTTGTGAATTCTAGTCATTGCAAAAATAATCCAAATTTTCCTACTGACATACAATTTTCCCCTACTCTAATCATCTACAGCCCCTCTCTTACACACGTGGTAACATCTCTGTATAAAACATCATAACATTGGAAAAATTATAATTAAATTAATAGATTTTTTTTAAATCCAAAAATCAACAATCCATCTAAATGAGGTTAAAAAAAATCAATAAAAAAATGCTGTGTAATCCTCTGTAATCATTTTATTTCATTCATCCAAATAATTGATGTTGCATAAGAAATTCATAACATTCAGACTGTTATTACTATTACTTTATGATAATAGATTCTGAATAATTTCAATGAAACAATAAGTGGTGGTTTTTATTTAGTGAACCCATATGGACCGAATATTAAATGCTTTGCCTTCTTTCAGGAAATCATTAACCTCTGCAAGAATGACTTTTATCCTCTCCTGTTAATTGGTGATCTTAATGTAGATCAATATAAATCAAATTTTCGGTACACTAATCTTCAAATATTGACCAAACTTATCATAGAACTTGACTTATGTTATATCATTTGATTTTTTAACCCAAAGGATAGTGTGTCTTAGAGAAGTGGGAAGAAGTCCTCATGGATCGATTTAGTTCTTACTTCTTCTTCTATCCGGTCAAAAACAACTAATGTACTCTATCACCCTCATCCTGGATCTAATCATAAAATGTTTGAAATTGATATTCAACAATGTCATTCAAAGAAACGTTTTAGGAGCCCATGTGGGTAATGATAGATAACATTTTTATCAAAGAACCAAAGTCAAATTTGACTCATCACTTTAACTCTACTTTTAATCCAGCAAAAATAGCCAATGTGTTTGCATCTACTGTTAAATTCACAACAATACAATTTATTAGAAGGAAAAGGAAGATAGCTGTATCATTTTGAAAAGGATATTGAAGATGTTTTGAATAACGGATATCTCTTGTCACGCTCAATTGCAGCAGAAACTGCCAATTTTTATCGTACTTTGGAGATTGCTGTGATGGAGTTTAAGGAAAAAATTGTCTTGGAAACAAACGCATCTAAAAGATTAAAAAAATTGTTTCCGAAGGACCGATCAACTGCCTTAATCAAGAAAATAATTGACGAAGGCCAAACTATCACTGACCCACAAAGAATTTTGAAACCTTTTCATAGGCGCTTCTAAAAGCTTTTTTGGGAGTGAAAGAGCAAATTTTTCTCGTTCTAAGTTAGGAAGACATTCAATTTTCACAAAAAAAATGTTATATCAAATTACATAACAAAGTATTTTCAGGATGGAAAAGCTTCTGGTCCAGATGGCATTGGCGGGAAGATTTTTACCCAATGTGTAGATGAGGTTGTTCCCTATTTAGTTGAACTGGGGAAGTCTCTGGAAATTCGGGGAAAGCTTCCACAATCCATAACAAGAGGCCGATAGTTATGATCCAAAAAAGGGGGTGGCTACCGATATCAAAAATTGGAGACCAATCACGGTGCTTAATGAAAGCTATCACATTCTTTCAGGTGTTCTTGCCAGCAGAATAGAACCCATTTTGCACTCCAAACTTGGCAAAGAACAAAAAGGCTTCCTTAAGGTCAGGAAAATTTCCGACATTTCAAGAAATATACAGTCTGCTACGGAAATTATACATAAAAAAGAAACTTTTGGTGCAATTATAGCTGTAGACTTTAGCAAAGCATTTGATTCTGTCGTACACAGTCATATTTTGAAAGTAATTGAAAGACTTCTTCCAAAAGAATACTTTAATCCTATTAGAGCGCTTTTATTCAATGGAACATCAACTATTTCAATAGGGGAGGGAGAAAGCGACCCAATTACCTTAAGAAAGAGCTGCCGTCAAGGTTGTCCTTCAGCCCCCTATTATTCGTCACTGCAATAAAAGATCTTGGAGATTCCATTATAAATCAATTCAAGGAGTTTTTTTTTGGGGGGGGGGATTTTGGGACCTCGAGACATATAATTGATATGTATGCTGACGACGTCACATTGATGTTAGAAGCTAGCTGTGAGGCTCAATTAACTAGACGAATTGAAATAATTATGATCTATTCCAAGAAGTATAAAATGAGGTACGGGTGGAAAATCAACTATAAAAAGACGGTTGTTTTTCCTATTGGTAAATGGAGCCCAAGTAAGGCTATTCAAATTTCCAACTGTTCAGTTAAAGACTCAGTGGAGATATTGGGAATTGAATAGTATTCAAAAGGTGCCTCTTATTCAAACTGGGAATTCCTAAAAAATTATGTGTATTCTTCCATTTACCAATGGAGAAGTTTCAATCTTCGAAAGAGGATTGACCTATATAATTTCTTAATTATTCATAATATCCTATATAAGGCAACAGCTATTCCCTGGCTCGCTCAGAGAGCAATTGAAGAGGAAGACTCCTGGCTTAATATGTTTTTTTCATAGGATCTATTTACCCTCAATCAAGCGACCATTGGAGGATTATCTCTGCTCTCGAGGATACTACCTAAAGTCTATCAAAAAGTTATAATTGACCTTTCAATACATCTAGAGACTGAGTGGCATTTTCATCCACTTCCACCATTGATGTGGTGTGACAAAATTCTACAAAGAAGTATTATTTTAAAAACCTCATGGAACCAAAACAGTTGGAATGGTTAGCCTTATCGAGGGGCATTATCTCCTTTCACGATTTGAGCAACGACTCGATGTTCTACTGTGGGAATTTTTTTTATCCACTATAGAGAGCTGCAGAAAATTAAATGATGCCATGCCATTTCAGAATGTCTTTTGCAATAAATTATAAGGAGGAAGCTGACAAAATTTGCAACAAGTATTTAAAAATATTTGGCCTGTCCATGTCGTGGAAGAAGAGAATCATGGGTTCAATTTTAAAAGTAAAAGATGGAAAGCGATTCACTTTGCTACTTCAAATATCGTCAGGATGTATATTCTTCAATGCTCCTTGCAAGGACTGTGGAAAATTGTTTACTAGAGTTATTCATGCTTTTGCTGACTGTCCTTCACAACATACACTGAAAAAATTCATATTGCTTAACATAGCAGGAATAAGTGATAAATTCGTGACTCCTATTCTTTAATTCGGGCTCACTTCAAATATGTTGAGTGCTGCTACAAAAACTCGTGGCATAGAGTTGGCACTCTCGAGCTGTAGAAGTAGGATAGCAGAGAAGCTGACAGAAGGCGTTCCTATCCAAAATGAAGAATTTAGAGCTATTTTTATTTCAACTGCTGCAAGATACTCTGTATTTGCCATTAAAAATTCCAAATTCTTCTAATTTAACGTGAAAGTACAAGTGGGATTTGATACGCTACTACCGATATGGTTCGAAAGACAATATGATGTTTCTTCGACGTCTAATACACATCCACAGATGGTTTAAGAAGTTTAGTGCATCCACTGCTTAATTGTTGTCTTTTCGTCTCCATCTTACATTTTTTTTTTAGTTGTATGATTTTGATCATTTTTTTTTTTTTTTTCTACCTGATCATTTTAATAATTCTATTGAAGATTTTTATGAAATGTGATAAACTACTACAGAGTATTTTAATAATTGTTTCACTCACCGTGCTAATTAAGTGTTGTAATGACTTTAGTTTAGGGTTTTAATTGTAAACTAGAATGTTTTTTGTTATATGTAACTTCTCTAAACGAATAAAGTCTTTATGTGAAAAAGCTGATAATAAAACATAATAGTCTATTCTTTTAAACATGTTATGTAAATATCAAATAAATCATTTTGATATGAGAATATGTATTTATTAATACACAGACTTTTTATATATATAAAGTTCACAGCTTTTAATATCAAACATCATAGCATAAAAAATTTGTGATTTGACATTTCAAAAATAAATTTACTTTCCCCTAGTTTGTTCTTAATTAACCCTTGCTTTAACTTTTCCTGCAAACTCTAGAATGAATACTGTTTCAGGCTTATTTCATCAATCCAACACAAAAAGTTCAGCTTTGACCATTTTTAAAATATGTTTATGTGTATCAATGTACCTTTGAACCCTTTTTAAGAGAAAAATGTTTCTTTTTAGATTATAACATCGGACAAATATCATTGTATGACATTTACAATGAATTTTGAATTTAATATTTTATGTTTTTCCGATAAAATAAATAGATATGATATAAAACAAATAGGGTCTGAAACTTTTACAGGAAAAAATAGTTTAATAAACCCATGAATCATTTGTAAATTAAAAAATAATCATAATTTATTAAGAGGTTTTGTAGTAAATGTTCATCCTTGTTCAAATTTTGCATATTTAAAAAAAAAATATTGGGTCAATGCCCCCTTTTGAAGTTTAACCTTTAATTATAAAATTTTGATTATAATTAAGAATAATTATTAAAAGTTTATGAGAAAAACCAAAAAATAAAAAAAACTACATATTCTATAAAATGATTTAGTTGAGTTGAATAAAAAGCCAAAACAAATGGTTAAAAAGAAAACATAAACATAAATCCAAGGTTGTAAAAACCACAACAAAGTGCAACATACTAAAAATTATAATTCATTGAAACAAATAAATTTATCATAATTTTTTTACAACTTTCATAAGAAATATTCTAAGAAAAAATCGTCCCTTAATAAAATAATTATATTGGAAAGTCAAATGCTTTTTAGATTCCTAACAGATGATTTAAATTTGTCATGTTTTTTGTTTTTTTTGTCTTTTGTCTAAGGGGGGACAGAGGTGATTTGATGTGGTAGTTGTGAAAAAAATTTAATTATACAATCTCTGATGAAGAATCAAAATATCCTTTATTGTAAGCTAATTCTTGAAATTCCTGTTTGGCCTCAGTATTCAAATTAATTCCAATATTTAATTTCTCCATGAATATATGTATATATATATTTTAACGACGTTCATGATGATTTAGATAATATCTGTGCAAATACTTCTCTGTTTATAAAATAACTATTATTTTTAACCTTCGGAATTAAAAATTTGACACAACAAGTACCTTCCAACTTTGATATAAATCTGGTGTACGAAGACCTGAGCCAAATGCTTCCTAGTTTTAAAATATTCAGCGTAGTGTTACACAAGGAGCTGAACTAGAAAAGAATCAGGCAAATCTTCTACAGAACCAATAGTTCTACCTGAACCAGTTTTAGAAAATCTAGATTGTTATTCTTATAATGATGAGGCAAACCTACTTCAAAATGAAGAACTTAGAGTTTATGCTAGTTTGAATAAAGCCTAACCCTCTATGGAACCTGAATCATATTTGTTGTACTTTTTATAAATTCTTTCTTTCTTTACTCCAAAAACTTGTTAAAAAAAATTCCCATAGCATTCCTATACTTGTCTAAATGTAATCAAATATTTGTTGTATTTTGGGCCAGTAAATTTGACTAGTCCCATTGGCCAATGACTTATTTTAACGAATGTCAAGCCCTGATTGTAAGTAATTTTCTTCGTTGATCTTATTGAGAGAGTATAATTGAGAATCGACATTGAAGTAATTCATGTCTATAACTTAGATACATAGTAATATTGCTGTATTTTTCCATTCTCATCGCCTCACAGCTGTTTGCAGCTGATCTAATGTAATGGGATTACAGATACTCTTCTTCAAACATTTTTCAAAACGTCAGGGTTATCATATAATTTTTGGTTTCTATTTTTTTAACATACCTATGACAGGTTATATGATTTAAAGCTCATATCTTGAGTTTAAAAAAATACTGTATAAATTGCCCCTTAAATTATAATTTAAATTTTAACTGGTACTCTACATACTAAAAATTTAAATACTAGCGATGTATTATTGAATATTGATGGGAATTCCCATTCTTTTTAGAGAAACAGCTCTTTCGGCTCGGCCCACTAAAAAAATCCAGCTCTTTCGGCTCCAAAACGGCTCTTTATATCTTTTTTTTGTAAATTTAATAGATATATTACAATTAGAGAGGCGTCCGCAGGGGGTGGCTTGGAGGGGCTATAGCCCCCTCCCAATATCCAAATAAAAAAAGCGTTACAAATATGTAACATAAGTTTTTTATTTATTACGTCATTTTGCTTCTTTTTTGTTCCGTAGTTTGTTTATACGATTATTTGCATACACTTATTTCATGAAGATATATTGTTTTTTCTAAATCATTATAAGTTAAATAATGATTTGGACAGGAAAATTAAAAATGAAATAATATTACACCTCATGAATTAGCAGATTATCAACTATAACATAAATTAATTGCTATTGGAGTTTTATCGTATGATCCCATGTAACCACTAATGGACAAGATAAAATTAGTTTAAAAAAAGAGCCTGAAATACGAAATTAATTTTTCCCCAACCAAATATGAACGGACTTTTTTTGTTTGTACAAGTTATCCACATGTTTGAGAATTCGCTGATTTTTGTACAGAATGTAGATACTATTAAAGTATGAAAAGACTTAAAATTTCACATTAATTCGTTCCTTAGCTCGAGTTATATAGGCGTTTAAAGTTATCAAAATTTAATATATTTTCTACAAAAAAAAAAGTGACAAAATTTGACTAAGCTTTCACTGATATTTGTTTTTTTTTAAATTCCCTATTGTTGAAAATTTGAATCTTCCCTAATTTTACACATTTATCTGTCGAGCCTGAAAAGGACCTAAGATCGGGGTACTTATATGACTAACTGCCTTTGCTTGTAATTATAAATATCTAAGAAACAAACTCTGCTATGGACACTGAAACATTGTAAAATTTCCTACTTAATTTAACTATATATTTATTTACTATATTTTGTCGGGCACATATCAGAATTCAAACTGTTTCCCGTGAGATAGTGTTGCTATTCGACATAGGCAAATGATCAAATTTATAGATGAATTGCAATATTTCAAGATAATTTATGTCCTCCTTACATTTGCTGTTTGAAACTATGTATAATTTAAGATTATCTGTATGAGAATGAGATTTTTATGATATTAGTAAAATCTGTCTTCATCTGAATTCGTAGCTTCCTTGTTCCTTCAGCGACCAATTTCATAGTTAATCTTTGACAAATTGTCTATAAAATCAAAATGAGAGAAATATAATCTTCACTTTCTGACTTATACAGGGTTGGTTTTACCCAGTGGTACACTTCTAATTTTTTTCAATTTTTCAAAAGTAAAATTCAAACAAAGGTTTTGTGAGTGCATTTATAAAACAAAATCATCTGAAAATATTGTTCAGCACATTTTTATTCCAAATATGACCCTCACCTATAATAATTACCTCAATACGAGGCCTAAATTCCTTGCACGCCTTGACTATGTAGTCAGACTTGACCTTGGTCTACTCCTTCTTGATGGAAGCTTCTTGAGACTGTAGACTCCTGTGAGGAGTAGAACACACTCTCTCTTCCAGATGCGCCTAGATAGAGTACTCCAAGGGTGTCGAGTCTCGAGAGGAGAGCGGTCACATATTGAGGTCCCAAAAGTACGGAAAGTTTTCTTTTAGGAATATACGTACCTGGGTCTTAGCGTGCGATGACATAAAGCTCCGCCTTGAATTAAAATAAAGTTGTCCCAAAATTTTATCGGGCCTAATATAGCACTTTCTTATCCAGAAGTTCGATGTAAGCATCTGCATTAAGCAGCTCCTTTCTCTCTACAAAAATGAGAGGGCAGACTTTGCCTGTACTGGCTACCGGATGTTTTTATTCTGAAGACATGTCTTAATGAAGCTGAGACATTTTCTGGATGTTCAGTAGTGAATAAGCAGCTCCTCTGCTTATTCACAATGGCATCAATGCTTAAAAAAATTTCAACCAAAAAGAACAAAACTTTGCCAGAAATTTTGTCGGCCTTGAGTAAATTTACAATCATCTTTGCCCTCTCCATCCGTCTCAGCTTGCTTTGTTCAGAGACAAGATGTCTTGTTGACCTCCTCTGTGTTTTTGCATTAACATGATTCCAGATTGAAAATAACAAAATTTGTACCACTAGATAAGATTAACCCTGTAAAAGTTTGAAGAGGGGCCATAAACAAGCTAATGCTTCTTAGTGACGACATTATCTTTCTTTCCAAGACAATAACCAACAATTACATAAATAAGAAACTGAGTGATTTTTGTTATTGTTATTATCTGAAAATATGAGTCTTTCGAGTTATTATAACATAGAAACTGCCTTGTTATGCAAAACCTGTCAATTTATCTATTTTTATCAAGATACTCAGTGTTCTAAGTACTTGAAAATCAATTATACATGAATAAAAGTTGTTACTCTTTTCAAAACCGTGAGCCTTACACGGATGTTGTTTGTAATCCAAAGTATTACTGTTCATAATGGAAATTCTGGTTAGTATTTACTAAAAATCGTTACAACACCACAGGAAACAAAAAACTTTAAGCATTTCTTCCTTGTTCTAATTGATAAAGAAAGAAAAAGAAGAGGGAGTAATCCTACCTATCAATTAATTATAGTAATTACTTATTTTCCCGCATTGTGGTTAGAAATTCAACTCCTTGCAAGAAGAAGAAAAAAATGAAAAAGTATATTAATATTCCACCAACCAGAGTTACAAATAATAATAAAAAGTATTTATATATAATAGCCATATAAAAATTATTACTAGCTTTTAATAATCCCATATTATGCTACTTACCCTTGTGGTATAAATGCTATACAGGACTTGTAGCTATTTCTACATATGTTTTATACATATTCTTATTATATTCAGTAGTTTACAACTTGACAATTTTGTTAGTTATAATTGTTTCAAAAATTAGATTTTTTTTTTGTAATTTTTCATTAATATTTTTCATAAAATGTTGTCGTTATATCAATAACTATTTTAAAAGTCTTGTAAATATGTAAAGAAAATAGAAAATAGTTGAAAAACTTTTTATTTGTGTATCAATTATTCAGAGCCAGCATGACTCAGATATACTAAAATTTAAGACACTGTATACTATTTTTCGAGCATTTTTATACATTATACCAATATAGAGTTTTTTTTGATTAATTGTATTTTAATGCAGTCGATATTTGCAGCTGTATCCTTATTTGCAGACAGTTACAACATTTTTACAAATTTGAGTTGGACATTAAGAAAATTAAACTAAGAAATATTTTTGTGGTTCCCTACCTGTGGGTCTTGACCCCAAATAGGGTCACTTGAGACCTTCTAAAAATTGTTGTACGATACCAAATGTGTTTATTGTATATTCTCGATTTAATATCATAATTCTCTAATTATAATGGTCAATTGAAATAAATAAAAATTTGTAAAATTTCAGATTCCCCATGATAAATGGAGTGACAAACTTTTGGAAAATAAAATAATTGGGGCATTTTTAAAATATTGTTTTACTTTTTCAGTTGAAACAGAAATTGAAAAGCCACAATGTGCCATTTGCAAAGAAATTAATTAGGTCACCCGAATTGATGAAAATTATCAAAATGAAACGTTATTGTGATACTAAACATCCTAACTTAATTATTACTCTAACTGAAAGAGGCTTGATTTTGGCAGCCAATACACAGAAAATTATGGCTGCCATTGAAGCTATATATTTACTGGCTCTCAGAATCTCAAAAGCCAAGAAACCTCACACTATTACCAAGAAGTTGTTACTCCCAGCAGCCAAAGACACTGTTCCCGTTATACTTGGAGCTGAATAAACTTACAAATTTAATACCAAATCCTTGTCTAATTACAATTACCCTAGTCAGCTTTAGAAATTCAGTGAAGGAGGATGAACTGAACGATTTTTTTTTCGTTGGGGTGACCACATGAAGGTGTCACGGCACCACAAAGGTTGAGAACCGCTGATTTAGACCTTTCTAGATATAATGGTAACTTTCAGAGAGTTAAAAATACAAATTAAGTTATAATAATAAATATATAATGTTCAAAACATAAAGATGTGAAACTTGGATGACTTGCAGTGAGTGCAAAACTATGCCTGAGATTATGTTATAAAAAATATGGTAACTTTGAGATACAACATATCTGCTGACAAAAGTCACTATCAACTATGGGCCTCTTCACTCGCCATTACTAACAATGTTCTAAATATGGAGGAATAATTGATAGAAGATTTCATATTTTGTTTTTATGAACGTATATATATATATTTTTTTAATTTATGATCACCACATTTCAGCCAATATTCACATTTCTAATCACTAATAGTTTGTATAAATTCCCTTTCACATCTTTATTCAAGGCTCAGCTCTGGGTAAAAAGCATACTTTCTTTGAAGCGTAAATATAAATTGTTATAACTGTTCCCTTTGTACTGAGCATTACAGTATCTAAAATTTATCCTCATTGAGTCATTTCTGAATTTTGATAAAACTATATGAACTGAAAAAGGATCAATAATTTATTAACCATAGACTATTGCAAAAATAATAAAAAACAGACTGAATTTGTACAAAAATTACTTTTACCACTAATATAGGGGCTGAAAAGTAGAAGGCTTAACAAAGAAAACAATTTTTTTCCTCAAAATTGGTTTTTTAAAGTTATTATTTTATTTATCTTTTATTCTCTTTAAAAAGCTTTAAAGCCTATTCTTATTTTCACCAAATTTTTGTAATAAAGATGATGTGTAAAATTAAAACAACCAATTTTTTTCTGTTTAGCTCAATTATATTATTTAAACGGATAACAGATAATTAAAATATTCAAATATATATAAAAAGAAAAAAATATTATAAAAAACGTTAGAGTACTCCTCTTTTGTGCTTTTTAAAACAATTAAAAAGTATTTAATCTTTTGAATATATATGATTCTTACTTATTATGTCATATGAGATAATAAAATAAAATTAATGATTTTTATATGAAATTCTTTATATACAGAAGGAAATACTTAATACTTAATAACTATTATACCTGTTATAACATACTTTGAAATATACCTTTATTGGCTTGTTCCTATGTGCATTAAAATTTTTATTTTATAATAAAGTAGTTTTAAAAATAATCTGTTCTATATTAACTACTCGATTGTAATAGCCGTTGAGGTTCTATTTACGTATCTAAGTTTTTCATATCAAATTAGATTTATAGTATTTTAAATTAAAATTTATTAAATATGTAATAGTTTTTAAAAGTTTTAACCTGTAGTAAAGTTACAAAAATCAAATACCTACCTTAATATTTTTTTCTATAAAATTAAATATTCAGTTACAATTTACGTGATCAATATTAAACTAGACTTATTTTAGCCATTTTGGATACAACTTACTTTGGAGAAACAATCATAAAAGTTTACTAGCAAGAAAGTGGGATGTTGAAAACCCTCAGGTAAGTACTTACGTTAGGATTTGAAAAGAAACTAACGGATGGTTAAGAATTTTGGTTGCACAATAACAAAACTTCCGCTTTTTTCTGTTTAAGAGAAAAATGGGCTTATAAATGACCTGAAAGAGAAGCCATGTTAAAAACATAGCTTTTGATTTAGATGTTTTATAAAATGTACATTTTTTTTGCCAAAAAAAAAAAACAGCAGCAACTAAATATATAGCTTATATATTTAGGTAAGCTGTCGTAGAGAAATAAGAGTTTTTATTATATTTATAAGATTATATTATTTATTTATTCAAAATGGTCGACTTTGATAATGATGATGTCATGAGAAAAAATTTTATTGGGAAGGAGGAATAATTTTCTGATTTTACATTAAGACTATAAAAGTTAAGTTATCTATCAATCTTTATTTTTTATAAATGAACAAAATATTCTAAAGTTATAAATTATGTAAAATACGACAACTAATGTATCTAATATTTTGGAGGTTACAACCATTTGGTAGCTTTTTAGTAGGATTGTATCATTTCTTATTATGGGAATTAAAGATATAGTGTCTTCTTTTGTGCTTGAGAAACGTTTCAAATTATTAAAGCCCTCTAGAATGCATCATTTTTCACTAATATGATGGTGAAGTAGTTTATTTTAACAAATGAAGAAGTAAAAGCTTAATTGAAATATTTATTATACTGATAAAAATTGGAAAGCTGAGATCGATTAATGTTGACAACGTAAATCAAAGTCAATTTCTATAGGACAACTTTTATTATCGATTTGCATGCGTCCTCGTGATTTATAGTAAATGATGGTACCCAAAAAGTTTCGGCTCAATACATCGCTACTTTTTAACTTATTTTTCTCCATTTTTGATACAGATTTATCACCAAGAACATCTATCAATTATTTTGACATTAGGATTAACGGTAACAAAAACTGTTTTTGATGAGTTGTACTTGATAAAAATTTCTAGGGGCATGCAGATCACTAACACTCACTCTCAATTCTCTATATATACATATGGAAATATATTTGAAGAATTAATCCTCTAATACATTGCGTGCATTCCTATAGTGACGAATCGTGGATTTTAAGAGGATTAAATCTAAATATTTTTGTGAACCCTTTGTTCTACATTTTTTAAATAATATATAAAATCTGGGATATATTTACTCGTATCATATACATAGCTATCAAAACCCTACAACTTATAAACATATAAGAAACATGAAATTCATTTTAGACAAATAGAAAACTTGCTGGGATGTGAAGAATGCCATTAAGAATAAAAATTTAAATGGATTTATCTTTTTATTTGGATTTAAATATATCCGTTCAGAGAGATTATTCTGAAAATCCTTCATTCTTCTGATTCCTTTTTTATGGATAAAATTAATTGCAACCAGACTTTTAAATACTCAGTGTCAATTTACGTGATCAATTTTAAACTAGGCCTATTTGCCCCATTTTGGATTTGGAGCTCGACCATGGAGTCTGGCTAATATTTACTTCACTTACCATGGTGTTTGGTTATCATTTTTATAATTGGGTTATGGAGGACTTTTAGTTCTTATTTGAAACTATTCTTTGACCAGATTGGACCAACATTTTTCCAACATCAAGTTTATGTATTTTTTATGGTTATACAAGAACATATAATCAATGATAAACAAAAATATGAGTCTGATTTTGGTTTGTTTATTGCTCAGTGTTCTGTTTAGCTTTTCTATCCCTTTTCTTTATCTCCTCATGAAGGCCAACAGATAAAACTTGGCTTGTCTAAATTCCCCCATTTTTCAGTAATTATGGTCAATTAAGCATTCATAAAAGAATGTCTGACTATGCAGATTCTATTCTGAATGTATGGTTACATAAATGAAATGGTACAGGTAGAAGAAATATGGTATTAATAAAGATGGTCGGCCCAAAACCCTATTATTATGATGCTATATATTCATTCTTAGACTTTGAACAAATTTATTGAAAGAACGATTTCTAGTCACGTTTGCCATTGAAGGGATGACTTAGGAAGAAATATTTTTTTATAAGTAACTATTAGTAGTTGATATCCGACTGGAAACCAAATCAATGATTAACGTTTCCTTAATGACTCTTCCTCCTCCTATTATTGTCTCATACAATTTATGTACTTCAACACGACCTGAAGATGTCTCTTAAACCATCAGCAGCGTTATAAGCTTTGTGTGAACGAGTTCATCACCTGAGGTGCTCCAGGACGGTGCAGTTTAGATATTCCACACTTCTGAGTTGTTCCACTCACTTCTTATGGAATGCACCAAAAGTTTCGGAAGCGTTATGTGTACAAGTAGTTTTATATTATCCTACTTATAATAACTTTCATGGGGAACGTTTGCATCTCCATCCGGTCTGTCAACAACACAACAAGTCCATTACAGCCCCACTAAGAAGAACGAATACTTCTGCAGGAACAGTATGGCTGACTTCTGGTCTTCTTACACAAGGCCCTCCTCTAGCCCTCACCTCACCCCCCCCAGGTTATTGCAGTTTGGAGCGCCATAGAAAATAATATCGGCCATACTTCCCGTGGAATTATAGCTGCACTAATAACAGTATGGTAAAACATGGAAACGGTATTTTTTGTCAAGAGCTGCCAATCTGTTTGCCGTCGTGTGGAACCTATAATTACTTGTGAAGGAGCATATATTGAATAATAACCATAGTTACAAATTTCCATAAAAATAACGTGTTTGTAATCTTTCTGCAAGTTCTGGGTCCCAATTTGTATACAAACAATAGATATACATTCATTAGCTTTTCTCAATATAAATAATGCTATAAATTTCTTCAACCTACCTTTCTTTCAAAAAAGAAGAAAAAGTTTTACCATCTAATTCTAAGTTCTTACTCCAAGCTGTTATTATAAAAAAAGTTTTCTCAAAACACTTTCGATAAAATACGTACATATCTATTTATATAAACCAAACATTATTCATGAAAAAAACTTTGAAACAGATCAGTGAATCATTGTCATCTACACTTTGGTTTTTTGGCTATGTACTAAATTTAATATCAAATGTATATGAAGAAATAAATTTTTATTGTTATGTGTTATAGCCAAACAAAGTTATCTTTTGTACAACTTTTCTGTTTTATTTTTTGATTAAAAACAGTTATCGAAAAGAAATAAAAATCTTTTTCTTTTCTTTTTTGACATGATAAAAAAAACTTTACTAAGAGAATGATGATAAACATTGTTTATTTATCTGGAAGCTATATGTAGAAATTTATTATTTTTCTTTAATATTTTATTTTATATATACAATATTCTTATTTGGTAATATAATTATTTCTTCAGTCTCTCAGATATTATTGTGAAGTGTTTGGTTTTTGTTTGTTGCAAAGCGTGTTGTTTTAAGAATATGCACATAAAATTATCTAAAAAGATTTGCAAGATATGTATGTATAAAAATATAACCATTACAAAATATGCCGTATAATTGCTTTTATATATGTAACAGGGCTGGTTTTAGTTGGGAATATTGTGAATCAGGCCTGAGACTAAAATTTAGAAAAAGAAGACATTCCCAAGAATCAAAAATTTTCATTATGAAAACAACAGAATCAAAATTTAATTAAAAAAAAAGAAAAATGGTTTTCTTTTAGCTCTTATAATATCACTGGATCTATCATTTTTTTTTTTTTTTTTGTCTTGCTTTTCCATCATTTTATCATTCGCTTAAAAGTCTAAATATTAAATAAAATATATATTTCTGTAGTCTAACATTATATTTTACATATGTTATGCGTCATATTTAAGTTTACACTAAAGATTGTTTTTCAAACTTTATTAAAAACTAGTTTGTGAAGACAGTGAGAAAAAATAATCCCTTTCCATTCAACTATATCTTATATTGACGTTTTTTATTCAATATGACCTGTCTCAACCTCAATGACAGCTTCAACCTCTTGCTAAAGGCCGCATAAATCATAAAGATGTATTTTTCTCACAAGTCAGTCCATGCCACCTTGATTGAGGAATCCAAAGATATCAAAGCCCTGATAGGCTTGTTCCAGGCAGTCCCTTCGAGTTTTGCCGAGATATAGTAATCTAAAGGGTTAACATTGGGGAAGCTGGGAAGCCACATGTTCTTGGAAACAAAAGCCTCAAGGGTAACCAATTATTATTATTATTATTTTTTTTTTTGTCTTTTGGTTTGTGAGACAGGGAGCTCCATTTTGTTGTTACAGTATTGAAACCCCCTTGTATTCCTTCTTGAACAAAGGAACTACGTATTTCCAAAGTAGCGGGATATAGACTTCAGAGTTAACTTTCTTTTTGTTCTGAATGAAGATGGATATACATTTCTTGCCATCAGACCATACCCAAAACCAAAAGTGAGGCTGCATGCTTTTTTTAAATGTGGATTTCACATCTGCAGGTACTTCATTCACGTTGAGGTCAAAAATGTAACGCTCTGTTCGGCTATTGTACACCCTGTTGATCCTGAAAAACTTATCGACCAAGAATATGAAGACTGGTGGCTTGAGTTTGAAGACATACAAACGAAGGTTGCGTCTGGACAACCTCTTTTTCTTCGTGGCCATCTTAATGATAAGTTTCTTCCTCCTTGTAAGTATGATACAAAAAACTTTAAATTCATAGTTTTTCCTTTGTAAATCTATTTTATGTACTAGATAATCTTAAAAATAACATTTTGATAACAAAAAATTTTTTTACCTTCAATATTAAGGAATTTATGACAAATTTATCATTGAACATTTACACCTTCTTTTCGTACTGTTTATGTAATAACCTACATCAAAAGCTGTGCTATAATAAAATATGATATTTCAATAAAACAACACACTTTCTTAACCATAAATAGAATTGAAAGAAATTGACAGGAATTACTGAATACAGTATTGTACAAAAGATGATACTTTGAAATATATACAATTGAATTGGATAATATGAAATTAGAGTATATGAAAATCTTACCAACCTCTTTTAGCAATTAATGATAGTTATTGAAAAAAAAAAGGAGAGCTTAAAAATATAGACAAAGTACTTTCATATTGCACTATAATAAATATTGAAGGTGTTAAAGTCAGATTAAAATTGATGTACGTCGCATTAACCGATTTGTTGACAACTATACAAAATAAAAGATAAATAAATGTCATATTCCATTATAATTTTTTTTATTCCATATAACTTATTTGTGATATTTAAAAACTATTTTGAGATGACTTATATTTTAGCAAATGGTGCAATTAAACAAAGCAACGAATTGATTTTTTTTAAACTGGGTGAAAGATAAAAATTTAATCTACATACAATATAAATGACGTGAAACTGGTTTTCCCCATTTCAGTAATGAAAATATAGCATTTCTATGGGGATCCCAAAAACAATTTTAGATATCCACACACGTTTCCTGCAAGTTACTTTTTCCTCTATAAATCGGTATTTTGTGACATACCTTCTCCTTTCTCTTGTTTTTCCTTTCCAAGTCATTTGTAATGGTCCTTCGGAGCGTAACCTTGCTCACATTTATCTCCTTGGCCATATTCCAAATCGTTCCAACCTCGCCCAGATTTTCCACCTACCCTTTCTTTGGATTTCAAATTGCTATTTAATAGCATAGACAACCAAAGAACTGATTTTGAGGTCATAAGCAATCTCGGTTGGATCTTCTGCGAGCGAGCATTTCCAGAGCAAGAAGTCTTTTGGCTTTCATTTGAAGCTATAGGCAATATTTATTAATAAAAAAGAAAGGATTACATAAAAACTATTTTTTATGAACAAATACAAAAAGGAATTTTATTAATCTGAATTGATTACTATTTCTATGACGTATAAAATGAATTACATTCGAATATAATACTTCTTAGATCAACAGTTTAATGAACCATTAATAAAATATCTGCAATTACAACAGGGGAAATTATATTCAACTTAATAAAAATTAGACCAATCAACTATTTCCCATAAGTCGACATAGATACACTTTCCTCGAACTTCTGTTCGTTGTAGGAGAATAAATATTTTAATCTACTACTAAACCTTAGTATGCCAAACCACCCATAGAAATATCTTTGTCGTTTTTATGTTTTACTTTATATAAGGGTATTCCATATATCTGTAATCGACTTTATTATGACTTTTTTTTTGCTAAAAACAACATCTTTTTTGCGATGAATCCTTAAAAATATGATATTTTAATGGTTAAAATAGCCACCTTACATTAATTTTCACTTCTACCCTAGTATACGTTATATGGTAAAGACGACCGGTAGATACCATGAGTATATTGTTTTTTTCATATTAATTCCTGTGTTTCAATTGTGTGTCAGCTCTAAATGAATAAAAATCACCATATAATATATTTTTAACATTTAACAAGTGTTTCTCAACTGTGGGACATTGAAAAACACAAGGAGGGTTTTCAGAAAGTCAAAAAATTATAATACATAAACAAAAATTATTTCATAAAAGATACCAAAATAAATATTCTTAAAAACCGAAAAACATTCAATTTATTAAAATAATCCAAAACTCAATTTTTCATTAGTTAAGGGATCTATGTTATAATTCTGCCTGAGAGAGTTCAGCTCAACAAGTTAGATAAACAGTATACAAAGCAATAGTTGTTTATAACAAAAAATGTGTTTAACAAAGTGAAAACTGTGACTCTTTATGATTTAGTATTTGTTTTTTATACTAGTAACTACTTTTTAACAGTTTGGGTAAGATGTAACTATATATATATAGGTGATACCAGGGACAACTGATAAAACTACAGCCATAAAATTTAAAATCATTAATTTCTGTCAGTATTTCTTTCAAATATTGGATAAAAACTTGTTTTAAATGTAGTTTCTTGTATTATCACAATTTTTAAAAATACTGCGGTCAATTTTTGATTTTTTTTCCTGGAACTGCTATCATTTGAATCATTGAATCTTTTGTTATCCCATAATATTATTTTGTTAAAATTCAAAACTAACTTAGTATTGATATATTTAAAATATTGTAACTTTCAGCACAAAGGGGATATTTGCAACGAGTCTTGCAATTTTCATAACATTGTTTATTATTTTATATAATTACACAATACATTAAGCCTGTTTTTCCAGAAAAACAGAGCCTTAAAGAGGTCTTTGAGAATGCATTCCTTTGATCTATAACATAACGCTTATTATATCTTAATCTAATATATTACTTATTTATTTAATAATTCAACATCATAAAAAGTATAGTTATTTATTTATTAAAAATATTATTTGTTCTTATTTTTTAAATTTCTGAGTCAATATTATTTAATTGTTATAACCTTCCCGGTCTACAAAGACGGGTTGCACTAAAAATATTTTTGTATATGTATTTTATCTTAATGGGTGTCTGCCAGTTGAATTTAAAAATGTAAAAGATTATTTTTTTCAAATAATTGACAATATCTCTTATGAAAATAGTATAGTGATGGAAATTCAATTGGATGTATCCACATATTAATATTTGACTGATATTAAAGGAATTACAAATTTCAATTTATCAATAAATAATAACTTTTAAGGCTTCATCTTTTCTTTATGTATATAATTATAGTTTATATAAAATTCATAAATTACAATTTGAAAAACTCTAAATAACTGATGACGTTTTAGTCAAAAAAGCCAGTAAAACACTTTTAAAGAAAGTAATTAAATGAGTTATCAGCTTGCATGGAACTTTAGAGGGCTACAATACAAATTTATAGCAGGTCTCTGGAGTGCAAATAATATTTTAAAATTAAGAATCACAGAGTTGAACACCAAATCCAGGAATACATTTTATTTTTTTGACTTCTCTGAACTGATGCTAGAAAGATGCGATTTAGCTTTTATATACGAGTACTACTATCTTCCTATTGAGGTCAGAAACTTTTCAGACCATCCTTGTATACAATATCTACTTGGTAATAAATTATTACATTTTTCCGTTGGAACGTTTATAGTTTAGACATTTTCTAGATCAGCTATTCTCAAACTTTTTATAGTCTGTACCCCTTAATAAAATATCAGGATCTCACTTTTTTACTATTATGCCCAAATTTAATAGAGGTGTATAAAATGTCAAGACTGCTATGAACTCTCACTCGTGTCTAGGAATTTGATAACTTTTTTATGTGTATTTAAAGTTTACATTGAAATCCTGAAAAACAAAGTTTTAAGACTATGGAATTACTGGGAGACGTTCATTGACACCAGAATTTGTCAGGAAGTCATCTCGCTTCAAAACTTTGAGATGCTATTTTTATTTTCTCTCTCGTCCATTTTTATTTGTTTCTTAATGTCACCTCAATCTTTTTTTTTCCTCATCCATGAGACAAATATTACTTAATAATCTGCTAAACTTTTAGCTCATTTACTGTACCCGTGTATATGTTATTTAACGACAAAGGATAAGAACACAAAGAAAACCAACAAAAATGGTTTTCAATCATTACATGGAGCGGGGATCAAATTGTCGGCAAAAATATTTTTCTACAAAAACAACACAAAATATACATTTTTTAACTTTTTTATTGAAAATTAAAACTATGACGAGCATATATGTATAGAGTAACCATTCATTCGATATAATCACCGTTGGCATCGATAACAGCCTCAATACGGCCTCTGAACTGGCCGCAGGTTCTTCTGACCATCTCATTGTCCATGTTGCCGAATACCTCCTTGATGGAGTCCATCAGGCTGGCCTTGGTGCTATGGGGATGTCTGTTAATATGTCTCTCGACATAGCCCCAGACGAAATAGTCCAAAGGATTCAGGTCGGGAGAGTTAGGAGGCCACAAATCCTTGGTTACGACGTCATAACAGTTCTCGGTTAACCATTGCATGGAGATTTTGGACACATGGCAGGGTGCTGAGACACCCAGGGCCTGTCTCCGGCCTTCATGGACCTGGTAGGGTCATCCTCAACCATCGTTTTCACCTTGTCGACAAAGTCGGTGTCCCTGACCTTCCTGTCGGCGCCCACCTCCTTGGGTGCCCTCTTTATGGTGGCATCAACATCCCAGGTGCCCTCTAGCTTCTTACCGATACGCTGAACAGTCCGTAAATTCCCTCCTAAGATTGAAACAATCGTTGAATTGGAGATTTCACCTCCATTATTAACCAATACCATGACTACGGCGGACCTCAAAAGCTCCTCGTTCCACTTATAGCTTTTTATCTCCTCATATGCTAACTGAACTACATATCGTCAGCTGACAACAATAGCTTTCCTATTTGATAACCAGTTTTTTATTTGATGATGTCGTCTTCAAGTTATCAAGGTTTAAAGTAGGCGACAATCTGATCCCCGCTCCCTGTATATTAAAATACCATTTCTTAATGTAATCTTTTAAGGAACAAATGGATATAAAAATTGTGAGTGTTTCCGCAAAAAGGGACAAAATTGAGTATCGAGCTTTCATTAAATATTTGCTGTCCAAGATGGATGAAACATTGATAAGTAGCTTTCAATAGATGTTAGATATATCTGCCGAGCTGTTTTACCCATTTTGGTCAACAATTATTTGGAGACAGCTCGATAATCAAATCTATCAATTTTTACAAAGACACTCACATAAGTTTACTCACAACTACACGTCCAAAATGGCTGAAACTTTGGAGAATAACTGTAAAGAGATCTCAGAAAGATGTGGCTAGCTTATATTTATGAGCACTACCATCTTCACGATGAGGTCGGAAACTTTTCAGGCCACACTCATAGGTTAATGGAAAATGTGATTTTTCACATTCGAAGTTCAAAAAGTCTAAATCTCATTATATTTGTTGAATGTTGAATATTTTGGTCCATCCTTTAATAAATATAATATTTGCACATATTTACTAAGCAATTTAAATAATTGGATTATTTCAAGAGCTCCACGATTTTTATTAAAAAAAAAGTTTTAACTGATATCTTGTGGGTATATGTACATAAAATACAATGTGTATTATGTATCATTTGATTCCATCAATTTTTTTGTGTTTTAAAAGAAAACCTTTGTAGTAAAAAAATTGCAAGTGATGAAATTAGCATGTTATTACTTAAGAAAACTATAAAAGGCAAGAATTTAGAGTTGTGATATTATCAATTAATGTGCTTTCTAACTATTGATAGAGATGTTTGCTAATTTTCCATTAACAAAAATATGTTCGTTATTTTTGATATAACTTATTTTTGTTCTAATGTTATTACATTTGCACTGTACAGAATACTCGATCCTCCTTCTATAATTAGGTATTATTTTATAAAATATGTATTATTATTTCAAAAGTAATAATTTGTTTTTACAAATGATTCGTATGGCCTGTCAAAACAAAAGCAAACAAAAAAGATTATTCTCAAAAATGAGTGTGGATTACATTTGTATTCTTTGACGAATTATCGTTAATTTTTATCAAGAAACTATTCTTATCATCTCTTTGGAGGCACTACAAATTTTAATTAAAGAAAGCAAAACTGACTGTCGCAATAAAAAAAATTAGGAATTTACTGATTTAATTTAAAAGGCCATATTGGAGCCAATATACGTAATACTATAATTTACTCAAAATAACTATGAAATATTGGCCTGAAAGTATATACGAGATATAAAAAAAAATTAGTGTCTCAATTTTTTTTGTTGTAGATTGTCTATATAATGACGCCTCACACAAAAAAAAATGTCATTCATTGATGTTGCTAAAAATTTACATTAGAAATAATAAAACTTTATTCTAAAAACTTTATTAATCATCTTATAAAACTCAGACATCATAATAATATAAAAGAATCAAAATTTAAAACAAACCAATAAATTTTGTGACATCTTTAACAAATTTAATCATCTTGTCTGATATTATGCATTGTTGTTAATCAATGAGTAATTTCCTAAATGAATAATCCATCATATTGAAAGATAATTGATTTATATCAAAGAAATAAGTAGCACTTCTTTCACTCAAATCGCTATTGTGTTTGTATGTTATTTAATTTATATGAGGTACAATAATTGTAAAAACTACATTCGACCTAAATCCTACTGTGTTGTGTTTATATAATGAGTATTAATTAATATACACATATTTTTCGGCAACATAAATCTTATTAATTTATTCTATATGACATATATATAATATGTGATGAACCTATTGATCACACTATGATTTTTTTAATTGAATTAAAATATGCAATCGCATATATTCATGAATTAACTATCATTTTTTGGCAATAAGTAAATAAATTCGAAAAACTGTCCTTTGGCAAGACTGCTTTTGTCCAATTATCTACCCACGATTACATCCTTATTCTACAAAACAATATTTTCATATATTCTTCAAACTTTTTAATATTTTGAAACAAAAAAAATATTTACTAATTTAATTAGATAATCTTTTATTTCATAAGTAGGGTTTCCAGTTTTTTCTTAATCAATTTTTTATTAAGAGTCTTGCAAATAACATTCTTGGTGTAATTTCAAAAATTTACGACTGGACGCTTAAACAAGTTAAAAAATACCAAAAATTTCTCAAAAGTTGAATAAAAATTGAGCAAATTGTACATCTATATTTTAAGTTAATCTCTTTTACAAATTACAGTAAGATTCAAAGTTATGGAATAATTATTTAATACAAAACATTTAAGAGAAATTAATTGAACATACACACTAGCAATTTGCACAATAATTGCAAAAATATATATTAAAATACAGGTTTCAATAAGTGCTTATAATTACTGGCTAAATCGTTAGAATTATTTTTTTAAGATTTTTTCTTCAGTTTCTCTATGAACTAATTGTTTCTTGACTGACATACAGACATAATATTATGCATATTAAATTTTTTAAATGATTAATGGCTTTACTTTCATCGTTAATGATAATAAACTATATATTCTGCGAAATTTTAATTTTTTTATTCTAGATTTATTTTTAATTTACAAGGAATAAAGAAAATTCAGAGGAGATGGGGCTTTTGCAAAGAGGGGGGCTGTCTAAAAAAGAATTATACATATAAAAATAATACATCATACTGGAGGTAGAATACCAGTAATTTTAACCAGTTTCAACATACTTGATTCCAATATACAGAGTACAACCGAGTAATTTTCTGCGTCATTATTTTTTTTTTTTTTTGCACTAATTAAAGCTTTAGGTGACATGTCAAGCAATAATCCGAAACATGTGTTGTTTTTCTTGTGCATTGTTTTGATTTCGTAGAAATCGGGCAAAAAATGAATCAACAGGAATCCAATTCAAAGGGCTTTGGATCTTTTCAAAGTGGATGTTGATGCAAAAAGAATTTCTGACATTGTCGGTGTGACTGTCAGGAAAGGAGTCAAAAGGAAGGAATGCAGTAGGGGAAATAGTTTGAAGCAAAAAAAAAAAACATTTCTCAAGTACCTGGAGGCCAATATAAAGAAAACTCTAACTGCATCAATGTGCCGCTGGGCTGACAAGTTCAACGTGGACGAAATCACCATCGGCAGGACAATTCATGATGATCTCGGCCTTAAGAGCTTTGTCAAGCCTCAAAGGTATCTCTTCACCAACAGGATGAATGCCTTAAGCTTGAGAGATACAAAAAAAGTCCTTAATTACATGAAGAGTCATACGTTGACTTTGAAGATCTTCTTGTATAAGAAGATTTTCACAATTGACCAGGTTTTTGAGGAAGTCCAGGGCACCTTCAGAACAAAAAATCCGGCCCAAACAATGTGCTTGGGAGTCGTGGCCTCTGATGGGAAGAAAATGTATCGTTTTTTCTTCAAACTCAATGAGAAAATCCGGGCTGATGCCTATTATAAGTTCCTGAAGTGGAAAATCTTGCCCTGGCTTAAGTCTAATTAACCTGAGAATAACAATGTGTTGACCCAAGATGGTGACCCCAGCCGTACAGGTTTGAAGACACAAAACTTCTGCAAGGAGCACTTTTCTGGTATAAGACTTCCTGGCCCTCTTTCAGTCCTGATCTCAATTCCCTTGATTTCAGAATGGGGAATGTCTTAGAGAGCAAGTTTGGGAAGACATGAAAAGGAAATGTTAAGAAGCTCAAGGACAGCATCAAATAACAATGGGCCAAATTTCCACTAACTATATTGTGGAAACCTGTGCCAAGTTCCGACTTCGTGTGGAGGTTATGATAGTTGCTGGGGGAGGCTATATTGACTAATTCTTGTCCAGATTGATTGCTAAAAGTTTTTTCATTATACTTTTCTTTTAAAAAGTTATTAAGGTTTTCGTTTTACTTCTTGATTGCGGAAAATTTTTACAGCGACTATTATACTAAAATATTCGTTTATTTAGAGTTGTAAAAAATATAAATTAAGATGAACAAATTTTTGTAGTTGCAACATGACTAGTATCTTTATTTATACAGCACATATCATGTTTGTTACATTTTTGAGGAGATAACTTCTAATTATAATGTGTGTAGGCTCTTGAAACACGGAGAGTAACATTGAGGATTTATAATAAGTGTGTTAGAGCAATTCCAGCGTTATGGATGTTACATTAAGAAATAAATTTGGAAACTAAGCTTAATATTGACAAGGCATTGATTTGCATTGCCCAAAATGAATGTACATATTTTAGCTACACTTATTGGGATAAAGATAGGACTGCAATATGAAATGTTTTGACTCTTTGGATTTTGAGACAAGTGACAAAATACCCAGCGGAATGGATGCTACATTTTGCCCAGAGAATTGCCCTGGAGTTTTTTTTTGGGCCTCAGAGTAAATTTGATAATAGACATCGGAATAATTCTCGCCTAAGTCCTTGCAGATACAGGGAGTGTTTATTTCATTTTTTATATACATAGTTGCATGTAGCTTGTCCGATGAAACGTCATGACAGATAATCTGTTTTACTCTAAAACATTCTAAAAATTTTAAATATTAACAGGTCATTTTTTGTTGTCGTTCTTTTTTTTTTTTGTTTGGTTTTCGGACACTTTGCCAAATTCCGTTTTGCTGAACAGACACTTTGTCAAATGAACACTTTAAAGACACTGCTGAATCACCACTTTGACGACCGTAAACTTTGCCGGAGGACCACTTTGTAAAAATATATTAAATATATACGAAAAAAATTATGTCATTATTTTATTGTGACAGTCAATTTTGACTACTCTAAGTACAATTTACAGGGCATTTAAAAGGTAAATATGAACAATTTGTATATGAAAATTAACAATAATTGGTCGAAAAATACTAATGTAATCCACATTAAATATCAGTTATCATTTTTTTACAATGCAAGGAAGAACTTAACGTACATATAAGAAACATAAGTTTGATTTATATTTATCCCTGCGTTGAGTGTCCAATGGCTTTTTTTATTTATTTATTTGGTTGGTTTTGACTAGTGGCTAAAAAAAGCCCAATATTGTTGACTCAAGATAAAATATAATTAAACATTTTGATAAAGTATAATAAAAATTTTTGATAAAGTATAATAAAACATTTTGATAAAGTATAATACAACAATATGATAAAATCTAATGAAATAATAAGGTAAAATGAAAATATATAATGTGGCATGGAATTAAAGTAGATCTGGATTATTTTTACAAGTATCTTAAACCCGCAAACTGAAGACGTTCTTCTCACTTCTTCGGGGAAGTTGTTCCATATCTGTATAGTTTGATTAAAAAAGCTATGTTGGATGTAATTAGTATTTGCCGATGGTTGAACTAAGTAAAAATTGGAAGACAACCTTGTGTTGTACACCTTACTAAATACTTTGGGCTTGATATTACAATGAGTATGTCCATTAATAACTTTAAACATCATAACCAAATCCTGAAGTTTCCTCCTAGTAAATCTTCTTCATCAGAAATTTATGACTGGTTTTAAAACTACCCAATTGCTCTGTTTGATTTTCTAACAATATTCTAAATGTGAGTGCTAAGTTTCATAACAGAAGATGTCAGGACTCCAAGATCCTTAAAGACATTCACATTCTTCATCTCTCCAAGATTAATAGTACCGCCCCGCAAAATCATAAAAAAGCTCTTTTCAAGATTTACCTCCTCTTTTGAGTGGCAAACAAGCTTTGTGTCGTCAGCATGCATGTATATCTTAGGTCTGAGGTTTTCACACAGGTAATTAAGATAGACAGAGATGAGGGTAGGCCCAAGAATACTGCCCTGAGGTACAGAGGATGGAACACCTATTGAAGCTGATCCAATGCTGTTTATCAGAACTTGCTGCTCTCAATTTCTGAGCCAAGATGAAATCCACTGCAATAGTTCACCTCCAATCCCAATGCAATATAGTTTGTGTTCGAGCCCACAATGAAGGCCTTGTCGAACGCCTTGCTGAAGTCAAAGTATAAGTATCTAGTGAGGAGTCCCTGCTTCGAGCGACATCATCTAGAAAGATAACAGGTCTGTAACACCAGACCTTCCACTTCGGAATCCATGTTATCTAGGAGATATCAAATGGTGTTTGTCAAAAAAATGTCTCACTTCAGAATTGATTAGCTTCTCCATTAGTCGAGAGATCTGGCTTGCGATAAAAATTGGTAGGTAATTATGAACATCCTTATTGCTTCCTTTTTTGTGTACTGGGATAATATTTGCGCATTTCCAGTCAAACTGCACCACTCCCTCTTTTATCGACTTGTTGAATATCATTGTAAGAGGGAAGTAAATGACATTACTAATCTTCTTGCAGAAGAAAGCACAAATACCATCAGGACCCAACAAGAAAGAACTATTGAGGGAGGAAATGGCTTTTAGGACAACTGATTCTGCAAAGAAAATCTTGGATAGGCGAGGACGGTTATTTGGGAGTGGTTGATCAACGTAGAGAGTCTCAGAATCTGTTGAGTAAACTGAGTGAAGGAAGTCGTTAAACAGATTTGCAATGCTATGGTCATCTGTCATTCGAGTACTGTCATCCAATTCAAATTCGTTAACAGTCATATTGAGCACCCCTATGATTTGTGTTTCATATAAGAGAAAACAGGGTTGAGATTATTTTTATCAAAGTTAACTAGCAATTTATCTTCAAATTTACGTCTACTCGTAGACACCAGAAGTTTAACATCATTTTGGAGACTTTTATACTTTTCTAAGTTTTGAGCACACGGGAATTTTTTGTGATGACACCAGGCTTTTCTTTTCTTCCTTGATAATAAGATGATGCTCCGATGAGTCAATGGATAGCCCTTATTATTATGAGATTTTTTGTTGGGAACGTACTTATCAATAAGGGAGTGAAGTATATCACGAAATCTAGACCACATATCCTCGACAACTGGTACCATGTTCGTGGAGATATTCGGGGTGGAGAAGAGTGAACCCCAGTCATTGGGTAACAAGCTTGCTTGGATTGCTATGTAATTGGCGTTTTTAAATCTACAGTGTAGGCGGGTGACTCGTGTGGCTTTTTCAACTTGACGTAATCAGCGTCAATAAAAATGGAGTAGTGATTGAGAGGGACACCTCCTTCATGGCCTCGGTTACATGATAAATTAGAGAAGACAAGAGTCAAGGATAGCCTGGATAAGTAGATATTCTGAGTTGGAATAAGGTGTCAGATTATTCCAGTCAACTGCTGGAATATTGAAGTCCCTGCACATTATGGTTACGTTATTCATTTCCTTTATGAATGAAGAGAGCGCAAGGTCACTTTTGTTTTTGGAGTCGGGGAATCTGTATAAACACATGCATTGCAAATTTTGAACTTGAATCGTACACATTTCAAAAAATTCAGTGTTCCTGGAGATTAAAATCTCTTTTATAATTACGGGAGTAGATAGTAACCCCACTCCCTCTGGATTTGGTTGATAAGTTGCGATCCGCTCGAGAAATTAGAAAATAGTTGTTCAGAATGATTTCGGAGTTTATATGATCAATTAGTCAACTTGGGTAATACAGATCAATGAAGACTGATGGTCGTCAATAATCATTTGAAGTGAATGTATTTTATGGAATAAGTTCCTGATTTTTATATAAAATATCTATAGTTTTTCTTTTTGTCGATTCTTTGGCTGCCCAGACCTCCTAACAAGCTAAAAGAGGTCTGGGTTTGCTGCGTTTTTTTCTTTAAAATCTTCATAGACCTTCTTGTCAGTGGGCCAAACTGTTTACTTCTTATACGAAAAGTGTATTTGATTTTTCATTTTTCCATTCTGAATATATATGTAAGACTTATACCTATTACGTTACAAATCTAATTTCATGAAAATCGCTAGTTAGATATTCCTATGCATAAACAAAGCTTTTAAAAAAATAACAGTTTTGAGATTCAAAAAGGAAAATTGGGAGATTCTATCGTTTTTTTAAATTAATTGTTTGAATGATTTTCATGCTGTTGACATCTAAAAAATGTATGTATAATAAAATAATAGTATAAATCATTAAATTATGTTTAAAAATTTGTAATAAAATTGGCAGCTGATGTTAACAAGGTTTTTAAGTAATACCATAAATCTCACTTCTTCTTACCCTCTCTGAAATATCTGTCCCTTCCAAGTGGGGGCCCAAAACTTGTATTAGCAATTAATTACAATTTTACCTTCGTTATTTTTGATTATGAGGTTTCATTGGGGAAATAAACGACAGTCACAAACAAACAATAAAGAAGTTTTGTTTTTATTCTATGTCTCTATGTGTGAAAATATCGGAACAACAACAAAAAAGGTCAAGCGTGTCTATTCTCCGCTGGTGTCAGTGACAAAAAGGCTGCAAAGGCATTTACCATCTCTATCCGGACTGCTTGTAACGTCAATAAATTCAATACAGCTCCACACACCTAGAAAGGACCAAACCTTTCGCAGCAAGAATATGGTGACTTTTTGCATGCCTTCATTCAGCCCTCCTACTTCTATGGGCTCAACCCCATGGACATTGAAGTTAAGAGCGTCTTAAAGTGCAGAATGTTTGCAACACCTCTCACCCAAATTTGGATTCACTCCGAGGAACCATTAAGACATGGTGGTACGCCATTATCACGACCTTCATTCTCAAAATCTGCAAATCTTGCATCCAAAAAGTTGGGCTAAAATTGAATTTGAGTATAATGCACCCTCTCCCTTACTAGAAGAGCTCCACCCATCCTGACGATACAATCATCTTATTAAATATAAAAATAACTTTTCGATTATGAATTTATGGAGAGTCTGTTGAAATCTTTACAAAAATCAACATTGATCAAAAACAAGGTCTGCAACAGTAGTTTGTTCTTTATAAAACCATATATTTGTTTCAAAACTTTGCTCATCCAGTTGCTTAAAATATAGGAAAATATTTTTTTATAAGCAGTGCGCATAGTCAAAGGGTATAATTTTTATAAAATCTTAAATTATTTTAGAAATTAGAATAATGCGTCCAACTGAGGCGAAATCTTTAAATCTACCAACGGATAAAACTTCTTCATAAAATAAGAGTAAAATAGTAGTTAAAAAATGAGCATACTTTTTATCAAGACCAAAGTTAACACCAGATAGCCCGGGTTATCTATTAACTTTAGCATTCGTATATATTATACCCTGGATTAATTTTATGTAAGATGCTGCTCTAAAGAATCAATATCATTCTTGGAAATGAAAAACGATTTTTCAGATGCACATCTTCATTCCTCAAAATAATAATTTACATCCTTTCTGCACTTTGTTAGTGCGATCAAAGTATTTGTAAATATGAGTAATATGTTCTTTGATTTCTTACCATATGTATTTTGGATTATAAGATATTTCACAAGACGGTGTAAACAGTGATATACATATATATATATATTTATATATTCTACATTCTTTATTTGGTTTATATATGATATAGAACATACATATACAAATAAACCGGAGCAATATTTTTGTTCTTTAGTTTATCGTCTTCAATACGTCATTACCGTGAGTGATATAAGACAATTTTATATTTGTTTCTATATAAAAGGTCTGTTTCTCTAAAAAGTTATTTATAGCTATATCTTTTTTCTATCGGGCTTGATTCACGACGGGGTTATCCAGCATTAAAAGCCAATTTTCTTCTTCATAGGTTTTTGATTTTTTAAGAGTATGCTATGTACTTACGTGGATATGTTTTTTGTATGGATCAATGGAGTTATATGCCTTCTGAATAATATAAATAATATCATGATTTGTTTCAGAGTGATTGAAGAATGTGGGGTTGGGTTTCCATAAGCGTTTATTTCTCATTTCTCTTAGTTTTAGATATATTTGGAAGCTAATACTTAAATGATCTGATAACTGTGTGTCAGGAAACTGTAAGAAAAAAAATTGGTTCCTTTAGACAACCCTTAATCAAGAACAAATGAATAGGCGTGGATATTTTCCTAAAACAAATATCAAAATTGGTTTTTAGCTGTTTTTCTCTAATTCCAGAAAAATACGTGTTTCGGAATTTATTCATGTCACTGCAAGTTCTCGGCCATCACTCTCAAGATATATCTTTTGACTGGATGACTTTCTAAAGCTATCAATTGTATTTTACCACTTTGTTTTTGAGCTTTAAGTACAAACGGTCAAAACTGGATCTTTGTATATTGCTAGCAATTTGATGAATAATTAATTTTTTTTCTACTCGAAAACTCTTTTATTTTATGACAAGTACCTACCTACGTATGTACTTGCGTACAGTAAATAAGTTTTATGATTTATTTATGCCTAATGATTAGCAATACGTATGTATCATTCATAGAGACATTGATGTTTACAACGTTCTTTCTTCCCTATTCTGAATATTTAATGGCAGCACATTAAAAACACTGTTTTGCATATTTTATGAACGAATTCTTTTTCTTTTCTTTTATATTGATACAACAACCTATTCACTTGCATATAAAATATTATATACGAGTATGTAAAATAATTCACAAATTATTTTCTTCAAAAATATAAAAGTTATAAAGGTTTAAATATGTTTTTTTTCAAATATGGAAAAATGATCTTTTCCAGAAGCTTGCACAATATTCAAAATTCACTTTTGATGAATCATTATAAAATATCATTTATATATCAAACAAAGAAAAGAAAAGTCATTTAAAAACATCCAAGGTAGTCGTGGGACACTTTTGTCCCCAGGTGCGATTTTTTCTAAAATTGTATGTTGAAAATGCACATCCCGAACCAATTTGCCCTTTCCACGGCCTAAACATCACCCTGTGTATAAATACTGTATACGTATATCAATCTATGTATATTATTCATTAAAAAATACAATTCTTTAAGTGTCAGATATCAAAAATGAGGGAAAATCATTATTTTCCCTTTAAATGTACAATTCATTGATTATCATTTTTTGATGATTTTGCAATACTTTTAGTATTAAAATATATATGTTGATATAAAAATGTCACGTATAGAAGACTTCCTTTCAGGTTTAAGTAAAATTATGAAGGAATCTAATTTTTTTTTTAATGTGTTTGTATTTCAATGCCTTGACTGTCTGAAACTTAAACATTTTCATAGAAGCATCTATAAGGTCTGCAGAAAGTTCTTTATTTTAAAAATATGATACAAGTAATTTATTCCTTAAATATCATAATATTTAACGTATTATGTGTAAGAAGGTAAGAACATGCAATATTTATAATAAATTTAATAAAAAATGTCCTCATTTTGCCTTCACAACAGCTCCAAGTCTGCAACACTTCTATGAATAGTGCATCATTTGAGTCACCAACAGAGTATTTTTGTCTTCTAAATTTTGTTTGTTTGTTGCAGAAGCTCCTTTTTAAACCTTTCTCTTTCTCAGTAAACTTTTTGTTAATATATGGCAGACTATGTGCAATTATAGAGCAGAGCAATGTCACCTATATTTTTACAATAATTTTTTTGAAAATTGACATTCAATTTCTATCATACTCGTTGTATTATGGTTTTCCTCTGCATTATAGATAGTAATAGTTTTAATAAAATTCCACAAACTAAAATCTCGCTTACCTCAGCTATTTATCTAGTAGTGTTGAAGTTTGAAATTTTTGTTGCGTGGCTTCCATTAAAAATAACTTTTCTTACGACTCTGTCAATTCTTATTTTTGTAAATTATGTATGATATTTTTCTCAGTATCATATTTATATGATGTTTCAAAATACGTATCTTCTGATACCCCAAACAGATGGATTACTATAGACGTAACTTATTTCTTTATTTTTAAGGGAGCACTTCAATCATATTCTTTGTGTCTCAAGTACATTTTTAATGGATCTTACATAAACATTATATATTATAAAAATACATCATCCGATATTCGGAAATTACATTGAAAAAAAATATTTAACAGCGAAACAAAGATTTACGATATACAGAATAGCCTAAGGTCTCTAGTTCACGCCAAGACTACTTCATAATAATAATAACCTCTTCACTCGTTCAGTAGAAAAACACAAATCTTTTATTATTAGCAGTACAGGTATAAATTAATAATAAAAAGGATGAAGAAACAGATCATCACAAACGGGTAAACTCCAGAAAGTTATAGGATAAAATAATAATAATGAATAATGATTAATTATGTCATATACTTCCCCCCCTTAGATTAATTTTGCCTTTAAATTATAGACTGATATTGACTTTGGTTTCCCATTGATTTTTAAAACAAAATGTTTTCGTAATTTTCTTATTACTTTGAACGATCCGCTACAATGAGGATTTAATGAAGGAGGAATTGGTGGGTTTACTACATATACATGGGTAGATTCTTGAAGTCTTCTGTAAATCGAATTAGGTTATAAGTCATCCATTTTATTATTGTGTTGGGTATTATTTTTTTGTTTCATTATTTTATCACAGGACAAAACTGTCCCAGATGACTGAATTTCTACCCCGAATACCATTTCTGCTGGTGAATACTTTTCTCCAGATTTAATAGTTGTCCTCAAGTCCAATAATATGCGGGGCAATATTTCTACCCAATTGACACTTAACTCTAATATTTTGCAAAGCATTGCTTCCTTTCAAGTTCCATACTGTCTTTCAATAAGACCATTGCTTCAGGATTATATTTTCGATGTTAAAGTTCTTCATTAATTTTCCCCATATTAAGGAGCCGAACTATCTACCTTGATGTGTCGTATATACTGAGAATATCCAAATCTTGCAAACCAATTAGTATTTAATTGTTTTATGATGTTTTCAGTAGTGGCACTGGACATGGATATACTTCAAGTCATTTGGTATCCCTATCAATTACTGTAAGAGCCATCGTTTTGCCGTTTGCTTGTGGAAATGGACTTATGATATCCAAGTTTATCTGATAAAATTTTTGCACGGAGATTTTATCTTTTCATAGAATATTTTTGGTGATTTTGTTTCCTTATATTTATCTCATATTTTGCATGGTTTAATAAAAAAATTTATTTCTGAATTAATAGATTTCTGTCAATATTGACTTTGAATATTTTGTAATCTAATTTTTTATTCCTCTGTACGATTCATTATGAATTGTTTGTATCAATTTAAAGACCTGTTTTGTAAGTATGATTGGCCTTGGATGTTTTATTCTCGCGTCACATGGTATATTTTCTTTATCTATTTCTATCCATTGAGCCAATGGGTTTTTCTGATGAAGATTTTCCATTTTTGTTCTTTTTCCCAATCCGACGAAACTTAATTCCATCAAATTAATTCTCGAGAAAAAATTTGCAGGTACATTATTTTTGCCAGAGATATGTTTTAATTTAATATTTCTTACGCTCAATTCATGAGCTTCTCTGTTTCATTTTGTTACCTATTTTGAATCTCTGACAAATTGTGCAGTAACTAAAGGTTTATGATTAGTAAAACACATCATTTATCTTCCTTCAATAATGTGACCAAAATGTATCATTGCTAAAAGCTCAAAAGAAAATGCATATTCCTTTGACTTTCTGTCCAATAATGCTCGGCTAAAGAAGGCCAAGGGACGAAATTCCATTATCTGAAGCATCCACACATATCCTCAATTCCCCACCAGGAATATAATTAGTAAGGGTTATGACCTTATCCATACCTAGTTTATAGTTTTTAAAAGCTCGATCTAATTTTGGAGACCATGAAATCATAGCATTCTTTTTTTTTATTCTGTATAACTCTATAGAAATATAGTCTATAGTAACTCTTAATAAATTCCCAAGATGACGAATAAATCACCTATAATAATTAGCCATACTAATCAATTTGTTGAAATTTTTTACAGTCTGAGGTCTTGTAAACTGCTTCAAATCATACATTTTTCTATCAATTGGCATAACACCTTCTGGAGAAAAATCAAGCCAAGAAAGTAAACCTCTGTTTTGAAAAATTAACTTTTTTCAATGTTCAAACTCAGTCTATGACTTTGTAAAACTTTTAAAACATTATCTAAAAGTTTATGATGCTCATTTTCTGTTGTTGAAAATAAAAGAATATCATCAATATAAGCAAAACAACCATTAATACTTCCTAAAACTCTGTCAATCAACCTTTGAAACGAGGTTTTGGCATTTTTTAGACCAAGGGGCATCCTCAAATATTGATAAAATCCAGATGGAGTTGATATAGCTGTCTTCTCTTTGTCAATTGTTAACATAGGAATTTGATGATATGCTTTAATCAAATCCAACTTGCTAAAAAAACACGATTTGCTAATTCTTTTATTAAAGCCTTGGATTGATGGCATTGGATATTTATCAGACTTCGTCACATTATTCAAATATCTGTAATCTCCAACCAATTGCATGTCCCCATTCTGTTCTTTTACTAAATGAATTGGAGATGACCAACAAGGTTTGGAGTGTTCAATAATACCCTCCTTTAATAAATTATTATTTTCATGATTGATAAAACTTCATCTTTTCGGGAGTGAAATTTCGTTTCTGGAGAGGATGGGCATTCCCGTAGTTTCTATGCTGTGAAATAATCTGTGAAGACAATCTCCACTGAATGAGTTTTTACTCCCTAATGAGTATATTTTTATAATTTCTTGTACTTTAACACAAGATCTATTAAATTCTATAATATTAACTGAGGTACTATCTCTCTGCTATTTTATATTAGCTACATCGACCAAGATATTGAATTATTTAAGAAGTTGAATCCTATCACACCAAAACTCATATCAGATACAATAAATTACCAATTGGGTATCATCATTCCGGGCAACCATATTTTTTGATTGGAAGATCCAAAACTATTTATAGTCTGATTGTTTGCAGCTAACAATTTAACTCCTGATTTTTCAATACAAATTGATTGAAAATATGGAATTAAAGAGTGTTCAGCTCCCGTATCCATCAAAAATATGATTGACCTCCTACATTGAGTAATAGGATCCTTAATGTGTCTCCTTATTTTAAAAGATTTGTACTATTTATATACGATTGATAAATACTTTTATTTACATATTGCCTAAAGGAAACCTTTTTGGAGTTTTTACAATAATATTGATTAAACATTTATTTATGAACTTGCATCGGGTTTAACCGACGCTTAATTAGTTTTTTAAATTTTTAGAATATAATGAAAAAAAAATATTAGGAGTATTACATAGAAATAATTTTTTTCCAAATTACAACCTATGAGGAAGGTAACGATTTGAATGTCTGTTTTCCTTAGGTAAATGATCCTTACGCGTAAAACGCGGACGAGTATGAGTGTTTCTCCCTCTCTCGACAATATAAATTCCTTTTAAAAGATTTGTCTTCTTCACTATCTGGCAAAGAACTATTTACACATTTTTTCTTCCGTCTAAGCTTACTCAATAAGTTCCTCGTATGAGAGTTTTTTAAAAGCTTGATGCAAATGTTGCCGCGATGAAGAGGGGAGGCAATTGAGCACCATTCGTTTTATTAAAATCTCCTTGAAGTGGATACCATCCTTAATAATTTCGTTCTTTATATCACACGCTCTAGCTTCCATTTCTCCGACACATAATATATTCATTTTGTTAGTTATTAGATCGGCTAGATCATTGACTAATTGTTGTTTTGACCCAACACACTGTCGAATCAGCAAAGTTTTTAACATTGCATATAGATTATCATTTTTTGGCACTCATTAAGAGAATATTCTGAAATTTTATATAGAATGTTGTCAGGTATAACACAAAGCAGATGATTGTATTTTGTTCGCTCTTGAGTGATCTTAGCCAGTTCAAATTGGGCCTATATTCTCACAAAATATACAAAGGGTCGAAATGCAGTGAAAGTTGGTAATTTCAAGCACAAATGATTGATTTCACACTTTTTTCTGCTTCCTTGTCGTCTAATAATGTCATGATTATTTTTGTTGTGGTCATCAATGTTGTGTCTTCAAGACACTCAACTAATAATTCACTTTTAAACATTAATGAATATATATAACAATAATAACCTCTTCACTCGTTCAGCACAAAAACACCTCCATTATTATGTGCAGTAAATGTATAAATTAATGATAAAAAAGGATGAAGAAACTGATCGTCACAAACTGGTAAACTCAAGAAAGTTATAAGATACAATAATAATTATTATTAGAAGCACCACATACTGATGACTGATAATACGATTTAAATTTTTTATGTACTTTATAGAGTTGTCCGAAAAACAATGTATATTATATTGAACTCTGATGTACTATTCTTTAATATTTTAAAATCAAACGGCAATAAGTATGCTTCTTAACTTCATTATATAAATTGGTCTAATCATGTTTTTTTCTTGTTTTTTTGTAATTCGAGACTTAACTTGAGATTATGTTATTTGAAATGTTATAACCTTTATTGAGTAAAAATATGGAAAACTGAATTGAACATCTTGAACATGGTTTTTGCAATAATTACTATAGGTAATTCAAACTATAACCACTTAAAATTTACAACCATCGGCAATCCTTCCGTAGAATTCATTATTTGACTTATCCATTCATTTAATAAGAGCAACTCCATATGACCAATTAAAATAACATTAAAAAACAAACAATAAAAGCTACTTTTACTCTCAAAGCATCTGGCTGAAGCAAGAGATCCTTTATTTCAAATAAATCATTCTTTTTTTGCACTATTTACCCTTTCATATGATTGAATTGTAATATTAGTGATGATGACTGATTTTGAGACTAAACAGTGACTTTAGACTCGACTATACAATGACCTTCAAAACTCTCTAATTAATTGGACTACTAAAAAATAACTTATGAACAATAAAAAAGCTATAAACTCAATGCTTAAGAGTCTCATTTTTTAATGCAATATTCGCATATTTGACACCTGGTAGATATATAATACAACTTCATACTATTAATATTAATTCGAAGTTTTTCGTGCATGTGTACCCTGAGGCATGAATTCAATGCATGAATATCATTATTTTATATCAATTAACTTATGAAGGATGTACTTCTTTAAAAGAAAATATAATTTTTACATATTTTTGACAATGATTTATACATAAAATTTATAAACACAGGATGATATAATACCCTTTAGGATAAAATGTATACAAGAGCAAAGCAAAAACTATTCAGTGGGTACATACATATTTTATCAAATTGGGTAATATTATAGGTACATCTTTTTAAAGGATTTTATGAATTTTGTCAACTTATATCATCGGTTCTCAAAGGGGGATCATTTAAGCCCTTGTAATTAGGAATTCATCGTCAAGGACTGCACAAAAGATTGTAAAGTGGGGAAGTTGTGCTTTGCAAGATATTAAATTTTTTTATAAAGTTCCACAGAGATGAGAAGGTTGAAAATTACTGATTTACAGTGAAGATACAAAGTATTTTATCTTGTAGGATTTACTCCCCGAAAATTAAAAGAAAAGTCTATAGTCTAAGCAGTAACTTTATTTTAAAAGTGAGGAACGTTATAAAATTAAATAAAAAAAGTTTTTAGAAGAAGATAAATGCTGAGTATAACCCCAAGAACACCCTCCTCATTGTTAAGCATAGGGGTGGAAACATTTTGTATTTGGAGTATTTCTTTACTATGAGGATAGTACGATTTCACCGCATCAAAGTGTGAATGAGTTTTTATTTTCTCCCTAGCAGAGAAACACTGCAATCCATTGTGAAATCTTGGGCGACAACCTCCTTCCAAGGGGACAAGGCCCAGAAAATGGGGCATGTAATTGGTCTTCCAGAACGACAATGACCCAAAACATACAGCTCTGGAAATGAGGAACGGTTCAAGAACAGAGACATAGGTTATAGAGTGTGGTCCAATGAAATCAGAACACATAGTAATTCAATAACTAATGAAGGTTGCAGGATTGAAATTAATTCATATTTCGATATATTAAAGCAAAAACAATTTGTTAAAAAACCAATCTGAGCTATCAAGCCCACGTACAAGTCGAGAAAATGACAGTGGAACGTGATTGACGAATTTCAATTTGTGTACTCCAAGCAGTTGAGTGTCTCCACTGCCGCCGTCTACGACGTGAGGAAGTCTGAAACGTTCGTTGATAGTTTTTCAAGATAGGCAAGTGTAATATCATTCCAAATATTCTTCAAAATGTTACACTTACTTGTGCGCACTTTTCCAGAACTTTTCTGTCTTGTTGTTCCCACAATACCTCTATTGGGTTCAAATCAGGATATTGAGCTGACCATTGCATAATAAATAAGATGTGAAAGGCTTCTTTCTTTTACAAAAAGTTTTTGCGGCGCGTGTATGTATGTTTTGGGTCGTTGTCTTGTTGAAAACAAACTTCCTTCCAATTAATATCTGTCCAGAAGGAATGGTTTGTGTCTTCAGAATGGAATGATAACCATTCTGAAGGAATTAGCTACAAACCTTGCTAACTTACCAGAGAGACCCATTACATTTGAAATTAAGCCTAGCCAAAACAGCTGTATTTTTACCGGCAAATACATAATTTATGGATCTTTTTTTCGGGTTAAACTAAAAAATATTGACAAACTCATAAACATTGATGTAAATGAAAAAAAAATATTTTTTTTTAATTTAATTTTTTCTTGCGAGTTTAGATGAAGTTTTCATGAAATCTTGCATTGAACTATGAATTCATCGAATGCTGAGGCAGTAGAGTTACAAAGCTCTACTGTATTTCTATAAACTGTTCATTTATCCCTTATTGCCTCATGTTTGGTTGCTGAAGAAGTATCTGTTGAACTCAAGGTAAATTTTGTTAAGCGCTAATCTTTATAAATAGATATAATGCTAGATTAAATCCTCACTTTAAAAAAAATCGAACCATTATATTTTTTTCAAAAGAAGGAATCAAATCAACTTTTGAAGCCACAAACAACTCCTTTTTTACTTAGAGCAACGGAGTTACAATTAAATCAAAAAATGGAAATATTCATATAATTTACATTCTTCTTCAACACACACTATGCTTTATGACAAATCCGATTTTTTTTTCTCATCATGTATGTATTATTTATATATATTATATATAACTTAATACATTTAGAAGGACAGAGAAAAAGTAAAACTCTTCCATATATCATCCTGTCAAAAATTGTTAAAAATGATAAGAAAATACGTCAATGAATCATTTTTCTTGAAATAATGAAAAGAAAAGAAAGTTGTTTCCTTTCCTTTTGGTTGTGGAGGAAATTTTCACTATGAATATGTTTCTTTTTTCTTCAGAAAAAGCGTGTCGATGATGTTTTTCCTTTGAAAATAAAAATGGGGGAATGTCATCTTTTTTTGTAATCCTTGATATATTTATATTTATATAGTATTTAGACTATTTATAATGTTTTGGAAGCTGAATCTAAAATGTGCTATGTACCAGGGTATCATGAACAGAAAATTTCATGAAATGATGGTTTTAGAAAACTCGAAAGTTACCATTGGGAAAAACTAAAATTTTAACTAAAAGATTTCTCTGAAATCCCTAACCTACACCTCCGTGACTGATTGGAAGGTTTCCGTATGAAGTAAAGGTTTTTCATTATGGTAAATATGGTATCATATTTACTATATTAATTGTAAATCTATGAAAATATTAAAGTTTAATTTTCCTAATAAAATTATCAAACCAAGTCTCTTTCTTTTAGAGCACGATTAGTGTCAATTCATTAACAAGAAGAAAAAAAAAATTTAATGATATAGTTTCTTACGTATTATTAGTAATTGTGATCGAGTTCTTAAAAGTTATATTTTTAGACCTTATCTGTCATCCAGTCCTAGACCCCTTTAAGATGTTTGTACAAATGTTTCTACTTCCCAGTGAATTTTTAATTTTCACAGCAACGATATGTTTGTCTCCTTCACATGACTGAGTTGTTATTGAAGGCAATTTTTTAAGTAATTAGTTGGTTAACAGGAAGGAAATGAGGCTTACATACACTATTAACAAATGTATAGAAGTTGATAAAAATGGCATGGCCTATTTTAAAAAAGTACATTTTTCAAAAATTCTTACCTAAAACACTTTCCATGAGTTCATTTTTGTTCCCATATTGAAGCCCCTCTCCAAATTATTGAGCATTGGAAAACTAAATGCATATTTGGTGGCATGGATCAAAGTATAAATATCCAAATATTGTTCTACCGGTCCTAGAACTGAATTGCTTACTTTTCTTCTGTTAGTCCACTACTCTGTATAAATTGGTCAAGTCTACCATCTCCTCCTCTGAACGTAATTTGGTTAGAAGAATTGAAATAATTCTTAAGTATTTTGAAAAATATTCCCACAGGTCTGGTTTGGTAACTATTAAAGGTATAAGTGTTGTTATCCCAGAAGGGATTTGGAAGCCCATTTTTGTTCAAAATAGTGTTAAGATTTTAGGCATTGAATGACAAAGACACAATGAAACATACACTAATCGGACGATAATGTATAGTTTGGTTTATAAAAAAGTAAGACAATTGAGGAAATTTCATCTCCTTATAAGATTTGAATTGTATGGTGCTGAAATAATTATCCTAGTTTTATATAAGCCACATTCTTTGCCTTATTTAACTGAAAGGACAATTTTTGAAGAAACTTTGTGCCTCTTTCAAAGCCTTTCTCTCAAAAATCTAGAAAAGATTATAGGAGTTTGGCTATCTCTAGTATTTTCTATTATTCCCAAGCAGAAGATATTTATCGACATATTAAAAAAAATCCCTTAAGTGAAGGTACTCACCTATACATGCATCTGATGATGTGTACTATTTTATCAAACGGAATCAGTCGAGAAAATATGGGGTGCTGCTCATCGTGAAATTGCACAACAAAAACCTTACAAAATACGCTGGTTTGGTATTTGATAAGGGTAGATTTTGTTGTGCAATTTTCAAGATTGCTAAGACACACATTCCACCTATACCATGGTATTTTAAAATGTTACTGCAATATTTCCTGAAATCTTTGGAAAGAAAAATAGACAGATCTATTCCTTTCTATATATTTATGACGACAAAAAAATTTACTGTCCAGTTTCAAATCTTGGAAGGCCTTATTTTTTTATATTACTCCATGTAAGGGCTGTAGAAAAACTTTTTATTCCTCTATACAATCCGCTTTCGTGGATTGTCCCGGTGTTCGAGTTCTAAAACACTATCTTACCTTAAACGGAAAGGGACTAGATGACCAAGAATCCAAATTACCACTGGTTTGTTTAGGCTTACAAACGAAAGGGGGTTCCCGGACAAGACAAAGGCATTGGGATTAACAAATTTGAAAGCTCTTATGCCTGCAGAATTATTAATTATGAGCCCTTAGCTGCTGAGGAGATATGCTGTTGTTATCATTTCAGCTATTGCAAGGGATTCTGTCTTCTCTTTGATGATTCTGTATACCTCTGGATATGTATGGAAATATGGAGCTGATGTTATTAGGTATTACCCCTCGATGTTAGCAAAATATTTATACTCTTTCAAGTGGATTGTAAGATCTTACAAAGCTTTTAAGAAGTAATCGTTTTTCTATGGAGACTATTGGTACTTTTAATGGTGAATATTTTATTATAATTTTGTCTTGTTTATGTTTCTGTTATATACTTGTATATGTGCTCTAAATTATGTATGTTTACGGATTTTATTTAGTTGTTATTAATCTGTAATGTGTGTATAATGATTAGGTAGGTTTTTTGGGAGATAGAGAATCATATACTAAAATATTTTTTAGTGCTATTTTTTTACGTGATCCATTTTTCTTCATTTATTTAAATTGTAACTTGTGCATATAAAGTGAATACTTCAATAAATAGATACAAAAATCGGGTTAATCTTCAATCTACCTTTCAATTAAACAATTATTGTTATAATTGTATCAGCTCTTTATATGGGACTTACAATCGGTCATATCCCTACATATCGACACTTGGAAATAACCTTAACTCTTATTTTAGGTCAAAGTATAGTATTCTTTATTCTGCCTAAAATTGGTCTAGATAGATTGATATTGCTACTTATATAATTGCTGACTTATATAATGACGTCATTATTCCAGGATTGTTCTATGAGAATACTTTTGCGAGCAATTCGGGCGCGTCTTTAAGATTTAAGATGTCCTTATTATAAAGATATCAAGAAAATACTTGTGTATTTAATCCTGGTTATGTAAATTAAACAGCTGAAACTAATATTCATGTTGGTCTTAAGGAGGTTCCTAAAACTGCAAGTTATATTTTTTTTAGTTTAGCCCTAGAATAATCAAAATAAGTTGAAAGATACTTCTATTCGTATTTTTATGTAACTGAATGGAAAAGCATAGATTATATTTTCGAATAAATAAATTAAGTAAGAAAACCATTGTCTAAAACATGTTTTTCAATCAAAACCACTTACTAACTTATTGTCACATACATTTAGACTTTGGGCAATTGTTCCATGATTTAATTATGTTAGTCATATTTGTATATATATAACTAAAAATATATAAGCCCACTCTAAAGATTTATATAATAGTACATACATTTCAAAAAGAGATAATGATAAAAAAAATAGATCTTTTGACTTGTCATTTTCAGTTCCTTCTATATCTATGAATGTAAGTAATTTAAAACTTTACTTATAGGTAGATCTACAGTTTCGAATGATTTTATCTTTTTACACAAAGTAGATCTTATTGGAAGGAGTACTTTAAAAAAATATTACTTAGGTACAATCGACGTGATTATTTTTCCCTTAAACATCACCTATAAATATATTCGTTGCATATTACAAACTTGTAATTTCGTACAGTCTAATATCACTATAATGGTTTTTAGATCATTCGGACTCAATCTGAGAACAAGATCAGTCTATATCGGTCCCATACAAAATGGGTCTTTATACTCAAACAAGTGTTATTAAAGTATAATAATTGAATACCGTACGAATATTGTTAACCTTTAGTTATCCATGATATGCTCTGATTGTGGCTTATATTTTGGAACCATGAAAGTTAAAATTATTTTTTAAGTCAGGCTCTTAAGTAAATACAATCCAATCTCAAAGCAAAATTAAAAACGTACAACTTGAATGAATAATAAAACTTTGAGAGGGTTTTCACGTGACGTCAATATAGTTGATGACAGCTATATTGAGGGACAAAACAACCAAGTTTAATAAGAATACAAACCATTTTATGAAGAATATTAAGGAAAATAGCGAACTACTCCCTTGTGTTTTAATACCAAAATCCAACTAACAAATAAAATGTCGTAAATCTTTATTGTGTACATCAAAAATATAGCAATTTACTGCTAGCTAATTTATATATCATGTACTAATTTTTATTTAAGCTAGGTTTTGACTTCATTTTATTTTCTTATTTGTATAACTTTAGTCTTCTTATACATATTTTAAGTTCATTTTACTCTGATTTAATTCAAATATTACTGTTTATCATTGCTATCAAGACGTATTTTATTAAGGTCTTAACTCTTTTTTATTTTATTTGTAATGCCATTTGACGGATTTTAATCTGTATTTATTGAAAATTTGTGCATTTTACGTAGTAAATATATCAAGTATGAACACAAACATGACGTCGTCTTCAATTTTTTATACAATTTAAAGTTAGTAAAACTTTCTATGAGATTATCTTTAAAAACAATTAAGTTGATAGTCTTGGCATGGAACATGTAACTCTAAATAGAAATAAGTGTATTGGAACTCTTCTTTTCAATTATTTTAAAGAACATTATTCCCATTTTGAAAGAGGTAGAAAGTTTTGATTAGTATTTACGTGTTTGTAAAATCAATAAGAATATGTTATTTTTTTATATTCTAGTTTTGTATCAGTTGTTAGTAAATCATTTTATAAAATACATATTTTATCCAAAGTTGCATTTTTGCTCATTTTTTGGGAGGAAGTTAAACGTATCATAACGAGAGATAGTATCGACAAAAGCATGACAGTGCATTATTAGGGAGAAGAAAGACAAAATGTTTCCTTTAATGTACTTCTTGAACGACCCCTAATTGTGATTTCAAATAAGTAAACAATACATTTCTAACGACACAAAAAGTTTTAAAATGACATATTTTAAAACTAAATTTATACATTTTCCTTTCACTTAATCACGATCAACTCTGACACTATAAAATTTCTGCCTAAGAATTGAAACCCATTATCGACTGAAATATCGAACTAAGTTTGCCAATTTTTGATTATCTTCATCTGCAAATTAGGTATTGTTTGTCTGGATCCTGTTTTCGCATAATTTAATATCTATAAATAATCCCTGACATTTGCAGCTCAAATGCATTTTTCATATTTCAAAAAAGCGGGATCTGAGTATAACCACCCGTGGTGATAATGTTAATTTAAGTATGTAGATTTAATGTAATTTATTATTTACGGGAAATTCCAGTATCCCACTCGAAGAAAATTTCCCTTCTGCTAATATCTCAAAAACTAACAATACTTATCATTGGACCCGATGGTGTACATATCTTACAGCATCTTCAAATCCAAGACTTTCCATGTTAATCTTTCTGATTGATACAAATATTAGAGTAAATGAACTTACACACACAAATTAAGAGTTAAGCATGCACAACACACTAAAACTAAAGACTAGAAAAAACCAACTCTAAATGAACACTAATGTCTTGTGCTGTCAACTAGAAACTAATAACATATAAGATTATAATTATTAATAATAGAAAAACTAAACATCTACTGAGAAAAGGTTTTCTAACAAAAAAATAATAGAATGAGAAAATAATTTTTGGAAGTCAAAATTAATGTTTATTAGTCGAAAAAACCATAATTTTTCTTGTAATTAATTATTAATAGCAATGTTATTATTAATATTTCTACAGATAAAAATGTGCAAAAAAATAATTATACAATGATTACAGTATATTTACCTATATATATACGACAAAAAAAAACCTACTGGAGAAAAAAAATTACTAATTCAAAAGGAAAAAATATATTTGTATATTTCGTAAGTTGTAGTATATATATATAAGTAAATATAAATATTTACAACATATTTCTTTTTAAAAAGCAAACAAAAAAAAAAAACTTATTTAGGGATATTTTTTTCACGATTTTTTATTTCTAAAAAAATTTAACAATAACAAATACGGAAAAAGGCTTGATACAGAATATAGACCTCTAAGAAATGAACGGCCTTAATTCCTTGTATGTATATAATATTTATAAATATGAATATTAGATAGATATACAACCTAGTTGCATGACGAAAAAAAAATATATATTTTATATATGAGCTACATCAAAAAAAAAAAAAAAAAAAGTTTCTTAATGACTAAAAATAAAGAAAATAAAAGTTACTAAGGTGTACATTGCTTTGTTGTTTTGTGAGAATCAATAATAAAATCTAAACAAAAAAGCATTCAGTCTAATGAACAATAATCTCTGGAGAAGAAGAAAAAAGAGAAAAAAAAATTGATATGTATATGTGTGTATTAATTACAGAGTGATTCATTGTCCATTAGATTTTAATTTATACATAACAAATTCTACCAATTTTTTTAACAAATTATTTATCTATATACCTTAAATGCAAAAAAAAAAAAAAAATATATATATATTTATAATAATCTCATGTAGATGAAACTTTTTTGGAGGAAGAAAAAGACATGAAATAATGCTCCTTAAAAAATCATAATTGTTCTTCCCACATTATTATGAAAAAATTGAAATTAACCATATTATTTTGGGTGGAATTTACCAGTAAATAGAAAAATAAATTAAAAAATCGGGAATAAAACTTTAGTTTTTTTTTCAATTATTGCTTCCTTCTATGTATATATGTAGATATCAATATATTATATTATTACATGGTTATTTATAATTATTTAAATTAAAGAGGATAAATTTGTATATTCTTTTTTTCATAGACAAACATAAAAATATCAGTAGTATAATAATAATAATTGTAGCAGACTAGAGATAAAATGTATATTCTTTGACAGATTTTCTATATATTTTTTTTGGCACAAAATAAGCAAAAAAATTGAAAATTCTGTACTTTTATAACGATTTTTTTTTTTACATAAACTATGAGATCCGTTTGAGTTTTTTTTTTCAAAATTTCAGAGTATTTAAAAGATTGTTTAATATCATAATTTAATTGCAAAAAAAATTGCAAAAAATTCTCTCTCACGGGTACAAAAAAAAGGGATGGGTTTTTTTTTTTTTTTTTTTTTTTTTGAAAATATATTTTTATCTCCTACTTTCTATATGTACAATTATGAATATTTTTAATTATTAATTAAAAAATGCAAGAATAATAAAAAACAAAACAAAGAAAAACAAAGTAAAAAAAAATTTTATGAAAGCTTTCTATTATTCATATAAACGTGTATATATGACAAAAAAAATCAAAAACCAAAATCAAAAGATATATATATATAAATATATTTTGGACGTTATAAAATACTAATGAATTTTAGGTTGACTTCGTTGTAGGCAAAAAATAGGGGCAAATATTGGGGGTGCTTTTATTACTCTTGTGTTGGTCACAACCTATTTTGTTATTGCATTTCCCATATACTTTTTAATCTTCATATTTAATAACCCAGGTTTTTTGCGATGGCTACAAAAAAAAATTCTATTTTTTTATAACATGATATGGCCGTTTATTGTTTATGTTTTTAAATATGTTTTTTTAAAGAGATATAGAAAATATATTATATTAATATTATTATTATAATGTGACATACTTCTGGTATATAATGAAAGGTATTGAGATAAGATCAAAAAACCCAACAACTTTCTATAACAGTAAATGACAGATTTGAATAAATAAAAATATTTTTCATTTTTTCAATATTATTATTATAATTAATTAATTAATTAAATAATAGTATTTTGTAAATTATGAGAAAAAAGTAGTAAAATCATAAGAGACGTGAGTATGTTTATTTTTGATGACGTAAGAGGAGTAGGAAGAAGAAAAAAGAGAGGTGGGGTGAGGGGATTTGAGATGATGTTTTTTTTTTATAATTCTTTTTACTTTTCAATTGGTTTAGACATACATTCCCACTCCGTACATGGCTGACCAATCAACTCCTTGAAAACTTGACATATCCACATTGGCTAGATTAAAAGCTTGGTAAGGATGATGCCCTGCCGCAGCACCAATTGCTGCTCCAGCTGCAGCTAGAGAAGCATGACTCCCTGCGGTTCCTGCTAGTGAGACGGTAGGTCCACCAGCTGTTGTTGAGACGGTAGGACCTTGAGGAAGATTTGCACTGGGATTGTGGTTCTGCTGATGTTGGTGAGATGCTGCATGAACTAATGACTGAATACCACCAGCTTGAGTGGTCTGTTGGGTTTGTGGTTGGTTTGGAGCATGATTTCCTGAATGAACATAGCCAGCAGGAGAGGCTGCAACTTGCTGTTGTTGTGCTGCAAGAGCCGCTGCTGCAGCAGCTGCTGCCACTTGAGCTTGAGCCTGCACTGCAGCTTGACCCGTAATAGAAGGAATTGGATAAGGAGCGTATCGGAAGGAAGAGATGGGAGTGGCTCCGAGAAGTTTCCCATAGCCCCCCATTGCTGCCATATGACTTTGAGCAGCTGAGAGTTGGGCGGCTAAAGATGCTGTCATTTGGGGCTGAGAGACTTGTATTGCAGTGTTGGCATTTAAAGATGGGGAACCAGTGAGTGAAAGCCCGCCGCCTCCTCCTCCGGGAAGGCCTAAATTCGTTAATATGACACGTTTACCAAGAAGTGCAGCTGCATTCGCTGCTTGAACAGCCTCCTTGGGTTGAGCCTTTTTACATTCTACTTTCTTGTTTTTAACAGTATGGAAATGAATCTCACAAACACGATCCACGACGTCCTCACTTTCAAAGGTCACAAAGCCAAAGCCTCGATGTCGCTTTGTCTGTTGATCCATTAACATAACAGCCTCTTCTACTTTACCAAATTGGTTGAAATACGCCTTTACCTCTTCGGCAGAAGTGTCTTGGCTCACACCACCCACAAATATCTTTTTAGTCTTATTCGCTTTAGATTTAGATTTGGGGGTTGCATGCTTGGGGTCTATTTTTTTCCCATCAAGAGTATGGGTCACCACTGCTAGGACCCGATCCACTGCGTCTGGAGTAGAGAAGGTGATGAATCCAAAACCACGACTTCTCTGAAAAAAATAAAGAAAAAATGAGGGGAAAATAAGAAAACTAATAATTAAATTTAAATTAGTTTTTAAAATATATGTACATATATAGAAAAACTACATCAATGCATTATAAACTTAAGAAATGAATCTAAAGATAAAATAAACCTCACATTGACTTTAATACAACATCCTAAAAACTATGCAATATTCTAAGTAAACAAATCATTCACCTGTTTTTTTAATATTTAACGATAAATTCACCTGGGATTATTATAAATATCAATGATTATGTTTGTATTAGCTTCTACAAAAATATATGACTTCATTCTAGTATGTATATAATTTAGTTATTAATTAATTATCAAGGATAAGAAAAAACTCACCACGTAAAAAAGCAACTAATTTAAGAAAATACAAATCACTAAAAAACTGCTGTTTCTATAGTTTTAAAGAAAAAATTCCTGAGTGAATTTACAAGAAAATAACACATTTGGCATGGATCCAGATTTGTCACCCCTTTCAACACAAGTAATCACCACCTGTACAGCTCAGGTATTTTATCATTATTAAAATGCATTATTTATTATTTGCTGTATGTCTTTTACAAAATACATCTTTTTACCCCCATTAAGGGAAAGTGAAAAAAATATGAGCAAGACAACACAAGAAACAGCACAGATATTTTTTCTTAAAAAATCTCAGGTAATAAAATACTTTAAAGGAAGAGTATTTTTTTATAATAATAGCGGCAGTGTACAACATATGTATATAACTTTTTTGGCAAATTTTCAACTCTGTACCTAGTGTACTTTAAAATAATACAAATTCTAAATATGTATCTAGTGATAGTTATCAATTAATACATTTAAAAAAATGTAAATATTATTAAAAGTCTCTGAAAGTTTTTTTGTATATCTCGAGCGCCAAAAAACTCGAATCTTTCAAAGAAATTAATCTCTTAATTAGACATTTATTTAAAATAGAATAAACTTACACAAAAAGCAAATCTAAAACGATGAACTTAATTTGAGGAAAAATATATTTAGCTGAATATAAGTCATCTTCTAAAAAAGCTAAAAATAAATTTCTGCAAACAAATTGTCCTTTCGAAATGGCGCGTAAAGAAAAAAAAACTTGAACAAAAAAAATATTAAAAAATTCACAGAAGTTTTTTTTTCAGAAAAAGGGTTGAGAAGTCCTAGGATTAACAAAAAATACTTTTTGTTTCGCTCTCAATTGGCTTTTTTTAAATTGTTACAATTTCTTTTTCATTCGCTTTATATAGCAGAGTCCCTGTAACACTTTTCAAGCCACTGCCTAGCTTAAACAGTATTTTTTTCCATCAAAATAAATGTAATATTAAAACAAAAAATTGTTTTTGATCCACTGTTTTGAAAATAACAAAAGTAGTGTCTAACTTAGTTCAATAACTCAAACTATATAACATATTGTCATGAAATTTAGACAGCTGTCTTTTGAAGGTTGGTACAAATTAAAAATGAGATTGATTTAAATAAAATAGCACCATCTATCTGTGAAGCCAGGGACTTTTAATCCCATGTGTTATATGTATATATAAGTATAAATATTTCATAGAACTATTAAGGTCTTCATAGACTTGATTGTGAACACAGAGTGCCTAAACTCCTTTGATAAAAGATAAAAAAGAATGGTAAAATACGTTTATACATATATCTGGTGGATTAATACAAAAAAAAAAAAAAAATGAATAAGATAAATTTGAACAATCTTCAATTATGTATATTTTTACTTCAAAAAGGTATTCGGCCAAATATTTCATAAACACATTTAGGTCGATAATGGTCTTGATTTTGAAATTTCTAGAATGATTTAAAATATCAAATAATATTTAATAAAGCAAAAACATTCACTAAATTTATGGGATTCTCTGGTTCCCTGATATGGTCTTTCAAATAGAATCCTTCATGATTTTATAATTTAAATATTACAGTGAATATTAACTAACTGTTTTAAGTGTAGTTTACAACAATACCAATAAATTAAACTGAATAACTTTTATTTAAAAAAATATTTGTCCAAGTATATACAAAGGAATCCATATTTAATTTTGAGAAACACTACTTTTGATTGCGTTAGTGTTGAGAAGTCCAATATATTCATAAAAAAGTGTAAGAATGATTATTTTAACAAAAAAAAAAAAAAAAAATCCTTTTCAACACGATTTCTTTTTTGAATGAATTGATTACAATCCCCTATTCATACCTATATACTCATTCATGGATTGATTTTACTCAATAAAGTAAGTCAAGACAGGGATGCAGTAGTTTCTTTATTTTACAACGCTTCATTGGTGATTGATTTTACATTTGTTATTCGTAGGTAGTAGATATATTATGATTAATACGTGTATAAAATATTTAGTTATCCACATCTTAACATCAAATTAGAATGCATGCAACATTCCACTTTGGCATAAATTGATCATAATATGAAGAAAATAATATTTAACAAAAAAAAAAAATTATCATTAATCACATAATTGAAAAATATACAGTATATTATACTATTGTTCGGTATACCGGTACTACAGTGGTACATACCGGATTATAAACAAACTTAAACCGGTAGAACATACACAAAAATAATCTTTTTGTAACATGCAATTTTGACCGATGTCTTTCGAAAATTGGTAACTTGGTTAATAGAAAAACAAGATTATTCTATAACAGTTTTCTGACTGATGTTTGACTTCCACCACACTTTTGAATAGTGACATCAAAGAGTATAACTGTTACCAAGAGGACTTATATATCGCCTTCCTTGACTGTTACTGATAGAGTACCACTTTTATACTGCATGAAGTCAAAATCTGTCTGTCGGTACGGTACATCAAATTGAAAATTTTAGAAAGGTCGATTACATGATGATATAACCTTGTATTTGTATTAACCTTGGTTGGAACTAGCTGAAAATAAGGTCAATATCGAAAAATAGCGCCATCTATGAATGAAGTCAGGGAAATTTTAACGCCCATGTGTTACAAATGTTTGATATACCAGTACTAGAGTTGTCTGTACCTGCTTATGACAAACTTAAAACGGTAGTAGATAATAATAACAGTGATTGAAGTTTAATTTATAGATATAAATCGCCAAGAATTCATATAAGAATATGGGTGTAATCTACACTACATTCTAAAGGCAATCATTCCAGCTTGTTTTTATCATGACAGACCACCTATATTAAATAAAATGGACCGTATAATATGAGGATACATTTTATTCCAATAGGACACTATTCCTTTAAAAGCATTAAGTGATGTTATTTTTACACTAAAAAAAAATTATTTAGAATACTATACAAAATATTCCAATTCTGACAATTATTTATTTTACTTTTATATGAAAATACCATTTTTTATGTCATGATTTTCTGTGGCGTTATTTTACCTTAGAAATCATGGAATTTAAAAGTTCCTTTTCAACTTTTATATAAAATAACAATATCAAAAATATAACCCTGTACATATTTTAAAAATCGAAAAATATCATGCAAGTGTCAGGTAAAAAAGGGATTAAATCTTAATTCTTTTTACTTTCTTTGGTTCTGATCTTTCCCCTGTTGTCTTAAAAAAATATTATAACTGTCCCCATTTTGAGAAGCAAATCATGAACCCTTTCTTATTTTTTTATTAGTAAGGGGAAAGTTTTTTAGAAGTTGAATATTACATTGTTATTTTTATTGATTGGGAAAAAATATATAAGGGAAAGTTTCACTCACACACAAACGAATAACACACATTTAAATAAACTAACTAATGTTTAACTCTCCCCCCCCCTACACCTGCCATTGACTTTATATTTAGTAAAAAATTATTACAATATGAGAAACGCTTCACCTCTTTATATTACATAATTGATAAATAAATTTAATTAGAAAGCTCCCAAAAGAGATGTTAGCAGATTTTTTCCCTTACTACTGAAATAAAAAAAGTAGAAGGGGGAATGGTGTTAAAGATTAATTAATAGTGTTGCACTCGAGTATTACTCAACATCGGGGGCAAAGGAGTAAACTCAAATTTAATTAGTTTGACAATTTTCTGACAAAATAATATATTTTGGAAAATTCAACCTTACTTGAACACGAATAATCTAAATCAATTAAAATTTTTTCCCAGTAATGATTAGTCCAGTTTCTAGTTCAACTCAAAATGACATTAAGAAAGTACTACAGACACTTCTTTCTTATTATTACGAAGGTGGTTTGAAAAGTTTCAGACCTAGCAAATATTGTTATCTGTTGTTATTTCATCAAGAAAATAAATTATTTTGCTTTGTAAGTTGAAACATTCAAAATGATAGTTTCGCTTGGTTTCACACTATAATCGACATACAAAAATATTTTTAGACGAATACATTGACAAAATTTACAGTGTTCGATGCAGAGCTCATAAACTTTAATTTTGACTCGAATCCAACACCATTCATTTTTGTTTTAAAAGAGGACGAGAAAGGCAGAAGGTTTAATAAATCGATATATATTATTGAAATGTCAAATTATTCATAGATTTCCATTAAATATTTCCTAGGAAAATATCACGATAGGTTTATTTGCACGCAATTTTTGATTTCCTTTGATATGTTTCCTTCCTTTGTGCCAGGTAAGATGTGTTCTTAGTCGATTTAATAAATATTTTGTTCACATAATGTTTGCTATATACATAAATGTGAAATGTATATCAAAATTAAAGGGTTCGATATGTACGATGCTTCAAATAACTAAATATAATATTTTATATAACAATAATAAAATTTGACTATTTAAAAAAAAGTATTCCAACTTCTGACCTAGCATCCCTACAGAACGAACGCTGAAAACTTTTTCAGTGGATACGTATTGTTATTTTTTGCTATATATTTTTAATCAAAAATATATTGGCATCGTAAAAACACAATATAATGTTCATTAGGTAGATTAAAACCAAATTCACAACAAAATTACAATATTTGACCCGTACTTTTCAAATTAGGATGATACGAGATGCTTAAAAATGGTGAATCTTGCAAATAGTGTTTTTTGATCTCCTTCAGCAGGAAAAACCAAAGCTCAGACAAAATAAATAAATAATAATAACCTCCCAAAACGGGGCACTCCTAATATATTGGTAGTTAACTACTAAATTTCAATGTTTCCAATATATATATATTATTTAAGTGATCAATTAATAAAGGCGTGTTTCCACTTAGTTTAAAATTAAAAGACATGATCCAAAATGTATTTCCTGCAACACTTTTTTCCCGTAATAGTAAATTTTTGTTTTTTAGAAATAACTTTTTTAGTAAGATAACAATGTCAGGTTTTTTCGACAAAACACAGAAAGCCCTTCAAGTACTGTCCCTATTATAGAATATGTAGAAACAAGGGTTAAGCTATAAATCTAAATCTGGATAATGAGAAGATATTAAAGATACAATCGTTCACCAATTGAAAAAGCTTTAACAATAAGAGATAATATAATGATTCCAAATAACATAAAAAAACAAAATGTTTTATTATATTAAAACTGTGCTTACAGAGAGCTAATATTTGTATCATATATACAGTAATACCTTGAGATAGGAGTGAAACAACTTACAATTTCCAAGTAAAAAAATTTATTGAGATACAAGCTGACCGAAACACTGACAAAATATCTACTGATAGCATTATTTTAGTCTTGTCACAATTGGGTTGTTTCGTTTGCCAACAGATTCATAGGTTAAAGATACAAAGTACAAATAAATAAACATTTTTTAGTAGATTTTCAGTGAGAATATATACTTAGCTGTTTTAGGTGAGACAAATTTATTTGAATTAAAATATTTTATTAATAAAGTACGGATTCATGAATTTGATCCCGGTTTAGCAATGTTAGTAATATGACCTTTGAAAAAAAAGAGAGCCAATTTTATTAAAGACAAATTTGACAAGCCTTTCTAATAATAAAGCGTATCTTGGATTATTTACTTAATGTAACGATGATGGAGGTAAACTCATGATATTGGAGAAAATATTGAAATTTCTAAAAATTTCCTCTGATACCGCCGAAACGATGGAGATATTAAATGTTTTTACTCGATTTCAATCCGATATATCAGCCCATGTCTACTCTACATATATATAGATTTATGAACAAACGAAATTTCATTTTGCAATAAAAAAACTTGATGCTACTAATGTTCTAGCAAAGCAGCTCATATGTAATCTACATTAAGATATGTCTTCATTCGAAAGCATCTTAAAATAATATCATTTGAAATAACTTTCTTCTTGAAAAATATATTTAATACAATTAGAAGCTTCTATTATTACCTTGAAGCAGAGCATATAATATTATATTTACTCTATGTGAAACAGCAGAGTATTGTCAAAATTACAGAAATTAAGAGCAAATAATGGGTTGGGGGAAAAGTAAATTCGTATTTATCGATTTATTGAAATGCTTTATAGGAAGTGTTACAATCAATCTATTTAAGTCAAGTGTGCGCCATCCTGTTCAATAACTTGTTGCCAACGAGAATTCAACATATAATGCCCTTCTCGTACAAGCTCTTCCTCCTATTGGAAAAAACTTGGACAACCAATTTTGACAACCCTCTATTGAGGACATATTTGTACCACATGGACGTTGGTCAGACAGTAAAAGGTGGTAATCAATTGGTGTGTTAGGTCCAAACTGTAAGGTGTGATGCGTAAGAACTTCCATCCAAGCTCCCGGATCATTTGGGCCGTCATGGAAAATGTTTGCTGTCCGGTATAGCCTTGATAAAACACAATTATTCTCCTATTCACCAATGCTGGCCACTTATATTTGATCATCAGCCTCAAACAGTCAATTTGTTCACAGCAGAGGGCAAAAACGAAAGAGTATCTGCCCCGTATACATTGCAAATTTTCATGGTCGCGTCCGACGCATTTTTCCGTTTCAAGTTGTAAAATCTAAAATATGGCGATTTTTTTCCTTTAAAGCCTCCATACTTGACGCACAATAATTCACTAATTAATTGGCCAACCACAATACTGTCCAATAAGAGTTTGTAGTATACACTTACACATTACAACGCCTTATCGTATGATCCGAGGTGACCAATAATGAACAAGATATACTATGTTTAAAACAGAGCGGGAAATACGAAATTACTGTTTCCCCAACTTAATTTATTTTTATGAATGTTATATATACTTAATAGCGAAGAGAAAAGATAGATAGATAAAAACTGATAATTTTGGTTAATCTAACTAATTTTGATTGTTATTAATAATATATGTATGTAGTTGTAGGAGAGATACTGATAAATGTTTAGACAAAAAGTAGTAACTATATGGTTAATAAATAACCGCGCTCAAACAAAATTTAACTAAATATCAATACAAAAAAAAACTTTTTTATGTATGCATAATTTAAAAAAAAGTGAAATAAACCTGAGTCTTTTTATAATTTTATAAAATTGATTTTGAGTTCATCCGTTAATTCATTGCCACGGTTCCTGCAAATGTCATAATTTCATCTTAAGGAACGACTTTATAAGTATATTTTAAAAAATACGATAATAAAAAAATTGAAGTGGTCTACAACAACCTCAACAGGGTTGGTTTGATAGCCACTTTACCTAACACTGTCTTAGAATCAAAATGTTCTATCTTGATATAGTAAAACTGTTCAGGAGCGACAAAGTATAATGTGTTACAATTACTGAATAACACATAAATAAAATGTTACATACTGTTCAAGATGTGATTGAGTACAATCGTAAAAGTTAGACTCTTAAAATTTCACCAGATAGAATATTTATACTCTAAAGCAGCGATTAATGAAAGGAGACAACAAAAAAAAAAAAAATATCCAACCTGTGTCACGGGATCTTTCATAACAAGTACATCCGTCACAGATCCAAACTGTCCAAAATACTCTCTTAATTTATCAGGTGTGGTCTGCCAAGATAGTCCACCCACGAATAGTTTCCCAGGAGAACTATCTGAAGAGGGAGTGGATCGACCAGAGGATCCAGTTTGCGAGCTATATTCCACGTTGTTACTGTCCATGCTTACACTGAAAAAAATAGATAAAAAAGGTTGGGTTAAAATGGAAATTGTAGCAATTATTTGGGAAAGACATAATAAATTATTGGAATATGTTATGTACATGAATATGTATACGTGTCTATTCAGGAAGTTTCATGTACAGAGACTGAGAGAATGAAAACATACAAAATGAACTTTTTTTTGTTTAGTTATTTTACCAATAGTATTCATAATTGGATTAGTCTTTTTGAAAGGTTTCTTTTCATACATAAATACCTTTGAATACTAAATTAAAGAATAATTAATGGAGGAGTAAGTACGTAGAGTATAATGGAAGAAGATCAAAGAACCCATAGAAATGTGTCACTTCCTATCACGCAAAGCAAAAGAAAAAAAAACTAGCCCTTAAAGGATGATGAAAACAACATCCAAAAAATATATACTGTAAAAAATTTGTTCACAAAACCTTCCCTTTTATTATAAGCCAGAATATGCAATTATTTAAGTCATAGTGAGGGATCTAGAATATACAGCAGTACTCAAAACTCAGTTCCAGTTCTATATACCCCTTTTGACCAGTTTTGTGTCGGGTCTTATGTAAGACCAAAGACCGCATTTCGGTCTTGTACATCCCAGTCCCACTTGTGGGTCCTTATATAAGATTGAATCCATCCCTCATGAAGTAAATGAGGGTTTTATCTTTTTTAACATTATTCTGTTATAGTATAATAAATTATATAACTAGGTTAAAATATTGTAAGTTTGTATTGAATGTAAAAAATAAACATTTTTTGCAAGATATGTGCAATGATCTTAATACATATCCGGAATATCATATTTGGCATAATATACCATCAATATTTGTAGAAATAATTGAAAGGACTGACAGTATTAAGAACGAGTCCTATAAACCCACAATTTTAAGACTGTGCTGGATCGAATAAATAAGGACTGACACAACACTAGTTTTGATCCGAAATATCTGATCTATTCGGATCTGGAACCAAAAAAGAAAAACCTGTATCAAGTCTTGAGTAATATAGACTACTTACTCAAGTCTAGTTCTAATAGATTTAAAAAGAAAACCTCAGAGTCTATCCGAAATAATAATATAAATTTTAGTACAAATAACTAAAAAAAAACCTAATTGGTTTTGTTCCTCAAGAACCGAAAAATTATGCAAATTACCCAATTTAAAAAAACAAATTAAATTAGGACTTGAAATCCGTGTACTAATATTTTGTGTACAAGTTCGAACTTGAGGTAGGATTTACAATCTTGCCACGACGTCATAGTATCTCTTTCTTTTTTGAACTTGTGCAGCATATTCAGAAAGTTAATATATATGATCAGAACCTTTTAATATTAAGGAAACAACTTTGCTAAGCAACGCAAATACTCCTATTATTGAAATAGGAAGAATGGGAGACTACGAATCTTTCTTGTATCTACTATAAGTTATGATGGCATCATTATTTACAGCCTAAGGGATACTTTCTAATAGAAGATCAAAATGAATGAGATATATAGAGAAATATCTCTAAAGACTCAAGCCCAAGGGGAACAGAGAATATAAATCCAGGGATTCATAATAAAGTTCAAATGCACAGAGTTATATTACTTGTAAATACATCATAAATGCGTAAGTATTACGGACCAAAATTTAAATGATAGCATAAATTATAGGCTATTCATTAAAATGACAAATGTTGTCATTTAGTAGGTAAGACGTAATGAAATGTAGAAATTTTACATATATATATACATAAAGGAACACCCAGAGACCGAGATAGGTCAAATCTATGTTATACATATCTTTATATTCATTTGTCTTTTACTTCAAAATAGACAGTTTTTGAAAATGTACAATATGTATATCAAAAGAAAAAACAACCCACCATGATTGGTCTTTCAACAATCATATAAAACTAGCTTTCTCATTGGTTAATGAGGCTTCTCCGCTTTTGTGAGTGCTTTTTCTAATCACTTCTTCTATTATATATTTTTACTCTCTTCTCTCTTCGTATTTGATTCTACGTATATTATCTATCTTCCATTTTAATTTATCAAAATGCTTATTTGACAAAGAAAAAAATATATCTTATGATAAGAGAATTGAAATATAAATATGGCTATGGAAATGGACAGTAATATCTCAGATTACGAGGAACATTCTTGTAGGAGAAGTCCTTGTAGTCTAATTAGGAATGTATGTACTGTTATTCGATTGTTTTTCAATAATATCAAGATGTCTAATCATTAAAAAAAACTGAATTAATCTTGTTCCAGTATCTTCTAAGATGCCTGTTTGATCTTTTTGAATGAATTATTAAAGGGAAGAAACCAGGTATTTAGAATGAGTTGAAGACAGAAGGCGACACATACTTGATTTTCAAAAAATCGAACTAAAAAATAGACTATTTTTCCATTTTTCATCTACCTATATATTCTATAAACTCTATCAAACATGTATCTTTAGGTGAATACTATACTGATTATATATTTAGGCCTAAAATTTGTTGATCTCCAAATATAAAATGCAAAACTAATTGTAGTACAAAATCTATAACTGTATTGATAAATTTGATTTCTAATTTTAGAAACATTTGGAATATTGAATAAGTTTGGTGTACTGTTTCCAACCGATAATACATTGAACTTTGGACTCGGATATTTACTCAGGTATCTTAATACCACCAAGTAATTTGTTAGTAAGTAATATCCTCAATTACAAAAAAACCTTCACAAGTAACTCTAACGCCACTAAGTAATACACCTAAATTGCTAATAAAACAAATAATTTAGAGTTATATGTCACGCAATCTGAAGCATTTATTACTCAATTTTCAAGAGGGATAATGATCTAGATCACAATATAGGAGTACAGTTGATTGAATCTTTCATTGTTCAATCTTTATTATCTATAAATTGAGGATTTTCAAAATGTGTTAGCAGAATATGAATAATTACATCACAGTTAAAAGCTTAGCTTCATTAATTACATACAAGGGACTGACAATTAAAAATCTCCTTATATCATAGAAAAAGGGTAATTGCAAATAATAATACATTTTTTAGTGCTGGTACTGTACGAGTTGTAGCACGGTTCGGTTTGGTACAACACTTATGAATTGGTGCGTTTTTACACTCGGTGCAGTACTATAATTTATAATAACATAATTAATATTTTGATATACAATTTTAGTTTTTTTTTTTTTTTTTTTATATAGATTTAGATAGTGAGGTCAGTTTTTAATCCATAAGCATCCCTTAATATAATAAATAATTTATGCATTTGATTATTTTAAAAAATAAAAGCATGAATTACAGAATGATAAAATACATCCCAAATGACAGATCCCAGTGGGATATTGTGATTGCAAACCAGTCTTATTTATTACTAGAGAAAGTAGACAAGCTCATCATTTTGCAACAAAAAAAAACCTGTAGATCCATTAATAATAGTATTATATTACCCTTCTATATTTTATATCAAACTTTGCTTTTATATAAGTTAAGTATATTTAGTGATCATTTATTTGTACTGAAAATAAATTATTAAAGAATAAAATATCGAAAAAAACTTAGTTATAATTAAAAAAAACCATTTTACTATTATACCGGCCCAACACCCACGTACCGTTCCAGCCCTAATATATATGTAACACTACTACACTTATAAAAATGAATGGCTTACTATAAATAGATTACCTAGGTTTGTTAAGAGTCCATAAATAGTATGCAGATGATATGCTGAATATCAATTAGTCTTTTGTGAGTTTTTAGAAGTTGACTGATTTGTATAGTGCTTTTACGTCTTTTTTTGTAACTATCATTATTTTTTTCCTTCTTGCCCCTCTACTCTTCCAAAAAAAAAAAACCTTCTGTTTGTGTAAAAGACATAATAACAACAATACAATTTAATTAATGTATGGTTATTTTGAATGGTATAAGAAAGAAGGGTATATATATAATACAAAACGGAAAAAGTTGTAGTGTAATTATTTGTAATTAGTGTGTTTAGTGAATAGCAACAACGTACGGCAAACATACAACAGAATAAAGACAACAAAATAAGAGTGCTGTTTATGTATATCCAATAGATATAAATTAGATTGAATATAGCTCCATTAGGAGGGGTTCATTCTCTTAGCCCTCACTTACATATATTCCAATCCTGATGCAAGTACTTCCTGGGGTTGTTTAATCACCCCAACATGATTTAGTACAATACAAATTTATATCTTATTATTAGATGCTCCATATAAAACTATTTACTGACGTTATAAACTGCATCACACTTGAAGGAAAGATCATCTTGATACCTCAAAGTTGATATTTTACAAACATAAAATGAACAATTAATCAAAAAAAGACTGAACATCTGCATTGAACACTACTTGATGCCAATAAAAATGACTGACATTTGAATCAAATATAATTAATATGTAATGAAAATCAATATGGAATGTCTAAATTTGTACACTTTTTAATTTTTTTTATATCGATTATGGATTTTTAGTAGAATAATTTCAGGAAACATATATAATATTTTTTTTTATTGTAATAGTTTATTATTATTTACAATATAGAAATAAGATTATAAAACGATGAAATAATTAGATATTTAATAAAACTAGCCTTTAAAGGGTTACATTTTGACAGAAAAAAAGGTTTAAGTCCATTTATTTGTTGGCCCTAATTTGATATCGAAAAGTTAACAATTTTCCTTACAAGTTTTATAGCAATGAAATGTTTTTTTTCATTGCTATAAAACTTGTTTGCGTAGGCCCAAAATGGGCTACATCAACAAAGCTGACATCACATGAGAAAATTCTATGCCCCGTTTGCGCCAACTCCAATTAAATGGAGCTAAGTTATATTTTCCTAGTTTTAATTTATGTTGAATTGATACAATCGGGTTTTAGAGTTGTCGAACAGAATAAATATTATTTATGAGTCGATGATTTATTTTTGGGTCCACTCTAATAATGAGTCGATTTTCAAATTTGAACAAACACAAGTTGACTTCATATTTCTATAAAGGAGTTATAAGACATTTTCTAGCAATTAATATTCAAAAAATTTTTTTGGATATAGATAGTATAGATGAATGCTCAGAAGTTTACCAAAATGAATTTGTCATTATTAAAACATTATCACGTAGCTTTTTTTTAAGGAATCTATAAAATGTGACATAAAATTGGCACATGGCTTCAATGCATAAAATGATGGATTAATGATAATTGAATGAATATGTTGAGGTAACTACTTTGGAGCTTATGCTACGTAGAAATTTGTAATTAAGAAGTTTTTGAAAATGTATTATGAATAAATCTTTTTTTTTCTTTTTACATAATCAAATAAAGTTACTTTTAACTCTAAAATTTACATAATACATATGTTGTTGTCAACTGCCAATTTTTATGCTTCTTATTATTGTTTTGAACTTTTATTAGTTCATGCTAGGCCCTATGAACAATTATAATAGAGATTATTTATATTATATGAAAAAATGAGCAACTTTCTTCCGAAAAGGTCGAAAGGTCGCAAGAATCAATAGAGGTAACGACATGTTTCTTTTAAGCAAAACCATTCTATCCTTTTTGCCTATTTAAACTGTATTACTTTTTCTGTCAGGTATTGAATTGTCTACAGTAACACAGAAAAAGCTCAAGTTAAATTGGGAAAAAATTCCTTACTATTAAATTAAGAAAGTCCTACATTGGGGAAGAATTCATCGATTGAGAAATGTACTTATAATAACCCACCAATATTGTATCTCTTCTCTTTTTGAAGAAAAGTTGGTGGTATAGATATAATAAGAGACACATCGTCTTCATTCTCTATAAATCTCTGCATAATTTAAAATTGTCATTTGAAAGAAGTTATGGATTAATCATCCACGTGGTATTTTTTTATAAATACAAATTAAGTATGACGTAAAATGCAGATTCAAAAATCTATTTTTATTTTTATAACAAGGAGTTTAATAGAACGCTTTAATATATAACTATATATTTTTTTTAAAACGTTCTCGTTCCTTCTTTGTTTGCTCCACAATGTCTGTGTGTAGGCAGTTAAGAAGAAGAGGAATCAGGCAAAGGAGAGTCGTGGGGAGAAGAAGAAAAAAAAGAGGGGAAAGACGATGAAAAAAAGAAGAAGTTTTTCTCCTTCTTTAAGAAAAGAATCCTATAGGGCATTGAGTAGCATTGAAGACAGAAAAGGTTTTTTTTTTTTGTAAATTGAATTTTAACAATGGTTTTCTACATACTTGTTCTTCTTAAGGATGTTATTTGCCCCCCCTCCCTTCTATTTTCATTTCATGTTGTTCTGAGTCCCTGAATTATAATTTCAATTACTGAGTTACTTATGTATATACGTATTTTATATACCATATTTAAGAAAATCATATGTAAGCATTCAAAAATATGATTTAATATTTAATTCGTTTGTAGAACGCTGCTTTTCCAATGAGACGTCACAAATTACATAATGAAGCAAAGTAATTTTAAACAATACATTGCTAGTAAACGAAGTGGACAAAAATGTCCAACTAAATTGTTCTAGGTATATGTGGTAACAAATGTTTTAATCCCTATGAAATTGCTTTGCTTCCATAATCCATTATGACCGACATAGAGAATGATGATGTCACATAAAAACGTAAAAGTATCCTGATAGCATCAACAAAATGACAGCTGTGTACTTGTCTACTATTTAGTTGGGAACATATATCTGTAGAATTCAAATTATTCATTGTAAACAAGAAGAAATATACCATGTATTGTATCAGTCCTTATTTAATACTGAAGAGTAGAACCATGGTCACTTCAATTCAGCATATTAGTTTTAAAAAATTATAAATTTAGGTCTTTGATGACGTCACTTCCTTATTTGTATTCTTTTTTTCATCATTTCTAGTACAGACAATCCTAAGAACCAGTCCCAATGACCGATCCGAAGACGGTACTGGACCAAATAAATAAGGACTAGCACAACACTACATATACTCATTAATAGGATTGTATCGTTGCTTGATATAGGACTTAAAATCGTTCAGAGTTAATCCTTGAAAAATGTCCCATTTTTTAAAATGGAATCGTGATTATCAGAATTATTATATAGATGAACCAACGTCAGTTAACTAATTGAATTCGTTCAATAAAAATAAATTATACTACATACAATTAGATTGCCATGATTCTTATATAAGACTTACAGTTATAATATTCATCATTCTTATAAACATTGGTTGTTAATCATTCCAAGAAAGCTGAGATGCATTGATGATATTGGTAATGTATCATGCCCTCGAGCATGTCATTCAGGAAAAATAAATTAATTGGATGGCTTATTTATCTCCTCTTTCTTGAAGGTATAGTACAAAACATCCTCTTTTATTTTTTTATTTAATAGATAACAATTTTTAAACCAATGATCAACTGCAATGGTTATATTAATAATTTTAAAACTTTTTTCATTTTTCTTTCAAAATGAAAGTTTGAGAGATTGCCATATGACATATCTACAAAATAAGCGTAACACTTAGACGGAGGAAGAACTTATCATATGTATATACATTTAAGAAACTTACTTAGTATTCCAAAAGATACCAACCCATAAATTCGTTATAGGGAGGGTGTACATAGATATTTTATTATTTAACTTCAAAAGGCGCTAAACGATCCCCTTGGGTGGAATAATATTTAATAGAACAGCGATTATTATCATTGCCTGTCTTGAAAAAAATAAATATTAACATATATTCCTACAATGTTTCAAAGCTTCATATATAGGCTGTCAACATAAAAGAAAACTAGAAAATTTTCCATCAAAAGGGAATTACAATTTTACTCTCCTTTTAATTATCTTCTATTTTTGTTATTAAAATATTCTGGTCAGCACTTTGAAGACATCACAAATCTTACTTTAATATTGCAAAAACATCCATGTCAAAATTACCTGAATGTAAACAGATAAATGTTATAAAAAATTCCATATCGGAGTCAAATTAAGTCTTGATATATCAAATAAAGATTCTGAACTATAATTGATATTCTTGGATATCCTAAATCGTCCCAGAAATTTGAGTATAAAGTCCATAATTAACTTCAATATGTTAATAAAAATAAGTTGTATGCACTAATAAATTAAAAAAAAAACATATTGACATTTATTCAAGATTGTTTTATGTTGACGCATGACATATATATTCTTCTTTTTTTATAAGTGAATATTCATTTCATTTATTACGTACTCGCAGAAAGTCGGTGATGCATCAATCGATGCAATTATTATTTTACAAGTCTCTTTTTACATACCGTAAAATGATTGGGTAAAAAAAAACCCAAAATTTTATGCACACTTTATGTCATTTCTTGCTTCATATCATAGATTAAATTTTATTATTTTTGAAGGGGAAAATACGAATATCCAAATATATATCATAGTAAAGAATTATGTAAGTACTATGAAATGACTAAAGAAACAAAACAAAGGAGGATTGAACTTAAAAAAATACTCTTCTTTTTTAAAGGAATGTTTGATGCAAGCAAACTTTTGAAATGAAGTTCGTTACTTTTCCCAGATCATATATTAGAAAGGACAACCGGCCCAATTTTGACCGCTTTTTTTCTCTTCAAATCTATTGCAATTTATTATTATTTAGTTACATGTTTTCCCTTAAGTAAGTAATCAGCCATATACTTATTTATCTTTTACTTTTTTCCATCCTATTTTTTTGTAGGTCAATGGATACATAGATTGTACTGAAAGTAAAAAAAAAATCTGTTTGCAAAATGATTTTAAACAATGCGAATAAACTTTTGGAATTATACACATTTAGAGAAAGGACTGCGTTAGAGAAATTAAAGTAATTAATCAAATTCAGATTCAGAGAGGATACGACACCCCCATTTATTATTGATTATATTTAGGAATAAAATTTATTACTCTATTATATCCTTCAATTCATGAAGATATGAATAGAGTAGTATCTTGTACCGTAAAGATACCTGGTTAACAAATCTTTTGGAATATATGTGGTGAGTTAATTTATATATATAAAAAGAAACGTCCAATGTATTTTTTTTTACATCAGAAACGGCCATATATGTCCTAGACATATTAGGTTAGGGTAAATTGATTTCGTATTTCCCGCCTTTTTTTAAACTAAGTGTATCTTGTTCATTATTGGTGACCTCGGAGCATACGATAAAGGGTTGTAAAGCTGTGAATGTATACTACAAATACTTTTTTGACAGTATTTACTAGACTGGTTCAGTCGTGAATTATCGTGCATCGAGTATGCACGTCTCAAAGGAAGAAATTCACCATATTTTACATTTTTACTGACTGATGGGGAAAAACGTTTCAAAAGCAACCAAAAAAATTTGGGACGTGTACGGGGGTGATCTTTCGATTCGTATTGCACAGCAGTAGTTCTGATTTTTTATTTAAAAAATAAAATCTCACAACAATTCTCCCAAAGCTATGAACATTTCCACCTTTTGAAATTGGCGATCGAACAGAAGCGGACTGCATTGGTGAATAGGAGGCAACAAATCCTTATCAAGACAAAACTAAGCCGCAGATATCTTTGATGCATACAACCTACAGTCCGAACCAGGTACCAGGTGACTACTATCTGTTTCTGTCTATGGCCTTGGCTGTCCAAACTTTTTGCCAATAGAGACAAAGGCTTCTGAGAAAAGGGCATAATGAAGCTGGATTCTCATTGGCAACAAGTTATTGAACAGAACAGGGTATACTTGGTTTAAATCGGATCGATGTAACACTTCTTATAAAGCTAAAAATACGAAATTACTTTTTCTCCAACCTATTATTCTGGATAATTAAGGATTTTATTTAAATTTCTGGAATGAATTGAGATATTAAAGAATGTTGACTACCATTTGGAGCCTTTATTTGATTTATGAGAAGGTTAATTTGGCTACGATATGGTCTTTTAAATAATACCTATTAATAGCTAATTATTACATTTGACGACGAATTTATGTGCAATTTCGCGACAACATCGAAGGATTAATAAAATAATTAGTTGGTAGAAATTGTGAATAATTTGTTGAAGAATAGAAATTTCATTCACACTTAATTTTGAGAAAAATCTTTATAGTCTACTTACCGAATTAACGAGCAACATTTATCAATATCCATTTTCAACTTTGTAGAAGTAGATTTTTTTTTAATGGTGTGATTTAATTTCTCATAATTTAAAAAAAAAAGATAATTGTATACGTTAGAGTTAGTGGTTTCGAATCCACTATAGATTAGCTATTTTTAGCTAAAGTAAAAATTAACAATTTGATTATTTTTTTTAGCAAATCAAAGGTAATTGTTTCAATCGTTAAAAAAATGATTATTATTCCAGATTATGAAAAACAATTGATATTTTAAACAATGATACATATATTTAGAAATAAATTAATATTTATTCAGTAAATAGTCACTTAAAAAGGCTTATCTAAATAACACAGAGATTATTGATTGTATTCTTTGTATATTCAGCTTCAACTAGACATACTATTAACTACCATAGTTCAAATTGTGGTATATTTGATCGACCAAAACACGTCTCTACAGATAAACCTTGCAGTCCAAGCATTTAATATCCATTAATATATTTTTAAAAACAAATGTATTATTTAACATACGTGCATTGTGACCTCAATATTTAAAGAAAAAAACTATTTGGCAAGAGAGAAATTCAACACTTTTGAGAATCAATCAACTATGTTGTACATAGAAATCAAACCATTTATTTATAAATAATAATATCAAGATTTTTCTCGTGTTTATACAAGAATAAACCAATCAAACAATGAAATTGTTGTTTATGTAGGAGCAAGGGCTTTAATTCTTATTAATGGTTTTCAACAATGTGGCGAAACACACTTGTTAACTTAAATAGATTCCCTGAATTATTAAAATCCTATTTTCACCACACCCGTTATCGCTTTTTACAATAGAAGATCTGCAATGAGAACACAGTTTTTTTTTCTTTTTGTTCAAGATCTCAGAAGAAAGACAGGTCAAGTTAATGCAAAGAATCAATCCACTGATTTTAATAAAAATTTAAGCACCATTTACTGTGAGTTTTTGCAAACTGATGGGATAGAAGATGCTTTATAACATTAGGTTGATTTATGCCCCATTTAATATGGTGGACTTCCAGAACGAAACGTAAATTTAAAATCACTTAATAAAGATTGAATGACTTCATAGTGGGTTCTTATATTAAATTAGACCCATGACAGCATCAATTTTTACTTTTGATTGGAAGGGATTTACTTTTATTTTTATTGTTGTATTATGAAAGGGGATTTGCCTCCTGCGTTCAAGCTCCTACAAAATTAATCTACCCTTTTGGAAAAAAAAGAAATAGAAGAAGATTGATTCATGTCAGTATTTTTACCACGAGTGTGCACTGTACACTCAAGTTGTATAATCCGTAGTGGATTTCAGAGTCAGTAGCATTTGAGAGTATATGACTCATTCATTCTCAGACACTATTTTTTCGTTCGTTCTTTCTTTCTCATCCAAAAGAATTGAGGATTGGAATCAACCTTCTTCTCATCATCCAAAAAAGTGTGCATTGGTTTCAAATTTTCCCTACTTTACGTTCTGCTATATCTATGTAACTCAGACAAATCTTTTCAACAATAAAAGTAAAGATATACTCCTAATAGTGTTGGGTTTCGCTCTGATGGATTTAAAAGACGAATTTTTGACGACAATGTCATGATTGGTCATTTGTTGTCCAAAATATGTTATATAATAATACTACAACTACTAAGACTAGTAGAAGAGGAGGAAAAGGGAAGAGAAGAAAGGAGGTGGAATCAACCTTCTTCTCATCATCCAAAAAAGTTCCTTTTTTGTAACCCCCTCCTTTTTGCATCACGTGGGTTTCTCTTTATTTGAATAAGTTTCCCTACTTTTACGCATATAAACACATATTGGATACACAACTTTTCTATTCTCAGGAAGCTGAAGATCAATCGCAACTGTGTAAGGTGGCAATAATAAGCAATAGCAGGCATTGTCATAATAACACTGATCACTCGTGTCCCAAAACTGACAAATTTAGTAATTTTAGCGCTTTATCTAACTCTTTCACATAAATTCCTCGTAATAAAAGATATTAATATAACGGGAATGGAAAAAGATACTTCTATTTCAATATTGGAATGGTTTTTTGGATCCAAATATAGTGATAAATGAGCAAGCGTCACAAACTCTGAATTCAAAATGAGAAGTTGAACAGCTGTGTATATTACTAACTCATTAACAACAAAAATTAAGATATTTGTAGAAACAGTCAATTAATAATGAAGGGTTGGAAACAAAACTAATTCAAAAAAGGTTTTTCTTTCAAATAAATATATAGTGAACCACTTTTTTTTTGTTGAAAATAGTAGTTTTAATTTACATTTTTCAATAGCATTTCATTTAGGTATTTTTAAAAGTTTTCTTAAACAAAAATGGCACATTCTTTTTTATTCAAAATAATGTAATAATTATATATTAAAAACTTCATTTTGTAGGACAAATCATCCCTAATTTAGGTATTTTACTAAATGCCAATTTACGTTGCAAAAAAACTTGTAGAAGGCGTGCACGGAAATCTAGAAGTGTTTTGGGGATCCAAATAGAAATGCTGGATTTTCATTCTTTAAATTTGGCATCATTATATTCAATGTAGATAAATTTTAAATCATTCAACTCTTTTTTTTTTTTGTGTATATAAATTTTAAATCTACATTAGCACCTTCAATCTTCATTACTGCACAATATATTGGTACTTTGTTTTTTTTTTTTTTTTCTATTGTAGATATTTAAAATTAACAACTTTTTACATTTCTGTATTCTGTAATTCCAATTCTCTAGATGGGTAAGAAAGTTGTGTCGTTCTATTGAAATATCATAATAGATCACATACTTTGGTGTAAAAAAAGGGGTGACATTCCGATGATAAGTATCATAACCTCCTTAATATTGAAGCTACAGACATTACTTTAGTCTCAAAATGTCTTTTTTACCCATATATATATTGGATAAAACAGCATTGAAAAAAAAAAAAAAAAAATGTCTCGTGAATATATTAAACAATATCAAAAATCAAAAAAATACATCAACCACTGGAATCACATATTTCTGGAAAACGATTATATTTTGTCATAACAATCTAGTCGTGATATATATTTATAGTAATATAGCAATAAAAACGGATAAATGGCTAGGTTTTTTTTATGTTTTTCTTTCTTTCAAGACAATTATAGTAATAAAATCGTCAACATGCAAAGGCAAAAAAAAATAGTTTTTTTGTACTGACGTACGCTATGGGATTGTAATTGCAAAAAAAGAGTACTTTACATATATCAGTTTTTCAATAGATCGAATACTTATTTCACAAAGATTGTAAAAATAGGCTGTATTCTATTAGTTACAGAGTAATTTTCAATTATACTCGACGTTCATGTAAGACAATTAGGCTTTTGCGTCGACAACTATAATTGGACAAATATTAATTATATGTAGTCTTAGTTTTGCCATTTGTTTGATAGCTTTGGCAAAGAAAAAATACACTAATAATGGGATACCCTAAAAGAGTAGACCCCCAAAACTCAATACTAATTTGTTCAGGAAGGAGTGTGGAACGCAATGCGGTCAATTTCTAGGCCAAGAAGAGGGCCTATGGGACCAAAACAGAAACTTTATTTTGAAGGTAAAAGTCACTAAAAAACAATCGTATATGGGTATTAAAAAAGTTGCCTTATTATTAAGGCAGTTGTGTATATATGCATAATATATACATTTACTTAGGCATATTTATTCAACCCTACAATGAATCAAAGTCAAGGAAAATAAGAATAAGAGAGACGGAAGGAGTATGTCTGTGTAATGGCTCCCCATTTAATACCTATATATATATATATATATAGGTATACATTGAACATAAATGCTTTCATAAGACTGTTTCAATTTATGGTTCTATGTTCATATATATATATATACAAATTTTTACATAAATATATGTAGGACCAAGGTAAGAATAGAAAAGTATGTATACAACAACTTTTGTACATAATATGCCTTTAACCCCATTCATAGGAAACAATAATAAGAAAATCTATAAATCATATAAAAAAACGCAATAATCCACAAGAAGAATATCAAATAAACTTTAAAATACACAAGAGACTCATTGCAAAAAAATAAGAAGAATAAAAAGCAAGGGAGACGCATTTCTTCGGCATACCTTACTATATTATGACCATATGCTAATGCCCCTCTCACTCAACCTTTACCAATGAGAGTAACAAGAAGAAAAAACTATAATTAAATCAAGAATTAATAGTAGTATTTCCTTTAAGGGAGGGAGTGAAAGCTTACAAACAAGAAGACATGGAAAAGAGGTAAAAAGCGTGTGTAAACATTTGGCTGGTTCTTCTTATGAGCAATTACTTTGTTGGTAATTCTTTCCCATTATAAGGAGAGTATGAACAAAAAGAGAGCAAGAGTTTGGTACACCATATGGTAATTATTCAATTAGTAGGAAAATAATTTGTCAAAAATAACGAACTAACAAAGTTACAAAACTAAGCAAATATGAAAAGAGAATAAATAATAAGGATTTGATGGTCATATATTCTACATATGCATGCATTTATGGGGTAGTTAAAAGAAAATGTAAACATGATGTGGAGTGATCATGCAGTAGCGTCCGTAGGATTATATATATATATATATTTGGCTTTAATAATTTTAAAAAAAATTACCATTTTTTAGAAAAAAAATTCTAAAATCCAGAGCTGTTCAGAAAAATATTATATTTTCTAGTAAGAATAAAAAATTCCTTTTTTTGGGGGGAGGGGAGGCTACATCTCCTGCAGCCTTCCTCATACAGACGCCCCTGTCATGTGTGTATCCACGCGGCTTTACATCAGAAAAAAAAATTAAACCATATATTTCTAGATTTATGTTATTCTCTGTTTATCCGTGTTCTGAACTTTGATTTAGAATATGCTCTTGTTTAGCTGTGAACCATTCCAAAAAATTATTGAATAATCATTATTCCTTGGTTGGTAGTAATAAGCATACTACCAATTTTAAGCCTTTTTCGGTTTCTTTTTGAAGGAAAGTTTGGAGATAAAATGAAGGTAACGATATGATGTACCATAAAAATGTACGCGGTTGATTTTTAGGAGAGTTGATCTGTTGATGATGAATTGATTTGTGAATAATTCCCTACTAGTATAGGAGAAAAGCTCCATAGTTGAAAAGAATTGGACAAAAACCAGCTGATTTTATAACATTTTTCTTCAATTAGAAGAGGGCTAAAAGTTATAGCAAAGATAACGTCGTAACATATAAAATGGGTGTACAAAGAACAGTGTTTACTTTATGCATTACCTACAATCCAGATCATAACATGATTATAATATATAATAAATTATAACTCAATCATCACAAATCATTATTTGATATCATTTAGATATTACTTTAGAGCAGTGCAGGTATATTAGTAATTATAATAAGAAAAGGAATAAAAACGCCAATCTATTTAAAGGCCAAATCCATCCATCAAGTCATTCAACTTTAAAGACGAATAAAATTTTTTGATAAAGTGCTAATATCAAAATAATTAATTATCATAAGTAATAAATCTAAAAACTCTACATTTGTTCCCCCGCCCCACCACCATAAAAAAAAAGCGCCATACTATTATTAATTATCTAAATTAGTGAATCAGGTTACGACTGAAATTGTAAGAGATAGGAGTCTGATATAAATTTACTTAAGTTTTGATATTAATACTAAATCAGTTGATTTGTTTTGAGCTTATTTAACAAGACTTATATAAATACATTCTTATAAGGCTTATATGGAAATGGATGAAAATCCTTTTCATCCATTATATTTGTATAGTTCAACAGCAATCTAAGGAATCATTGTATTGGGATAGTTAGGAGAGGCCGAAAAAAAAAGTTGTCTTTACAAACATCCTTTATATATTTATATAGAAATCGAAACCCAGCAATGGGCTAAATGGACGAAAAATTCAGTGTTTTGAAAATCAAAGTGGAATAAATTGTTTTTGTATTTTTGTAGACCCAATTCAGGCAGGTGTTCCTCGGCATATCAGGCTACTGAAACTGCCAGATTGCAGCAGATCTATTCTGTACAAGTTGTAAATTATACTATTTGCAATTTCTTTGTCTTCAAAATATTATTTAATTTCAGCATTGTAATTCAGTTCACTAATTATTAATTGATACTATCATTTCAATTTGATCTATTCAAATTACATGTTTATTAAGTATTTATGAGTAATAGAGCAGTGGGCATTTAAACATTAAAATGTGCCACAAAAGACTAATATTTTAGTAATTCGAATTAAAATAGCTAATAATCACACGATTAATACATCGATGATCCATGGTATATTCAATTATCACAAGTACTTTATGTGTTCCATTTAAAATCATTCATCTCGTGTTTTAGTTGCAATTTTTAAGTTGTTTCTACAAGTTGCAACTTGTACTTAAAATATATATAAAATAGGCATACATTTTTTTAACGCTAATTAAAATTCTGAAGCCCCTGTTAATTATACTTTTTTTGTTGCATATTTTTAGCCAAAAATTATCGACAAGTACCTAAATACGGGCGCTTACTTTGGTATGAGAACTGTTAAGAAAATATTGATATTGTGACAATTTTGTTAATCACGTTCATTATTATTTCTGCAGAAACTAAATCATTGTTCCTCCATTATTTAATAGGATTTACAGAGAGAAAGTAGAAGGAGAGAAAGAAAGAATTGTTTCAAGAGGTGTACGGAAGAAGAGAGGTAGAAAAGATTATTCTTCCTTATCGTTAATTGGTCCAATCGAAACTCCTCCAGAGAAAAGGATAATGAGATTTTTCTTTTGAATGTCAAGATATCAAAATACATACTAAATATGTACATAGCTGAAACTGATACCATTGTATGTATACATACATAAAGAGGCGAAAAACACACACTCAAAGGAGAAGACTTCAAAACACATAATCAGTTCTCTACTTCAAGTTGATAACCCCTTCTCATTTTATAAGGATGATAATGGGTTATGATAAGGAACCATCGCATCTATATCAGAGTAGAGAAGACTCGTATATGTATGTACACATTATATGGTTGCGTATAAATAAGTAATGATGAGAATGAGGGAAGGGGAGTTGGTTGCGGCGCTCAAGTACAACCACACTTTTTATGGGAATAATAAAAATTATTAATTTATCATAAAATTTGTCACAAAATGCTCAAACCACAAAAACATTTATATTACTAACAGAGTTTAAATTTATAGATCAGATGTTGTCAGTAAAGTCATTTTTTCCCCCTTAAAATTGTCCTCTTCATACAATAAAACCTTTAAAAATGGTATTGTGGCCATCGGTTAAAGAGATTTTGATATTCCTGTTTTACAACATATGTTACTCATTGACACAAAAACAAGCTGGAATGATATATATTTGGCCGTCTTCTGTTTTACAGTCAGGTCCTTTGAGGATACTGAAATTACTCTCGTATAAATGAATTTGATATCCTCGTTTTACAACATATGTGGCCAGTCAACAAAAAACCAAGCTGGAATGATTTTTCTCATGAACAAAAACACATCTGAATTAAGTACATTTTGTATTCTTCAACATATTATCAATGATCTTGGAGGGGGTGCAAATTACTGGATGACTCCTTTGAAAAGAAAAAAACTTTTTTTTGGTTTATATCCGCTAATTAAATAATTAGGAAATGATAGATTATATGGTTGAAAGGCAATATCGGGGTTAATATATGTCTTGTAAAGCAAATGAAGGTTTTCCTTAATATTTTAGATTATCAATAATTAGATCATAAAACCTAAATTAAAAAAAAGTCAACATCTTTGTTTGAGTTTAAAAAAGAAAAAAACTGTCAACTAGTTGTACTAGACACCTCATGAAATTGCATTTTTTTAAATATGAAGAGGTTCCTTTTTCACTTTTTAAGAAGCAAGGCTCAGGTTGTACATGCTTCAAAAACTGGGTTCGATCCGTGACATACCTATTACATAAGTATGTAAAGACTCGACTTTACTTAAGCCGACAATTTTCTGAAATTTCAAAATTCGAACTCACCCCAAATAATGAATATTCGACTTGACTTCAATCAAAACTCGTAATAATGAGTCAAATTTACCGTACCATACAAGAGGAAGGTAAAAAACTACAGATGAGTTGATATTGTGTAAGTAAAACCACATTAAATGATATTATGTGGAAAATCTAAGAAACTCGAACTCAAATTCTACAATAATATAAAGCTTCTTCTTCTTATTTGCTCCTGTGAATAAATCCATTTGGTACATTTTTATTATAAACAACTTCACAATGAAGCTTATATTTGAACCTACTTATATAGATTTCATAACGAGTCTACAATACTTTTCCTTCAAACAAAGAATGGTAAGAGATCTTTTATAAGCTTATGTACTAATTAAACTTTTCTTTCTCATTTTATGTATATATTTAACTCATCAATTATTAATGAATAATTATAGAACGTATCAAGATAAAAACGTTCCTTTAAATTGTTTTATTATTAGAAATGATAAAAATACATAATATATATGTTATATATTTGTAAATACTAAAGTTAGTTTGTATAAAATAGTACTTATTTTCATCTCCAAGAATATATGTTTGTGTATTTTTGTATCTGTTAAATAAATAAGTAAAAAATATATACATTCAATTGAATTGTAGCCATATTTATTAATTTTCAACCTTTTATGACCCAAATTATGTTTGAATTAGATTTATAAATTTTTCTCTCGCATATATGAAGTATATTCTGTATAACTAACACATATTTAGCATAAAAATAAAATATTTCAAAAAAGCCTGTATTTAATTGATGTGTCCCAAATTTGGTACATCAGGCACACAGACATGTATTATGAATGGTCAAATATGTCCACTTGGGGATACAAATGCAAAATGTCATATTAAGTATTTATTAGTCGATAATACTTAAAATAATGATTACATTGGCACATAACTCATGGGATTCATTGCACAAAATTGTTAGAGCGGATGAGGACGTATTAATTTTTAGATGTAACTGAAATACCTTGCGTGTTTTTGCGCAATACATATTATCATTGTTGTTGTAAATGTGTACTTAATCCGTATTATAAGATTCTAACAGATGCATCCACAGTAATTTGACTTATAAATAATTTTCCAAATTTACCAAATTTGGCGCATTGGGTCATAAAGGGTTAACACGATATTCAATTGTTGCCATTTTAACAAAACATAAAATATGGCTTCAAACAGATAAGAGGCATAACTCATTTTAGTCAATTTGATCCAATATGGTTTATATATATATATATAAGAAATAATGGTTCGCAAATGTTATTTTTTTAGTCACAAGTCAAAAGTGAATCGAGTTAATCCTCTAAAGGAATCTCATTAAAACTGCTGGAGCATATCTGAAACGTTCATGCCTTATAATACTAAAGTTGGTCTTTCTAGAAAATTGATAACATGAAGCAGGCAATTTTCTAACAAATCAATTGCTAAATGAACTATTTTTTTTTTTTTGCAAAAACAAAAACTTTAAATAACAATCTACTCCAAAATACTTTTGCCATAGACAGCAGAGGAGCTGTTGTGTGGTTTGCCTATCAGTAGACTAAATAAATGTTAATTAAACAAAGAATATTCAAATACTGGTCTTTCTAAATATATAATATTCTTTCTGTGGATATAGAATTAATATTTTGAATTAAAAAATATGTATGTATACTTTCTAAAAACATCGAAATATCTAGTTTCCTTAAAATAAAAAATCATTTGAAATATTATAGAACTGAGGATCGACTTAGGATTAATTCCTGCCTATGGCTTGGCTAGATACGGATTGGGGTTGAGTATATTTCCTGCATATTAGAACTGCTCGCAGATAATTTAATAAAACGTCATGACAGCTAAGCTACTCTCCTACAAAACATTCTTCAAATTGTAGGAGTGATCAAGGTTATTAACCTAAGGAGTGATTACATTCATTTTCGGTTTCTTTTTTAAAACATACCGGCATGTATTATTATTTGAATCCATGTCTATGTATGTAAATTGTGAACGAGTACTCGCAATCTGAATTAATATATTTTTTTTCCAATTTGTCTCTTAAGTTAATTGAATATTATTTTTGATTATCATCACATCTCAGTCCCTAATTCTAAAAAAAAAAAGTTACATTTTTCCTTAATGATATACATAAATACAATGTTTTTAAGACATTTTCAAATTGTATATTGAATTAGTTATACAATTGAATGGTACACAATAACATATCCAACTATGAAGCTATAGAGTAAATGAAACAAAAAAAAAACTTTTTTTTGTTTATTTTATGTTTTGTTCGAGATGAAGAAAAAGTTTGTAGAGATTTTTTATTATGTATTTTGTTTCGTCTAAATATATGTGTATATGTATACTACAGAGAAGAATTGAAAATGACTGTTTTATATTTCTTTTCTTTGTAAGTCGATAAAAATCAACCTAAAGGAATAGGAGGTTAAGAGGGGGGAGGGGACTTCGGCTCCTTTCTTTCTTTTTCTCATTTAAAGAAAACAATAAAATATTATAGTAAAAAAGCTTCAATTTTTATTTTTAGAAAAAAAAATTATACATTCTTTCACGTAAGACACTTCTATCCTCCTCTTTACAATGTTTGTAGTAAGTGAAAATAAATTCACACTTTCATATAATATAAATGAATGAATAAAATTTGCATTTGCAAAAAAACTATGTGACTGGAGTACATAGTTATTATGTACAATTTTGCATCAAACCATTGGAAGTATAATACTTGAAGACCATAATGTACAATTGATAATTGTATCTTGAACTTCGGTCCTAGACGGATTTTTTCCCCTCGGTTCCGTCTTTATTGTTTTTTTTAGACCGATAATTTGTTCCAAACAATTAGTTTCTAATACGCAAGAAGTTCAATATTATTTTTTATTATCATATAATCTCATACTCGAATTCTCAGGCCGTGGAATTAAGTTCAGCCGTTTTTAAATCGTGAAGCGGTTTTTTTTGGTCTCACTCTTTGGACCAATTTTTAACTTATCCTCTTTATACGAGTATAAAACATTTTAAAATACATATATCACGTTATTGTAACAATTTGTAAAGTTTGGTTAGACACGTGACAACTTCAATCTATCATCTATAAAATTGGTCTAGAGCAACTGTTTTCCTAAGGGGCGGAACAAAAACACATTTTTCACTGGGACAGGTTCAGACCAAACTTCTTAAAAGATTGTATTAATTCGGTCCAACTAAAATCAACATATCTCAGATTGGTCTAGGATTTCCAGTCAAAAACTTAAAACTATTTGATGTGTTCTACGAGATTCATCATATAGCAATAGCAAAAAAAAAAAAAACCTTGATATTTTTACTGTGTTTTTATTTTTTTACAATCATTTTTTTTCATTTCAACTTAGTTATAAAATTTGTAACTTGCAAATTGAAAATCAGGAGAGGATCAATTTTCCTTTTTTTCTTAAATAACAAGCTTATTAAGGTTTTAAATATATAAATTAAAACCAATCACATTTTTTATCTAAATTATAGTTGATTTAAGTAAAAATACTGTATTACTTAAGTTCTTTTTTTTTTTAAATATTTGTCAGGTCATCTTATCTAACGGAACAGGTCAAAGAGTTGATAAATATAATACATGTGTGATTCAACAAGGTTATTTTTAAAATCCTTACACAGGTAGGGTTAATTGATAATAGTCCTATATTTATCTTATTTACAAAGATAGTTTTTTTTGTGCAAACTGGAGAAATTATATCATGGATCAAGTCATTGTTTCTCAAACCGTACTATTTAAAATGTTTCTGCCTTTTTCCGAAATTTTTTTTTCCAGAATATCAATAATAGTTTCGAACCAGTTTCAGTTCCAAAATGAGTATCCGTATGTTGGTAAATATTCATACATTTTTGACTAAAAAAAATAAAATAAATTTTGTTGAGGGCAATTCGTATGGAATTACAGAGGCATCCGTAGGATTTTTGTTTGGATTGAGAGGACCAGCAACTAACTCATAAATTTAATAACTTTTTTTTATAATAATTAATATAAATTATTGGTGTTTCTTTTTATTCAGAACTATTTTGTTTGAAGTAATTTGCTCAAATATTCACTGGCTACATCATCGGTGGACAAATTTTTTATGACGTAGGAGCGTTGCAAGTATAGATTCTTATACAAATTTAATACCTGATTTAGTACCAAAGTACCGATTTAAATGCACAAGTGGCTCGGAGACCACTACAGTACCGAGATACCAAACAAAAATCATCGCATTTCATAAATTAATCACTGGATTGGGAGTCGATTATTATCATTACACATTTCTTGTATCGTTTAAGGGAAATATTTTTTTGTGGAGCAAGATATGTTGTCTTTCAAAATGGTTTTTAACCAGGGATGGATCTTATAAAATATCTTTTTTATTATTATTTAATAATAATATATGAATAAAAAACCTTTTAAATCTAGATAAAGCAGAAATATTTTATTATAATAAAATAGAACCATGTTACCAAAATTAAATTTATTACACCTACCCTCCCCCCTCTTTCATAGTATGTTACCCACTGTTGTAAAAAAATAAAATGAATTGGTTGAGATCTGTTTCTTTTTACCCTAAAAAAAATAATAATAAAAAGATTTATGTCAAATGATTTTCATTTCAAAAATTAATTAAAATGTTTGTAATAAATTTATATTACATTACTAATTATATAGAAAAATATATACTTTTTACGGCTACAATAGTAGTTATAAAAACAGGACTGTGAAATTTAAATTTTAAAACAATATGAATCTTTTCTTTTTCGTTAAAACAAAAATTAATAGTTTATTTTTCTTAAATTTTAAACGTTATCAGATAAAGATAGAATAATTTAGATGGGATAAGTTTTGTTTCATGAAATGTTTCTGAAATATTTGAGAAATTAATTTTTTAAATTCGTATGCGAAAATAAAAATTCATGACTCAATATGGATTTTTACAAAAAAATAAAAAAATGCTTAATCACTGATATGGAAGTGGATATTATATTCAACTTTAGGATTTGAAATTCTTCTTAAAATAATTATCCAAACTGATAAAGGGAATATTACTATATTTTTATAACATTATATCGTATGTTTATTTTTAGGATCACATGGATTTCAACCTTTTTTAGGCATTTAATTATGATATTCAAATTTCAGGAACAGGGACTAGCTTGACATTTGGGAAACTTATTCCATCATGTATTTTAATTTGGACTTCAATAAATTATGTGATATCATTTGGATGAATTAAGATCCTCCTAATTAGAGGGATTTCTGATCTATCCTTTTCGAAAATAGAAGATTCATTGAACGCTAATGTTAACAGTTTATCTAAAGAAAACACTGTCATTGTGGCAATTTGCGTTTATTAGCAACAATAAAACTTGTTGGTACAAAAACCGCTAATTTTTAAAAGTGGAAAAATTCCTACAAAATTATATCCCTAAGAATGATGCGACGTAGCGAAGTTATTGGCTACAATTCAACGTATGAATGTTTTATTTACAGTCGTTCCAAGAAAATGATATATACATTGACTCCAAAGACAATTATTAGGTATGATAGAAATATTTACAAAACTATTATATAATGTTTACTGATACTTAATCAATACATCTTCATCAGACTAATTAAAGAAAAATTAACAAAAAATATATATTCCGAGCATAGTTTCAAAATCAAAAGAATAGAACCGCATGTGAAAGCCCACTTCAAGTCCTTCCACTAGAGGTTTTATAGCTAAAAGAGGATTATCCTTTCTAAATGTAAGACTCTTTCAAAATCGCAAATATATATGTATGTAACTCTTGTTAAAATACCCCAATTATTTTTTAAGTATATAAACTACAAGTATATAATCTTATTTGTATAGAATTGGCAATTTATCGAGATAATTACAGTTTCCTAGTTTCAAGGAGTTCGCTTCTTGAGTATGTAATTTTATTACCTTACTCTCTATCCCTAATAGGATTTCACATAAAAGGGATCATTAAAATTGAATGAAATAAAGACGAAATCATTCTAAGGGAATGATTTTTATTCCTTTCCTTTCTTTAAGATAATTTTATGAGGGTTTTTTTCCATTTTTTTTTTTACCTTTCCTTGTTTCCAAAAATTAATCTAATCGAATCTAAATTGTTTTATTCCCTTATTTAATATCTATTAGCTCAATATATATACATAGACATATATCTTACTTATAATTACAATTTATTCAATTAAATATCGGGAATGTAACTAATGGTAAATTATATTTATGTATACATTAATAATTATTATATGTGTATAGAATGATATAATAAATATATAATCTGAACGGCGGTTCCCTATCTTTTATTTTAATTTATTTCTTGGCATTTCTCCTTTGTGAGTAAGCCCATATAACAGAAGAAGATAATATATATAAATATATGTTTGTATAATTGAGATTATAATGCAAATGTTTTTTTTTTGCTCCTTTAGCCATAAAAAAGGCATCCCAAAAAAGAAATATATTTAGCCAAAAGGAATTTCAATTCCTCATAGGTCACGTTATCTCATATATGAAGTATATCCAAATAAGTTATTGATTAAAAATATTAAGATAACAATAAGATTGTATTGGCCCTTCATATGGAACAAAAAATCGGTTACGTTCTTTATATCTATCCTTAACTTATAAACTTGGATAGATAGTTACCAGAAATGGGAAAATAGGTTTATGGTGTTTTAAAAAAAGAACCCAAAGATATACACTAAACTACTCCTAGGCTAACCAAAGTGGTCATTTTTAAAGAAATAGGAAATAGAAGAGTTTTGAACAATATAAGCTATAATTAGACTTACTACATGTAAATAAAATCTAAATTGATCCCTACGTGCTTATGCAGCCACACCCATTCCGGTCAGAGTTGTAAAACCAAATAATTGAATACGAAAGTGAGTTAAGTATTTATTTATGATAGTGATAAACATTGGATCATGGATTGTCGAGATTGATTGATGACGTCACTAACTGATATCTATGATGACTTCATTTATCAAAAATTGTGTTCGATTTCGTAGAAAACAAGTAACTTTATATCATGAAAATCAAGGCTAATAGAAATACAAGGTTGTACGATTATGCTTTTCTAAATAATGTTTGACTTACGCCAACTTTTTAATAGTGACGTCAAAGAGTATAGCTGCCACCAAGAGTAGCCATATATTGCCTTCCTTTACTGATACTGATAGTACCGTTGTTATATTCTATGACGTCAAAATCTGTCTGTTTTGCCAGCAGTCGGTTCGGTACATCAAATTGAAAATTCCTTAAAGTTCGATTACATGATGACATAACTTTTTATTTCTATAAACCTTGATGAAAATCTTTTCTTGTTTGCTATTGTTGCTTTAGAATACTATTTCCTTTGAGGATCCAATTTAGCTTGTGGCAGCTAATTGAATAACTTTAGTCTGTTCAGTCAGTATTTACGAATTTTTCTAATTATGACTCAATATTTGAAAGGGTTATTCCAACGTGACTATTCAAAATGGTAACAAAAGGAAAAATAACATTTTTATAAGTCATCATTTGGACAATGGTCTCAATTTTAAAAGTTATAAGTTAAGTATATATGTTTAGTCATTTCTTCTGGAGGGGTGTTTGGAGCTAACAGGGGGTGAATAAACCTTTCCGTAATGCAGCATTTTGCACATACAGCAGTTTAAAAGCTACTGCCTTATTAAGATATGTTTAGTTGTTGACCCTATCTCAGAGGACATAACTATATGCCTATTTCCATGCATGCAAGGGAAAAGAACACTCCCTCCCGCGAATAAAAAGTTTTTGGAAAAAAAACCCTATTTTAAAAAATAGGAACGGGCATAATTTCCCATATTTAGAGCCAATTCAATTTAATATTATCTTTACTTTTACAAAAACTTTATGTAATTTACAAAATGTGCATGGATGATATAAAAATGTGATTTTGAATGTATTTGATACATCATTAGATAATGAGTTAACGAGCCTTTCCTATTTCTATAGATATTGATGTCATATTTCATCACTATAGTCACTAATTCAATGATGGCACATAACTACCCTTGTGACATTTCTTTCAAGCATCTAAATCAATGTTTTAACAAGCAATAATTTCTCTATGTCATCATGTACATAACATTTAGCTTGTACGTATGCATAACTTAGCCATTACATATACTAAACTATTAATCCACGCTTTAAAGTAATTATATCTAATACATTTTACATAAAAAAAGAGAGAGATTTCATTAGAATCTTCAGATTAAGCAAATATGAATATTCTTAAGTTCAGTTATAAAAAATAACTACTCATCAAACCATTGAAAAGGTAGATAAATATATATCAATGGTAGGTCGAATAATATTAATCATTATGGTCAAATGATTTCAGGGATGTGTATACAATAGTGTTGTGTTGATTTAAGTCAATTGAGTACATATACTTTTGGCAACTGTGAGATCGTGCAACTCTTTACGAAACAATGGTAAACATATGTTTAGTCTTTCTCCTTCATTGATGAGAAGAACCTCATTAACAATGGAGATTGATTAGAAAATAACTTAGGGATCGCAGCATCACGAAATTTAAACTATCATGGATTCAAGTCAAATTGAACAGAGTTGATACAACACTAGAATTGTATATTTAAAAATTTTACCCAAAGAATTTCAATTTTTAGATTTTTTTCCAAAAACTTAGCTTTCCCCCCAACCCCTGAAATATAATCTTTTGAACGCCTTTGATAGCTAAATTTAATTTTTTAACTATTATTTAAAATATTAAAGAATCGTTTATTAAATCCCATCACTAACAATTACACTCATATATTCATCTTCCTTCTTCTAATGAAGGGTACAATCCAGCTAACTACATGTATTAATTGCATCCATCATGATAATATCTTATAGAAAGAGCTGTACAAGTCTAGGAGATGAACGCTGCAATTAGCTTCCTTCACAACGGCATATTTTTGAAGAACTGTATTTTTTTGTTAAGATTTATGGCAATTGATGTATGATATTCAAAAGGAATATTCTAAATAATTTAACTTCAAATTAATGTCGCATATTTATATTTGCCTACAAAATTTATGATCTCACATTAATTGCTTAGAAGAGGAAAAAAAAGTAAGATGTACTCTACAAGACATGAAATTCCATAGGAAAATAAGGAAACGTCATCAAGGATTTAACAAAAAAAAAATATGTATAATTTTCTATGAGAATTTTTCGATACAACATGATAAAAACATTTCAGGAATTTGATTTTTTAACACACATAGAAGTAGCTCTTTATCGACGACAACTAAAGAGAGATTCACAAATACAATAACATTTCACACACTTTTTTTTCTTACATATTTCTTTGAAAAATATTTGAGAAAATACTGAATGATTTATGCATCGTGTTGTAGTAAGTAAATTATTTTGTACTCGTAACAAAATAAGCATTTCAAAATCTTTTCCACTGAAAATATTAAAACAAAAATGTTAAGGACAATTAAAACATTGACCATGTCGTCTGTAAGATTTTTGTTGGAAGTGGTGAGAAGAGGCTAGCTCAGAAAAAAGCCGCCATAGTTTATTACAAACCGATCTCCTTCGATTCAAGTTCGATCTGAACAAATCTTTTAATAAAATTCGGCTTACAAATAATAGTAATAATTTTTGTATGACCTTTTTTAGGAAACAATTTACTTTATTATTTAAATTTTCGACCCCAGTTTAAGACCGCGGTATGAAATGAAATATAAGTCTAGAAACATATAACTTCAGGGTGTGAGAGCCAAATTGTCTTTGCTCAAATATATTTCATACATAATTAAGCTTCGAAATTCTATTCATTCATTATGAATAATTCTATTAATTCCATTTTTAAAATTAAATAGATCTGAAAAATTCCTTTTAAGTGTATGAATTTCTTTGTTTTTAACAATTAATATTAATTGTTATACTTTTAGCATTACATTTAGCAATAACACTAATATTTTTTAATTTTTGAGTTACGACAAATGTTATGTCCATCAGCCATCGACTTAATTCGAACCAAAAAATCGATCTCAGACCAAGTATCATACCTATTGATAACTTAATGTGGCGGCTAGAAGTGGCTCCAATGTTAATTCGGTAAATGCCCCTATTGAATTCGCCAATACCTCGGTACCACCACTATAGTACCGATATACCAAACATCACTACATTCAACCCTTAATTATAATTATCAACAAATACAAAACAGTACTAGACTACAAATTCCAACTCCAACTCAACTTACATATATACAAACATACATGTTTTATTATTAAGAAACAGATAAAAACAAGATAGAAGAAGAGATCTACGTTCTACAATAAAAGTTTGGTCGGTTGAAATATCTACTGATACAACATCAACAACCAGGTGGTGTTATAAAAAAGCTGTAATATACTTATTTAGGTGTGAATATGATTAGAACATAATAAATATGGTTTTAGATACAAAGTCACGCCAAAATGATGAAAGTGTTTAAGATACCTTAATATATGCAGAAGAAATATATATATTCTAAACTTTTACCTTTGAGGACACATGTGCAAAACTCTGGTACTGAAAATATAAAGAACGCATAAGTGGAACGTATTAAAATTATTTATTTTATTTTCAGATACGAGTCACATCTTGTATCTACATATAATATGTTGAACACATTATACGACATTCAATTTAAACAGCAAACCTAACGGTGAATAGCTTATAGTTAACAGGGGTCGCAAAATTACAAATTCCCCAGTAGACTTTGGGAAAACACTCTTCATAGGCTTTGGTAGCCTCAAATAAATTGTTAATGAGCACATAAGACACAAAAAGGACGTTGCCGTCTCCTCTCATCGTCACATTTCCAAGATAAGGTCTATTTTTAGATAGTCCTTCCGTGGCAGAGAGGTTAAAGTTTTAGTTGCCCAAGCGAAGACATCATAGCATTGAGACGTCAGGCTAGTAATTTTGCAAGCCACAGGCAAATTGTAGCAATTTATCATTTATTAGTAGTGATCCTCTCCAAATATTAGGTAAATCATACAATTAATACAAAGAATAGTCATTGTTAGGCAAAGCAAAAAATAAACTAAGCAATTACATTATGTCAACATTTTGTCCCTGTTCTTCCAACACACTTAATTCCTTATCAAACTGCTCAGTTTTAAAACAGATTCCATAGTCTAAAGGTGATTGATAGATATGTATACCTAACAAGGGAGCTAGGCCTCCAATAACTTTTTCAATGGTAGAATTTATCGACAGTATTAATGGTAATTCATCAAGAAGAAATGACATTTTCCATATGATTTTTTAGGTATATATATAGGACCATTCTTAACAAGAAGATTAAAAGCATGGTTTTCCAACCAATGGGTCTCGAGGGCTTGCTTTGTGGCGTATTCACACAATACAATGTGCTGACTCAAAAATTAGAAAATTTTAAAAGCCGTTTCACTTTTACGTATTTTTATTTTGTGCCATTTTTTGGCAAACTTTTGAAGCAAAAGTTGGTAATTCAACAATTTTCTACACTTTTTATGCAATATGTACCCCTTGGATAAACACATAGATGTCCCTGGAGAATGTGCTATTCGACTATGAAAAGACATGGTACCTAAAGACCTTGTATTATACTTCCATGTTGACGTGTTGAGATGTAGGGAGGCATTTTGATGTCATCGGACACCACAACCCAGAGGACCATGAACTGGCCTGGATGTTTGGTCCTGAAGGTTACTTATAAGCTTTAATTGTACTGTAACAAGTGATTACAAAGATTAAATATCAAGTGTGATTCAGATATGAGGCTTCACAATGAATTAATATCCTAATCAAAGAAGACAAATAATTAGATTTTATATAACTTCAGTCCAATTACATGATTAATTTGAACTATTACACTTAAGTTATGAAACTCAAAAACAACTCAAGAGGACTTGAATCCTCTCAGTCAAATCCCTTAGATTGAGTCATTATTTGCAACTTGAGACTTGTGACACAAGTACATATATAGGTGATAAATTAATACAAATACAATATTGAATAAAAATCAGGAAAATTAGATATTTCCTTAAACATACATGGAACCCAGTATTTCAAGAACATATTTGCATTCACATTTCGGTGATCATATGAGATAACAAAGAATATTAATTACTGCCTTCATTGAATGTATGTCTATATAAAAATAGTTTGGAAGGAATGGTATGATAAGTCTAACGACTACGTCAACAAAGTGTACAATGTCTTCAGTCCCACACAAGATGACATGGTGGCTGCGGAAAGAGGACCTTTTGAGAAATAATTCTTGATATTATATGGTACAATATTAATAAATAAAAAACTCTGACACACACTGAAAGTAATACATACTCATTTTCTGGAAAAATGATTCAATCTTGGTTTTGTGATTTGAATTATCTAGCTCTGCCTCGTAGATAAAATTATACAAGAATTTAATATATTCGTAGAACATGCATCAATTTTGTAACTCTATACTAATAATATAATTTTTTTATATATGTATTGGTATCGATGTTCTGTCGAAAGATATATTTTTATGCTTATACACATATACTGATGTTTATATAAAAACAACTATGTAAAAGTCTGTCTAATTGAATTTGAAAAACCCTTAATATAATTTGATTCCCTAGTACAATGTGTATACATATGTATGGTACATATTTTAACATGGTTCGAGTTGTGTTGTTTTTTTACTTTTAATGTAACATCCCCCCTCTCCTCCCCGTTTCTATACTATATATCTGTATATTGGTTTAGCAAAAGCGGACAAACATAGAACATGGAGTTCAGAGAAACATATAAAATGATCTCTATTCGGAATTCATATATATATAATATGTATTCGTAATCATGGAATGGACTACTGTTATATCTACACATATCTAGAATAGTACATAGTAGATGCCTACATAAGAATATCCAAAAATTGTTATTGTGTTTCTTTTCTTCACAAGTTTTTTTTTTTTTTGAATTGCCTATTATCTCAATGTACACAACTTCTTTTAAAAAAATAATACATTTAGAAGGACAGAAAAAAAACAAAAAAAACGTAATTTTCTACTTCGTTTCATTCTACTCATTAAAATTCAAAGATAAATAATAATAAAACGAACAAGAACTAAGAGAACATTTTTCATATGAGAGAAATCATTTAAAGAAATACAAAAACAAAAAAATATAGTTGTTAAAAGATTAAAATTGAAATGATTTTATGTCATTCAAAAGTGTACGATTATTAAATATATGTCAGATCGATAAGGAGTTGACCCTTCTAACCCCCCCCCAATCTATTTATATCTGCTAAGAAATGTACACAAAATTAATCAATGTGGTGTGTCAACACAAAACCAATCATGTCAAAAATTAGGACAATGAAAAAATGTGTCCAATTAATTGTTGTAATTAATAAATATACATGTATGTACGTAGGCTCGGTTGACTTTTTTCAGCCAATTATGAGCTTCATATTCTAATTTCTGGGATGGGTTAAAATATATAGGAATGTAGGCGAATGTTTGGAGCTATCATTTGATATATGAGACTTTGTTTAGTTGTAATATGGTTTTTCAAATATAATCTATCAAAGCCTATCAAGATTTTTTACAACCTTAAATATTTGCAGCCCAAATAAAACGGTATTATAGTTAGATTCAGATAAAAAATCATCCCAGCCTGTTTTTGACACTACATCATCTATTTTTAGTCTCGTTATCGTATATAGTTGAATATCGGTAACAATTTCTATTGAAAATGTCAAAATTTGAGCAAGTTATGTATTAAGAACGCACATATCTTGCAAAAAAATTACCTGTGAATGTTATCTTACATATTATCGCACTCATTTTATATAGGATTGACTAGTGGGGCTGGACTGCTGTCCATAGTCATAGATAAGGACCAACACAATACTAATTATATAATGTTTATCAATTCAAACCCATTTTAATAATATCAACAATTTGCATAGTTCTTCAAAACTACAGAGGCAGGACTGTTTGGAGAATTACGAACATCAAATTTGTCTATTGTATACTTCAAAAAAAGATAGAAATAAACCATCATTCATATTAGGGGATTCCCCAACATTATAGGTAAAATAAACCATATTTGAAACAGACAATAAATTAAAATAAAATGAACATATGTTTCAATGTGTTTCATCCATGTTCTTAAAATACTAGTTAAAATTTAATTACACGTACGTACTTAAAAGATATCATCGGAAACCTTAACGGGAAGTAAAATGATTATTAGGTGAATTGACCCAGAGCTTGTTTCTTCAAGAATAAATTGAATATCAACTAGGACAATGGTTTTGAAGCTGTGGTAAATATGTTTATTCTCTAGTACTGCGTATTCTGTTTGCTTATAATGGTGGTAAAGAAGATTTTGAAATTCGATCAGGTATTACACACTACAAAAAGCTTGAAAACCACCGAAATAGAGTGCCACAACACATAGGTTGAGAATTTTGATTAGCACAAAAAATAAGGACATTTTTAATCTTGCTTTTTCTTTATTATTAAGTATAATTTATTGTTAATATTTTTTACGGTAAATTTCTGTTCAAGAAGCCAAAAAATGATGTCAAATGAGAGTCCTATTTGATGCTCCACATGACAATGCATTCAAAAGAAGGAATATCTGGAGGTCTCTAAATTATCCTACAAATCCACTTATTATAATCCAAATTGCAAAGAAGTACTCGGCGTCCAAAAACGACAAGTGTTATCAAATATGAAATTTTAATAATAAATTGGATTACACGTACTTGAGTGTACAAAACACACCTTGCCTCTAATTGATGCCAGTAGTTACATATATATAACAAGATCATATAATTGCACACTCCTTGTTGAATGAATATTTTTTCCTTGCCTACGATATATTCTACCGGCGACAATAAAAAAAAATGACTAGAGTAACGTTTGAAGCCAGTCAGAATCTTTTTCTTTTATTTAAAGATAAAGAGAAGTAATAGGATAAAATTAATCCCAAAGTGAAGGGATAGTTTTTGAACAATAAGGAGTTACACTACCTTGGATAAAAAAAGGAGGAAACACAAATAATTGAGCAGAACATTAAATATCTCATAAATTATTATAAAAGAAGGTGCTCAGTGTTTTTAATTGACAAAACAAATGCTAAAATATATAACAAGTAAATTTTTTGACTTTTTGTGTCATATTTAGAACGGTAAAAAGGCTTTTAAAAGGTCAATTTACATTACATTTTTTATCTTAATTAATATGACCTGTACCATGCCAAATATAATTTAAGAGTCTCCTACATTCCAAAAGTACATTTTTGGATCTCCCTAGGGGGGTGATTTAAACCCGAAAATAGGACAATCAAATGTATACATATATATATATATGATGAGTGGGAGGGTTCGCTCATCATGATCATTAAGAGTGTATGAATCATAATGACGAGAAAACCACTGGGCTTGCGTGTTTATCCTTGGATTATATAAAAAGGCTTTTAATCTGACTTACAACAATAATAATATATGCTGATATAAAGAAAAAGAGAGAAAGAAGGAAGGAAACGATTGGAGAGAAGAGAATAAGACGAGAAGGGGGGAAGAAGGAGAAGAAGGAATATATAAGTATAAGTATTTGGCATGATTCTTCTTATAGCTATTCCCATCATCCCAAAAGTATATCCACATCCTCACATCCTCGTCAACGATACATTTTCAAATATATATATATATATATATAAAGCAAATATGGAATATATAATCAGCTGACATCAAAAGATTTTCCTTTCTTACATAATGTGTCACGGATTACTTCGCTGACACAAAATATACAATGTATTTAACTGTCAGCTATGGTGGTTCGTGCTTTTTTCCCCATATCAGTGTTCCGGATTTTTATTAGTTGAATTAGAATGATCTCTTGTTAAGCTGCTGTGATCAATTCCCAACAATGAATTAATATTTGGGAAGAATTACCAAACTACCAGCAAATTTTGGGCCCTATTCCCCAGTTTCTTTTCAAATAATAGGTTGCATGATATAATCAAAGCAATGACGTGATGTACACACGATCAGTTAAGCAAGACTTAATAGTATAAACACGCAAAGGGATTGTACAAAAAAATAAAAGTGAAGATCCATTTAAGAAGACATAGTTGTTATTGTAGATAGATAATAAGATGATTATTCAATAGAACTAGTAACAGAGTTGGGGACTTGGACTCTATACTTGCAAATCGGCTTCGTCTTGAGCCCATATTTTGTAGACTTTTGATTTGTTTTATCCCATTATCAAAGACTCAATAGCTAAGACTTGTGAGTCGAAAGCTAATTTATGCTTAACTAAATAAAAGCTTAAACACTATCGACCCTATATCATGATTATGGACTTCAAATTGGCTCCATAGAAATTTGAGAACTCGGTAAAAATAATCATGGATTTGGACTTGTGAGGGAAGACTTGAGATTCGACTTGGACTTTCAGAATAAGGACTTTTTCCTACCACTGACAATTATATAATATTTTTGAGAAGGAATATATTTTACAACCAAATGAACTCTGTACTCCAAGCGACTTTGAATTCATCATTAAAATTGGCTAAGATCCCAGAAGGAGAGGGAAATGTCCTCCCCCTAGAATAATTATTAGAGACACAATTAATGAGACATCCCGTTAATGGGATTTTTGTCACTAAGTTGACAAAATTATAGATCAGGGATGTAAAAATGAAAGGATATAATTAGATATGTTCATCAAATAAAGAGTAATCGTATATATTTTAAATATATTATAGTTAATCTACGAATATGGAAAGAATTAAATATCTGGAATAACCGAATGTAATACAAAATTAATACTTTTAAATATAAAAAGTCACCTTAACAATATAAAAGGGCCTCTCCTTAATTTTCTATGAAAAAACCTTCAGGGATTCGAAACTATTCGATTATCCTAGTTCGACAAAACTTAAAAATTTACGATATTTAATTTTATTTACATTTTTTCCACATAATTTAACATCTCTAGAACCATAGACACAGTACCATCATGAATAATATTAAAAGAGTAGCAAACTACATTTCTAGGGCAGTTTTACAACAACCACTGCCTCCTAATCTGCTTGAAAACATTATCATGATTGAAACCTATAAGTAAACATAGATATTTGAGATATTTTTATAGTCGATGATGATCATTAATAGGAATGGTTCATAAGACTGCCAAATTAAAAAAATTATTTTAAATGAGTCTATTTGGTTGTTAAGATGACTTAATTTTCAGTTTCATGAAGCGTCTTTAATAACAAAGAATCAGTAAATTCACTGAAAGTAGAGTCATTGAATTCCTCCAACGAAAAGATAATTCAAAGTCAGAATCGAAATAATTGTGTTGCAATGACAGATAGGTCCATGGTATATCTCTAATAACGAGCTATTTACTCACAATGTCACAAAATATCAGTCCAAAAGAGTGTTCAAATGTCAAAATGAAGATAATTTTAAAAGAGCTGCTTCAGATCATTGTATTTCAAAACAGTTTATCAATAGCAAATAGTACTCCTTCAGGTCATCCCCCTAAACATTGATTATACACATACTTTGAGTCTGGTTTTGTTTGAACAGTCTGTCATAAAATATAAATGCCTACACATATACACGAGTATATTGATTATATTGTAGGGACATTAAATGTCAAGTACTTGTTTACGAGAACTTACATACCTATAACACATAACACAAATAAATGTCTTTCTTCATGTACGTATACATACATTGTACATACAAATTGTCATTTTGAAACAATCACTAATGTTATGTTCATTGCTGTCACTTGTCTCTCATTATCATATTCAATGACTAATTCATTAACTGAAGATTAATGTCTTTGAAAAGGACTGTGGAGGGGGAGGGAGAATCGACTTCGAAATAGTATCACGAGAGGGAATAAAAAATAACATTCATCTGCTCATAGACTTTATGAATATTCACGTGGTCCGTTTGTCGTTCAAATTTATCATCTGCTAAAGTATTATTTTTTTAAATGGATTCTAAGTACATATTCAATCAGATGTGGACCTGAGTTCACAGGCTCCATGGAATTTTCAGATTCCATACAACATCTTAATAGCTCATTTGATGATGATTCTTTAACGAAATTGTGAGATAATGCAATTTATACACCTTAGTTGTAGAATAAAATTAAAGCCCCTCGCATCATATATATTTTTTATTCCCCTTATTCAATCAGTGGTACGTGATTTGAAAATATAAATCTTCACGAGCATTGTTATATATTATGTATCTTTATACCTATATAATTCACTTACGGTTGACAGTGCGGTGGAGCATCTAATTGTGCTGGCGGTGGTCCCGAGGTCAGCACTAAGTTCATTACTACTCCGCCTTAGAAATGAGTGGATCTCGAAACGTTTTGCTCAAAGCAGATATGAGTTGACAATAAATTATATAATTATTTATCGCTAAAAAAATTATTTAATCCTATTCTTTGATAAGCATGGGGGTAAATAATTCAATTCAAAACTCGTCACTTCCACCACTTTAATTTTTAAAAAACAATTAGAGAAATGATCAAAACTACAAAAATTATAGGTAACGACTTTGTCTCTCTTCCTCTCTATATAATTACCATAGGACTAAAAAATCTCAATTTTAAGTATAGAAAAAAAGCGTTTTCGGCGGGCATCAGATTTTTCTTCTCTTTTTCCCCTTTTGTAGTTGCTCTGTGGCCGACCGGGCGAGAGAGGGAAGACGAGGGAATATACATCACTAACACTCAACATAACACACGTAAGCTGAAGGGGGAAAATAAGAATCTAGAGAGCGCTCCTCTAAGAAGAAGAAAAAAAAAGTAATGTTCATCGCCACAAAGGAAAGAAAGCGGATGGGCGAAAAAGAGCACGCCTGAAGCTTTTCCCCCCTCCTCCCCTTTTCCTTCCTTACTTTTTTTTCTTTTCTTTCTTATATCATAAGCATTAAGCGCATCTTTCAAATTATAACAATGATTTTAATTTTGCTTTTAAAATGTGTAAAAGCAGACGAATTTATTATTCATATAATTATTATTAGAACATTTAATGCAATGTAAGTAAGTAGAAGGTATACTGAACTTTAGCAGTAAAAGGAAGCCGGCAACAAAGCCGGTATTAAAATAATAACAATAATGACGCTCCTTTTGCGTCACGAAGCATCATCCACATAATCGGATGAAAAAAAATCAATAAACACGATGGTTGTGGATAGAAAAATGAACAAAAGGTTTTTTTTCTTCCTTCTTTGGCTGAATGAAATATGTATAAAAAAATAGGGAAGAAGTGTTAGGATGATGAATTTAGTCCATATGTCGATAACCTTTTTCTTTCTCTTATTTTTTATCTCCCAAATAACATTAAGAGATATTTATTGATGCTATTGACAGATAATAATTGCAAAAATATATATCATAAAATCATTTGATGGAATCATTATTCCATTGCCAAATCAATAGAATATATTTTCCTTATTTATTTTTGCATATTTTTTATGCAGAGCATTGTTAAATATTTTGTAATTCATCAAATTCGTAGGACATTTTCTATCAAAATGGACGTGTTAACAAGAGTTCTTAAAAGTACCAAACAATTATTCTGGATAGGAGAATCTTATTTGCTTTGTTTGCTGTGCATCTGCCAATCCATCCGAGCATAGACCCCCCCTCCCTCTATAACCAAAGGGTAAATAATCCCGTCAGCGCGCCCTCTATTTATTTCAAATAAGTAGCAGATGGAACATAACAACATCAAATAAAGAAATATTTCATTTCGTTCATCCCATCATTGCATCACAACTAAAATAATACTGTACGCTTTTACCCCATTTTTATGTGAATAGTCCTTTATGCATTTCTATAACTTGTCATGTCCATGTAGCAACTAACAAAAGAGAAACTAAAATACAGTTATACCTCGGATTGCGAGTTTTTGAACTCATAAATCATTGCTCTAATATAGAGATAACAAGTGAATTCCTTGTAAGTTTATATATGTATATTTTTTTTTGTTTTTACAAAAAGGAATCACATCTCAGAGGACATTGATGAACAAAACTATTATTTTTGGCATATAATGATAGTAAACTAATTTTTAAGAGGCAGTCCTTGAATCAAATTTGGATTAACAGCACTACTCTGACAAAGATATAGCTTTAAATTCAAGGTTATCCTGTATTTTACCACGGTAGATAGTTATTCTCCAAAATTAAGACAATACACACAAAAAAAAAAAAAAAATGGAGTAAAAGTGTACAAACTTTAATTCATTAACTGGCCTACAGGGGTGAATCACTCTATTAGTATCTATTGTAGTAAAGTTGACCCTTTTTTTTGCTAAAAGGGTTTAAATAAATCCGAATCCTAGAACAATGGTAGTCACAGCAGTCTCATTGGAACGCATCAAAGTTATGTGTGGCATTGATTGCACCTTTCATGTTGTACCATTTCTTCATAGAGGGGTAAAACTTACGATTGTCCCGCAACTTCTGGGGAATTTTTTATAGTTATAACAAAAAAAAGTTCCTCTGGTCTATAAAATTTTAAATCTCATAATTTTCGATGAAAAATAAATTTATCTTATAAACAAATAATACTAAAATAAAAATAAAAAGTTTTTGTCTCTTCTAAGAAAAATTTCTGTCAAATTTGTTTTTTTTTTTAAATACATAAGCTTATGAGTCATAACTGTCAAATACCCAAATGTTTGCCCCCCCCCATCCTGAAGACGCCACTGATGACGTCACTATTAGATAGTTTGCCCCCCATATTTGAAAATACATTCCGTGGTCGGCGGTCTTACCTCGGAAAATGTGATGATTAGAACTCTCGCGGCTAAACATAAGTACAGTTTTTTTACACTGGACACTTTGAAATCGATTGGTAAGTAATTTAACGTAAAGAAATACGCTCTTTGACATAGTTCATAGTTTTAAGATATCACAATTTTTTTCTGGGAAACGGCATTTTTAGTTATATTTATTATCATCCTTGAAATCACTATACCGGTGGATTTTTAAACATTAACAGAGATAGGCACTATGTACAGTTACACATTGGATAACGAATGTAGTCCATAATATGAGAAATGGTCGTCATTATTATTAAAAAAACATCTTGAATCTCGATAAAGGGTATGATGTTTATAATGTCCATTTTCAACATGGATAATTTGTTACTTAAAAGCCAAACCATCTCATCTCACAGGTCCCGAGAACCATTGATTTCATATTAATTTGCTACACAATTATGAAGCACGATAATAATGAATGTAATCAAATTTCTGCAGTTGTTGTAGAATAAGATTTATATTTCAGTTTGGGGGGGGCAACACGCATTGCATAAGGACCGTCCTCTTAGTGCTCCCTTGTAGTGTTGACGCTGGACTTAACCACATACATTTTGTAAGACTAGACGATTAAGAAATTTTGTCTCCAATAACGTTTGTTTTGTGGTCAAAAACTAATAACGGAGTTATTCACTTATGTCCCACCCCCCTTGCCACGTAACTTTATAGATTCTAGTAACATAGCGAGCTCTAGAACATCCATATTGGAAATTGTATAATTTTCTCCCAGACCACATCAAATCAGATGGACCACTTACCAATATTTTTAGGAATTAAATCCTATAAGTTTTATTGAGATTTTTTAAATGGGGATTTAAGTATTGCTTTATTGATAGATGATGTGGCCACTGTTAGGAATGACTGCATTTTTTAAATTTTTCCACAATAATTAGTATTAAAAGAGAATGCCAGTTAAATTGATTGACATGATCAATTAAACAAGATTAATTAAGTGTGGAAAAAACTTTATGTCATTTAACCTTTTTAATTTTTTTCTTTTCCAAAAGAGTTTTAATTTTGTTAAAATCTGCATTTATATACCACTTGGACAATGTATTGGCTAATTGTACATTAACCGCTAATAGGGCAAAGTCATACTATGAATATTGTTGGTAATCAAAGGGTTGACTGTTTTTCTGATCATATATTGGATAGAATAAGTATTTTATGTCCTAGTATAGACTCACTAATGTTCAGGTGCCCGTAGTTTATTAACTTTTGTATCTATTAATTGCTGCAAAAAATCTGCATATTGTACTATTGACCTCATTTCATTTGTAAATTTTTTTCAGGGTTAACATTAGTAATAATTAGATCATCGTGGATACTACAAATATACCTTTATTTATATATCTCCAACATAAAAGAGAAAGTCACGGCATTCGCGTAATGGACGAAAAATACATAGAAAATTACAATTTTCTATGTAAGTAGCAGACTCAAAGTATACACAATATAAAGCAATATTTTGACTCCTAGGGCTAATATTGTGTGACATATTAAAAAGTAACAAAAAAAAGAAAAAGTTCAGAATGTGATGTATATACATTTAGAAAAATAAGACTATCGATTCTTATTCCTCTTGGGAGTTTGGGATTCCAGAGGATTATGCAGAAGTCTTATTTTTTGCTTCTCCCCTACAGAAGATTCTGTGAGGATTAGCTGATATGTAAACATATTTAATGAGTTTCACTTGTTCTTAGATGCTATCTAGAGAATATTATTTGGATACAAAACTCTATCAGGGGTTTATCATCTCTATGTGAGTACAATCAACATTAAATTATATACAGGGAAACCTACTTTATACTGTTTATTTAGAGCAATGAATTTTAACGAAGAGGAAATTATTTTTCATTTAAAACGCCATTTTCCAGGCGGGAAAAAGTATTAATACCATTGTCAGCCTTCCATCTTTTCTTTATTCCATCGTGATTATCTTGATTTTTGGTTTATATTCTATAGATCAAATGAAAGCTGTAAACCTTAATTTTAACAGAAGTGACTTGAACTCTTTAATTAAACTTACTAAGCCTATCAAAATGATTGAAAATAGTTTCATTCGAGTATATACAAAAAAAAAGGAGACATTTCCTGAACAATCTTTTTATAACATCTTATTTTCTAAAAAAAAATATATACAATTTTACTATGAAAAAGTATGAAATATTTATACCTGAAATAGTCTATTTATTATAGAATTTTTTTCAATTATTAAATTGGATAATAGAGGTAAAAAGGTAATGAAACATTGATTTAAGGCAGTTATAAAATCTATTTTATCGTTTTAAATTCTAAAAAAAAGGTCTACTTTACTAAAATTGACAATTCGCTGAAAATTACTCAAACTTGTTCCAAATAGTCATTGGAAAATACGACATAATTGGAACTCGAAATATCTAGTAACACTCTTAATAAAATTAAACAGATTTAAAGAATTAAGGTGGATGTGGACACATTCTCAAAAACCTAAAGTAGACCAAATCCGAAAATGAGTATATTTCTCTTAAGTATTATTATATTTAGTCTCGAATCAAATTCTATTATTTCATAAATTCTTTGAATCAATCAAGTTATTATTAAGAAGTTTTTTGTATCTTACAAATACTTTTATATTTTGTAATAAGAATAACCAAGTGGTTCATTAAAATCGGATACTTTGAAATTTAAACTTCAACATGATATAATTTATTAATTAAGAATAGATTTTTTTAGAAAATAAACACTATAAATATATGTGTCTGAGCTCTCTTAATCATTTATCTAGCCAACCTTAGTGGCAGCGATGACTTCCAGGCTGTGGCTAAAGGGATGGCATCTGTTGCAGATGGAGACCACTGTATTGGCTACTAGTGGCTTTGAGGGTTTAGGTGCAGGTCTTCCCTCGAGATGCACCCAAAAAGTGTAGTTAAGGGGGTTGACATTAGGGGTGTAGGAGGGTCAAAAGTATCAAAAAAGAGTTCAAAATAATTCAAAAGAGTCTTGCAACAGGAGAAATTGATTTTTTTAATTTCCGGATTAAAAAAAGGTATCTACACGCTCACAAAGCTCTTTTTTCACCCACTTTTTTTAAATAGCTTTCTGAGCAGTATGGTATGAAATCCCGAAATCTCTTGCATGGGCCCTCATGGACGTGAGAGAATTAGCCTGGGATGTTATCTTTAATTTCCGGTCCAATGTGACAACTTTAACAGAGTCTTTCTTTCTATACAACCTTTCTGACTTGCTGACGGCGTAGAAAGTGGTCCTAGAGACGCGTAACTGCTTGGAGTGCGAGAATGGAAATTCGTCGATCACGTTCAAATGTAATTTTCTCGACTTGTACGTAAGCATGAGAGCTCAAGTTTGTTTTGTTTAATAACTAGTTGCTTATGCTTTAATATATATATATATATATGAATTAACTTCAATCCCTCAATCTTCAGTTATTATTAAATTAATAATAAATTAATAATTAATGAATTTTTCCCCCCATTTTATAAGAAACTAACAAATAGGCTATGTAGTCGCTTCAGTCTGTATTTATTTGGTCCAGTCCAGTATTAAGATTGGTACTCTCGGTCCTTGGAACTGATCTTTAACTGTCGGTCCTTCGATGTTTTCATAAAAATGTAGATAGTTTATTAAGCGAAATAAGATATATGAGACATTTAGTCAGATCAATGCGCCTATCCTGCAAAAAAAATAGTCTCATTTTCATTATAATACAATATAATACGAAATTATTATATTTTTACTTAATTATATAATTTACTTTGTTTTATAACGGAATAATTTAAAGAAATTAAAAACACCCTCAATAATGTCACAATTTATGGATTTTACTTTGTTTAAAGACTGACAGAAGAGAGTGGACTGAACCACGGTCCTAAATTAGGACCGACACAATACTAGCCTAGGGAACTTTGACTAATGCCTTCTTTCAAAATTTTCTCATTAATCTGGGTGAGAGGGGGGATTTGTTCTCAGTAGCGCTTATTTACGATAAGGTTCACATTATTTATTTGAAGTCTAAGATTAACAGAATAAATGCATTTATACATCTTGTATAATCTGTATTATGAGCCACAACACAGTGAGTGATGACAGCCATCAGAACAAATAGAAACGAAAGGACTGAATTGGTATTATATTTGTACTATAGTACAGAAAAGAAACTATATACAAATCGATTTTCCAATTGTACTATTAATATTATTATTCAGACTTTCCGCCAAGTGGAGAGGAGAAAAAACGATTCGACATTGAATATATGTATGTATGTTTGTCCAATGGTACATACATCTGTCTAATGTTCCATAGACATGTAAATACTCGTACCCTTTAATATATGAATCAAAAAGGCAACGACTCACTTCTTCAAGTCATGTTTATTTATCTTGAGCGATACGATGAATCGAAAATACAAACGACATTTTCCTCCCCTCAAATTTCTTTAATACTAAAAAACATATTGAGGGATTGGATCAAGATTTATTATTTTTATAAATTACTTTGACACTTCTTGTACAAACAAAATTAGTTAATTTTTAACGGCCCCATACCAGTCCAGGATTTTCATACGGAAACGAATGACTAATATTACATGCTAATCAGGAGCCTTTTGGTTATCTTAAAAAAAATCTAAATTTCAACATCGCAACCCTGACAATTGAAAATTGTTTTAAAGGAGAACCGCTTAGCTGTCTGCACAGCTTTATTAGGTCAGTTACAAGCAGCTGCGACCAAGTTGGAAAAGGAGATAAACTAGGTGATAGGTAAGAATGATTCCGTTTTCGATTCTCAATACTACCCTAAGTCTAGCAAGGACTTACAATTTTAGCTCAGCAAAACATCCTCAAGGTTATTCTCCGTCCTATATGAACACACATATATATTCAATCAGGTTTTTGAATATTACTGAAGGTAGTTGAAAAGACGTTCACTTCTTATGAGTTAATCAAGGATGACAACACCTTAGGGTAAGAAAATTCACTCTTCAGTTTGTCAACTCCAATAACATGGGCAAGCTAAAAGATAAACTCAATTTTCATCACTAGCCATAATACTTAGAATCAAGTTATATCAGCTATTGATTTATTTTCCCTTATATCTGTAAAATTTATTCATATAACGATACAACAAATTTTATTGCATTTAAGTATGGACTGGGGTTTCTCTGCCTGCTTCCGGGTATTTTTGGGACTGTACACTTAGGATAAATTAATGAGAAAAAAATTTATAATTGAAAGTATCACATCTATCTATTTCATAATATAAACAAAGAAGCTTCCTTTATGAGATTTATTCAATGAAAAGTTGAGTACATTTAAATTTAACTTGAACATTGAAAATTACGGTTTAGATAATGTTTTTTAAAGATTTATACTACATAGTACGTATGATGTGCGTCGACAAAAAGGAATGCCCAACGAAGCACCTATTTAAATTATTGTTTAATTATAGCTTCACCTTCTAACGTAAGAAAACATTAATTATGACTTTTATTAATGCCAGGGTAAGATTAATTTTCCTTCTTAAATATGAAATATTCTAATTAAATTACAAATATTCATTATTTGTTATCTCATACAGAATTTTCTGGCATATCCAAACATAAAAATAGATTTTCTTGGGATTTTTCTAAAGGACAATTTCTAAAGAAAAGAGAAGCCTTAGTATAAACTTATATAAGTTTTTGTTTTTTTCCTTCCTTTTTTGAGCAACTAAAGGCTAGTTTATTAATGAAAGAGAAAATTGAAATTAAATATACGTGTAATGAATGTCTTATAGAATTTAAAGAACTTAAATAATATATTAAATAGAACTATGATAATCTAAAGGAAATAGACTTAATATAAAAAATATTTTAACTTATTTACACTTCATTCATTTAGTACCCTTGAAATCCTATAATAAACTAATAAGTTGCTATAAAACACCTTTTTAATAAAAGAGAATCCCTTCCGATTTCAAAAGTAGGAATATAAATACCCCCTATGACGAAAAATAAAATCATTATTTGAAATAGGGAAATTTAATAAGGATAATAATAATTAAATTGTTATGTGTGTCTCAAAAATTAAATAAATACAATATTTCATACTTTGGGCAGATTGTTCCCTTAACGGGATACTATTTTAGTGCATTTTGTCCGTCTTTCTCTATAGACTGTGAGAAGGAGAAAAGCCCCCTTGAGAACGGGATTTATCCTTACAGATTTTGCAATATTTATCTAGTGACATCCAGGGATAGTCTCCTACACTATTTCAAAACAATGATTGTTTTTTAAGGTCTTACTCAACTAATTTAATTTTCTATAAAATTGCTTTAAAATTGAAACTTTTAACGACCGCCAGTATAGTACCAGCTTATGTCTCATAATAAAGAATGATACAACTCTATAATCTTTCACACCTTAGACTAGTATTTTCCAAGGAGGGTTCCTTGAAGCTCTATTGCTCTGGCCTGCATTGTCAAGTGATAAGCCGGAGATTACATAAATAATATTTGCATAAATAAATTGTTTGAGCATATTTTATATTCTTCAAGATATAAATAAATGCTCCAGGGCTACGCAGTGATGAAAAAGTTCAAAAAATCCCCACCTTAGACAAACGAAACTGATAATAAGAATCATTTAGCCAATTTGTGACTCGACACGCGGTTCATAGTTACCACTAAATGGGCTGTAATAATGTTACCGAACCAATTATGGAGTTATTAACGGATTACATTCACTTCTTAAACACAATTGATCTTACTTGTATTACAATAAGATAAATGTATCTGATTACATTCTCACTCTCTGTGTCATTACCAAGTTTCCAGCCATTTAGAAAACTTTGAAACTCTGGAAATTTTTTATTTATTGTACTTGAAATTTATAAAAAATATGTTTAAATACTTATGTACTTGAACAATATATATTTAATACATTACATAGATATTGTTATATACTGTTAGTGCCTTGATAGTAGCATTTATTCTATTTGCATGTAAATGGTTGATTAAACAAAAGTATTTTTAAATGACAAAATTGAATATTTATTGTAGTATACCGGGACATATCGAATTTGTAATACACAGGATGGTGTTGGATCTCTTCAATTTTTTCGTATGATATTTTTTCGAAATAAATTACTTCAAAAATTGATCTCCAAAGTCTTAGAAAAACCTTTTAATTATGATTTTTTTATTATGTAATTATTATAAATGAAAATGAGAGGTTTTGTACTATATATTACTTAATGGTATATCCTCATGTATTATACAAGAGAAGGTAGAACATGCTATGCAATAGTCGTCATAAAATTCCCTTCATATTTTCCATAACTTAATATACATACTACTTTGAATGTACTTTAAAGAGATAAATTAAAATAATTTTTATGAAGTGTTAACTCATTACATTTATTAGTTGTTTTGAAGATGCTGGACCGTTGTAACGTTCAGGGGTAGAAAACAAGTCATCTGTATCAAACGGATAATTTATGCACAAATAAGCACCCATTGAATCTTAAGAAGATAGCGAAATGGATAAACACATCAAAAAAGTAAGGGCAAATTAGACATATCATTCAATATCAAGAAACCGCCTAAGCTTAATTTTTATAAATTTGTAAAAAAGGAACGTGGCTTCTCTAAGTCATCCGAAATGTTACAGTAGTTTTATTTATAAGCTATGGAATCAGCAGAAATACATGAGGAGGAAAAATTGTACTACCGATTAACGAAAAATATCAAAATTGAATTGTGATTGGAAATATTTCTACATATATATATATAAGATAAGTCTAATAGTATTTAATATAATTTTTTTAATTATGTTGTTTTATGATGTAGTCATCATATATTTTTTTTGTATCTTAAAAATAATAATTGATTACATTTCTCGAAAAGTAATCAAAATATCCAAATTTCGAAAAGGTTTCATGATTTATTTAGTGCGTGAAGATAATACATTGGCTGAAAAGTCCCGGGCTTCACAAACAGATGGCAATATTTTTTATTAAATTCACCTTATTTGCAGTTATATTACTTTTTATTTAATTGCACAATCAAGCAATTCTTCTATTCGAATTTTTGCCTTGTTCATTTTCTTTATTAAACTGATTTTATTATTTATGTTGTATCTGGCTTGAATAAATTACATAGTGAGATTTTGTTGGTATATGCATTTAAATTTTGGGGAATGATTCCATCATTTTTCGAACAAAAACAATCATTTAATGCGTTTTATAGTAATACACATCATATATTTTGATTAATTTTTTTTAAAAGAACATCAATTTAACCAAAAATATCAAAAATTGACCTTATATATTTATATATAAAGGCGAAATATCCTGAAGGAAAATTGTTATAAGGTAAAATTTCCTAAAGCAAAATGGTTTCAAGCAAAATGCATAGATACAATATAGTTTCAAATAAAATTATGCATTTTTGTTGTTCCATCCCTTGACAGTGTATAGCATTGTCACATGCTAATAAATGAATATGGACATATTTTTTCTTGCTTTTTATAAAACAAATTTATATTTGGAAAATTGTTGCAATTTAGAGTATCTTTATATATATATGATATGATATTTGCAGGTTTTTAAATTATCACATACTGTTTATGCCTATTTTTGGCACTCTTTAGTGGAGTTCACCCCCCTCTTTTATTTTATTGTACACATATATTTCTTATATAGGACTTGAATTATCATAAATCCTGGAAAATAAATTTATCAATTGCACCTAAAACGTCTTAGACAGATCTTTGTATATCAAAATAGAAAAATAAGGGGATACGCTGTACATATAATGTAACAATATAGCTTCAATTTGTTGAAAAAACATTGATTGATAAATCATCTTCTTACCTGAAAATATAAAATAAAAAATAAATTAGTTTTTTTTTGCTTAAGGGAACGTAAAAACTATCATCTGATATTTGTACTCTGCTTGCTATAATGTAATCTTGATAAAAATAATTTATATTTTTGTAGGGAAAATGTTGATTTGCAAACTATTTCAAATAAATATTGTATGTGAGTTATTAATAATTTTTTTCCTGCTATTTTTTATTCTGTGATCACGTACGAGTATTTCTAACAAATAATTTTATACATATATTTATAAAAGTTGATATAAAATCTACTAATTTATTTCTAGTGTTGTTGTTGTTGTTGTTCTGCTTTCTCAAGGATTTTAACTTCTAACATTCCAGTTATAATCAATTAATACACATACACTTATATACTTTTTAATTGTTATGGGTATACACAAAGCCTTGGTGCACAAAAAGTCATTATACCACGTGTCCATTGAAAGTTGAACACTTACTAATTTAATAATTAATGAAGTTTGAGTAATTGAAATTAATTCCTATTTTGATATTTTAAAGCATAAGCAATTAGTTACTCAACTAAACTCAAATGAGCTCTCTAGCTTATGTACAAGTCGAGAAAAGTTCATTTGAACGGGATCTATAAATTTCCATTCGCATGCAGTTGGGCGTCTCCAGGACTACCGTCTACGCCGTCAGCAAGTCCCACACTCTGAAGAGTAAAAAGGGCTCTGTCGAAAAGGTCAAACAGGACTTGGAGGAGTTAAAGCAAACATAAATACCCTCAGGTACATGAGGTTCATGAAAAAGATTTCGAGATTTTACACCAGACTGTCTAGAGACGGTGGAGAGGCCACTTTTGACACCAGTAATAAAAGAAACCCATCTTTTCCCTTTCAAGACTTTTAAAATCTTTTTTAATACTTTTGCTCCTCCTGCCTACAGCCTTGATGCCCTCCAAAACATCGAGGCGCTCAACCAAACCGTCAGCCAGCACTGGAAAGCCATTATGTAGTATTTTTTTATTTTTTTTGAAATTCTATTGTTGATTAATAAATTATATTTCAATGAACTACCCGGAACTGTAAGTCGAGTCTACACAAAAGTAATTTATCACAAGTCCAAATCCTTTAATATTTTCATTAAGTGCAGCTCGATTCCTTGAATACTTTTACCAATTCCAACTCGGGTCCTTAAATATGTTTATTTAGTCCTGTGTTAGTCCTCAGTTTTTTTGAGCTCAAATCCAGGGAAAAATTAGAATATAGATTCTATAGTGTTAAGGATTTCAATATAAATTCGCTTTTGAATCTAAGTGGGGTTGCAAGTCTAGTTGAGTAGTATGTTTTCAAAATATGGACAGAGTATATTGTGAAGAAAGGAAAGAAGCGACAAGTATATCAATGTAAAAAAAGATCCCCTTGTATAATAATATTTACTGCGCTAAGTTCATCTTTTTATTTCCGTCATTGTTACAGATGGAATTATTCAAGAAAAAAGTTATTAGTTTTATTCTCCTCGTACTCAACAAAAGCATTATCTCTAGTTGTTATTATTATTTTTTTTTTTGATCCAGATTCCATTAATTGGTGAACTAAAATTAATATACTTGTTTTTTGGTTTAATTATTCTTTCAACTGCTTTGTCTCGTTGGTATAAGTATTTATAATGGTTCATTTTTGTGATGAAGTATTTTTTAAAAGCGGACAATGCTTTTTTTACAAAGTTTCATATATTGATATCATACTATTTTAGGCATTTAAAACATGAAAAAATTGATAAAAGTGTCCATATAATCATTTTCATACGTCTTGTTCTATCCCAATTTTAAAAATAACCCCCGAATATTGTAGTGTTATTTTAGTTCAAGTTTATAAATTGCTAATTTGAGAAAGATATTAAAGGAAGAAAAACACTTGAAAATATTTTATAGCACAGTCAACGATTATCAGACATCTTAGGTTTTGAAATCAAGGTAGCCTATTGTGTTTCTTTGCTAGTTAAAAACTTTTTTAACTATACAATCACAATATTTGCCCATATCTTTAAAAATGTGATTCTACACAACCTCTGCAAATATATGAGGACGTTTTGTTGTCCTTGTTGGACTCTGAGTTTAATTAAGAATCGATAAAATTGTTATTCCTGTTGATCTAATCTAATGAAACATCATGACAGCTTATCTGCTCTCGCTCAAAATGTTCTTCGAATTGTTAGGGGTACTTTGTCTATTTTCAGTTTCTTTTTTCTTTACGTTCCAGTAATGGTTAGAATTTACAACCCTACATATGAACATATAAATGATGTTTTATAAACAGTGTATGTAAGACACTAGTCTGACGTCCTGGAATTTTGTGTTCTTGCATTAGGGCTTCTACAATTTCACAGTTCCTGCACAAATGACTTCACAAAAATGTAAAAATCATCTTGACAAAAAATATATTGCACACAAAGCAGGAAAAACAGTGATCAGAGAAAAGGAGAGTGTGGGAAAAATCAAAATGTCTGAATATGATCAAACTATTCTTTCAAAAATAACTAGGTGTATCTATCATGACAAAATTTAATTTTAAAGAATCAAGAAAAGACATATCTGAAAACCAATTTGTGATATGTTTAAACACTATATATAACTATACTTTTTTATCAATATGTTCTTCTTCACATGCAATAACAACCGGCAAACAGATTGGGAACTCTTGACGATGAAGGACGTGTCCATGGTGTACTAAACTGTCATAATAGCAGCTCAGAGAGAATAAAAAAATTGGGTAAAAGGTACAAGAGAACTTTTTTCTCCACGACACCCTGAATTGTAAAGTCCAGGTGGTTGAGGTTAGGGCTGGAAGAAGGGCACATGAAGGCGGTGCGAGTCCAAACACATTGATGCTTAAGAAGTTTTGGTTCTTCTCGAGTATATGAGACTGTAATCGACTTTTGATATTGTAGCCAGTTCAAAAGGAGATGCCAACAGTCTCTACAGTCTTTCTGGCACTGACAATGGTACAAAAGAGTTTTTTTGTGTCTTTTTGTTTCAACTATCGTTTGGTTGCATAATGAAACCTTGAAATTAAAAATAAAGTACATAAAACTACTCTACAAATTTAAAAAACTGGGGAAAAAATTTAAAAATCCTTAGTTATTCACAGAAAATTAAATTAAATTCCGATATTTAATTTTTTAAATTAAATATAAAATTTCTTGTAAAAAGTAAATAGCCTTATTTTTTTTCGGAGGGGGCTACAGCTTCTCCAGCCCCCCGTGGACGCCCTTGATTCCATTATATACAATGTAAAATTAAAAATCTTGTAAGAACCAAATATGTTACAACTAAGTAGGTATTTTTCATTTTTCTCTAATCGTAACTTGAATTTGAAATGTAACATATATAATATGTATGTTATATATGTTTCAAAGAGAGTAAAAAATTAATATTAATGTCACGTACATGTAAAAAAAGAAAATGAAATTCACCATAATATTGTACATATATAAACCATTTTTTATTACTTAATATGCAATATGATTTAATATTTCTATACTATATATACATATATATTTAGATTAGAATTATATAACATATACATATATATTAAAGATTTAAGTAGATAAAAATCTATTTATAATTGATTTATAAAGAAGGGAGGCGAAAGGCAATGGGATTATCTAAGCTTGTTGACAATTGCTTTTAGAGACTTATTTAAAATGGAAGAGGGATTGCCTTGAAGCTAATAGAATAACGTTCAAAACATAAAAATCATTAAGGAAATACACAATGAACTGTTTGATAAATGTATTGTTCTTGTGTGCGATACCATTTGAGTCTAAACGATTAAAAATATTATTAGGAAATATACGAGAATAACATTGAAGTGATCACAAAAGCAAAAAATGAAAATAGTACAGAGGAAACTATTTTCGTTTAGACAACTTAAATTAAAAAAAAAAAAATGAAACTTAACTTTTTTTGGTAAATAAAGACTATAGAACTAAAATATTAATACAGTTGGCCACTGTTATATAATTAGAATAATATAAAACGTTTGAAATGACCAATTTTAACCGAAACATGAACATTTTCTCATCTTTAAAATACGTTATAAAACCAACAACGGCATGATCGATATAAATTTTTGCAAGGAATACAGGATTGTAATAGACATAATAATAGGTGTCGTAAAAAAATCAATTATTTTTTTCAATAGATGGCTTATGTAATATGTATTTTGCGTTGTATAAGTGCGATCAGTTTATATTTACGACTGAGAAAAACTTTTATGACAGTTTTGAGATTGTTTGATTCAATATTGTTTGACTGCACGGCAAAGATGGAGAATATTAAAGCAAAATACGCCATATTTTACATTTATTACCAAACTCTTGAAGGTCAATTGTCGAAAATGTGGATAAAATAATATAAATGTTATGCACTGTTTTAATTGCCAAGGAGAAAAAAAGTCATCTAAAATTATGTATATCTTTATAGTAATGGTAATGTTACGATAGAGGCGACAAGATATTTGAAATAATAACGGCTTTTGTAGAAGATAAAATAATTTAAAAAATTCCATACAAAAATCCCATCCCTTGCAATGATACGAGACAAACGATCACTATAGCACTTTTAAGAATTTTGAAACTATGATTCAATTCAATGTTATAATTTTTTATTCATGAATAGACAATTCGCCTCTTTTCTTAGAGTTTCGTTAGTTGTTGGACCAGGGACTTTCAGAGATTGAAACTAGACGTGAGCTGATATATATGGGATCGATATGCAATATCAGTAATGGTATCGTCAAAAATTCTGTGAAATTCGATATCAGAAAATGATGGAGTGGGAAAAACTGTTATTCATTTTTTGTGGCCAGGAAGTTCTTAATATACAAATACTCATACTTAGATGAATGCATATGTTATGACCTATGTTGTACTTGTTAAAAAGAGTACAATATAACGTTTGCCTGCATGATGAATACATTAAGTAAAATAAAAACAAGGTAATATTATATACTTAGTTTATTTTTCTTCATTACCAATGGAATGTCAAATTTGTCTTACATTCAAAATCGCTCTCATTTTTTTTAAATGGACAAATTAATAACAATAATATACCAGGAATAAATTTTTCTACCACGAGTAAGACTTTTTGATCAAGTCAACCATATACCAGTAAAGAATGAACCATGTTGGGAGACAATTGATTATATATTGACCTAATGTGAAGCAATAATTGTATTTTTTGTAGAAAAAATAATAAACAGTCGATCATAATTTTAAAATTATATTTAAACCTAGTCATTTATCCTTTATAAATATTGTTCAAAAGCAAGATTAAATCAATTTCATTCATTTATCATGTCATTTACAAAAACAGCACTGACCAAAAAAAATTAATTTACTTTGATATAACTTGCTACAAGCCTCCTGATGGATGATTTATTTTGTTTGAGGCGCCCTTTTATGGTGTCTTTGTTTAATTGTATTAATTATTGCTTTAAAATATTTTATGTAAGTCAAAGATTTTCCTTATTTGTTTTCCATATCATTAAAATATTATTATAACGTTATTTGTAAATACACGATACAATCTTAGAAAAACTGGCCTTAAAAACATAGTTGTACTTTGGTACAAAAATAAGGTAATTTGGATGAGGGAAATGATATAGATGCTCTCAAGACGGAATCATTTTTAATATATTATTTTTTTTCTTAATGATATCGGATCGGAAAATATTTTGACATCACCCCATGTCTGATTGGGACCAAGATTTTTTTTGGTTTTTTCATGAATTGCAAAGTTTCAATCTGGATGTTGCTATGGTTTTGATAAAATAACTAGCTTTTAGACCAAAAACTTACTCGATAATTAAATCACTTAGATGAACAATAGTCTACATTGAAATAAGTATACAAAATGCAAAATGGACGTATGATATAAATTTTTCTATAGAGTCTCTTATTTATAAGCTATGAGCTACATGTTGAATATTGTTTACTCTATTAATCCTTTGTGTAGTCTTTTAAAATCTAAGTTGTTTTAAATGAGTTTAATCTTGAGGTATTTTCCAATTTTTATTAGTTCAAGATCTAAAACTTACTTTGCAATATAGCATAACTACTTTTAAAATAAGTTTCCTGATTTTTATTTAATTATTTATTTTTGACTATAATTAGTATTATATTTATTTTTTGTCTTTAGTTTATTTTTTATCTAACTTTATTGCCAAGTCAAAAAAAGACATGGATGAAAAAGAAAAATGAGTTAAATATAAATAAATTTAAAAAAAATGTTTTTTTTGATGAAATTTGAAAAATAGGAAGAAAAATATGACATTCCCTGTCATTTTAAATATTGAAAGCATAACAGACATCTTAAAATATATATAAAAAATGTAGATATTTTTTTTTATTGTTTATTAAAATTGACCATATGACCCATCATTTTAAATTGACGTGGTCTAAAAATGGTATATCTTGTCTACCTTCAAGGTAACAAATATGTAATTTGTTACCAAAAACTTTGTTATTCAGGCATTAAATGTCTCCAGTTGTAAATGTGATTATACAATGAAAAAATAAAACTACAGGACAGTCATTTGTACATAATTACTAGTGTTGGGGTTCGGTTTGGAATTCCTTGACGGAGCTAAGACTGTTAGAATTTTTTTGAAAGACTGAAGTAATTCTTTTCAAGTTCGGATTGGATGGGTTTTGTAATAAAGTTTAAAGAAATCGATATCACATAAAATCACCTTAAAAAAATATATAACCGAAAAAAAAATCGGTATCAATCCTAATATTTAGTGTTTTATAAAGGAACATGTTAGTGGAGGATGTGTTCCATATGCCACTGGTCCATTGATGAGAATTTAAGTCGTATGACTATCAACATTTATGTTCATCCCCTATTTTTTATTTTATTTTTTGTTGTGTAGATTAAGGTGTTCCATACTTTTTTTGAGGGATGTTTTAGAGAGGGAAAAAAATCGATTTAAGGATTTACAATGAAGTAGCAGATGTAAAGGGTTAGTGGAACCCTTTCCATATAATGAGAACGAATATCATACAAACTGTTATATTAATTTTTATTTTTTTAATTATGAGGATTTTTGTCATGCAGTTGATATTATATATTAAATATAGTCTCTATTGTTTATCATCCCCTATGATACCAAATAACATAAGGATTCTTCGGGTACAAATATCAAAATACAAAGGTTATACAGAAAAAGTGCATTAGAATGGAAATAAACGGGTTGAACTTATAGGGAAGAAATATTTAAAACTAGGAAACAAACTGATAATATAATGAGTATAAACGATAACACTGATAGAGTTTTTAATAGTTTTGGATTAGAGCACCGTCTCTCAAAGTGGGTTCTGCGAAAGTGTCACTGTCAGGGGTGCAGACAAAAAATAAATACAGGGTTAATCTTATCTTCAGGTACATTTTATTTTTACAAGAGTAAAATTTAAACAAAAGGTATTTTGAGGACATTTATTTAACAAAATCATCTGAAAATAGTACTTGGCACATGTTTTATTCAATAATTGAGCCCTAATCTCTAACAATTGTCTTAGCCCGAGATCCCTTCCAGACCTTGACTATGTTATTAGACTCTAGCTTTGAGTCCTTCTTCATGCAAGCCTCTAGAAACTGGAAATTCCTGTGATGAATAACAAACACTCTCTCCTCCAGATGCCCCTACATGGAGTAGTCCATGGGGGCTGCGTCTGGAGTGGAGAGTGGCCACATGTTGAGGTTCCAAAAGTGATAGAAAGTTATCTTTCAGGAAGGCCTTTGTCTTAGTTGTGCAATGCCACGGGAAGCCCATTTTGAGTAATAAATAAGTTGTCTCCGAACTTTTCTTCGGCCCAAAGTAGCATTTTCTTTTCCAGAAGATCGATGTAAGGAGCGTTGAGCTGCTCCTTCCCTCCACATAAATGGGAGGCAGACTCCACAACGCCCCAGACGATAGTTCCGGATATATTTTTTTGTTCTGAAGACATGTCTCACTGAAGTCTCAAGGGTAGATATTAGTAAGGGTAAAAAGAGAACATACATTGGTTAGTACCTCAAATTCGATTTCATCAGTACTGGGGATGCAGCATTCCCTATCCCTTTGTTTGAAAAATATGTGCCCTAATATTCTCAAAACAAGCTATGGTAACATACAAACTTAAATTTATTATTATTTTCATTTAATATTTTCCTCTGTTCATTACTGTCTTTTATAAATAAACAGGACATTTGCATTTGGAAATGCAGTATCATTTTTAATTATATTTTACACTAAAATCTCTTCAGATTTTGGACTTTTTTTGGTGCCCTGACTGCAAAAAATTTGAGAAACGCTAGATTACTCGGACTTTGAAAAACTCTGCATATGTAAAGTCGACAATTTTCTTACTATTAGTCTAACTTCCACATAATATTTTAAGTTAAATTTATTTGGACAAGAATAATCCAAAATCAAAACATTCAAATTATAATGAGTCCAATTTTTAGTATCAATATTATTAAAAAAAAGAGTAGATGTATTAAATGAAGAAACCACATTTCATATCATGGTTGGAAATTAGGTTAACATAAATTATAAATTGGTAAGTTATCCTTAAACAAATTCGACACGATGAAAAACTCGATAGTTGGTATGTAATTCTAGAATGGAATTGATACAATGCAAAAATCTAAAATTCGAGCTAACGAAATCGACAATGTTGGGTCGAACCTAACACTAATTTTAATTAAAATATACAAAAACTAGCTTTAAAATTTTATACACTTTCAGTTTGTTGTGGATCCATTTCACCAAATCATATACATAACAAACCCTAATATTTTTAAAACAAATAGGTAGGTAAACACTATTCATAAATTAATAAACAAGAAGGTAGTCATATCCCTATGCGTGAAGAGTACCTACTTATGTAAGTATCTTAGGCATATATATACTACATATAGGCTACCTTTCACAACATAAATCAATTCTGCGATAAAAAAATATATATTTAAATTTATGAAATATATATTTTTTTGTAGAAATTTCATTTAAGCAAAAAAAAATAAAAATATTGGCAAGGAGCTTGTATAACATTCGACATATAAAAATACTTGGAAATACATAAAAATAAATTTATTTGTGTAGATATAAAATTGTGTTTCGAACATTTTATATGTATATATATTGATACGGGGTGGTTCAGAATTAGTGTCCCATTAACTTTAACGTTATTCAATTCAGAAGGAGGTATTTTGCGTAGAAATTTTGAAGGTCAGGAGAATGGTTCCATAGCCCAAACCACAAATAAATTTCTAGAAAGTGTACAATTATGAGCACATATATAACAAAAACTTTTGTTCTATCTCTTGACATAATCTTAGACTTTGTAATTTTTGGTATGGTCGAGCGGAAGGCCAATAAAGTTTCCAGGCTCAACCAAGACTCTTCTAACAATACAGTAATAGCAAAAGTACAAAATCAGTTTCATATCTTCCTAATACGAACACTGTGCGGTCATTATTGTTTGCTTCAGTGCTGGGTGCATTCACAAGGACGCAAATAACTCTACGGATAATGATGCTAGAGAGCTTCAATTGATGTTAATGGATCCAGTGTCACACTAGACTGTTAAATTCGTGCGGCTTGTTCAAATCAAGTAATTAAATCCAGATTTATTCTGCAAAAACTAATATTGATCTTTTGTACATAGCATATATGGCATCCTGGATCTGAACCTCTTTTGTGGGTTGTCTTGAACAGATAATTCAATAAACGTGCAGATAACATTTTTAACTTCTTGTAGCGCTTGCATTATAAAGCCAACGACCAATATTGACAAAGAGTTTATCATTCACGCCTGTCCAAGGTTGTGGCACAGATAGGATGCTGTGGTTCGTTTGAGTGATTCATTTTACTATGGACTCTTACATGTAAGATCAAAATATTTATAAAATTAATTTTGGGAAATACCTTGTTATATACATTATCCTTAAATTTTCCGTATTTAAAATCCCCGCCCTCTTGTGGTTGGGAACCAAAGTGTGGACTGTTAATTAATGTTAATTTTTACAATAAAATATATAATCTAATAGTAGATACTGTAGTTAAGGCGGTGTTTATAATGGATATTGTAAATATAAGTACTCCAAGAGCCGTGTTATCAAGATTGCCAATATGAAAAATGATGGAGAAGACCTGCCAAAGAACGCAAGAAGTAGAAGGCACAATTTAAAGAGGGATCTGGAGTTCTTATCCATCTTGGAGAATTAAAGAAAGGAGAACCCCCACCAAATCAATGAATCACCTCATCAACGATATCTCTGTGGCCGCTGGGACCGTAAGGTTTGCCGTGAAGGGTGACTTGGGATATTCCACATACGTGAGGACCCCACCCCGAATTTATGACAGGGGTCATGAAGTACAGGAGGATCGAGAAGTAAAATGTTAAAGAGATATGACCCTCTCCTCGCCAGATTTGAGCCTGCTGGACTTTGCTGTGTAGATCACATTGGAGAAGGAAACCAAAAAAACTCAACATCCTAATGATGACTCTCTGAATGCCACCAAAGTTGTTTGAGGAGTTTGTCATCAACTCCAGCAATTTTTCCTATTAAATTACTGTTTGAAAAATAAAATTCAGATCTCAATAATAACTTAAGTTTTAATTCAACACCTTAATTAAAAAAAAGTTACAATTTTATTCAAATTGTCTCTGAGTAATTTAACTATGGGACTTTTAAATTCTGGACCACTCTGTATATTATTAATAAAAAAAAGGTTTTTTCCCTTGAAAGAGGGTGTTTAACAGAGAAAAAGTTTTTTTTTCTATTCTTGTGTGTTCTGCCTTACCATGTTGGTATGTACATACTATAACTTTCTTTTTCCCTTTTCAAATTAAAAGAAAACTAGAGGAAAAGAAAAAGAAATAAAATAAAGAATTGCGTGATCAGAACAAATTAAAACTATAAAACAATTAATTATTTTGTATATAAATATACCTTTATATACATATATATAATATTTACTTAATGTAACCTTATATATATATATATTGGTTATAAGGAATGAAACTATTATACTAATAATACATAAAAATATATAAAGGGTACAAGAAGAGAAGGACAAAAACGGGAAAGAGTAAATATATGGAAAATAAAAAATATGTATAGAAATATTGATATTTTCTCGCTCAGTATTGAATAATTTCAAGAATGTCTTACTTCATATACCGGGTGGTATGAAAAAAAATTTACAATTTCAATTTGGAACATTTTATTACGTATTTCAGCAACCAGTTGTAATAAATTATTTCAATAAAATAAAAATAACTAATATGATCTCTTGGCTACCCTAATCATCCATGTAGACCTCCTTGACAGCAATGATGGCTTCCAGGCAGCCACAGAAGGCCTTGTACACATTGCAGATGTAGTCATCAAACATGGCATTCCAGTACTGATTGACAGTCTCCTTGAAGTTGTTGATATTTGAATGACGGAAGTTGCAGACATTGGACTCAAGTTGCACCCAAAAATGAGGTCCAATGGGTTGGCATCGGGTGAGTAGGGGGCCATATTTTTTTGGCCAGAAAGGCAAGTTGTCCTCCAACCACTTCTGGGCTTTTTTGGACGTGTGTGCAAGCGTACCATCTTATTGGAATACCACGTACATGTTAGGGTAGTTGATCTAGACCCATGGTAACAACTTCTCATCCAAGGCCTGAACGTAGTCAGTCCCTTTGAGCCTGCACCAGACCAGGTTCCGGATGAAAGGAATAGCCTTGCTATATGGGGCTACAAAGCCCAGGGACATGAGAAATACAGGGTGTTTTGTGGTTGTGAGAGTCGGGAGAGACTCATCAACCTCTCCTAAGGACAAATTTTGGCTGTTTTGCACGGGAACCACTGTCCAAAAGAACATGGACCGAAATTCGTTGGTCACGTTCAGATGGCATTTTCTTGGCTTCTAAGACTCTTAAGAAGATCTTCTTTTTTTTTTGACCGGAAAATTTATACCGGATACACAAAAACCAAGTCTAAATATTTTATTCACTGCAGCCAGTATATAGTGTAGGCATTTATGCCTATCTATTTGAAAGTTTTATAAGAAATTTTAAGGATGCTTCTATTAAAAAAAATCAATAAGGAAGTGGCCCTCCTAAAATTTGTAAGTTCTGTCCGAATCGAACATTCCATGCAACAATCTTTGCAAAATGATGTCATTAAAGATATTAGCTGGTAATGTCATCATTAATCAATTTTTTTCTCACTTTACTAAAGCATTTATGCTCTTATTATGTTTTAATAAAGAATTATTGAAAACTATACTCATGTACGGAAAATACTTAATGTTTTACTAAATTAATTTTACCCATTAGTACCATGTCACATAGGGGTACTTTAATATTTAAACTATTTTGAATACTGGGGTGTTAAAACACACTATCAGTACTAATGGGTTAATTAGTAAACTACTACATATTTCCAAAAATGGTTTTTTTAGAGAGCGCTCAAAAATTGGGACTTTTTCAAGGACAAATAACAGCGCCGGGACCGATTTTAGATCCCATAATATGGACTGATACAACTATAAATATGAAGTATTTAATTTCTCATAATAAGTATGACTGTCAATTATTTATTTAAAACGATTCGTCTCTTTTTTTATTGAATCAAGTACAGTCCTTTTATGTTGCTGTTACAAACTCCCAAGATAGAAAAAAAATCTTTAATTTAATTATTAATTGGTGAAATGCTTTAATGTACTCAGTCGGTTTAGTGATATTTTGCAGATATCAAAAAGATTTTAGAATGGCAAATTTTGTCAAATTCATCTCAATACAGTCGTTATCACTTCTTCAGTTAAAATATCTTAAAAGTCCTTGATATATTTTGAATTTTCAGCTAGAAGATTACAATTGTCACTCCTGTCTCGTCATTCGAAATTAATTATATTATTATTAATTTTAATATTAATTATATCGAAATTATTCTTTACTTTTTTGACTTTCTACGCGGAATGTGTTACTCATAGATATTTGTCTTGTTACTAGAAAATAATTTACACACAAAATTTGACACCATTTCAATAGAAATTTTGAAAATTGGGATATTTTACTTATTAATATATATTCGTAAATTAGTCAAATAACAATTTGTCGAATTTATATTGACAATTTTTTTATTTAGAAATGTGAATGAATCTTTGTAGCTCAAATAAGGAGTAAATAACCTCAACATTGGCAAATGAAGATGTAAAGTCATTTATTTGATACTTAAATAAGAGAAAATCTGTAAGTTATGTAATAGACGCTGTTTTTTATATACATGGTTAAATATTGAGTTGATTCTTGTGTATATATAGGCATGGAATATTATAAATAGACTTTATCATGATATGCGAGTACAACTTCATATTTATAAACAAAATGAAACAGAAGCTTTCTTATGTCGTTGAGGGGAGAAAAAAATCCAATTTCCTGACGAAAATGAGTTTCATTCAGTTAAATATGAAACTCTAGATTTTTTTTCCATATTTTTTTCCTTGAAAAAACATGGTGAAATAAAAACTTAAGTTAAGGTAGCATACTATTGAGTCTTTATAAGAAAAAATAAGAGTCTTTTGTTTATTATTGATGACTGTAAAAACTTTTTTATAACAAAGTTTTAGCAATAAAATATGAATATTTATGTGTATATATTCTTGTGCCAGGATTTTAATGGTTATCTTATATTTGATTTTATGTCAAAGAAAAAAACCTTGAATATTTAAATAAAAAGCTTTTTTGGTGTATGAAATCATTTTTTTAAACTTTTTATTATATATTAAAGATACATGCTTACACTTCAATATAAATAGAAAAAGTAAATGAAAAAAACATTATCAATTTGATTATAAACTATCATATTTGATTGTTAAAAATGTTTTTAACAATTAAGTATCTTCTTTTGTGTTTCGGAAAACATTTATTTGTTAGTATAAATGAGGAGAAATATTATTTGGTTCTTTTTATGCATATAAATTTCTTCTTAGAGGTACTTGCTATACAATCCAATGATGCACTATGTGTAATTTTAGGCTTCATGAAAAACGTGACACTCTCAGATAGAAATGAGTCAGTTAACCTTGGAGGCATGGCACAGGATAGAGTTCTGCACTTGTACCACATTGTTCTGTTCAAATGTTTCCTCCATCCGAGTAACAAGATGTCCTTGAGGATCTTCAGATACTCAGCTATGTTGATCTTAAGTTCAGCCTCGATTAAATGTGATGGCATGATGGAACTACGCTGACACAGCCCAAGCAGCATGACTCCTGCAGTATTCTTCGAATTAAAGACTGGTGAGACTTCAGTCGGATAACAGGGGATTACTCTTGCATTTTATCGATTAATTTCTGAGTCCACCACAAACTTTTTCTCATCGACGTGTACAATGACTTTTGAAGTCCCCTTGTTCTTGTAATAGTTCAAAAGCTTTGGACAGCAATCAATTATTATAGGATATTTTCGTTAAAAAAAATTAAGGAAATTAGACGTGCATATTTGTATCACTAATTATAGTTTTATATTCTTTCGCATTGCATGTCTACTGTCGTTCAAAAATTTATTGAGTTACACTTATAGGAAAAGCACATACCAAAAAACTGGAAAAAGCTTTTTAAAAAAACTCTACCTTTAAAATTATCAAGGTTTTACGGACTCAAAAAGTTATATACTTCAAAGATACAAGTGATGAGGGATGTTTTTTTTATGATCAAATTATATTACTTTTTAAACTCATGCATTAGTATTTATTACGTTTGGTTAATAAAATAATATTTACATTTATTGAATCCTATTAAACTTTTTTTCGTTGTTATAACGTAGTTTAAAATATTTACCTTTAGGTCTGGTTTGATAGTCTTATTTTTATATATAATTTGTTAATATCTATGTAAAAATTTCATATCATTTTCAAAATTTTGTAGTGAATGTCAGTCTTTTCAACAACATATTTTGCAAAATTATGAAATTTATAACAGCCCTTCGGGACAGGCAATTTGGGTAGTCGGAAGTAAAATGATCTCATTACATTGTACTCGGTGGTTTGAGAACATGCAACTGGTTTGATTTTGCTAAAACAAGTGGGCGCCTGGCTATGCACATAACACAAAGATAGAGGGTGCTTCTCTTTCAATCATCATCCAGCTTATAATAAAAATATACTTTTAGGCAGCTTGTTGGAAGATAACTATTAAATTTTGGTAGACAAAGCAAAAAAGTATATTACCTTAAAAATGTTGGGCTACTCAATTTGTAAGTTTTTGATACTTATCAAAATTTCTGTTTTAATAAAATATATTTCACTTTTTTCAAAATAATTGTTTGATTTTGGAATATTTGGACAATAACAAATGATTCAATGAATATTTCTCCAAACAGAGGTAGATCCTAATATTTATGACAGAAAAATATTTTTGCTAAAAGTGAATTTCTTTACCTCGTCAGACATTAAAAGATGTTGCCATGATTCTTTCGTAAATAGAAACTATTAAAAAAATAGTGATTTTTTAAATCTTCAGCATTTATTTATTTCCCTGTTTCTAAAGCAATTTAAATCCTTATTTGATCTTTTCCTTAAATTCTCCATGATATTAATCTATTTTAAAACAAATCTTTGTATTTTTCATGTTTATATATGCTTTCTATCCCACTAAAAATATAAAAGCAATCAAGATTATTAAAATATTTAGTTAGTAGCTTATGTTAATATAAATTAACATTTTGAATTTAGTTTTAAAGTTTCAAAAAGTATATATTTTTAATGATATTTTAGTTTGCATTTAGTGGTCAGTTAATATAATTTCAGAAAATTAATTAAAATATTAATTTACAATTATGAATAATAAAATGTTCATATTTAAATGATTAAGTTGGTTGCAGTCCAATTCAAATGTTCGGTGGCATTGATCTACAATTTTTCTTTTATGTATGTATTTTAGAAAAATAAGCATTTAAAGGACGAGAAGCCTTGAAACTTTTACAATACACTGTACAACACACGAACATTATGAAAAATATACAGCAATTATTGCCAAAAATACAAAATAAATAAATGAAGTGTTGTTACCACCAAATAGAACTCCTCCATGACTTTTCTAATAGGAGTATATGACAAATAAAATTTTAAGGCAATAAGGAACGAGAAAGATAAAACATGCTCTCCTCCTACGGAGTGTCCACTCTTTCCCATCAATACTTTAGATAAGACTAATTTAAAATGTATGCGTTCTTATTGAAATATAATATTTTCCTTTCATTTGTCAGATAGAGTAACACTGATAAAGTATAAAAAAATTTATAGCATCACAATTACTCCATCTGACTTAGATATTGTACTTAAAGTCCAAATAGTGATACAATTAGGGTATATTTTTTAGATTACCCGTTTTCTTGGAGCTGGTAAACTAAAGAATGAATTGGGTTTTCCTAAGCTGTTGTGATAATTATTTAATTCCTGAGGGGTTAAATTCTTTTTCTACTAAGTACATTTAATTATACTCAAAACCTCATAAAAGGCAGAAAGTAACTTTGAAGATATTATGTGGAGTTACATATTATTGTAAGTCCTTGTTGGATTGGAGATCGACATCACAGTAATTCTTGCCTATTTCCTTATGTATTTCCTTCTCTCCTTTCCTCTTGTCACAACTACACGTAGCCAATCTAATGAAACGCTATAACCTCTCAGCTTCTCTACTCTCAAACATTATTCAAATTCTCAAGATTACCATATTGATTTTTTAACAGGTCCCAAATACTCCTCATTAGAATATATCCTTCTCCAGAAGTGCCCGGAATTCGAACCTATGCACTCTCAAGTGAGTTGCCCGTTGAGTAACCTCACTAGATATAAATTCAGTACATTTCTCTGAATTCATTATTTAATATCTCATGGTATAATTTCTACGTGAAATGAGAAATCCTATTGGTCATTACAAAAAAAATATTTAAAAAATTGTATTAGAAAATTAATAAACAAAGTTTTTTTTTAAATATGCTGTAATTATTTCATTTGATTTTTATCTTTTTTTAATGTGTCCTTTCAAAAATAAAAACAAAAAACTTTCATCAACTTTCTATTAATAAATTGAGGTGGTAGTCAGAACAAACATACAAAAAAGTTGCTCCCTCATATCTGTAACTTTGAATAATATGTATAATGTAGTATTTATAAATAAACTAACAAACAACCCCCCTTAACATCTGGAGGGACCCTTTCTATATATACATACAAATAACAGAAATGAAAGTTGATTTTGTACAACATTTTCAGATAGTTTCATTATGTGATGTAACATATGGTACTGTTTATGACGATGACAAGAAGGAACACACACACACACACACATATATACTCTTAGAAAGACAGATAGATTCTTATTAATACGAATCAATTATAAACATTTGTAGTTGTATGTATATAGATATACATACAAGATATCTGTCCCTAAACGCTGTCATCCACATGTAACAAAAAAATATATAATTACTCAAGGGTGTTTGTTATAAGAGTGTTATTAGTAAAAAAATTCCAAGTAATATATATCTTATAGCTATTATATGTATTTAGCGTCAAGTTTTAATGAACTGCACTAATAAATTTTATATGTACAATTTTTGGCATCGGATCTCACGATTTGAAAAGGAAAAGAGTGGGAATTTTAAAACGCAATATTTTTAACGGTTGATAACATCTGAAATTAAAAGTAATGAGTTGAATATTCTAGAAATTTAAAATTGCAATAAAAAGTTTTTATACGCGATGATGTAGTCCTACAACTTTCTAAAGGGGGCCATGTCTACGTTTTAGTGCCTCTTAGTTACTACGTTACAGATGTACAAAATTATATTTATCCTAAGCATCCAAAAACCATTTCAATGATCAACTAATGCACTAGCTAAAGTTTGCCAATCTTTTTTAAGGTCGTATTAAAATACCGATAAAAAACTACTGACTATATGTGGTTAATAGATTTTGCACAGAGTTTTAATACCAAACTACTTACTTTATACTTATAGTTTAATCTTGAATAATAATCAACAAAAAAAACAAAACAACAATCAGCTATTCTATAAATTAAAAAGAAATATACCTCTCTAAATTATTTGAGAATATGTTATTTACTTGCTAACATTGCAATACTCTGTACTTGCATACAGTTTTCTATATGGCAACGAAATTTTTGCTTAAACAGATAAAAATGTATTAAAAACCTATGATCTGTCAATATACAATAAATAGAAATATGACATGGCTACCTTAAGAGTTTGATTTTTTAAGGACGTCAGCAGCATAGCTGTTACGATGTTTTATTAGGTTAGTTGTTTTCTGCAGCTTTGGGATAAAGGAAGTAAATATAAATTCCATACCGTATCTAGCAAGTACATAGGCATGAATTAATCATATATCGATTTTAAATTAAACTCTGAGTCCAACGAGGATATACACTCAGTAAATCCTTCTCAATGTTACTCTTTATCATTCATAAACACTTGTGGTTGCACATTATACATAAACATAATCCCTTCAACAATTAAAGAATACTGATAACAGCTATTAAAAAAGTAAAAAAAAACAAAAAATACTACAGAGATTGTCAGTTAGGATTATTGTGCTCACGTTTGAGGCCATATTTTATACATTTCTAGCTTTATAGTTTAATTAAAGATGTGTACTTAAACCGTTTGACTGCTTTGTAGTTGATTTTTAAGTTTTTTTAATGCACAAAATGCGAATCGCTGACGATTTAAAAAATTAAATGAGTTAAACTGTTTGTTTGTTCTCAAACTTAGCTACTTAAATATAAATATATATATATATTGCTCCATATTACGTTCACTTACATTTTTATCAATACAAAACTTTGTTAATATTTTTGATCCTTCATCAGAGCTCATTAGGCTCAAGACAATACAAAAAAGTACGTTTGGAGTCAAGAAAATGTAGTTTAATATACCTATTAAAGTATATAATAATATATATATGATATATATGTATATTATAATAGGAATAAACGCTTACGGAAAAAATGAAATTAACATTCGTCACGAATTCATTTATATAAATATTTTTATCATTATTCAAAAAAAAATTTAATTAAAAATTCCTAAGATTAGAGAATGTAAAAATATATTTTTCATAGAGGAAACTGCTAAATGACATGGAGTGCTATTTAAATACAAATGAAATGAAATAACTAAATATTAACACACTTAATCATACCTGAGTATGCACTATTATTTGGTATATTTATAAATAAAATATAAATCTGTTAAATGGCATAAGTATAAATTAAAAGATAATTGATGAATTTAAAACCATTTTATAGCTTGATCAAGCAAGTTGGTTTTGATTAATTAATATTGTTCCTTTAAAAGGGAATATGTATACAGAGGTGGAAAAAATTCATTTTACTTCCAAGTTGATTCTTAACTCTTTGCACAATAAAAGTTAGTTTAAAGAGTCCTTTATATCTAGGGAAAAAATGTAAATGACTTTCGGGTTGGAGTTTTTCAGTGCAAATAGAGTCTTAAGTCTTGGTTTTTTTAATAAACTTGAGTAGCAATTCTACAAAATAAGGACTCGAGTTCAAATTCACACATTTTGTGTACATCTTAGTTGAAGTTAGGCAATTGCTTAGAATATAAATATTTAAGTTTAAAAATGTGGATTTATGATTTTGATCCCTTTTTAGTAATGCTAACAAAATGACTGCTAAAAAGAAAACAATTTTTATTTCAGACAAACGTTACAAAACTTGATCCCGATTAAAAAAGTTCAAGATGATATATATTCATTACTAATCAATAAATCGTATCTTGGATTAAAACCATACTCTTTTTAAGAAGTAAGTGAACCATAACAAATGTACTCATTCATCTAAGTGTGTGAACTCTGTGCATTAAGCAGTCCCTTGCTACAAAAACTTAGCATCAGTTATTTCCATTTTTTTTTATGATTGGATCATATAAAATATCGAAATTTCTAGGAATTCTCTCCGATACGACGCAAATATTGGATATTTTAACTGTATATAGTTTTCCGATTTATATCAAATATAAAAGCCAATTTCAAGTTTTCACTTCCATTATTTTGACGTTGGTAACGTCATATGTTCATTTTTAAGCTACATATTTGGTAATTTTATGTTATTTGAAAAAAAACTGTGTTGTTATGCCCAAAAGAAAATATAAGAACAAAGGATGATGGAGAAAGAGAGAGAAGCAAAATTAAAGTAAGCATAGAGGAAATTGGAATAAACACTTGAAGGGAGGAGACGTACTTTTTCACAGTAGATGCCCATATGAACTCCTCTATCCATAAAATATGTACCATAACCAGGTTTTGGAGTTGCACAAGAGAAAATATTCCATCGAGGCAAGTCATGAAGCATCCACCAGTATAGGGTATATGCCCTCTCGGAGTTACACGTTCTTCCTAAAAATTGCACATTTGATATATGTAGACCAAATTTTGAAAACAACATTTTCTTCTCCAATATCCAGAAAGCAATTATGTGTCCTTCAGTTTGGCACAAAATGTTAAAAAACATGTTGATATCATTTGTTTAGTCTTACAATTCACAACCTCCAAAGTTTAAACTGCCAAAAAATGAATTGAAAACTGTTTTTTTACATACTGGGGCCAATTCGTTTAACTAGCTAATTCCCCTCACTTGGCATCGATCGAACACAGACTTGATGAAATGAACCCACCTGCAACAAATATAACTACGATGCAGATTAAATTATCTTACTCGTGGCCAAAAATTGAGTCAGAAATAAATAAAAAATTGATTTTGAGTAAGGCCAATCACATAAAAGAATGTATTCGTTTCAAAGACCCCAAGACAAATAATTAAAAGTAATTAAATCCGATTAATTATTCTATTATAATAAGACCCAATTAATTTAACATTCTTTAACTATGTGTGAGTGTGCTCATGAAAAATGGTAAGGAACTTTGTGGATCTGCTAATGGGTTATTTTCTATATTAATAATGAACAAATTATCTTTTCCTTGACATTTAATATCTCCGAGGAATGCCAGGTATTACTGCTAGTAATGAATAAAACGTTTCTCATGTATTTCATAATTCATTAATAAAAGTTAAACAACATAATTGTTTCTTTAGTCGTCACTATATATTCGGAATAAAAAAACACACTCTTTATAAACAGAACAATAAAGAAAACTTGTTCTCATATCAGAGTACATATATTTGTCGACAAAAATATATATATAAATTGCTATTGTTTTATGTTTGCGTGATACACCTAAATTGTTCTTATTTAAAAAAAAACATTGATATTAACTCCACCCTCCACAAGAAGTAAGGGGGGACCAAAAAAATGACAATTCTATATATTGACAGATATGTCCAGGATTGAAAGTCTTGTTTTGATATGTATAATGTTCATAATATATATATAGCACAAACAAAAATAAGAACTTGAATAACAAAACAAAAGTGTATTCATAGACATATTTCAATGGAGTGAGCTTAAAAGGCTGTTTCTTGCCGAAAAAATATGATTTTTTTTTTCTTTACACATTTATTTTCCTGAAAATGAATTTCATTTATTAAATTAAATTTATTTTACATATATGTATATATATACATATACTCCTATTAATTAACATTTATTTTATTTAAATAATTAATGTTTTTTTTTCTTTAGTTAAAAAAAAAATCTATGTATGTGAGAAAAAAAACGACATCTTAATTGGATTATGAAATAAACAAAACGGATTTAAAGTATTTTTGCGTTGTTTAAATAAACAAGGGGTTATGAAGACCCAATCCAAACAGCAACCTTTCTAAAAAGATACTATTCTTTATTTTTCTAGTCAGTGAAGGTTTAAACTGTGAAAGTACGGCATTTTCATACAGTTTTTTTTCCGTCAATGGGATCATAAACGGCTCCATATATTACTGTTGATAACACTTTTCAAAAACTGTTTTATTAATTAAGGTACTTCCATTCGCATTAGGAATGTAGTATGAGTGCATATGAGTCACTGACATCATCTACAATGAATATTTATCAATTTAAAAATAAAACAAACATCTTATAATAGCCCTCAAATAATAATATTGGCGAGCTATTCACGTACATGAACATATATGAAGTTTTACTAAAAAAATGAATGGAGCATGTGTGTTGTTTACGTATCCCGTGATAGCTTTGCCATTTGGGGTTTATGAAAGGTCATTAGTCGCTTTTATAATTATTTGTTTATTACAAAAACTTTTGGATATTGTAATCTATTAGTTTGGTCTTGCTCTATTGGTACACTGAGGTACTTTAGTAAAATATTATCGAATATGATGCCTTTTAGAGAGCGTTTAAAATTTTTTTCAAGCACTGGTGACACAGAAATGGTTGTGTTTTTAGACCAATTTTTATCCTTATATAAAGGATCAATACAAGAGTAGTTTATATGTTGTAGTGCACGATTTAAAAGGCTTGACATTTGCCAGCAAAGAATGGATAATTTATATATGTATTTATTTTTATTTTCAAAGAAAATTATTAAATTTTGTTTTTCTTTACCACATATATAAATGTTTAACTATATCTATGCAGATATGTGACGAACATTTAAATCCTTAGGAATAAAACAAATCATAAGAGAAAGTTCCACACACACACACAGGAATGGATGTCCATTGTAGTTTTTATCCTTTAATAGTTGTTTCTGTTTGATTGTCATGTCAAATACAAGGCTATTTATCTTTATTTGAAGCATAAAACTTTGTCTAATCTGATGAAAACCATTTTGTCACACTCATAAAATACAAGGTTCTAAATAACTATGTTATACCGATGTATGAAGATATAAAGTTTTTTAATAATCTACTTACACTAACTAATTTTTGTGAGTTACATGCATTTATATTCCACGACTCCACCCAAAATAGAAACGTTAGGAACCGTGTAATAGAACAATAAATATTCATTTTTGTATCTTGTTAAAAAAGACTTTAAAAATATATGTAAATAGGGATTTCTAATCATTTGTAAAACTTGATTTAGCTCTTAAGAAAGTATTACGTAAGACTAATCAACCACAAAAAAAAAAAAAAAAATATCGTATGCCCCCAATTTTACTAATCGTATTTTTTGGAAACATATTTTTTCTACAACAGCTTCATAAATTAGTGTAATTTTTATTACACTGAAATATTCAAATGAAAGAAAAAACATAAAATAAAATGTGTTAGTTCATATTTCTAGGCTTAAGAAATAAGTTAGTTAGTTTTCTCTGGATTTTTTTTTCTGAAACGAAAAAAATATTTTATAATTAAAAAAAAGGATGAGAAATAAACTTTTTTTTTAATTTTAATAAATTCCTTATTTTTTATAAAACGGGTTGAATCATATTTTGTCTAATAGGAAAAGTTTCCTAATAATAAAAAAAACCTCCTTACAAAAATAATAAGTTATTGAAGATTTGTTCAGTGAAAAGTATTTTAGTACATTTATTAGGCTATCAATATATATATAATATTGAAAATGTTCCTCTCTGTATGTAAAAAAAAACCCAGAAGTTTTGTAGAATAAAATAATTTCCGAAGTAGGAAAAAGTAATCAAGAGCAGGCCATCTCAATCCAATTATTTGTTGACTAATTTAACTGAAAATATTTTTAAATGACGTCAGACTTGGAAACAGTTTCAAATAAAATCCGTCTTTCCCATGTCTTGTTTGTTAGATGTTCAATTGTCTACTTTTTTCTCTTATTAATGTTGAAAATTTTGATTTGTAGTCTTCTTTTTAAGCTATAAACATGCATTTACTATTGAAAATAGGGAATGAATTACATCATTGACAAACTATTATATACTATTAAAGTAAATATTAAAAGATATGTATTTGCAAATCACTACCAAAAGTTTGTTAATTACTTTAAATATAGTAGCATTAATTAAATTTGAATTAATGTTTGCTAAACGATTGAAATAGAGAAAAAATATTTTTAGTTATAAATATGCTACTATAGTTAAAGTAATTAACAAACTTTTGGAAGTGATTCGAAAATACTATATAATTGAAATATGAAAATGAAAGATAACCAGAAAAAAAATACATAGTCATATCTAAATTTTCATTGTTAAAACAAAATCCTTATTTAAAATGTAAAATGAAAATAAAAGTTTAGTTTTTCTTGGGTACATTATAAAAAAAGTAAAAAGTTTTGATCCTGCCAACACATATAATATTTGTACAACAAAAATGTACCTTTTGTTTCTTCTGTCTTTGAACTTTTGAAGCTCTTTGATTAATTATTTTTTCCTATTGTTCTTTTTATTTGGGGCAGATAATTGTTTAATTGATGTTAGAATTATGTATATAATAAATAAACAGTGTTACTTTAACATATTGTACAATTTTCTACCTTTTTCATTTAACCCTTAATCAATATTACGTCAATACTAAAGTTGGCTAGTTTTCAAAAAATTACTCCTGGATGATATTTGTATTCTAATAAAAAATAATCGTCAACCTCTATCCACAGATAAGTCTTATTTAAACTTTGAATTAAACAAAAAGTGTACTTAAAGAAGTCAAAATTGAGGGTCATCATAAAATAATGACAAATTGACATATTTTATTTGAATGCACAAATAAAAGTATCTTAATTCAGATAAAGATTCTAAACTATAAATAACATTTGGGATCTTTACTCATCTCTCAAAGTTGAATAAAAAGTCTCTAGTTAACTCAAATTTATTTATGACATATTGGCTTCTATGTATAAATATAGGAAGTAAAAAAATTGACTGATAGTTTTCCCCTCCTTAATTTTTGTTCAATATTGTTTTTATCTTGAGGCACTACATATGTATTTTTCCCCCGATATTTTCTTTTATAAAATCCTTAAAGGAATCGCATGACGTCTCATGAGAATATCCTTAAGAAAAACAAAACAAAAACGCAAACTATCAAGGAATTCATAGGGGGATTATGATGATTTGATTTATTCCTTTACTGGTTTTTTATATACCAATATATACATATACATACTAAGTTAAAAAGAACAGAGTCTGTCACCTTCAGGCTTTTTAATTACTATTGTTGATTTATCAAATGTAGAAAAGTATTTTTTTATGCATACATTGAAAGTGCTGATCCTTGGCTTAATGTTTTTCAAAACACTATATGATGAAGGTGACGAAAAAAACACAGCTATAAAAAATTATGTAACTCACTAAAAAATAACTCTCCTATATTTTAACATGACTGTTTTGTCAATATTATATAACGAATAAAATTATTTTTTTTTCTTGGTAAAAACCGAAGAAAAAGCTTGTAAATATAAGAAAGGTGTCACATAAATTTGATTTTCTAAGAAAGATGAAGGGAGTTGGATACATATTGGGAGTTCTTTCTTTACATATAGCTGAAATAAGAACTAAATATATACCTACCTACTCGGCTAATAAGGGTGTAGTTTTGACGTCCAAATAGGACATCATAGATATTCATAAGATATGTTCTCATCAATCAATATCTACCATCAAGGATCTAATTTTTATTATATTGAAAAATTAAATTAATTTGTCTTAAGCAAACAAAAATCATTGTTGATGTATATCTTCTAAATATATCTTTGTTTTAGATTATATATTGCTTATGTTTCTTTAATATAAGCTATAATATTCTTGATCACTATGTATTATAAATAAGCTATAAGGGTCTAAAGAAGAGTGTCGTTTATCATCATTTTTAGCCTAAAAATGACTTTGAACTAGAATAGTCCCAAAGTTAAATTATACCAGATATTTTTGAATTCACATGACTAAGAAAAAAACTGAGATTTATTTTGGATTCTGCGTGAATACATAAATTCGATCATTGTAAATAATTCAAAGGAACAAAATCAACACCCACCTAATTGTTCCGCTCTGTAATCTTTACTAGAGATGGTCTTTCGTTAATTTAATGGAAAGGATTTTTTTTACAATTCTGATCCACTTTTGTGATGAAAGATGTCCAACCTACTTTAGAGTAACGATCTATTGTTTCAAAATATCACGATATACAAAAAAAAAAAAGAATATTTATCATCCGAAAGGTCAACCAAGGTCGAAAGGCAGAAGGTACTAGTTTAGTGCACAATTGAAAAATATAAATATATTTAAATCAATACTCACCACTTAAACTCTTCATTTAAAATACATCGCTGCATTTTTCGGTTTTAACTGCAGCCTACAAGTTATTTATAAACTTACATCATATTTAGGCCAATTTATTATTAGAAATATATTAAATGATTTAAGAATAGTCTTTCGTAGAAACTTTAGTTTCTAGTTTATTATTATTTTACATCAATTCTTTACGCAAAAAAAAAATCAATTTTTTTTACAATGTGTGGATTGTTTCTGATGTAATTAACAGATAAACGAATTTAAAATCAATGAAATTAGAAATCCTACCATTTAAATATCTATATATATTATATTAATTTGTCGAAAGTAACTGTGAAAAAACGACTCAGTAATCATTAGATTAATAAATTTACATTTTTTTTTTTCCATTATAGTTTCATCATGAATCAAGAGCAAAATCCAAGTCAGAAAAGTTTTAAAATTTTGTGAGAACCAATTGGAGCTTTCTTTTTAACTAAATAGATTCCAATTAATAAAAATGAAAAGGAGTCTACCTAGTTACAAAAAAAAAAAAAAAAAGATTTACGCTTAAGCGAACATTTAAAGCTTCTTTTTGCAGTAGTTCAATTTTCTTACTTTCCAAAGGACCAATTGTGTTCAAAATTGATAAAGGTCAAACATCGTATTGTCAATATATATAAATACATCTTTTATTAAGAAAGCTATTTAACAATTGGATTTTTAGTATTTATTTGGTAAATAACACGTACATGTATTAAAAAACTACGTGCTGTAAGTGAATAATACCCTACATTCGTTTTTAGCACTAATAGTCTAAGGTCAAATATGTCTTCGTTTAAAGTCAAAGCAATAAAAAAAAGTGGTGAAATGTGCTTGGTAGCTTAAATAGATTCTCTGACTCATGGTAGACAAGATTATGTAATTTTTAATACCGCAGATGATAAAACTTTATCCCTTTCTGCCTTTCTTTTATTCATAACTTATGCAATATTTCCTTCTTTTTACAAAACTTACCTTGTTAATTAAATTAAAAGCGCGAAGGAATGGAAATTGGATAGTTGGTTATTGAGTTATAATCAATTTTAGGCTAGCACCTAGTGGATCCACACTGTAGCTCGTAGTACACTATTTTAGGGCCAATATTGATCACGTGGTCTTTGTTTTGCCACTTTGACTTATAGCTTTGTATAAAACCAGTGATGAATAATAATGGTTTATAATTATGTCGGAAATTTTTCACAAATATTCTTCCTAACAAAACCTCTCTTTTTGCTTTTGAATATGTAATATATACAGGGCGCGTGGACAAAATCTGCCACATTTTAAAGACGACATTACTCCATCAGCTGATGTCTGATCTGTCTGTTTTTGGTGTTAAAATTTTTCCCGGATCATAGGCTTCAGTTATTGTTTACCATTTGTAGCGATAACATCATTTTAAGTGCCCAAGAAAAGTCTTTATATTCAATGAGGGAGATCGTAGGTGCGCTGCTATTCAGATTATGCTTAGTGATCACATGAAATTAAGCAATGCTGACATCTCTGGCCTTCTGTCAATGCCAGTTAGAATGGTCAGAAGTCTCAAGAAGGAGCTAGAGGAGTCATCGGACCCGATGGACGTTGTTGACAGGAAGAAGAAGGAGGAGAAGAGCACCAGGATTGTCCAGGACGTCACCTTCATCAACAAGGTCAGGGACATCATCGACGAGGACCCCAGCGTTCCATGAGAGCCATGGCAATTCTGTTGTCAGCGACACGCCGTGGATGTGGCAGCAGGACTCGGCTCCGGCCCACAAAGCTAAGCGGACGCAAGAATGGCTGAAAAGCAATGTTTTTACGTTCTTACCCTTATCCTCTTGGCCTCCCTCATCACCGGATTTGAACCCGTTGGACTACTTTGCCTGGTCCTTCGTGGAGAACATGACCAACCGCTCCTCCCATAACACCAAGCAGTCTCTCATCACCTGCATCTAGGAGATAGAAGCAGTGCAGATCCAAAATGCCTGTTCTCGGTTTCGTAGCCGCATTGAGCGGGGGTTGGCCGCAGACGACGGCTACATTGAATAGATAGCTGCTCTATATCCTAATAAAGATATTCGTTTTTATTATATCAATAAATATTATAAACTAAGCTGGTAGTTGTTGTTTTTTGAAGCGGCAGATTTTGTCCACGCACCCTGTATAAGCAAAACATTTATTTACTAAAATCCTTGATGCAGGGTATAATATTTCAAACCCATTTGGGCATTCGTCTCTATGACATAAAGACTTTATTTTTTTATTATACAACAAATTAGTGAGATAATTACTTTTACTTTATTATAAGTGGGTATAATGTGTGTATGTAACCTATGAAAAATTGTCACTTGCAACCTTTCCATCATTTCAACTCATCTTAAGTATTAATATAAAGTTTTGAGTCGTTTTTTTTTCAGATGTTTTGTATGTTGTATAAGCTCATCATTAGAGACTCACGTGGGAGTAATTATTTTTAAGTAGATCTCATTAAATACTTTCCTCTCTTTTATCTTTTAATGTGACCAAAATACGGTATTAATTAAGACTTTAAAAATGAAAATTGTTTTCTTAAGACCTCTAGAGAAAAAAGAATTAAGTAGATAAAGCTATAAAACTAGTGTCTTGTGTGTATGGTAGTTTTATATCTTATATGTATATAAATTAAAATATTATGCACAGTCTTTTGTATAAATGTACAGTTTGTTATGTGTACAATGTAGTGTACAGTAGGATGAGCCTGATCCCCCAACTTTGTCCAGATAAGCTTAACATCCTTTAGGTAATGAGTATGGACATATTAAACATACAGAGTAGGGACTTAAAACTTACAATAGCATTTAATTATGATTTTATTGCTCTCATTTTTAATTACAGACTTTCATTAGGTAACCAAAACGACAGATAGAAGTAAAATAAGCATGTTGTTGTTTTTATACCATGTCTTTAAGTGTAAAAATGTAGCATGTCCATCCGAAATTTTTGCAACATCAATAAGTTCATTACACCCCAATACAGTCCCATGCAGCTTCGAAGAACCAGAAATTATGCATCATTATTAAGGTTTACTACTGGCATACCACCATGTGGGCCTCCTCCAGCCCTGACATCAACCCTATACACTTTGTAATTGAGAGTGTCTTGGAGAATAATGTCTGCCAAATATCTGATCCAAATAATATGGATTGCTCCGAGCAGCCATGACCACAGCGTGGTACTCCATGGACAAGGACTTGGTCAAGGATGGTCAAGAACTGCCAATCTGTTTGTCGGCATTTCAAGGGTATTATGGCTTGTGAGAGAAGATATATTGATTTAAAAATATAGACAAACATATCTCAAATTGGTTTTTAGTTCTCTTTTGTTGATTCAATAACAATCACGTTTTTCGTATTTAGTCATGCTATTACATGTTTTTAGTCCACACTCTGTACATGTGCACATCGAAACTTGTAATAGCATTACTAAGTTCAGAAAAACGTGATTGTTATGGAATTTACTGTATATCTCAATTATAGACAGTCTAACCTATAATACAGCCAATGAAATACATAAATACTGACATTTGTTTAAACCCTTTTCCATTTTCCGGTATCAAATAGTAATTTTTCGAAATCTTGGTGTGAGTATTATCTAACAAGGACATCTTACTCTAAAATAGATACACACCTCATCCAAAAGTCACGTTATATAAGAATTTGAACGCACTAAGTGGTTATATCCAAAATATAAAGAAGCTATATAAATCATGTTCATGCAATCCCCGGCCAGCGGTGACGCAAATTATTACATAGCTACTATATCGGTTCATAAATTAACCTGGAATTAACGGTCCTCACTTTTAAAACTTACAAAAACTGCTGAGGAAAAAACTAAAGAGTGACTTAAATAACTTCTTTGGACGAGTTCATTAATAAAATATGTACAAAAAAATTTTTCTCCACATCTTTTATTATATTGTTTCCTACCTCTCTATCTGAGAATGAATCTAATTAGTTTCCGGACGGTTATCCGTTATTCTAATTTGGTCCCCTATCTTTACTTTTTAATTGTTTCAAAATATAAAACCTGATTTAAGTGGCCGCTTCCACTATGTGTTCACTTTTTGAGCTTCTCTTATCTGACTGCTTTATACACAGGGTTGATTTTAAATATTTAGTATATAAATGTAAGACACATTGAAAACCCACGAATGTGATCTTGAAAACTTTTTGACCCTCTTTCTAAAGTGTCATTATTTGTTCAAGGCTCAAATTAATACATTCATGAATTTTCAGAGATATGTTTATCTGTTTCATACAATTCACCAAAAATTTGGTTAAACACTACCGGCTAAAAATTTAAGAATTGGCCGGGCACCACCCTCATCCTAGCGTATATTTTCTATATATACTTTTTTGTTATTTTTATCGATATCGACTAACATAAAACCAACAACAATATAAAATGCTAAATAAAATATAATGGGAAAAAAAGTTAATTTCTTCTACATGGAGGAAGTTAAAAACTTGGCTGAATAGTCGGGGCTGATCATAGAAAATACTTTTTTTTTCTTCAAAATTGACTTTTTTGAAGTATTTATTATTATTTCTATTTGTCGACCAGCGGTGATAAACATTGCATATAAAAATCAACTTATATTGAATGCTTCTAAATACAAAAGTTATCTTTCTTAATTAAAGTGAATAATTTAAAATACAAATATTATTTATTTTTACATAACGTGACAGAGCAAAGATAAAAAACCAATATAATATAGTAAACCAAAAATGTAAAGAATATATATATATATATACGTTAACATAAAAATACAACAACTGATTTGTTGCTTATAAAAAATAATGCATTTGTTAAACTATACAATATCTCTGCAGATGGCTAAGTAAGCAGACGAAAAGAAATTTGGTCATAGCGGAAATTGAAGTGCTCGGGAGATCTGAAGAAAAAAAGAACAAAAAATTGAGGAAAATAAGGAAATACAAAAACAAGGGTGATATTATAAGAGGAAAAGCTGAGTTGGTTAAAAGTAACATCTCTAGTACAGACAATTTTAAAGGGATGGAAAAATACTTTCAAAGTTGAAAATTACAAATGTTAAAATTGTCAGACGGCTCAGAATCCAACGATCCGAAGATTGTCTCAAAACTGACGACACAATTTTTTTCGAGCATATATAAATGCAAATACTGCAATTGGCAATTTCTGCTAAAGTTGGCGACATAGTAATTCAAGCTATTGGTGGCAAGCTGTGTGGAAGAATAAATACTCTTATTCAGAGAGGCAGACTAAGAAAAAATATGAGGAAATAGCTGAGCCAATTAAGTGCAGTGAAATTTTAGAATACTTATCTACTTATAAAAACAATAAGTCCTCTTATCAGGACTCCCCATCAAATTTTATAAAACTTTCGCTTCTGACTTAGCCCCGGCTCTTGAGAGTGCCTACAAGGAGATCTTTGATGAAGGTGGTATTCCAGATTTCATTAGTTCAGGAACTTTGGTGCTGTTCCCCAAAAAAGGAAAAGATGTTTTCGATATAAGAAATTATAGACCAAATTCCCTACTAAATTAATTATATAAAATCATGACGGGCATTCTAAATATGAGATTGGCAAAAGTGCTCCCAAGCATTATTACGAGCAAACAGAAAGGATTCATGAAAGTGAGCCTGGCCGAAGACATTCCTCGCATTATACAGGATTCCATCAGAGAATCATAAAATGAGACAAAAGACATTGCTGTATCTTTGATAGATTTTGAGAATTTTCATACTTATATACTTCGACCGTTAATAAGAGATACATTCTTCCCCCCGTTCGTCCATATGATTATATGATTGCCACTATCCTTCTTCCAGCTCCCTTCAAAATAGAGATAAAGGTTACTCTTCCTGGATACATAATACAAGAGGTTGTAGACAAGGAGATTGTTTGTCCCCTTCCTTATTCTTACTAGTGGCCAATAGCCTATAGGAATCAATGAGAAATGACCAGACTAAAGGTCTCAGATATCTAAACAAAATTTACAAATCATTTTGGCACGCAGTCAACCTAATACTAATCCTTGAGGGTACTTCAGAAAGGTTAACCCAGTCCCTAATTACAACTTTCCAAACGCTAGATAAATTTAAAGATGACTCAGGCCTAAGAGTAAATCTAAGCAAAACAGAGATCCTTACGTCTGATGAGGATGTATTCAGAACTAGTTCTCCTCATCTGAAGATCTCACAGTTCTCCTCTCTTTTGGGCTTAAAGATTGACGTCTCAGGGCGAGATGCCGCTATAGAAAGAAACGAGACACAAGTCATTTCAAAATGAGAAAATCTGAAGAAATTTTACTCATCCCTCCAGCTGATTCTCATAGGCAAAGTGAAGGTTTGGAATATAATTATTATTCCAAAGGTTGTACATCTCCTGAGATTCATTCCATATTACAAAGACGCCTCTCGAAAAATAAATCGTATTCGTGATGATATCTTCTGTAGTAAAATAAGACCGTACATATCAAAATGCAGAATGAGGTCTCCATTCACGATTGGGGGTTAGGATGTTTTAACACTGAATCCCTATGGAAATAATTAAACTATGCGTGGTTTTCAAGGTTATTGAAAAGCGAGGACGTTTGGGCTCTTAGAATAAAAAATAACTTCTTTTTGCGGACAGGATATCAGCTTAAAAAAAGAACTCATCTGGGTCCATTAGAACTCACAAAAACAATAAAGACATTGGACTCCTTCGGGGGAAAAATGGTGCACTCTTGGAATTCCGTTTTCCCACTGGTTCTTCCTTTATTAGGTCCACACGAGCCCCTAAATTATAATATAAGGATACATAGTAATGAAGAACTATACATATCAAATCAAATCACTTCATTTGGACAATTAAAGGGTAGGAAGCCCTCCTTCACTTCCCACAACTTCTTGGTGAGAGGTTGTGCGATTAAGCATCCACGTGACACACATCGGGACTACCTGAAATTGGGTCCAAACACGCAGGGTATTATTACTCTGTCGACATTGAGCATCAGCAGAGTCAGGTGAGCCTTTTCTGGAAGAGTTCTGGAGAATAAAAAAAGATATTTAATACCTAACTGTCTGGAGCAGTTAGGTATCTCCCCAACCACCCTATTCTAAATAATGCAGGATGTATTCTTCAAAACCCCTTCACAAATTCAAAACAAAAGTAGTTTCGCTATAAATTAGCTACTGGGTTATTATTTACAAATAATAAGACCTCGAACCCACTGGAGAAATATTGTACATTCTGTAAAATCGAAATAGATTCCTCTCGCCATCTATTCTATAGTTGCCCTAGGGTGGTCCCCTTCCGTAAGGCAGTAGAAGGTTTAGTTTTCAGTGCTTATGAAATGTTGATCTTGGAGAGCGACTGGCTCATAATGATGAATCCGGCATTGGAAGAAAATATGAAGTTGGAGTGCATCATAACAGACTTCCTACTATTAATTTAGGAAGAATAACAGAGAAGCAGCTGTCCCACGCCACTCTTACAAAACACATTAGAAAATTATATTAATATGATGACCCTTCTTTGATGTTCATCGCTTGCTATGTCGTCTGATTAATTTTATAATATTTGTTTTACACACACGTGCTAGGCTTCTCGTGCACTACCTGTTGTTTCTTACTTATGTTTTTTTTGACTTATAATAAATCAATTAATAGTAATTTTGAGATAGATTACAAACATTCTCCACTTCTGACATCATTCACATATAAATATTGATACATTTAGAAAGATAAAGAAGATTCATTCTTGCATTGTAAACAGACGAAATAGATAAAAAGAATCAATTGATTCATATGTAACCTTATTTTAGTGGTTTAAAAGTTCTGCAAGAGGTCGGAAAATTTTATATCGTCATACTACATGGTTCAACTACATATAACAAAGAATGATTTATTAGAAAGTAAAAACAAGTGCTTTTAACCAGAATAGTTCGTGATTTGACAAACTTTTTATAGATTTACTTTATTGCGTATATATTGAGACATTCAATTCATGAATGCAGCATAAATAATTTCAAATATTAAAAATAGATTTTTAGTATTAATACTTATATTTTTATGGATAAGCCAAGAAAAATAAATTTTATTCAATTTTAAATATTAACCTGAATAAAACAAAAATAATAGACTTGTACACAAACGAGGCCGCTGTTTTTTTAAAAGAACTTCAGAAGTGGAAGAATCTGACAACACCGTTTTCGTGTAAAATAACTTAAACAATCTTTTGTAAAATGTGTAAGAAATATAAAGAAAATGGTAGAAATTCAGAGGAGGAGTGAATTTTTGCACGTCAAATACGCTCATTTTTCTTCTCTAATAAGTAATAATAAGATTCGCATGAGATATAATAACATTTTAACTGTATCTAGACTAAGTAGATTTTTTCTTCGCGTAGACGCAAAACTTTTTAAATACTATTTAAAGAAATTCAGCATCCTATCTATAACGTTGCTGGTGTACGGGCCCTAACACCATGTCATGAGGAGTAAAAAAACATAATTTTGAAAAACAATCTTTAACAACTATATATTTTTATAAATAAAATTAAAAAAGATGTTAAATGTAAATTTTCGTATATACATCTTTTCACCAAGGCTTAATACATATATACAAATATTGTATGCATATAATAACATAGATCCACTAACTTGCCTAGTACAACTTTTGAAAAAACACTTATCTAAAGGAATTAAGGATCTTTATGTATATATAAATTTATATAAAATGAGATAGGAACGAAAAATAAGAGACGCACTCTTTTCTTAATCCCGTGAGAAATTCTTGAATCTATTTTTTCGTTCCTATTTAATATTTCAATTTGTTATGTTTCTTTTGTCTTTATTTTATTTTTATATACATATAACAAACATTTAAGTTAAGATACGAATAGAAAAAGCTGAATTAAATAAGAAAGAACCACATACCATCTATATGTTAAGCCAAAAATGGTATCTTGGGAAGAATCAACCTCTTTGAAGAAACAAAAGAGCGAATGATCAGAGTAGCAATAAAAATAATAGGATTCACAAGGGAATTTAACAAAGTATATGCTGTAAATGTACATAAAGTCAAAGATATGTTTTGAATAAATTACTTAAAATGACTTGTTCTAATCATTATTATTTTTTTCTAGAGTTCTTCTACGTGGCGTCATCGTTCAGAAGTATACATTTTTGAGCCATAAAAAACCAATTTTTATGAGAACTATAAGCCTTTGTTCTATATGTAGACTATTGTTGTTTCAGTAGACCGAAATTGCAGGGGTACCAACGTATTTAAAATGGTACTAAACTAAATAGTATATTTGAACAGGTTCTTGCTGTTCCGTGACAGCAAAATATATCCTATAATATATATAACGTCCATGATGTAATCCCTTAAATTTCTAAGTAGATAATTTTCGCTTATGGAACATTGAGAGAAGGAATGTTCTTTGTTATAACATCATCAAATTTCAAAGATTCTGAATCGTTAATACACACCAACAAATATAAAATCAATTTTTTTATCCTTAAATCAAATTTTTATTGTTGATTTTTGTGTTATTGAACATGAAAGCAAATATTAAATAATATGAATTTGAGTGAAAAAAAGTTCAAATTTTGCAATATATACTGTAATTATACATGTCAAAAAATTATTTTAAAAATATGATGTCCCTTTCTTTTACAATTTGTGACGATAGTAAAGATACTCAATATAGTTTGTGATAAATTTAAACAGTTAAACTGGTGTACATATGCCTTTGTTAAAAATTTGTGTCCATTTGTATCAAGATAAACATTGTTTCATCGAGTCCAAGTTAAGATAAAATATAATTTTATTATTCTGAAGTAACTTTTAATGAATAATTACAAAAAATAGGTAAAGATATATTTTCACTTTTTGACAAAACTTTATTTCTTCAAATTTAACAATAGTCTTGAAAATATGAAAACTTTTCATAGATATGGGAAAAATAAATAGTCATTAAAATATAGGATTCTATACATCGTAACCTTTATTGTATCTCCCAACCTTTCCTTTAAAAAAAGAAAAGCTATAATGAATTGGTAGTAGTGAGCCAATTTTTTCATTTATTAAATTATCATCGAATAATAGTTGGAAGTTGTTTACTGCAGCTTAACATGAGATGATTTGGTTCAACTGATTAACGTTTAGAGCTTTAATATAGGAATAAAATAGTAGAAAATTGACAACTGACATCATTTCTTTTTGTGTTATTGAGGTGTAGCTCCGTGTTTAAGCTTTTAAAAACCTTCTTTAGGTTTGTTATCTCCAAACAGACATTTTCTTTTAAAGTTAGATCAAACTACAAATATATAACAAATAATTAATAAAATGTAGATAATATAATTTTCCTAGCAGAAGTAAACAAACTTGTTTGTTTGAAAAAAATAATAAATCAAACATTGTAGCCCAATTTGAAGACATAATAGGGGCAACTTAAAATATTGACAAAAACTAAATAACAGATAATTAAAGGTGAAAAAAATTGATGACTTTTAATTTAGCCTTTTAGAACCTACCTTGAATTATTGGGATCTACAAAGTAAAGTTTATTAGACTTTATAATAATCTACTAGATTAAATTGTTAATTTTCAAAATTTTATTTGAACAGGTTACGAAGGAGCCATTACTCACTTGCCAAATTTTAGACTGATCCGTGCACTTGTTTTTCATTTAACCTCAAGATCGAAATTGAGATTCATTCATTTCGGTTTTTGTTAAATTAGAGAAAATATATTCAGTATATACATGTATAATAGAGTTTGTGTATGTGTGCGTATCTTTTATGGGTGTGGCAAGACTTATATAGGCATGCTAATGTGGGCGAAGACATAAAAGGGGGCTTATTTTTATAACAAAAACTCTAAAACTGTTTTTAAAGACTAGATTCGGGTTTGAGTTATAAATAAATAAGTGACTTGCACCTAAAAAAAACAGCAATAATACGTATAAAAACGTTTTTAAAATTTTTTCAGAAATCAAAAATGTTTTAGACAAAAAAAAAAAAATAAGTGAAAATTGCAGTTTTTTCTTTCAGGTGACAAGAAATAGATATCTAATGGATCACTGGATTCTCAATTTATAAATTTATCTGGAAATTTGTTTGAATATAAATTTGACACGTAAAATCTGATGTTTAACTAAAATATCTATCACTTTTTAAAACGATACATTTTTTACATAATTTTTAACATCAATATTACAAAATAGTATGTTAAATTTTCCGAACATTTAATTGGATGACTTTTACAATATTTGTAAAAGTGAACTGGTTATCGAGAATTATTTTTCGACAACATAATTCTCCAGAAATGTATTGGTTTTCCAAGTACGAAAAAAATCTTAGTAGGTGTATGTTTTTCTTTACAATGAGAATAAATTCTTTTAACTACATTTTTGAAAAAGTTTTTTACAATTGTCTTCGTAAATTTCAATTAGGCATTTTCATATCTTGATTTTTTTTTTTCAATTAAGTTTTCTGATATGCTATTTAAAGTTGATAAGATAACTTTTTTTTAAATTCATAATAATACATTTTATATATAAAGGGGTTTTCATTAACAGCGCTTCACTTTTTTTTAAAATAAAACAAAAACAATATGAAATATCGCCAATTTCTTTATTTGCCGTTAAAATACATTCAAGTTAATTTATGAATAAAATTCGATGTTGTTTGAATGTCCACCACATGCACGTTTTACGAAGTCCAATCGTTGAACCCAATTTTCGACTACTTTTCCGCATAAATTGGCTAAAACTGCTGCAATTTCGCGTTTAAAATTTGTTCTGAGCTTTTTTAACGTCGACAGATTATTAGTGTAGACCAGGGTTTTCACGTTATCCCAAAGAAAATAGTTTTAAGGCGTTAAATCGCACGAGCGAGGCGGCCAATTGACTGGTCCATTTCTGGAGATAAGACGCACACCAAACTTACTCTTCAATAAATCGATTGTAACATTTGCTGTGTGGGAAGTGGCACCGTCTTTTTGAAACCACATATCGTCCAAGTCCATATCCTTCAGTTCAGGCCAAAAAAAGTCGGTTATCATTGCGAAGTAACGATTTCCTCCCACAGTAACGTCGACGAAAAAGTACACCGCCAGCATGCAATCCATATCAAACAGTAATTTTTTTGGGATGTAATGGCACCTCATGAATTACGTGTGGTTTTTTCCGGCCCAATTGCGCATATTTTGCTTGTTAAAAAAAAAAAAATGTGCCTCATCGCTGAAAATGATTTTACGTTGAAAATCAGGATCATTTTCGAATTTTCCTTCAGACCATTTTACGAATTCCCGACGTTTTAGGTGGTCAAGCGGCTTCAGTTCTTGTGTCAACTTGATCTTATCCGGGTGTAGTCCAAGATCTTTTCGCAAAATTCCCCACAACGATGTCACAGAGATGCCCAACGATTGAGAACAGCGTGTAAGAGACAAATATGGGCCATCTTGAATTAATGCGCTTGCGGCAGCAATATTTTTACACTTCGTGCATTTCTTTGTGTCACTGGCACAGGAACATTATCTAGCGTGTATGTGGATTCAAATTTTTTCACCAAACGTTGAATTGTTGATTTTGCTGGTCGATTACGTTGACCATAAATTGGTGTTAACGATCTTAAGTTTGGATCAAAGACTCACCGCATTTGCAATAAATTTTAATAGTTTAAAAGCGTTGCTCGAGTGTGTACTGCTCCATGATAAAACTAAAGTTATTTTTGAGCACAGTTGTCAAAGAAACAATAACAAATACGATGTCGTTTTCGAAACCTATCAACGTCAAATGTGAGCGTCCCTATTGAAAACCCCTTTATATATCAATGCATTATAAAATACTATGACGCTTCACTCATACTGAAGGGGTCTAAACATTAAGAAAATCGCATTGACAATTGTCAATGTGATTTCCGCTCCTCCTCAGCTAAATAAGGTACCCTTTGTTAGTATTTTAATTTATTTATAAATTCACAAACAATGATTAAAGATAAGAAAATAAACTTGTTTAAATATATCCGTTCATACATAATTTTTTTTTAATAAGAACAAAATGTAAGCAATAAATTTAAATCCTTTTCTAATGATTGAATTCAAATTATTAAATTTTCTAGAATTACATCATTAAATGATACATTTTACAGACCACTACATAGGGAAGAACACACCCATTCACAAATACAAAATGTTATAAGCTTAATTTTATAAAAATATATAGAAATATTAACAATAACGTAATAAAAGTTTATAGAAACTTATGTCCTGTCAAAAAATGCATAAGTCACATTGTAATTTTTTTCCAATTATTTTCTTCCTATTCTGTAATTACAGTCATATTGGCATAATAGTAGAGCATTTTCTTTCAAGAGGGGAGGAGAGCTCTACATACATATATGTAGTTCAAGCTAAGCTTACTACCTTTTTGGACAATAAATAAATGGCCAAATAATGCCGTGCTGTAGATAGATTGTTATTGTGTTTTCATAGCAATCAACAATATTTATTTATTATATATGATTTTTTACGTACATATGATTATATAATATTGCATTATTGTTTCACTGACTGATGAAATAGTCTGCTGTTATTACATTTTTAATTATAACCATAATTCTTCATGTGATTTCACAAATTGACAGAACTGATTTGGCCATGAACACACTATTTGTCGCAGCTTTCATCATTTACTTTCAAACAGGTCCTGAAATCTTTATTTTCTGTGGAAAAAAATATTTCTAACAATCAACCAACATGGGTAAATTATCAAATTATAATTAATGTTATCAAACTGCCAATAAGTATCGATCGATTTAACTAACTTGCTTATAATATCTAATGGGCCTTCAAAAGAGCTCTCTTTATTGGCATGTATGAATCACAAGTGACTGGAGGAACAAATGGAAATAATAAAATATATTGACTTAAGAAAAAAAAGATTATAATTCCTCGCAAAAAAAGATTAAACACAATTATTTCTCTTCTTTATAATTAAGTATTTGAAAAAGTTTTGAGTCACTGACAGTGATTAAGAAATTTTTTTACAAAATGATATTGCATGAATAAATGAAAACAAAATTGTTTTATACAAAAGTTGTTTTTTTTAAATAAAAAAATCATAAAAATTGGAATATCTCTATGACAAAATTCGCATAAATTTAAAAATTAACAATGATATTTGTGATGTCAATGGGTATATTTCACAGAATCAATTGGATATAATGAAATAACTTATGTCAACTCTGTCAATTAACAAACAAAAAAATGATTAAGTGTAATTCCCTGATTAATAAAAAAAAACCAGGGCAATTATTTGGGCAAAAAAAAAAAAAAATCAACCGCGTAATGATTTATTTCCTAGCTTCAAATAAATAATTTATAGATATTCGGGATATAGTTTTATATATTTATATTTTTGGTTAAAATGCTTCATTGATAACTGCAACACAATTAGTTATAAGTAGTCTTTGGTTTTTTAAGCACTGTTTGGACAAAATGAGCAAAAAAAAAAGCTCCACAACTTTGAAAAATATGGACCTAAGATATCAAAATGGAGCAATTTGTATTAAAAGAAAAATACACTAATTAGTGTTATTTTATATTTACCATAACTTATAGATAAATTTTGCATTATTCTATCGACAAATCAAGATTATGAAATTTGGGCAAAAGTATTTCGCCTTTATTGCAAGATTTAGCGAAGATTATTCAACTTTCCATTTCGGTCCATATTTTCCCTTCCCTTAATTAATTGTTGTCACCATCTGGAGCCCTCACAAATCTGATCATGTAATTATAACTTTGCTTGCATCAAATACATAGTTTTACCTTTAAAAAAAAGAGCTTAATGAAGGAAAGTTTTTGTAGGTGAATTTCTCTTTGAAAAATGTCATCAAAGAATCAACAAAAGTTGTTGTGTAGTCTAAGTAAAATCCAATTTTCCTATCTTTATTTTTTACCAGTTTTGAAAAAGGGTTAAATGAGCTATTTTTCTCAAAAAAATCAATGAGAGTAGTTTTTGAAGCAATTGATTAATTGCTCACAAAAAATCACAAGCCCAATCAGGAGCAAAAGAATAGCTGTTAGACATCAAAATCATTTGAATTATGTGTTTATATATTTATCATTACCTTAAAAATGTTTAAATTTTTTTTGAAGGTCACAAGTTATTAAATGTTTTTTTTAAGTAATACATGATCACATTGTAAAATAGAAAATATTTTATTTCTTAAATTAATAATACAATATATTACAAGTAAGTGAATATGAGATTTCAAAAATTTTAGCAAAATTTTTCTAGATGAACAAAGATATCACAAAGTTTGAAAAAACTTATTAAATTCTACAGCAGTAGTTTATTATTTTTTAAATTAAATTTTAGAATCTGAATGGAGCCATTTTTTCTCCAGACTTTATTTCTTTGAGAAGAGAAAGGGGTCTCGCTCAAACATTTGATGTAAAACCATTTTTATACATATGTTCTCTTCAACCTTTGTATTTCATAATTTAAATCTGTCAAATATCAAAATTATACAAATTACGTACTAACGTAGAAATATTATAAAGGTATATTTGATAGGGAAAGAAAAATACAACAAACTTTCAAATATCTATTTTAGATCCCCCCCTTTCCTTTCCTCTCCTCTTCCTTGTCAAAAACTAAAAGACGAAGAAAAAGAAATACAAAAAGAAGTTTTCGATTTATACAGGAAATATGAACCTATTTTTTTCTTACTCTCTAAAAAAATCTTAGAACTTCTTTTTTTAAACATACATAAAGGTATACAAGAAAAGTGAAATGAAGCGAAAGATGCTTTCATACGTTTGCTAACTTATTGAGGGGGGTATCTATGTAAAATGTTTACGGGTATAACTTTGAGATTTATTGTGTTTTTTTGTACTATATTGTTTATTTTTGAATTGTTGTAAAAGAGGGATAAAGAGAGAGAGAAAAGAAAAAAGAAGCAAACCATTTAGTTAAACAAATATATATTTTCTTTTATATATGTAATAGTTGACATTCCTTATCATTCGACCATCACCTTAGTTCGTCAAGAATCTCGTTTAATAAGAATTATGAGAAATTCACAAATATATTTTTATTTACTTTTACAGGTTGCGAAAGTGGTACTAGAGTGGATGTGGTTTCATTCCAAAGGATAGATTCTCAAGTGATCTCAGATATAAATCGCTATGCATTTGCAGTTGAAATGAAAACTGCCAAAAAATAGTTTCTCAGAATATTTTATAAATTAAACAAATTCAAATTTAGCTACTGAGTTTTGTTAGGACGATTTATAAAAATCTTCAAATTGATTTAATACCTAATGTATAAAAATAACTTTCAATTTATTTTAATAATTTGAAATCTTTAAACCTCAATAACTTCACAGACAATTATATTAAAGAGCTGAAATTAGTCCTCCATACGATTTGTGTCATGCAATAACTTCAAATTAGTAAATTTGTCTTAATCAGGTAATTTAAATTGGAAATATTCCAGAATAACTTACATTTGTAAGACATTTGCAGCATCGTCAAGAAATAATGACCTAATCAGTTAATAATGCATAATGATATAAAATTTGTATGTTGTTAATAATTTTTTTGTATTCTAATTTGTGTTGAATAATTGTCCCTCTATAATATTATAATTTATTTTTAATTTGTATAAATATATATTTATAAGGTCGATCATACATTATGAAATTTTGACTAAAGCAAACAAGTTTAATAATATGATTAAAATATATCACACACCTAGTATAGATTACATTACGAGAAAAAATTAATTTTTTCATCTTAGAATGTATTTATTTCATTTTAATAACCTAATATTTTCAGCGACAAATCAAAAAAAAAAAAAACTCAAAAAGTAAAACAACTATGACAGAAAATGTTTTCTTAAAATTTAAAAGGTAACAATCTAACTTTGTTTATCGATAGCATGTGATAATAATGAAAAAAATTTACAAACATTCATTTGATTTAAGTGACAGGACATGAAGATTCATTTGTTCATTTTGCTTTTTCTCGACATTTAATCATGAAATACCTTAATTCAAATTGCTGTCCAGTAAGTCTTCTCACATTTAAAAAAAAAAAAACTATTATAATTAAATACTATTAATTGAGAACAAATAAAAGACGAGAAAACTTTGGTATTAAGATACAAAAGTTGGGTCCATAGAAAATGGAAGATTTCATTTATCTGATATGATTTTTTAAACTGTGTAAAACAAATTTTAATTGTATAGTATCATTATTAAACAAAAATATAACTTTTTTTATCTAATACTAAATAGATGTTAGAGCTTAGACTAGAGCCACAAAATCAAGCCAGATCTGAATGTACTTAGACGAAACCCTGTAAGATAAAATACCTTGCAGACAACCACCTCCGCCCACCCAGGACAAAACCTCCTAGAGATTATTTTTATTTATTAGTGACAATTGAACTTGGGGAGAAAATAATTTTAAATACCATATCCCCAGTTAATATACTAAAGATGTCTTTTTCAATTCCTAATCCCTTCCTCTCTCTTGTAGAAGCCAACTTTTCTTCTTGTATTCCAGTTAAGGGTTTCCAAAGATTAACAAAAAAATACTAAAAAATATAACAAAAAGTATTTCATTTGGTATTTTAATACTTGCGATTCATTATGTACTTCCTCACTAATTATATTCTAACATGAATTACTAACAATAAATGAATACAAAGTACAAGTAAATTTTGTAGATTTGATTGGAAAGTGGAGCAGAAATTTAAGGAATTTGCGACATACATATAAGCTAAATTATATAGTCTTTTTGATTTTAAATCTTTAGAGATTACGTTCTAGAGGGAAGGGGAATCTACTTTTAATTTTTTCAAGGGGCTTCGTCTTGATGCCAGACCCGAAACATTACATTATACAAACGGAATTTAATCTCATGAATTGACTACATAAGCATGATTGTGAAAAAAGCATATCTTTGCTCAGGTCTAACAACTGTTCCAAAGAAAATCGAAAATCTCTACTCTACACAATTGTCAGAAAGAGTCTGACCCAAGACTAATTTATGAAAAAATTAGACTGATATCATTTCATAATTCATATCAGTAGTATTTTTGGACGAGGAATAAAAAAAATACAATCCATTGTATTGCACGCCCTTGAATTGTTTACCCTTTCCAATTATCCTTTTTATGACCGTTTTTTTAATAAAATCCAGTTCAACATTGTTAATTTGTGAAATACACTGCTATTAAATAATGAATAGCCCAAAAGTTGGTACGAAGGATGAAGTTGATCTACTTTCTATTTATATTGAGCCTTCTTTTCGAAAGAAAGGCTGAGAGACACAAAAATTACTTATTATTTGATAAATTAAAAAAATGTGACCTGTTAAAAAAGATTGTCACCAACGATACTGAAATTGATTCTATTCCAATCAAGGACTGTTAAATATGTATATTACTATACTTACTTATATAACACTCACTGTATATCCAATCAAAATATATGCATACGCAAATTATAGAAGGTATAAGTATACATAAGTGAAAGCCGTTAATCTTTAGAGAATAAAATGAAGATTTTCCCCTAATTCATTAAGAATTAATGAACACAAAAGATGTAAAGGAATTTCTGATTATACACTATAATACAATTATAATAAATAATTATATTTATAAAAAAAAAGAGTTGGAGAAAAAGAAGAAAATCGTTTATATCAAATAAACCTAATTAAGAAAGTAGAAAGGAATGAGACAGCTCCTAGAAAAAACTAACTTACCCGATATATGTATATATATTTTAATCTACCAATCAAAATATATTATCAAATTAATAGATTAGAAAATAAACTCAATAAAAATGTGAAAAAATCACAAGACAATGAAAAAAAAAAAAACTTATTTAAAAAATAAAATGACACATTTTGTTATGGCACTATGAATTTATTACATTATGAAAAGCTAATAAAGAAGTTGCAACAATAAGACCAAAAACTTGTGACATAATTATCGATACTGATTTTGATCTCCAACCACATTTCTGAAGGTATTTATTAAATATTCAACTCTCAAGAGAAAAACGTGGACTTCAGAGGTTCCTGGCCTTCATGACCTCTGTCAGAAGGTGATATGGGTTGAGAACAATCCTAAGTCACCTGTCATGTCCCTCCCGGTTGTCCTAGCAGCCATGAATAAGTTGTTGGTGTGGAAATTCATCGATTTAATAGTGACTCATTGATATTCTTCTCAAAGAAGATCAGAACTCTAATTCTTTCTTTAAATTGTACCCTCCATTTCCTGCTTTTCTGAAGAGGTATTTTCCATCAACCTTCATTGTGGCTCCCGGAGCACTTCACAATGTCCATAAACCTCACTCATCAGTATCTATGTGATCTGACATGCATTACTTTTTTACTTTTTAACTTTTTTCACATTCATGATGACAAGATGACCAAACGTTTAGAATAGTTTGTTAATTTACAAAGGATTCCTGAGCCAGAATGTCAAAAATAATCACTAAACCTTCATATATTAATGAAAAAATTAGGAAAAATGAAAAATCCACGTTTTGCTCCCCAACCCCACATTGGTATTGGATCAGTCAATACATTATTTTATTCTCTTGAATTAACCTTCCAAAAACAAAGTTAAATAATCAGACTGAGAGCATGACTACTTCTGTCACTCCAGAGTTATCTTAATCAATTTAGCTTTGAAAAGATTTGTTGACATCCAATTTATTTAAATAAATGTGGATTTATTGTTGTAAAAATATACCACTATTTTTTTAGTCATGGCTGGAGTGGCAATTTATGGAAATTAATTGAAGTTTGTTTTCATTTTTGACAAAAAATGATCAAATTAATTTATTAAAATCGCCATCTTTTAACTATTATAAATAATAGTTTTATGTGACTTATTATAATTGCTAAACAATTAATTATAGATATAATTAAATGTTTAATACTTTCTGGGTTTCTTTTTTATCTAGTTCATTAAATACGTTATAAAGAAAATGTGCACTAATGGAAGAATAACAGCTAAAATTTGGATAAAGAAATTTCCGGACTTGTCGCTTTTAAATATATTTTTTTTCTCTATGTTCGACAAGTTTCATATGTAATAGAACAAACGACAAGACTTGTAATCATGTGACATAATTATTATTTTTCCTAGACTCATGAACAAATACAAATTTTTATATACTTATGTATAATCTAGACATAAGTGTATTATGTACCTAATACATACATAATAATATTCAAAGAGTAACTGAATAAAAAATAAAAAATAAATATATACATTTAACAAATATTATATGAATACAAAAATGTATGTCAGACTTTCAATGTATGTAATTGTGTTGTTTTTTTAAGGTAAATAATAATTTTATATGTAAATGTATAATTTTATTTATTTTCTATAGGAACATATTATTCATATAAATTATACAAGAAGAGAAAAAAATCGATTAGTTTTATTTTTGTTAGTATATTATATATATATATGTACACATTTTGTTATTTGTCTCTACAGTTAGAAAATTATAGCTTTGAGTGGTTTGTAAATATGTACCTATTTATATGTACAATGTATAGATCTATACCCATTATTAAATATGTATTGAAGCTGAGTAAATCTTGCCAATTGACAATGAATAATATTTCTTGTACAATATAGTTACACGGACCAGAATAACTTTAAAAAAGATACAAAAAAATTAAACTGAACAAATCTCACAAAAAAAACACACCTTTTTTAAGTTTTATTATTTTTATCGAGTGTTCGTCTACAGGGTGAGGACTCAACAAATAGATCCCTCTTAAGAGAAAAAATGACCAAAAATAATTTGGAAGTTAGTTAAATCAGAACAAAAATGAAATTACTTCAATATAATTGCGAAGGAATTATTCACTAATGAAGACTAGGCAATTCTTGTTTAACCAATAGACGTTAAAAGTACTAATAAGTGGTAATATCTTTTAGAAAAATTCATTTACAAGAATTTAATTCATATAACTTTGTTTTTTTCTCTAAATAGCTTTGTTTTTAAGCATATATAAGGCTTTACTTCCTGAACAATCTTTCCTTCTTTTTTCTCATAAAAAAGCCTAAAAAGGAAGAAAAGTAATTAATAGATTAAAGAAGATTTTTTATGAAAAAGCTTTGTTTTATTTTATGAAAAATAGTCGAATATATAAATATATCTACTTGAAGTAAAAAAACCTATTATATTTTTTATTCATTAAAAAATTGAATTATTCATTTTCTTCTAGTTTTTTTTTTGAGAGCGTTATTTATAGAAAACAAAAACATTTATTAAAAAAAGAATCAGAAGAAAAATAAAAGTTGAGTATTCTTTTAATTTAAAAAAAAAATCTTTGTTGTACCTTCTCAAGTACCGGGTGCACCGAGAAAATCTTTACACTTTCAATCTAGAACTTTATCAAGATGTATTTCAGCAACCAGTTGTAATAGGGTATGTCAATAAAATAAAAATAAATAATATGATGTCTTGGCTACCCTAATCATCGATGTACCCCCTTGGCAGTAATGATAACTTCCAGGCGGACAGAGAATGCCTTGTACTTATCGTAGATGTAGTCCTCACACATGTCATTCCAGAGCTGGCTGATGGTATCTTTGAGGTTGTTGATATTTGGGTGTTGGACGGTGTAGGCCATGGACTCAGTATGTATCCAAAAAAGTGAATTCCAACGGGTTGGCATCTGGTGAGTACATTTTCTTTGGCCAGAAGGGCAAGTTGTCCTCCAAGCACTTGTGGTACTTTTTGGACATGTGTGTAGACGCACCATCCTTCTGGAACACCACGTACATGTCTAAGTTCATGTTGGAGATCCTTAACTGCTTCACAATCTCCGTTGGTTTCTACCCAGCGTCTAAATATGCGCAGATCGAAATTCGTTGGTCACCTTTAAAGGTCATTTTTCGACTTCTAACACACTTACGTAGATCTAGTTTTTTTTTCGTTTGTTTCATTTTTTGTTTACTCTTAGTATTTGAATGGAAAATGTTTACCACATTCACAAAAACCTTGATTTATGTGTCAAAAGCAAAGTATAAAATTTTTTTCGGGTAGAGAGCCTCAAAATTAATACAAATAATTTTTTATTCTTATTAAACAATTTTATAAACTCGCTTAAGTATGATATTTTTACATATGGCATTTGAAAATGTATCTTGCATTAAATTATAAGGAAGAAGCTGACAAAATTTGTGACATGTTTTTAAAAATATCAGGTCTGCCCATGTCGTGGAAGAAGATAATCATGGGTTCAATTTTAAAAGTAAAAGATGGAAAGTGATTCACTTCGCAACTTCAAATATCGTCAGGATGTATATTCTTCAATACTCCTTGCAAGGGATGTGGAAAATTGTTTAATACAGTTATTCATGCTTTTGCTGACTGTCCTTCACTACATACACTGAAAAAATTAATATTGCTTAACATAGCAGGAATAAGTGATAAATTCGTGACTGCTATTCTTTTATTCGGGGTCACTTCAAATATGTCGAGTGGTCCTAGAAAAACTCGTGCAATAGAGTTGGCTCTCTCGAGCTGTAGAAATAGGATAGCAGAGAAGCTGACAGAAGGCGTCCCTTTTCAAAATGAAGAATTTAGAGCTATTTTTATTTCAACTGCTGCAAGATAATCTGTCTTTGCCATTAAAATTCCGAATTCTTCTAATTTAATGTGGAAGTACACGGGGGGATTTGATACGCTACTACCCATATGGTTCGAACGACTATATGGCGTTTCTTCGCCGTCTAATACACATCCACAGACGTTTTAAAAAGTTTAGTGCATTCAATGCTTAATTGTTATCTGTTTGTCTCTATCTTACGTTTTTTTTAGTTGAATGATTTTGATACTTTTTATTCATTTGTTTTCTACCAGATAATTTTACTAATTTGTTTTAAGATTTTCATGAAATGTGATCAACTGCTACAGAGTATTTTAATTATCATTTGACTCACGGTGCTAATTAACTGTTGTAATGACTTTAGTTTAGGGTTTTAATTGTAAACTAAAATGTTTATTTATATATGTAACTTCTCAAAACGAATAAAGTCTTTATGTGAAAATAAAAAAAATTTATAAAACAAATAATTTCTTATTCTTATTAAACAATTTTATAAACTCGCTTAATTATTGTATTTTTACACATAAGGTATTATGATATCTAAATATGCAAGACCTGTTTTTTTTGTTCCCAAAACTGAAGAGACCTATGAAAGGACGGACGGAGATTTGTAACGATTGAAAAGATAAAAACTGCACCGCTGGAAGAGCTGGAGTCTGTACCGAAAAGTGATTATGAGAAGTACCTTGAGGATTGTAAGAAGCGTTGGAAAAAGTGTATTGTATTTGAAAGGGAACACTTTGAAGGGAAAACAAAAATAATGAAACATCAAAAAAAAATACAAAGTTTCCTTACTTTTTGAACACATCAAGTATATGAAATAAAAACATTAATTGGGATTTTCTCTATATTTTGATTTTTGTAAAATATTGTTTTTATTTTGATACAACAAAAATAATTTTTTCTCTAATACATTTCTACTTTTCCTCATATGACTTTGTTGAAAAAATATATTCATTGTTTATAAGAGACCTTTTCTATAGAATATACATTGTTCCGATAATATTTATTAAGTTAAAATAACTTACTCTGCATGGGGTCTCAACCAAGTACTAGGCCCAAGATAAATCCTCTTCTATGTTTCTAATCAATTTATAACTATTTATGGAATTCTATTTTTTTTTTAAAAAGTTATTTGAAGTTTACATGAGCTTATTTTTTCTTTCTTAAAAATTGGCTTAACCTTCTGAAAAATAAATAACTTTATAACTTGGCAATGCAAAGAGCATTTAATTTCGATTAAATTAATCAGTTAGAATATTGATTTTTCACAAACGACTATCAAAAACTTAAAAGAAAAAAGTTAATTTAATTTGCTTTTCTAACATTGTAGATATATAGAAAAAGTAATAATTTTCGCATTTCACATTTAAAAACCAAGTAAAAAAACTTAGATTATTATGCAAATAACCAAAGGAGGATTTTTTTCTTATTTAGCTACTGTAGGGGGTGTCAAATTACTCCTATATCTAACTTCTTTATTTTTTTAAAATCATATATTGTTCTCTTGAGAATTATACATACTCATATGTATATACGAGTACATATAATATACTCACAATGTACACATATAGAAATGTTTCAATTCACTTATGCTGTTGGTTTTTTTTACCATCCTCCTTTTTTTTCATGCTATATATATTGATATTTACTCTTACAATGTTTGTTATTCGTAAATGAGTTTCCAATTTTTCAATATATACATGAGTGGATAATTCAATTTCAATATTATATGTGTATATAAACCATGTATGAGTGCCTTGTGTATAAGTGTATTATAGAGAATTGTCATCTGACGTCAGAATGTTTGATGTGAGGCGCCATCTTTAAAGTCTAAGTAACCAAGTTTTACATGAGTAAAAAACATATTGTAAGACGATCATAGTAATTTAATATACCTGGCGTCTTCTTATCAGGAAATCAAAATGTATCCTACAGGATTGCTAATAAGATATCTCAAAAAAAGTGCGGGAATTCAATTTCATGAAAATCCTTTCCTTGAGCAAAAAATTTTAAATGTTTATTGTAGTTATAACAAAATTAGAGAAATAACTTTTTTATATTTATCAAAAACTGAACTAAAACCCGCGGTAGGGGGGAGAAAAAAAAATATTTTTCCTAATAAATATTTGCATATTAATATATGTGTGTGACCTTTATATAATACACTATGAGATGGAAAACAGAGCATTTATAGGATTTAAATTGTTTTAAAATATACTTTTATATGAATAAAACCCCTTCTTTTTCATTAAGATTATAAAAACTGAACTACACCTCGTTATGCATGTGTTTATCAAAATCGGACGGACTCAAACTTTATATAGCTCTTTAAAACTTTTACTGCCTATCCTAAATTTATAAATCCATTTTTCTAACATATAGCTTTATTATTACTAAATATTCTTAGTTTTTTGTTTCTTTTGATCAAAAGCAAAATGAAATTTGGAAATTGAGGCATTTCATTGGGATTTTTAGATATCTAATTTGAATTAATTCAAATATCACTGTTTTGTTATTCCGATCAAGTATTATAATATGGACAGGGTTTATTATTTTAATACTATGTGTGTAAGCAAATTGTATTTCAATAATTAGAGCTCGATAAAACCAATATTACTTAATAAAGATGTTGGTTTATGAAAAAAAAATTATTCCAAAATATTTCAATTTTCATACACTGTATTATAGGTTGCTATAAATAAGCTAGCAATGGTATTGGAGGCAAGCACGCAACAGATTACACATCTTATTTTCCCTCATCACTCTGTACAGAATTTATAAAGAGGTTGGGAAATCCCGCCTGGATCCAAACTACCCAAAAGGGGATTACTGTTGCACACATGACAATGTACCTACCATATGGCCATAATAGCTTAAGATTGGTGCAAGGAAAACCTCACCGATCTCTGGCCACCAAATTTGTGGCCCCTCATCAATAAATTGCTCTCCACTGGACTATAATATATGTGGCTATATGGAGAGTAGAGTCTGCGAAGTCCCCCACGGCAATGTTGATTACCTGAAGGCCTGTGTCGAAAATGGGAAAAATGGGTGGGCTGATAGGCTCAAAAACTATATCATCAAGGTATGGAGGGCCTTTAGACCCAGGAGGCCATGGTGGTTGAAGAAAGAAGATATTTTGATAAATATTTGTTGATAAATTTAAGGTGTATTTATAATATAAAAGAAACTCCTGATGCGAACATGATGTTTTTAATGAAGTTGATTTAAATCTTACTATCAAAAAAGGACGATTTGCTTAAGCACACTAAATATTGAAAGCCATATGATAAAGTTCCTTAAAGACATAATGTAAGGATATCTAAGGATTTTTTATATAAACTATAAGCCACCAACATGTCTTATCTTTTGGTTGATCATGCAATCTGTGACATCCTTGAAAATACATTATCTAATTTTGGAGATATTTGCTATTTCAATAATTTATGTTACTTCATTTTGAGCATTAGACAACGTTTTTTTAGCTATCTGAAAAAAACTATTAATGAAATAATTACATTTTATTTCGATAAAAAAATATGTTTTCTCAACATACGTGACTCACATAAATTCAATTTCGATTTATTTAATTTATTACATATTAGCCAAAAGATTATGAAAATCCTCAAATCGTTAATAAATGATATAAGTATTTCTGCACGATAGTGAAATTTACTAAACATGTAGTCAAATCTACAAGTCATTAAAGAATTGATTCATTCTGTAATAAAGAATTTATTTAGATATCTATGCATGTAGACATTTTTATCATTACTTTTCAATAAATCTTGACAATAATGTAAATCTTTTATGAATTTTTGGTATTTTAAAATAATATTTGTATAATTAGTAAGCCTCTCAGTTATGATGTACCTTAAGTGAAAGGTATATTTGTACTTTAGACCAGTGGCACCGCTTGCTGTTTTTCACTGTCCTATTTAAAAAAATGTATTTATAATTTTTATAGTGTCAAATCCAAATACAAAAAACTGCTGTTTTTGTAGTTGAAAAGTTGACGACATCTATATTTTTCATATATCCGTACTATTTAAAAAAACACAATTATTAAATACTTATACGAATAAATAGTTTTGAAATTTCTGTTTTGAAGCAATTTTGTGTTGACTAGACTATGTTTTACAAAAGATCATCAATAATTTATGGCTTATCTGTAAGCAAATCTGTTTTTTTCGGTTGTGCTCATAATATGTATCCGTTTTGATTGAAAAGCAATGCGAAACATGGACTATAAATGTATTTTTCTTATTTCCCAATTTTTTTATATCTATATTTGACTGCATACATATATATCTAATAAATAACGCAATATTTATTTAAGTAATTATATTACGATATTAATAATTTTGAGGGATAAGCCCCTCTTCACTTACAATGGAAGCTAGTATTGCCATTGCTTGGGACTTCCTCAAATTGAACTTGTATGCCAAACTTATGTATATTGATATATTTTTTATGATTATTCAACATCAAAATATAGCAATAAATACATTTAAATAATAATTAATAAATAAGTAAAAAAAAAAAAACAATTCACAATCGCAGTCAATTAACTAGTAGAATGATTAATGTAAAAACATCTATATTATGAACTATTAATACAACATTTCGTCTAAATAACCTTGCTCTCATAAGAGAAAATAAGATAGAAGGAGAGATGAGAGGATCTAGTTTTTCATTCTAACGCTTAGTAAATAAATTCTTAATCCTAAAACTCTTGCCTTCACACCGGAAGATATAGTTGCTTTATTCTCTTTCTCTCACTCCGTTTTTTTCTCTTCCCTCAACCAACTTTGTCACACAAACTCATTTAGAGCACCAAGAGCCAAAATCCTCTTAGGATAAACATAGTTATATTGTGCTCTAGATAATAAACATTGTTATTCACAAATATCTATTGATGGTTCCGCTTGAAATAGCTAGATTGATATTATTCCCATTCTTTTTTGTGTAAATTAACTAAGTACAGGGTGCGTGGACAAAATCTGCTGCTTCAAAAAACAACTACTACAAGCATATTTATAATATTTATTGATAAAATAAAACGAATATCTTTATTCGCATATAAAGCAGCTATCTATTCAATATAGCTGCAGTCTGCGGCTACCCCCCCCCCTCAATTCGGCTACGAAACCGAGAACAGGCATTTTGGATCTGCGCTGCTTCTATCTCACTGAAGTTCTCCTTGATGCAGGTGATGAGAGACACCTTGGTATTATGGGAGGAACGGTTGGTCATGTTCTCCACGTTGGACCAGACAAAGTAGTCCAACGGGTTCAAACCTGGTGATGTGGGAGGCCAAGAGGAGAAGGGTACGAACACAAAAGCATTGCTTTTCAGCCATTCTTGCGTCCGCTTAGCTTTGTGCGCCGGAGCCGAGTCCTGCGGCCACATCCACAGCCTGTCGCTAACAACAGACTTGCCATGGCTCTCATGGAACGCTGGGGGTCCTCGTCGATGATGCCCTGACCTTGTTGATAAAGGTGACGTCCCGGACAATCCTGGTGCTCTTCTCCTCCTTCTTCTTCCTGTTAACAACGTCCATCGGATCGGATGACTCTTCCAGCTGCTTACTGAGACTTCTGATCGTTCTAACTGGCATTGACAGAAGTCCAGAGATGTCAGCATTGCTTAATTTCATGTGATCACTATGCATAATCTGAATAGCTGCACACCTACGATCTCTCTCATTGAACATAATGACTTTTCTTGGGCACTTAAAATGTTGCTATCACTACAAGTGGTGAACAATAACTGAAGCCTATGCTCTGGGAAAAATTTTAACACCAAAAACAGACAGATCAGACATCAGCTAATGGAGTAATGTTGTCTTTAAAATGCGGCAGATTTTGTCCACGCACTCTGTATACCAGTAAGTTGAACCTGGATATTGAATATCTTTATTATTGACGTTTTCCAAAAACTCTAAAAAAAATTGGGAATATATGTGCTTTTTTTTATTATAACTTCCCAGAAGTTAATGGTATAGCATTGAAAGTGATACCAAATGAAAGTGTATATCATGTTTTTTAAATATATAAACACATAAAAAAAGGACCTCAACTTTCAAATTATAGCTGTCAAAATTTAATGACATTCAAGCCTTTCATTTTTGAGTTATTGTGCTAAGCGTAACCCAAATTTTCAAATGGACTAAAACAAGTTCGTGTTTTAATTTTACACTACTTCTTGATGGAATAAAATACTTTTCAATCTAAACAATGGCTTGAAAAATGTTATGGTGACTCTGCTCTACAAAGCTTTTAAAAATAATTAAAAAACAATAACAAATTTTGGAGGAAAATAAAGTGTTTTCAATGTTTAACGCATAACTTTTTGGCATATAAGTTAAATACGAATTTTTTATTTATAAATAACTGCGTTTTAATTATTTAAACTATTATATTATCAAATGATTAAAATCAAATGGCAACTATCAGTTCTGCCAGATATATATGATAGTAATATTTTAAATAGCAACATTGCCAAAATGACCGGTCTCAAAGATAGAAAACTGCTGAAATTAAGAATGATTTTTAAATGAATTATAAATCTTACATGTATAAAATGTTATTTGTGATGATTCATAAAATTACTCATTATATATTAGTCATATTAACTTTTTTTAAATTAAAAAATTGTTAAAGTAAAACCTAAATAAGTAATATTTTAAATAAAAAAATATATAGAGTTTTTGCTTCTTAGCCTAGTTTTGTTTGTTTTTCATGTTGAAATATATACATAAATTTAGATACAGTCCGCACCTTGTACTATGTGAATAACACCTGTTCCTGTATACAGCCAAGATGTTTGGGTGTACTAATTCGGCCAAATTCTAGAAAATAGCTCATTACAAAATTGTAAAAAATTACTTTAAACCTTTCAAAATTTGCATAATAGTGATAAGTAAATAATAACAGTTGGACCGGTAAATCAATATATTATCCCCACCTCGTAGTACTAAAATTATCAAAAATCGCTAAAATGGTCCTGATTTGTTTTAATTAGAATAAGAGTGAAGACAAGACTATTTTTGTAGTCCTTATACATGTCACATTTATAAATTAAATGGGCATCTTCATAATACCTGAATTCAGCTATAGTGATCACTATAATATCGAATACATACAAAAATAAATTTATCTATATGCTTCTACTTACCTCCTCCTCCATTTTTTTTTCTACCTAGCAACAGCTTTTTTTTCTTCTTGGATGAACACTTATAAGAATTTAATCTGTTCAATAATTATATATTTTTTTTCTTCTTGGATGAACACTTATGAGAATTCAATTTGTTTAATAATAATATAGAACGATTGTATTAACCAGCTAATTCGTCTTAGATTGCTGCAATTCAAATGAACACTTAGTCTTGCAATTCAAATGAACACTTATGATAATTTAATCGGTTCAATAAAGGCAAATAGTGACAATGTTTAAGTTATAACTAATCTGCCGTATTACTTTGGTAATATTTGGAAGTATCTATGGCCCATAAGCATTCTATTGAAGCATTGGATATAACGCATGATACTAATTTATTTGGAGTTAAAGTAATTTTAAAGCTGTTTCGTAATTGGTACATCTATTAAGCGGTCTTCACTTTAGGCAAGTTAGGAGTAGGTTAATTTATTGGCATGTGGTTGAAAAGGGTTGAATTTACAAAGATTACTCTTATAAACATTCTACATTTGACTCAAAAATGTATTAATTATCAATTTTGTTCAATTACATATTGAGAGAATTGTACGTAGAAATCTGTTGATTGTTTACTATTACTGTTGGTAATTTGTTGGGTTCTCTTCAATGCATACGTAACTGGGGGAGTGTTGCTGTACACAATACCTGTTCAAGAGTAATTTTAATGAACATTACCTTTTTTTTATCAACCCCAGGAGGCTACCCAAAAAAAATCGTTCTTGGATTTTTAAATTATTGTTCTGGAATAAATTAGGTACTTTAAAATTTGATTCAAATAGACAAACATATGTTATGATATCATTATTTATTTAAATGTTTAAACTATTTGACCAGCTCCATTTTGTGTCCAAATGCTTCCCCGCCCCATGCGTCCGTGGAACGGGCAGGCTCATACTAGTCTTACATAGACAAAAAGGAACATATCTATCTTCCTCCTACGTTTTTGCTCCCTAGCAACAGTTTATGTTTTCTTCTACTTAGTTATATCTACTATTAAATATAAGAAGTAAAGGGAATTTTATGAGAATTCAATCTGTTCAATAATTTTGCAAGGTAGTAACATGAAGAGGAGATTGCATTAACAGGTTCATTCGTCTTGGATTACTGCAATTCAAATAAATACTTATTTCATCAATTCAATTGAACACTTATAAGAATTTAATTTGGTCAATAAAGCCAAATAGTTACATTGTATAACTAATTTGACATATCATTTTGGTAATATTTGGAAGTAACTATGGCCCATTAACATTGGATATTCCAAAGGATACTAAATTATTTGTAAGTAAGGTATTTTTAAAATTGTTATGTAATTGGTGCATGTATTAAGCAATCTTTACTTATGGGAAAGTTAGGAGTAGGTTAGTTTATTGACAAGGGGTTGAACAGGGATTAATTTACAAAAATTATTATAATAAACTTTTAATTTGTGTTACAAAAACACATCAACAAAAAAATCAAAAAATTATAAATCATAAATTTGGTTTAGCTACATACAAAGAGGATTGTTACCTAGCTATTTGTTGATTGTTTACTGTTGCTGAGTATTAAGTATTTTTGCAAATTGTTGGGTTGTCTTCAAGGCTTGCATTACTGTGGGAGTATTGCGGTACACAATTTTTGTTTAGGAGTAGTTCTGACGAACATAACCTTTTTTTATCAAATCCAGGAGACTACCAAAGAGTTTTTTTCTAACTATTGGTCTGTAATAAATTAGGTACTACAAAAGACAAACATTAGTTATGAATAACATTATTTATTTTTATTTTAAATTATTTAACCCCCACCATTTTGTGCCAAATGTGTGCCGGCCCTATGTGTCCGTTGAACAGACAGGCTCATACTAGTAAATTATACATATATGTGTATCTATATGTGTTAGTAAAAGTGTATGTAAATATATATATAAATAACCTTCAAGTTTCTAGCTATAATTGATATATTACTCAAGAAAACTGAAGAAATAATATATGTACATATTTATTGTATATATAAAGTATTATAATAGGAAAAACAGGTATGTACGTACTAAATGCAAATTAATCCTTAAAAGAGTTTTTTGTTATTTATAAAGCTATATGAAAGCCAAATAATTTGTTCTTAAAATTAATATTAAATTATTTTAATTATATAAGGATTTGCAATTGCTATATTTTATTTTTATCAACTTAAGGTTTTTTTTTAATTATAAAATTAATAGATAATTAAAAATAGTTATTTAAATTTTGTTAGACCATTTATTGAGCATCATTACTTTCATAACTACTGTAGTTGCCTTTTTTTAAATCAAAACATTGTCATTAGTCAAAATCATTTTAAGTCCAATTAAACAAGTTTATTTTTGTAGAATTGATCTGGATTGAAGTTTTGTTTGAGACCTCTCAAGTGTGAAATTCGTTAGAAGAAGAAATTGCTTCAACAAAAAACCATAAAGATATCAGACCAGTTTACGAGTTCCAAACTGAAACCTGGCACTATTACATATGTCCTACGGAATTAATACATCATAATATGAGCAAATATTAAATAGAACAAGCAAATGAATTTGATAATTCTACTAATAATATATATAATGAGAGGAAAACTCCAACTATACTAATGATGCTTTCAAGAGTGGTTTGATTAAGAAAAATATGAAGAATGACATGATTATGTCATTGTTAAATTTCCGAAATGAATATGTGCATAAATTTCTTATTTAATAATTCATACACTACAACTTTTATTAATTAAAACTGAAAAGAATGAAAATATACATATTTAACTCACCCTTATCTCAATTAAAAAAAAAATTGTATTTTCATGGCAGCTTTTGATGTTTCTCCTTCTGTTCACCAAATGTGTGTTTTGAAAGTTAACTGGTTGAGTTCAAATGAAGCTGTAAATAATTATCTATAATTACTGAATATTAATTACATAACTATGAAGAATTGACTGACTGCCAACTTATTTGAGGCCTTTCTTCTGTTTTTATCTCCGGAAAAAAGGTTGTGAGATACAATGAAATTCCTAATATGTTACATATCTTGGATAAAAATGAACAAATTACAATTTTGATAGTCCATCTTTTTTTACACTGTATAAGTTTGCCCACACGTCATTCTTTCTCTTTCTATCTCGAAATTTGAGACAGCACAGCGGAAAGTAACCTTTAAATACTTAGGAAATCACTTTGCAAAGCGAAAAATATATATTTTTAACAATGGAGAAGGAGAACCTGACTTTTTCAAGATATTTAGACAATTTTCACCTTGGAGGATCATCAGAGTTGATGAAAGGTCTCATTATGTAGAGAAGGTTATGAGCTTCTCTCCTATTGTAAATACAGGGGAAAGGGGTGGGAAAAGAGAACTTGGATTCGAACCATAGACTGAGAAAACAGGGCGGAGGAGATCACATAGTAGAAATAGTTGTAGTACTTTACATAATGAGATGTGATCCCTCTAGCCTCAGCCTCAGTTCATGAATCGACTCCAAGTCCCTCTCCTCCAACTCCAATATGTATGTATATGCTATAGTTTTAGTATCGCTTCGTTTACAAAAGTTATTTATTTATTAATAAAGGATTCGGTAATAGAATTTCAACTTTCTGCTATTGCTGTCTCCAATTTTGAGATAAAAAGAGAAAGTAAGACGTACAGGTAAACTTATAGTGTACCCTAAGGAAGTAATAATAAAAAATAACCACTTAGAACTGAATCAATGTATTCAATACGCATGGTAGAGTGAAAGTCTATAGCTTGTTTTTTTAAATATTTGTTAAAAAATGGCGCATGTTGGGAAATTTTTTGCAGGCGCCCTATATGACTAACATACATTTATATTTTAAATTAAATAATATTATTATTCAGCGAGTTGTATTATAGCACCGTCTGATGGTGCTCCTTTACATTATAAGTTAACAATGCTCATCCTCAATTAAACTACATTGCTTGTTAGTAAATGTATATATATGTACGCGTATCAATATGTCAATATCAATATGTACATATATATAGCGGTAGTTGGAAATATTTTAAACTCAAACGTGATCGATTATTCTTATACTCGAAGGGGTTTGGAATACGAAATTGTATTCAATTACAAATATTCTATAAAATCTTATAAACCTATTAAGCTAACAATCAGAGTCTTAATACTCGAATTTATGAAGTGCATAGTTTTCGAAATACGACATTGTCCTGAGACTAATTTTAAAAGGTGTTACAAAGAGTATACCTCTAATTTTTGGTATCAGATGATGTGTTGATCTTGATTAAAGCACTAACTCAAATTCATCAAAGTTCGAACTTATCAATGATCAAGTTCAAAAATTCTTGATCTTTAATGTAACCAAGTACTTATTCATCTACTGGCAGTGGTCATGTGATCGAAAAGCATTGATTTTAAAACACACTTAACAAATTTAAATTAAATTTCAAATTTTGCTTTTTTATAACACAACTTTTGTATGGAGTCTTTAATAATAAGTTCAAGTTTGGAACCTAGACAGAGCTAGATTTAAAAATTAAATACGGGATCACTTTTGTTAAGGACTTTTGTTAGAGATTACATTTCTTGTTTTTTTTTTCTAATGACGAATTGTAAATTTTAAATAAAATAACCTACATAGGTACAATGCACAGAACTCCGACAACCATCACTGACAACACTCCAAAAGTATGTCAGTTGTTACGCTACATGTGCGTCAAAACCCCATACTTTTTAATAAATGCACATAAAGCACAAGTAGACAGGAAATATTATGATGGAGGGTGACTCATCCTCTCACAAATGGCCTAACTTTTTTAATATCTATTATCAACCTTCACTTATGACTTGTAAAACTTTAAAAAAAAAAAAAAAAAACGTCAACTTTTGGGGTTTCAGAGTTTTTGTTGTACGTTATAGCTATTTTTTCGTTTATCGTTTTATTATTCGACCACTTTCTCAGAGAAAAAAATTATAATATCGTATGTTGTGGCACTGGCATCTCAAGGTATCTCAAATGTATCTTTGAAAATTTGCATAGCTTACTCTCATTGCTGTAGACTGAAGATTTTAATCTACTATAGTTTTACTTACCGAAATATCAATCAAAATAGTATTGCAATCGTTAATTATTTTTTTTCCTGTGGTGATATCTAATATCACTTTTGAGTTGTAAAACCCTAATTTATATATTAAAAACCATCAACTTTTTTATAATTTTTTTACTATTTGAACTGCTCTATACAACAAATATATTTCAGTAAATTAAAACTTTATTTAAATAAACATGATTTTGATTAAAATAAACAAATTAGACTCTATTTTTTGTTAGATTTCTTAAACATTTTTTTTATTTTGAGCTCTTTTTTTACATTTATATGGCCTTTACATATATGCAATGTGTAATACACTTAACTGCACTAATTTGTTTATAGTAGGACAGAATAATGTATTCAATTTTTATTAATGTAAAATTAGTGATGATATAGATTTAATTTAATTTATAGATACAAATTGAAATTTCATAAAAGTTTCATGGATTTAAAATAGAACATTCGTTATAAAATATAATAGCAAAAATAAAAGTTAAATTAATACATCTAAAAAAAACGAACTAATTTCAACAACAAATTGAAATATTTGACTGAATCTAAACAAATTCAAGTCTCAATATTTCTTATTGTTATTTTGTATGTGCTCTATTAAAAAGAAATGTTATATATTTTATTTAACAAATTTTGTTATGTGTGTGTTTATTCAAATCTTTGTGTTGAAATTCCTTAATTCTATATGCAAAGTTATGTTTTTTTTAAATATCATTTTTTTGATTTTTCATTAATTTAATTAAGTAGTTATGAAAAATAATAATAATTTGTTGAAAAATAAACTTTTTTTGTAGTAAAAAGTTGAAAATCTTTCTATAAATTAGAAACAAAATTTATAACTACAAACTTCCACAAATATATTTTGTGGTTTTTTAAGGATTTTTTTAATTTTATTCGAGTTTTTTCTATGAGGAATGTTAGGTAGGTATCTTAAGGTTTTTTATATTTTTTGAGCAATCAAAATAGCAGCAAGAACATCTACTTTTGCTTTTATCTTTGTATAAATATTAAAAAAATATATATAAGATATCTCTAGAGACTCATTAAAGTAAATATTTCAATGCTTAATACGAGACAGATACATTTATTTATCTTATTTTTTTGACCATTTTTCCTGAGGGAAATTCCCCTTTTTATACATAGCACGGTTATAGATTTGAGTTGTTAAACGGATATCCCTTTGTACATGGTATAGTTGATCTTTTTCTTATCAAAAGGAACAAAAAATAACTCATTAATCTGTTACTTGAGGGAGTGACTTTCAGAAGAATAATATACTCCGACATGACAATATAATATATACTAATATAAAAATATAAGCATTAATATATTGTCATCTGCCATTTTTTTACTTATTATCCTTTATTGGTGTTTTGAACGTTGATTTGTTGATTCAAACTAGTTTTTGTTTAGTCATGACAATGCCCAACAATTAAGAGTATTAAATAATGATTCCATGGTGGAGAGGAATTCGAATTGACTTTGTCCCATTTGTCTATTTATTTTTGAGGAAATATTGTGAGATACAATAAAAGTAACGACGTGATGAATACAGTTTTATATTTATTGTATAACTCAACCTTTCTTCCCAAAAGAAAAAAAAGGCTCTAAACCCATCGGCACCTAAACATTTCTTTTCTAATATTTTCATATTCTTCAATTAATAATATTTAGGTTAAAAATGATGTTAAATATTTATTTGCTTTTGTAGCGCAGCTTTTCATTGTTGTTGCCTTCCAAAAAGTTTGTGGCGAATGTCTCTGTATTTCTTAGTTTAACAAGAACTAAATCGATTTCAACTAATTCAAGTAGTACGCTATTGTACTTTTTTGTGATTTCTTTATATTTCATCCACTCATCCACCTTATTAATAATGTCATGAACGTTGATTGCTTGAAATAAAAAAAGTTCATGTTACACTATACACAAATCTTGGCTAATATTAAGTAATGGATAGTTCTAGCGTTGGAAAGAATTTCAAAGATTTTGAATCATGTTCTTTTTCTTTTTGAGGAGGGTGATAATTTTTTTACAAATTTGTTCAAATTGCAGGAATGTGGATGAATGTAAAAATAGGCCTGAAAGGAAGTTATTAGAAAATATGGCTATTCTGAGAGACAACATACCTGATGACAGAGATAACTTCTTGACTCTTGTATGTAAACGATTTAATTTTCAAAATAGAGAATAATAATTAATAAGAGCACAATTGTTTTACAGGTTACCCACTTACCCTTAAAAAAATAAACACACATTGATTTTTCCTTTCTAATTATAGTTGGAAATTCTAAGTATTTTTTGCGTGTGATTATTATTTTTTTTTTTTGAGATGATAAAATTTTAATTAAAGTTTGTGTGTTCATAAATGTCGGAGAGCAACAATTATTAAGAAGTTAAGAGTGTCAGGCCTTGTTGGGCTCAGCGTATAATTGAGATCGAAAACAGAATAATTTCAGCTTATTTCTTTACTAGACACAGAGGTGAATTTGTGTTGATTTCATTTCTATCGTAGCTGCAAGATACAATTCTAATGAAACGTCACGACAGCTAAGTTGCTCTCCTTTGAGACATTCTTCAAATTGTCCAGACTACAACGTTCATTTTCGTTGTTTTTTTTTAAATACCGTGAGTTTTTAAGTTTTACTTCTCTATCTGTTATCATTTTTACATTGTGCAATCAACATTGCAAAAATTGACAAAAAAATACTACTGTACAAATTCTCATGATTAAGGTGGGACAACAAAAAATATTCTTTTTTATGTATTTACAAATTAATTTTTTTTAATTTAGATGTACAATAAAAAATAACAAATTTTTTGGAGATAGTAATTTGATGTATAATACTCTTAGTTTATTATAGAGTAATGACTTTGCCACCCTCTATAAAAAATATATATTTTTATATGTATAGTGTATGAGTGTATATACATATATTGACATTAATAATTTGTGTTTACAGTTTTTTATAGCTTGCGTATAGCTGTTTAGTATTTACTTATTATTAAAAAAAAGTATCAAATAGTATAATGAGACTTGAACAGCACTACAAGAAAGAAGACATAATGATCCTGCGGTGTGTAAAAAACTTGTTCGTACCTAATATATATAAATAAATATAATTACAAAGAAATTTTCATAAAAAAAGTAAAGACTTGTTATTTTATTGTAGATGATATTTTAATTAGTTTATTAATAATTTAACCTTGGGGTAAAGATTCCAGATTTTTTGGGTTTCATAAAACATTTTTCTGTAGAACAGATTGAAAGTTATATTTTAAATTGATCATCCAACGCAATGTAGCATTTATTGATTTTTGAAAATGCATTTATGAAACTGATGGTTGAATGATAATTGGTCATTTAGTTTAAATATAGTAATAAGGGCTATGATTGCCAGTGTCAAATAAAATCCTCATTTTCAAAACTGGAAAGTAAATAATTATTGCTTGTTTTTTTATAAATAAATATAAACGGATTCAATTGCAATTATCAAAGAATTTAACAAAAAGACGCTTAATTGTTATAGCATCAGTGTTCCATGAATAGTAGATGAATTTGATGAGTGATGTTTATACTGACTAATTAAAATGGACGCTCGGTGACTCAAATACTTAATGGTTCATTGTTTGAATTCTATTTTATAATTTTCCGTCTAAGCAAAGTACTCTTTATCCAAAACTAATTTGCAAAGACTAAAAGTTTTCTGGTTATTAACATATCCAACAAGATCTATCAAAAGATCGTAAGACAACTGGAACAACAAGAGTCTTGGCTTACAGGATAGTGAATTATTTATTTCAAGTTGTCAAAGCAAAAAAATTTACAGCTCAAGTTTAGATTTTAAAAGAATGTATTATTTTATCTAAAAAAATAAGGAAGAGGAAAGTTTTTGAAAATATGCTTTTGTCGAATGTTCTTTGTTTCCTTTTTACTTGTATTTGTTTCTCTTTATGTGGAGGGGGAAATGTGAATACCTTAAATGCAATCATTTTGTTCGGCTTGCTGAAAAAACAAATACAGAAAATCAATGAAAATCGGGTAATACAATTTGCTCATTTGATCACAGAAGATCTTATCGCGAATAAGTTGAAATGAGGAGAGTCGATTAATAGAGAAAAAACGATATTAATTGCTTTGTTCTTTACAGCTAAATATTTGCCCTATCCTTATTAATAAAGGAGGTATGAATGCATTAAACGAAGGATACCAATGGATTGATTACAAAGTTTTGATATATTTAGTATATGTGGAAATATATAATTTTGTACTCGTCTAATTAAAATGTTTGATTGTTTTTATGTGTAGGTCTTTGTTAGAAGGTTTATTTTAAGCTAAAATGCTTATTCATGTTAATGTAAAGATAATGTCTCCTAATTATTCATATTTTGTAGGTATGGTAATATGTAGTCCTAAAAAAATTAGTAACAACTATTAATAATGTGGTAGCGTTCAAATATGTAGCAAAAACTATATACTACATAATTGATAGTATCAAAATGAGATTGGTTGTTTTTTATTTCTTGGTAAAATTGGATCTCGTGGTCGTCGTTTTTTTACTTGAGTTAAAGGGATGTATGAGACTAATGCACAAAACCTGGTTGTCTATTTCTGAATACATCACTCACTTTTATCCAAAATGAAAACGATTTCTAAAACACACCCATCAACGAAATGTGTTTCAGAATTATTACATTTAATTAGCTGTTGTGATCGTTTATGATGTAATTATAACTACTACACAATATTCTCAAAATGATTAAAGACAAGGGACATTTACAAATGTACACATGTATCTACTTACCTACTCAAATACATATGAGTTTAAAGAAGTATTTATCTGCCATTCTGGCTACATATCAAACACTCATCTATATTCTTTTCAAAACAAATATATATATATATATATATATCACAGAGCAAATTGGGGGAAGATACGAAGGAGTACACTCATACACAGCAAGAGAATTAGTCACAGAACGATGATGACTCATACATGTAAGGAGTTTTATTTTTATCATTATTTCAAGTTATAAGGGGTATTCAGCGTAATTTATGTATATATTTGAATGATTGTAGACAAGAAATTAATTTACATAATATTTAAAATTCTTCAGTCTACCACTTATGACCCTTTTAAGATAAATGGCCTAATAAATTATTTGGATTTAAATGAACATGTTTATTTATGAAGGTAATTATATAGAGTTGCAAATGAAAAGCACTGACTGTATATAAAATCGAAAAAATGACATGATAACCTTTACAATTGCAATAGTGTTGAGAAGGAATTAGTTGTTAGCTGTCATAATGTCTTATGAAGCTTGATACAGACAGCTATAAAAAGCAAGGAAGCAAATAAAAATCCCAATCCGTATCGAATTGCTCCAATGTAGATCCTCAACTCTATTTACATTGAGTCCAACAAGGACTTATAAGCTTGTAAGCAACAAACTCTGAGTGTCCTCTTTGTATTTCATGGGTACAGGAATTTATTTTTAGTAATGAAAATTTGGTGTATTTTTTAGCTTGCCCCTTTTTTATAAAATGGTAATCTGAAGAAGGAAATTTTTTTTCCTTAGTAGTTGTCATTATTATTTAACCTCCTTTTCTACTACTTTTAATTAAATTCAAAATTAAATTCGTTTGTGTTTATAAAAGACGAAAAGTAATCTGGAGGATTTGTTGTTGAATTATAATTATAAATCCTTCTTGGACTCAGAGTAGAATTGAGGATCGACATTGGATTTATTTTTGCAAATGTTATTGTTTATTTTACAATCTTGCCATTTTTCATTTTTTTTTAAAACTTACCTGAAATACATACGATTTTCATCACTATATAATGTCAATATATTAATCATTTGTTGTCACGGGATTTTTTTGAGTGGAGAGAAGGTGCATGCTAGACTTATGGTACTACTAAATTAAGACCTTTTAGCTGTGTGACATATAATTTCGGGGGAAAAGATAAATTACTACTATATACCTCGTTTTTGTTTAAAAAAAATAAAGATATTATTTCTTATATAAAAGGATGCTTATGGATTAAAATCTTACCTCCCTATCTAAACCTTTATAAAATTAAAAAAAAAAAAAATAGATATAGTATAACTTTATATTATCAAAATATTTAATATGTGATTATTGGTATACGTACCAAAGGTAAACACTTATGTAACCAAACCGCTGTACAACCCCGTACCGTACCAGACCAACTAGGAATGTATCGAAATATGTATTCAGGTACAATTTTTTTTTTTTTAAATTATACCACTTTTTGCCTAATATACATTTTCAGATATTTACTATTTCAGTAATTTAAGCTACTTCATTTTTGGTATTTGGAAAAAAATTTCTTAGCTGTCGGAGCAAACTATCCAAAAAATACTAATAATTGCATATTATTTAGTTTTAAAATAATTAAATAATTTTTTTCATCTTAGCTGACTCATAATAATATCATTTTCGAAATATTTTATTGTGTAAATATATGGTAAAAGATTATTAAATCCTCAAAGTGTTCATTAAGGATCTGTGTATTTTTGCACAATAGTGATAATTACTACATATATAGTTTGAACGACCTTTTCAAATCTACTAGTCATTAAAGAACTGCTTCAATGCTGTAACTTAGTATCTATTTATATATCTATGCACATAGATATTTTTATCAATGCTTTCACTTCACCTTGAAAGAATTTTAATACATAAAGATACAGTCATCCTGTATTAAGCGATAAGGCAAAATAAACTAACTATATACTCGTTTAGTACAGGTGACTTCTAAAATAAGGTATAGTAGTTTGAGAGAATTCGAAAGTTAAAAATAGTTTATTTTTGAATGCAATATAATATAAAATTGATGTCCGGGCAGAAATTGCATACTATTAATTCCCAGATAGAGAGTGATAGATAAAGACAAACATTTGGGGAAAACATGTTATGTGAAGTACAGCTAACTTGAGGGCACTCGTGTCACATAAGATCATGTCAACTGATGTATACCCCACTGAATTATTTACTAACTCTTATATATGAAATCCTGAAAATCAAAAAAAAAAAAGTTTATATATAATTTTTTTAAATAGATTATTATGGCATAAATATCCCGACAACAGGTGACGTCATCTGGATTTCATAACAACCTCCATAATAATAACTTTATATATTCTCTATAATATTTTCATATTTGATGTATTAACTCATCTAGTGAGGGTTTATAAGTCAATGGTGGTCAATAGGGATATGATGGTCCTTATTTAGGGCATATTTATTGCTAGTTTTTAATCAATTCTAATACTTACAGTTCAAAAAACCTATCCAAAGGACTACAAGAAACGGTTCTAAGACTGTATTGAACCACATAAATAAGTACTGACAAAACACTACCGCTCATTATTTTTTCTTTTTGTACTTATCGGTCAAATGTAAGTTTAAAAAAGGGGTCAATAAAATCAAGTTCTTCTATAAACCTATGTAGTTTTTTTTAATAATTTGTGTGACTACTAGTTAGTATATTGCTGAGAAATACTTAATATAATTTACAACTCTTGGGTGGGAACTAGGTATGGACGCTTAGATAGATTACACACTAATATCTGGTGAACGTTAGACCAGGTTTGACTGTACAAACAATTTATTTCTATATTATAAACTTTAACAACTTTTCTATCAATCCATTCCTTATGAAATTGCTAAATGACAAATTTATTTGATATTTAAAATAGTAAATATGTTTATTAAATTGAAATTTTTTATTTGCAAATAAAAATATAAAAAAATAACAATTCTTAGTTAAAACTATTTCAACATATAAAAATATCAATAAGTCATACTTTACAATAGAATCCATTTATATTTACACGTATCGATTGTTCATCGATGCAAATTTCTTTTTATGTTGCAAAATTATTATTCGTATTTATTATGTAATAAAATAATTCAGCCCCTATCTTTTTATTAGATGCAAATAAGACAATATTTTTCATCGTATTTGGATATTACAGATAAATATATTACTTTTATTCGAATATTAAGAAAATACTTACATGTAGAAACTATATAGGTACATAAATACATAGTGATAATTTTTTTATGCATTTGTATTAAGGTCTATGTAAATTTGTATATGTAATAATGTATGTAAGTAATAAATATATAGAATGGCGATTCTATTTTTCAGTCTAAAAATGGAATTATGTCGAGTTCAGAACAAAATACAGAATAAATATAAAAAAACAGTTTTATAATCATAAAAAATACTTTTACATAAGTTTGAAATATCCTACTTTTAAATTGGTGATTGTATTAAGGGTAAAAAAGGACTATGAAGGATCATTGTCCCGAATTTATATGACATAATCGATTATTGGCTTCAATTAATTTGTACAAAATTCGTGTTTCCCAGTGTAATTTAACCCTTAAATGATAAAAGCTAGTAACGCCTTTGAATATATACATACGATAATTTTTACTTTAAAATGGGGTTTCAGATCCGCCCCGTCCCATGTTTAGTCCCAACACTGTTATCGGTCTTTAAAAACCCTAGGTTTTTAAAGGAACGTCTATTATGTATTATTTTTACTAATAATATAATATTGTATCACAATATAAAATTAAAATAGTTTCGTAAATTTTTTTATTCAAAAGAATAGTTTACCATTATTTTTAATTTAGGACTTATCAAAGTATATTATTCTTATATATATTGGATTCCAGATGGTTGAGATTGAATGATGATCATGTCAATGGTTAATGTCTATTAGACATGGGCCGATATATAGGGAATTATCTGCATCTGATTAATTTGGGAAAAAATTCTAAGAAATTTCTATATTTATTCGGATATTTTATATGATTCAATCACAAAAAAACAGAAAATTGAAAATACATTTTTGTACCAAGGGAATACTTAATACACAGAGTAATCACACTTCGATGACATTTTGTATGACTTATGTACTGATAAAAATAATTGACACAAAGTTTGCCTCTTTGGTCATTAACTTCGTACAAAAATCCAAGATAAGATTTACTAGTTACAAAGGCAGGTCAAGTTTAAGTCTTCCATAAAAATTGATCTTATTTGTACAAACGGTCATTTTGCTAACTTCACTACAGTGGGATCACATTAATGTATCTATAATTTATAATTCAAAAATTACAATTTATGTTTAGAAATTGAGAACTAATTTTATTCAAAGTAATTTTCTGACTGGTTATACTGATATTCATACAAAAATGAAGGATTTTCTTCATATTACACTTCTTAAATTATTTTGAACTTTTTTGATGGTTTAATACGTTTGCAACAATGAAAGATAATAAATGAGTATTTTTAATTTTTTATATTTGATTGATTATTTGTTTGAAATTTTATCCATGAAGATTTTTTTACGAGAGACGCAACATGTTTAATATCGACAGGTGGCTTTTATAAATATACATCTGCTGTTGATCTTTTGAGGATTTTAGTGTATTAAATCTTTATTGTATACGCGTTCTTTACTTGGTTTCTTACTCTCTAGACTCATAATATCTGCACCATTCTGTTGTCATAAATGCTTTGTTAGTTTGTTTATCCAAATAAGGTTTGCTCATTTTTGATTGTGAGGGTGCTATGAATGAATACCGAGTGATCTATTAAAATCTGAACATTTTGAATTTTAAAATTCAACAACATTTAATTTATTAATAATTATTAGAATTTCAACAAAATTAATAATATTAATAGATGTATAACCGAACTCTCTTAATAATAAATATAGCTGCCCTTAGCACAGGTGGCAGTATCAGGTCTGGCATCCATTGCGGATGAAGTCCTCCGTAATGACGTCCCAGCACTGGCTGACAGTGGGTTTGAGGGCCTTGGCGTTTGGATGAAGTACACAGGAGTCCTTTGCCTCGAGATACATACGAAAGCTGTAGTCCGGGGGGGACATCAGGGTTGTATGGGAACCAAAAGTGTGAAAAAAGAGGTCAAAATAACTCAAAAGAGTCTTGCAACATATGAGATGGGTTTCTTTCATTGCTGGTATAAAAAGTGGCCTCTTCATCCTCCCACTTTTTTTATAGCTCTATGGAAATTCTGGTGCAAACTCCCGAGATCTCTTGCATGAGCTCTCATGAGTCAATTTGGGCCTTTTCGACATATCCCTTTTTTCTCTGTAACGTTATGGACTTACTGACGGCGTTGACGGTGGTCCTAGAGACGCCCAACTGCTTGTAGTGCACAAATGGAAATTTGTAGATTACGTTCAAGTGTCAGTTTCTCACTTGTAAGGAAACTACAAAGCTTAGGTTTGTTTTGTTTGTAACTAATTTGGTATGCTTTTCTATATCGAAATATGAATAAATTTTAAACACTCAATCTTAATTGATTATTGAACTTAATAAGTAATCAGATATCAATAGAACACCCAATAATGAGTAACGTGTCTCATATCTAAAATAGCGATTCGATGGATAGGGGAAAATTCAGTAATATACATAAAGCAACAAAATTTTACTACCCCTTTACGATCAAATTAATAAAACAAAACAAACATTTATTTATGTAAATATAATATCCCAAAATAGCTTATTGTTACATACAAGTACTTAGAGGGAGGCGGTAAAGACATATAATTACTTTATTTTTCATTAGGGCGTTGGAAAGAGGAAGTAATTCCATGATAAGTAACGTCCATTTATTACTTAGATAGTAGTAATATGTATAGAAAGAGTTGTAAATCGTAAGCTTTTGGATATGTAAAGAAAGAAACCGAAAATACACATTGTAACTAGTTTTGTGTTGAACCTTATTTACGACCACGGTTCTACTTTTTGGTCCTTAAAGAAGGTAAATTCGATCCGTGACGTCAATCAGGGTGTTTTTTTCTTTTTTTAAATAACTCCGTTATATAGCAGAATAATTTATAACCCTAAGTAAAAAAATAATATGCTAGTATTATTATAAAAACATGAACTATCGACATTTTAGGAAAAAATCAAAGGACTGATGCATCACTAATCATAACCTCAATAAATTGAAGAATCTTTGGACCAAGGGCAGCTAAGCTCCTATGACGTTTCTTTACATTAGATAAAATGAATTACGACACGAAGGAAAAATATACAAGGCCCACTACTAATCAAGTAAGGCACCATCGATAAATTAATCCATTGTGGATCCTCAATTCTACTCCAAATCCAGCAGGGACTAAGATTTTATTCCTTCAAGAATTAATGAATAATAATATCAGCTTAACAAACTTAAAAAACAAAACCAAAAACACTGTTGCCAACTATTGCACAAACTTACATAGTACTTAAAATTTACATCTTTATCTATATATTTTAGAGCAAAGTTGATTTTCTTTTGCTTATAAAAACTTATAGCAATGACGATCTCTTACCTATAAAGAAAGAAAAGAAAAAGATTATATCTGTAAAAAATAAATTTTCAAAAAATTGTATTTAACTTCTTTTAAAATTCCCTCAAAGACATTTTGTGGTCATAACATTAATAACAATTTAAGTAGACTAATTATAATTAGTAACGAGGTCGGGAAATATAAATTTATATTTTATTTAAAAAAACTCAGAAGAATAAAATGAAAAATGAAATGCTTCGTTAGATAATATCAAGGACATAGGGAAATAACAATTTTTAGATATATCATCGTCATCATTGCGAGAGATAAAGAGAAAAGAAAAAATGGAAATAGTAAAAATGCATCGTAATCAAAGGTCTTGAACTTTTCATCCACGGATCTATGAAGTATGGTATGAAGGTAAAAAAAGTATGATATGCATTGGATGATTGCATTTACCAGTGATTGAGGGTCAAGTATATATTTTACTTCCCCTTCAAAAATTGCAAAAGAACTGTGAAGTTTTTTTTTACGTTTTGTACCAATTAATAAAAAATTGAGAGATAACATATAAGATGAAGAATCTATTGTACTTTTTATAAGAGTAATGCAATTATTTCAGTTTCAAAATTTATGGTTAATATGTTAAAAAAGTAACAATTGATTTTTTTGCTGAAATTATTCATATTTCATGACACAGTAGAAGGTGAGTTTGAAGTTATTTTTTAAAAGGAATATCATAAACTATAATCAATACGCTACAAATATATAGTAGGTACAGGGAGAGGGGATCACTACTTTAAACCTTGATAACTTGAAGACGACATGATCAAATAAAAATCCAGTTACAAAATAGGAAAGCTTTTCTCGTCATCTGACGATACGTAGTTCAGTTAGCATCATACCGTCATCATATGAGGAGATAAAGAGCTATAAGTGGAACGAGGAGCTTTCGAGGTCCGCCGTAGTCATGGCATTGGTTAATAATGGAGGTGAAATCTCCAATTCAACGATTGCTTCAACCTTAGGAGTGAATTTACGGACTTTTCATCGTATTCGTAAAAAGCTAGAGGACACCTGTGATGTTGATGCCACCATAAAGAGGGCATCCAAGGAGGAGGGAGCCGACAGGAAGGTCAGGGACACCGACTTTGTCGATAAGGTGAAGAAGATGGTTGACGATGACCCTACCAAGTCCATGAAGGCCATGGCGAGGGCTCTGGACTGCCTTGAGAAAACAATAAGGGACTGTGTATCTGAGGATTTAAGATGCATGAGCTACAAGATGCAGGTGGGCCAGATCTTGACCCAGAAGGCAAAGGACAACAGGCTGATGAAGTCAACAAAATTGCTCAACTAGCTCAAGCACCCAAAGCAGCCCGGGATGCTGTGGTTTTTCTCTGATGAAAATAATTTCTGTCAAGATCAGAAGGTCAACAAGCAGAACAACAGGTGGATAGCCACCAGCACCAGCCATGTGAGGAAGGTAATTAAGACCAAGTTCCCTGCAACGGTCATTGTGTTCGGGGTGGTCAACAGTGAAGGTCATGTTATGCCTCCCCACATCTTTGAAACGGATCCAAAGGTCAATACAGAGGTCTACCTGGCTATTATGGAGAAGGTGGTTCTACCCTGGATCCAAGGGGTGGCCTGAGACAGGCCCTGGATGTGGCAACAGGACTCAGCCTCCTACCATGTGTCCAAAATCTCCATGCAGTGGTTAACCAAGAACTGTTATGACGTTGTAACCAAGGATTTGTGGCCTCCTAACTCTCCCGACCTTAATCCTTTCAACTATTTTGTCTGGGGTTATGTCGAGAGACATACCAACAGACATCCCCAAAGCACCAAGGCTAGCCTGATGGACTCCATCAAGGAGGTATTCGGCAACATGGACAATTAGATGGTCAGAAGAGCCTGCGGCCGGTTCAGAGGCCGTATTGAGGCCTTTATTGATGCCAACGGTGATTATATCGAATGAATGGCTACTCTATACCTATATGTTCGTCATAGTTTTGATTTTCAATAAAAAAGTTAAAAAATGTATATTTTGTGTTGTTTTTTTGTAGAAAAATATTTTGGCCACAATTTGATCCCCGCTCCCTGTATAGGACTATGAAATGAGACTTTCGGCTATTGTCTCTAGGTGTCGCCAGTTCGACATTATACACCGGTCCAAAAATTTAAATGCTTATTTCGACATGTGTCAATAATATTTAATTCATTGTTTGTATAGTTTCCTTCAACAACGCACTTTTTTCGCTCGTAAAAGTGCCCAATCTTGTGCCTTCAAACTATGATATGCGGACATCATTGATTTTCTGTTACTAATTGAAGAACCACGCTTCTCAATCCCATCAAATGCTTGTGAAAGCTTACGGTGGATATGCTCTAAGAGTACAATGCTTCAGGTGGTTTGAAAAATTCAAAAGTGGTAATTTTGACGTTGGAAATGAAGATCACGGCCGGTCAGTGAAAAAGTTTGAAGACGCCGAATTGGAAGCATTGCTTGTGGTGTCATATAGTATGACCCTCTACAACTCGATCAAACCGTTAATGGTGATCGCTACCAACGACAATTGGCCGATTTGAGCCGTGCTATACACCGAAAACATCCAAAATATGAAGCCAGGCAACACAAGGTAATTTTCCTTGATGACACCGTACCGCTCTATAGCTACCCAACACCTTATTGAATCGTACAACTGGGAACCTCTTGCTCAAGCAGCTTACTCACCAGACCTGGTGCTTTCGATTATTCCTTGTTTGCATCGACGGGTCAAGCACTCAATGATTTACGCTTCGATTCTCAGGCTGAAGCCAAAAAATGGATCCATGGCTGGTTTGCTGCCAAAGACGAACAATTTTTCTGAAAAAGCATCCATAAATTTTCTGAAAGATTGGGAAAATGTGTGGCTAGCGAAGTCGCATACTTTGAAAATTAAATTTGTTACCATTTTTTCATAATAAACGTTCCATTTTTTTTCAAACAAGTCTCATTTCATAGGTGCATACCTGGTATATTCTTAATGTTAGTAATTATAACTAGATAAAGTATACATACCTTTTGAAAGGAAGTTTATTGATGCTTACTTGTTAGTACTAAATGTTTGGACAAGAAACTACTAACTTTATGATAGCAATTAAATGCCAGACATAGTTCAAATATGAGCCAACTAATGGCTAAATAACGCCTATATAAAGCTGTAAATACGTTATAGAAACATGATAACAAATGATTCACTATCTTTTAAAACTTGTCAACAATCAAATGTCAAACATAAATAGAAAAGTATCAAACGGATTTGCTCGTGCTAAATAACGCTGACATATAGGTGTAGAAATACTGAACAAATATTCTTGCTTTGAGTCGATATTGTAGTACTCTCAACTTGCATTTTATACAAACAAAATATTTTTTGGTAAAATCACTGGCGTTATAATTATGTAAATAAGACCTTATGTGAAAAAATAAAAATGAAATAGGAACTTGTACAAGTTACAACATGTGCACGACATATACCCTCAAATGTACTCCATGCACTAAAATACAAAATATGTAATTTAAAAAAGGGGGATTTTTTCATGCACAAATAATCATCATAAAATATCTCTTAATTATGTATGTAACATTTAAGTCATGAAAGCCATAAACTTGGCTTATACATAATATTAAAATATCGTAAAAATAAAAGTCTAAATAGGTAACTTTTTTTCATGATATACATTCGAGTATATGTCGTGTAGGAGTTTCTATTTTGTACAAGTTGTAACTTGTATAAGCAAATTGTACAACTTGCAATTCAAATATGATATCAAAAATATTTAATGAAGAATTTAGAGTAGATGTATGATCAGGATCATGCAATAATATATCTATAATATCTTGTATTGTCGTTAATTACAATAAAAATTACTTAAAGGTCAGTCATATTCTGCGTCACATTATATAGCTCAAATGCACAGAGTTATATAACCCTTAAATATATTGAAATAGATCAAAATGAAATGATACCTTCAATATTTTGTAACTTATGTTAAAATTAAATAAGTCATTATGGAAACATAAATTACAACTTGTACAAAATTGTAATTAATACATATGTACATCGCCTTAAATAAACATCCAAAAAACAAAAACAGGAGACAAGGGATTTCAAGGACTTTAATAGGTGTTTGAAGCCTACTTCTCCCCAAAACACCAACTACAATATTTATTAAGGAAAAAGTATATGAAAAAATCTGATTAATTATAGGTAAATATAATTAATAAATAACTAATTATATAATATAGACTCAATATTGTATGTTTGGTATTAAAAAAATCAATACTATTAAATGAGACACCCACATAAATATCAATTTCACACCCTATAATATATATCTAAAATGTATTACATAAAAATAGCCTTCTTAAAAAGATATTCTTTTCTCGTAAGTAATAAATATCCTTAATACTTTATCGGATGGGATTTATCAATAAATCCATTGGAAGGAGTCAGTCAGTCCTTATATTTATAAATAAAGATTTATAACTACGTATTAAGAAAAAATAATAAGAATAAGAACAAACAGTGTATTAAAAAGAATAACTTGAGTCATTCTGGGGTTATAAGTAGTTGTCTTTTTGTTATATTGGATATAGATAAAGAATTAGATATATGATTAAGAATTCATTTTTCAAAAGTGCAAATTGACTTACAAATTTCAAAAAATCATTAAAAAATGGCATGTGTTAAATAAAAACAATTTCAAAGTAACTAAGATTATAAAGTAAATGTCTAACATATTTTTTACATCATGTATATATATATATCAATAACCTATAATGTTGTCTCATATTTTGATCAATTGTGAGCTTTGTATTAAAATGTTTGGGACTTCTTTAGATAACAACGAATTTAAACTACATTTGAGAACCTTTATTTGATAAAATTAAACCCTGATATGGATTTTAAATATACTCTATCAATTTTTAAATCTTTTATTGAGGCGTGAAATTTAAACTTCAGAAAAATCATTTCTAGCTTGCTTTTTTGTTGACAAGCAAAAAAATACAATTATAAATTATTTAATATACTTTTTCAAGTATACACTACAGCTACAACGATACTTTGGATTGTGAATAACTTATTTTGTGAGTTATAGAGTCGGAACCAAGACGAGACCAAGGGTCAAGATGGAGCCGAAATTAATAATGGCAAAAATGGGTATTTACACAAGAGATCTTCTAGAAAACTACATATCTGCTCACAAAGTTTCAGATTTAGAAAATAGAGGGAATCAATTATTAAACGTATACATGATTTTTTCATAAAAAAGCAGATTTCTTTCAATCCATTTAAGCACATAGTTAAGAAAAAAAAAAGATACAAAATCATTCCCAACAAAATGTATATTTCGTGACGTTGCAAATAACATGATATATTCGGTTTTTTATCTCATTAGAAATGTCACGAAATATATATTATACATCAAGTTAAAAAAAAACATATATACAAATATGACTTGTCAACTGACATGATTTTGAAATAATTGATGCCTAAATGGAAGATCGTTTTTTTTATAATTTATCTCTAAGTTCATTGCCATCGTATGGTTTTATGATAAAATGTAAGTTATCAATCATTTTGTATTATGAGTTCATGGATGTTGCTCGTACTTTCAATTAATTAATGCATATTAATTTATCAAATTTGAATAATATTTGAGCAATTTTACTGACAAAAGTAATTTAGAGATAATGAATTAGTATGACTATGAAAAAAAATACATTAAGGGGGAAAGTACTGTTTATTTAAAAAAAAGTTATTGACAATTTTATTTTGAAATTTTTTAGAAATGTTTGTTATTGAATTAGTAGTGTTCATATTGAGCCAAGGATATGAAATCTTATCTGAACAATCCTGAAAAATTTATTCTGAGCAGGAAAAAATGTTTAAAAAAATAATAATAATAATTAATATTTAGTTAATATAAATAATAATATATATGTCACCCATCAACACAAAATCAAGGTCGAATAATTTTTCCCAAAATAAAGTATGGATTATATTTGTACTCTTTGACGAACTATCATGAACTTCTATTATCAAGTTACAAAAATTAAATTTGTGAAAACCCCACAAATTGCACTTTAAAGAAAATCATACTCAAAATGAAATAATTTGTTGTTAATAAATAATATTTAAGGGCGAATATCGAGATCTTTCAGAACCAAATATAGGCATTAAACTATGGATATATTTCTGGTATCTGGGCTCGTTCTCAAAATTCGAATACAAAAACTTTAATAAACATTCTTTAATACTATTATGTAAAGATTGAGGACTCAAAACTTGCATTACTTCATTACGAAAGAAGTGATTTTAATTCAATCAAACAATGACAACTCAAAACCAGTTTGTGATATGTTGAAATACTCAATTTAATTACATTTTTTTTGTTCAATATACCCTCCTTCACAAACAATATCATTGTTGACGTAGAGGATAGATATTCCTGTCTAGTCAAATCCTTCACTTGATTGGTTTTTGGAGTTGTAAATATTTTATATATTCCTTTGCCAAAAATCAATAAAAAATAAATTATTCTGTATAAAAGTTGGCTTAGCTTTAGTCGAAGAAAATGTGTTTTTTTAATATTAAGTGAATTGATATATGTTCATCATAATTGAAAATTGAAACATTTTGAAATCCCCATCCAAAAAAAAAAAAAAAAAAACATGAAATAAATTGAATCAGTTCTCTATAAGATATATATCTGGAATCATAAGTTTTAATATTTCCCCAATGGTATAATTATATTCAATAATATAAACTATAAATTTTACGAAAAAAAACAACATTTTTATTTATTTTATAGAGATACTTAGAATTTTGATATTATTTGATTTAAAAATTTGTGTATGTATTGATAAAGTTACATAAAAATCCACCAATATAAAAAGTTATTTTCTTTTTTATTTAAACGTAGAAAAAAAGCATATTTTGAAATTTTTATTTATTTTCGTTCTATGTACAAAGTTACATATTTTTTTCTTTTTCAAATTGTTATATTATAGGGGTGTTCAAACGTTAATAAATATTTAAAAGTATAAATCACGGAAACACTAAACAATTAAAGTAGTAGCTTTTATTGACAATACATAAGTAAAAAACAACTTTTAGGAGTATACTGTTCATAAATGTACAGGGTGCAGTAGCAAATTTTATACACAATTACATAATTTTAAAAAGATTGTGAAATATAAAAATTATAGTACTCTTTATCGAAAAATGATTTTTACAA